>NC_069504.1:873380655-873980655 GCF_027579735.1 Bombina bombina
ATAAAATCCCTCTGTAACTATCCCTCTATTCCTATCCCTCTGTCCCTATCTGTCTGTCCCTATCCCTCTATCCCTGTCCCTCTGTCTCTATCTCTCTACCCCTGTCCATATCCCTCTGTCCCTATCCTTCTGTCCCTCTGTCCCTATCCCTCTATCCCTCTGCCCCTATCCCTCTGTCCCCCTATCTCTTCGTCCCTATCCCTCTGTCCCTATTCTGTCCCTATCCCTCTGTCTCTATCCCTCCATCCCTGTCCCCATACCTCTGTCCCTGTCCCTATACCTCTGTCCCTATCCTTCAGTCCCATCCCTCTGTCCCTGTCCCTGTCCCTATCCCTCTGTCCATGATCCCCCCTCAAACAGCTCTCTAACCCTCCTCCTATATTGCCCCCATCTTAGGTATTGGCAGCTGTCTGCCAGTACCTATAAACCCCTTTTTTCTATTCTTTTTTTATTTTATTTTTTCCCTAGTGTAGCGGTCCCACCCCAAACCCCTTTTCTCCTTTTTTTCTTTCTTTCTGTAGTAGGGCACTCACACTTCCTCCCCTTCCCTTTGTAGCTGCCCCATCCATCCCTCCCTGTTCTCTGTCCTTTTTTTTCTGTAGAAGGGCACTCCCACTCCCTCCCTTCCCTCTCCCCTTCACTGCTGAGGCACCCACCCACCACCCGCTACCCGCCCACACCTCCTGCCGGCACCAGCAGAAGATTGCTACAGACGGTGACACACACTGTAACGATCAGGCATCTGGCCTCATATGGAGGCGTAGCACCGATCGCGCACCGGCTCCATATGAGGCAGATGCCTGAAGCTTCAGGAGCTCCAGCTCTCAGACTTTTATTTTACAGCTGAGAACTGGAGCTCCTGATGCTGTCTCATGCTGCAGGCTGTGTGCGCAACTGACGACGGTAGCAGACGCATTACAAACGAGATTATGTTATAGATATATATATATATATATATATATATACATACACTGTATATATATGTGTGTGTGTATATATACGTATTTATGTGTTTATATGTGTCTGTAAAAACATATATAAATATAAAAATACATATGCACACTGATATAAACACACACACATATATATATATATATACACATACAGTATATACTGTATTTAGACGTGTATGTGTGTATCTCTTTGTTAAAGCCCTATGCAGGTGTTTGTTTTTTTTTCCTAACACCTAAAACCTCACATCTTTGGGCCCTTATAACGTTTTTATTCAATTGTTTTAAATATTTTTTTATTAGACAGTGTAATTATGAGTGTAACTGTACTTTTAAGTGTATTTTTGATGTGATATAGTTGATAATTCAATTTACTGAACACTATGAGGCCCATTTATCAAGCACGAAATGGAGCTTGAGGGCTCGTGTTTCTGGCGAGCATGCAGGCTCGCCAGAAATAGCAGTTATAAAGCAGCTCCATAACCCTGTGCACATGCTCTGGACAGGCGGACAGAGATCGCCACAATTCAACCCGATCTAGTACAATCGGGTTGATTGACACCTCCCTGCTAGCGAATGGTGCAATGCTGAATACGGAGAGCGTATTGCTCTCCGCATTCAGCGAGGTCTGTCGGACCTGATCCGCACTGTCGGATCAGGTCCAACCGACCTTTGTTAAATAGGCCTCTAAGGCAGTTATGAATTTGCTATATTCTAAGCATTATGGATAATGAAGTGTATTTTATCCAGTAGCTGCTGCACATTGCATGATGAAAGTATATTATGAACTGCGTACTGTATATTCATATTTGATGCAGACTAGGGCACTATCTAAACAAATGCGTGTACAGTATATCTCACTTTTGAATATGTTAGATAATGCACATCTAGACAGTGCTGTAATCAGATAAAGTACATATTATAAGCTGCAATAAATAGCTTATGCGTATGCCCCTTTAACCTGTGTCATCTATACAAAGTTCTAATCTCTTCTCCATGGTAACACAATTTATTTATTTATAAAATATTTTACCAGGAAGGATACATTGAGATTTCTCTTTTTTTCAAGTATGTCCATGTCCACAAAAGATTGCATTGATACAATAGGGTACAATAAAATACAAAAAAACAGTCACTCCCTCACTAAAACTCCAAGCTTGCATGAATGCTGTTACCTTCGTGATCACTATTAGCTCCTATGTCACCCAAATCACAGAGAGATCCTGTTGTGTAATGTAATTATAAGTCCTTAGACTCCAAAACACCCCTGCTGACCTCAGATATTGTGGGAGACACAAAGAGTGTATGCGGGCTGCTCATCTGACCTCCGTCCTTCCGACTTACATATGATCAGGGACTCTGCTCTCCTTGTCTCCTAATCTGGGTATCTCCCGCATTTGAGTGTATTGATTGCTCCGTCTTTCTCTGGCACTCAATGAATCCAGTCTGTTACTCACTGCGTTTGCGTTACTCGCTGGGATCCCCGATAGCTATACTGCCGGATGACTGTGATCAGTAATCAGCCCAGGTCTTCTTCCTTTACTCCGCTCCTCAGTCCCATGGTTTCAAGGATCAAGCTGTGTACGGTAATGTAGCAAGTAAAACGAAAAAACACAGAGATCCTCAAAAAGCTTCTCTTTTATTTTCTCCAAATAAAAATAAAGAACAGATGCATAGCATGCTAACATAGCAAGGTCACTTCTAGTTTTCAATCAAAAACGACAAACCAAGTGTTTAATCTTGCCAACTGCACCAATTGTAGGACCACTTTTGTGATCTATTTGGTGGAATGCACATTGTGTAATGGGCAGTATGTCGGATGTACGACTAGGGAAGCACGCTCCAGAATAAGGGAACACCTTAATGACATCTCCCACGATAATGAGTGCTCTGGGCTCTCACAACATTTTATAACTACACATGGTGGTGATGTAACATCGCTTTCATGGCAGGTTATAGAATGTGTTCAGACCACCCCAAGAGGTTGGGACAGGACAGCACGGCTAATGCTATGTGAAGCATTTTGGATCTTCAAATTGAAGAAAAGGAGATCCCAGGGCTTCAATATTGAGGGAGATGTCATAAACTTCTGGAAAAGACAAAATCGTGCCCCTGATCCAATATACAAAATATACTCAAGTACACTTGAGTTTAAACTACTAGAGCCATGAGCCTGGGGGTATAGCTTTGGAGAAAAATGTAGAAATACAGTAACATGTGCACATGATATATATTTTTGAATTTATTTGTGTTGCTATCTTTACATGGTCCTTATAATCCCACCTTAGTATAAGACAAGGTTTAAGGATATTATTAATTATACAAACTAAAACATAATTAACCATCTTTAAGTAGATAGCACACAGAGAATTATTAACATTAAAATTAACATTTATACTATATCAGGATATGAATACATGACTATAAGTAAGTCCTTAGCTAAATTGTAACCAAGGAACCATACGTAGTGCAATTAAAGATTGATATACCTTTAAGTGGGATAGATATACATCATAATAGATGAGAGGGTTTAAAATGATAACACTATACCATAAATATTTAATTTAGTTATTTTTCAATTGTGTTTGGGCTTGTGTTAGGTTTAGCAATTAAATTGAAGTATATATGCTTTTTGTAGGATATTACACATAGGTGCTGAAGGGGTTAATCACTGAAGAACTTTGGACCAATAGGGATGTAATTACATTAGTAATGGTATATTATGCAGGATGTAATGGCAGCCAATCATGTCCATGATTAAGGAACCATCCGAAATATTTAGGGCTGATTGGGTCCTAGCCATGAGAATATCTGCATCTTTGTTTTTAAGATTTGTTGCCTTAGTTTGAATGTTCTTTATTTTTATTTGTAGAAAATAAAAGAGAAGCTTTTTTGAGGATCGCTGTCTTTTTGTTTTACTTGCTACAATAAAATACAAAAACAATAGTAATACATAATATATGCAAAATTTAACATAGATCAGGTAGGAAATATATAATCAACCATGACAGGTGCATTCTGTTGTGAGATTTTCAAAGAGGGATCTCTTACAGGATTTTAGGCTTGGGGAAGGTTTTAAAGTGTGCGGGAGGTCGTTCCATAATTGAGGTGCTCTGTAGGAAAAAGGAGGATCAAGCTCCTTTCTTTTTGTATGGAGGCAGACTAAATAATGTGCTGGTACTGGATCGTAGGTTATGGGAGGTGGGAACAGCCAGGGAGAGCATTCTGCTCAGGTAAGATAGGAGCTTCCCAGAAAAGCTTGTAAACACAAGGCAGGAATGATGGAGGGTGCGTCTGGATTCCAGCGAGAGCCAGTTTAGTTCTTTTAGCATGTCACAATGGTGGGTCCTGTAGTTACATTGTAGCACAAAGCGGCAGAACGCGTTATACAGTGTATTAAGTTTATTTAGGTGAGTTTGAGGTGCAGGTGCATATACTACATCCCCATAATCCATGATTGGCATCAGCATTTGCTGTACAATCTTTTTCTTTACTGTAGGGCTTAGGCAGGATTTGTTTCTGTACAGGGCACCTATTTTTGGATAGAGTTTAGATGCAAGTTTTTCTATGTGGAGGCCAAAAGATAGATTGGGGTCTAACAACATACCCAAGTATTTGAAAGAGTGGACTGCGGTCAGCATACTTACCTGTAAAATAAACCCTAACGCCTAGATTTAGAGTTTTGCGTTAGCCGTCTAAACCAGCGTTAAGGGCTTCTAACGCTGCTTTTTACCGCCCGCTGGTATTTAGAGTTTACTTACCGACACTCAAAAATTTCCTAACGCTGAAATCATTACCGACAACCCAGACCCAGGAGTTAACATCTAACGACAAAATAAACATCCACGAATCACAAAACAAATATTACACAAAGTACACTTACACTCATACAAACACTACACTATATTTATTTTTAATTTTTAATATTTTCTCGTCAAAATAGAAAGGATCAAAGTTGCGAGATCTCGGGTGTTAGAAAAAAAATCAACACAAATCCATTTTGCCATTGACTTACATTGACAGACGGGAAAATACACTCATATAGCTACATCTAACTAATAATATTATCACATACATACACTCATCGATACATACAAACAATATACACCACAATACATACACAAAGAAGAATTTGATTACGAAATAAATATGATTTAGCTACTTTTTCACACAAGACCATGACGTCACTCACTTTACGCTCAAAACCAGTCTTGGATTTTATTCACACACACATTTTTAGCCTCCATTGACTTCTATGGGGAAGACGTGCTCGTGCAAGATACAGACAGATTTCCCTAATGCACGCAAAAAGCGTAGACAAGAAAACTCTAAATACCAGCGCTAGAATTCGGAAACTAACTCATGTTTTTCTGTGTTAGCCCCGCTATGACAAATAGATCAAGAAATGGCTATTTCCCTATGGAGTTATGGCTTTTACTTATGGGAAATTCACAACAACATTAAATTGTTTGATACTTTTACATTACATCAACTACAAATCATTATCACTAGTAACAAACATTTTCAAGAATTACATCAGATTTAAACGGACAGAAAAATAATTGGAACATTTCTGGATTCACAAACAGTAGACAATTGGAAACACCTCTCATTTACCTTTATTACAGCATTTCATTTATTCAACTCATATGTTTGCAGCAACAGCATATCTACATAGGCTTAACACATGATCATTCATGGATGCACATACTTTACTTTTACACCATTCACTCATACATGTGCATTCATATGATGGGGGAAAAACACATTACATTTTACTGTACCTTTAACATCATGATTCGATCACAATATACCATTAGGAATTACGTACAATAAGAACATCATTGGAACAGATTACAGATGTCACTTTTTGGGAAGGAACAACAATGCTACACTGCTTTACAGAAGTCAGCATATGTGGGACACAATCACAATATATACGTATATGTACATAACACGCATCACGCAACCACAAAGCACACATTTATATTTTAATCAGCACACAATAACAATGTAGTAAAATACAACAACACAATGAGGATTTCATAACTACACAGGCAGGTTGATAATATGATGATGTCATTAGAAGATTCAACAATACACATTACAGCTTTATGACTGTACCGCCCCTTTCAGAACTTTAGCACTCAATACTACAATACAACATATACGTAAACAAGAGTTTGGAACATCATTATTATGGCGATTTTAATGGGACGCGTACAATATTGACATCTCGCAAATCACTTATATATACAATACTACAGATGACAGCCGGAAGTTCTTCAGTATTAGTGTGATTTTAATGGGACGCGCACAATATTGACATCTCGCAAATCACTTATATATACAATACTACAGATGACAGCCGGAAGTTCAGAATTATTATTGCGATTTTAAAGGGACGCGTACAATATTGACATCTCGCCAATCACTTATATATACAATACTACAGATGACAGCCGGAAGTTCAGAATTATTATTGCGATTTTAAAGAGACGCGTACAATATTGACATCTCGCTAATCACTTATATATACAATACTACAGATGGCAGCTGTTACTTTATCGTTTACAAACAATATTGCAGCAACATTGATCGATCATATTCTATGCACATTATACACAACTATGCACTTTCATTCATGTTAGCGTGGACGTGTGCTTTTTACTATAAGATCGCGTTTAATAAATATTTATTACGCATATGAACAAACATTACAAAGATGCACTGTATGTGTTACATTTTACACTTTCACTTTGATATTCATTGGTGGAAAACAACATTTCAGCAAACACCTAAAAAAATGCCCACTTTGAAAGCATTTGCGCCGCTCACATACAAACAAGTGTATACAATCAGCAATCATTACGAAATCACTACCATTGGACTAATTGCACTATAAATCCCCCAAACAACATGGCCAAAGTGTCCATGGTGATCAACATTGTATCAATTCGCTTCTGTGTTTTTGCATACCTTGTTACTCCTTGCGTTGTGTTTGTTCTGCTGTTTGGCTTCGTGCTGCTAAGCTTGGCAAATATGGATGATGATCTGATAGACGCTGCTGGTGGTGCTGTTGCCCAAGTAGCGGTTGATAGAATAAGGCAGCCTCGGTGGCTCCGAGTGAGACAAAGGGCTCGTCTTTTTAGAGGTCCTCGTGTCTACAGGGTAAGACCCACCTTGGAAAACATGAGTGACTTTGAGGTTTACGACAAGTATAGGCTCAATCGCGAACAGCTCATTATCAACCCTCAATATTGAAATACAGGCTAGCACAGAAAAGGAAGCATATACACTTGACTGCTTATGTATGAGCCCACTTATGTTTCACACAGTAACAAAATTTGTTACTTGTCATCTCTCTTAAAATTTCACTTAAAGTTTTACCTAAATATATCCTGTTATCCCTCTTAGTTTTATATTCAAGTTTTAATTTTATATGTACTTTTACGATACCCATAGAAATCGTATGACTTACTGACATCCATACAAAATGTGCATATCAGTTTTTAAGAAGTCCTTTTATGAAGATCACTTATCTTCTCTCCTAAAGCTTTACCTCTATATATATCCTGTCATCCCTCTTAGTTTTATAGTTAGGTTTTATACTTTTAACGATACCCATAGAAATTGTATGACTGACATTCATACAAAATGTACATATCAGTTATCAAGAAGTCCTTTTATGAAGATTAAGCCTTATAACTATAACCAGAATGTGCACAGCGAATGGTCTGATGGATCTAAAATATTAGCTATAGTTTATATAGTAGCGGCATTCTTTAACACAGATGGCGGTTCGACACAAAGAGAGAATAAATTTCTTTGCAGCAATCAGATGTATTGTGTATATATAGGTTACAGAACAATCAGGCTCCGTTCCTAGTAAAGATGAGCCAATCAGAAGGCCAAATGTCCGTAGTGAAGATTTAACTATAGAAACCGTATGCTTTAGTGTCTATTTTATCCTATTGTCAATATCAGCTATTTCATATAAAAATAAGTCATCACATTCAACTGTTCTATGCATGGTGAATCAAATAGTATTCATACAAATTGTTTGTATTAAGACTGTTTGTATTAAAATTGTTTGCATTAGGATCTACAACGATCATCACTCACAATCATACTTAAACTGTGCACTACAAATAGTTTGAGGTTTCAATACCACAAACGATGGCCTGACATCCTTAACACATCCTGGTATATATCTTTAAACACAGCGATCTAAATTCCGGGACTCATAGAGCAAGTTTTCTGTAGCGATCAGCTGTATGTTTGCATTAGGACCTTACAACGATCAACAATCACAATCATACCTATATTGTGAACTATAGATAAGTTTGAGGCTTCGATACCACAAGCGATGGCCTCGTATAATTACAACACCCTAAAATACAGAGATCTAAATGCCGGGTGTCATAGAGCAATATTTATGCAGCGATCAGCTGTATTATGTAAACAATCAATCAATCCAATTGCATATAGATAATCTTAATAACACTCTGTATGCATACAAGTATTGTGACAAACACAGACGCACCCCACGCAAAGGTATCAGAGTTAGATATTGTGTAAACATACTAAAGAGAAATAAAGACCAATCAGATTACAGAATCTAGTAAGTCTGCATCCAATCACAGGCTGCTGAAATCGTAATGCATAAGGGCAAATGTAATTAAGTCATAAGAGAACACCTATATTTACAATCCATTAAATATCCCCACAACACTTCTCACCACCAGGAATACAAATATACTACACCACGACACTTCTCACCACCAGGAAACAAGTTTGTGCTCACTTTTTTTTTTTTTGTAACCGCTTTTTTTGTAACTTATAATATTCAGCTGGATTGTGACACTTATCTAACTGTTTGTGGACACATTTTTTTTTATTATTTTTTGGTTATCACTCACGACACCATTTGTGTTATAACCCACCATATAGTGGTATCAACATAATTTATTTTTTAATAATTTTTAAATTTTTTGTTTTTGTTTTTGGATTTGTTTTTGTTTTTGCATTGTGTGGTTTTTTTCACATCTTTCTTGTTCACCTTAT
Organism: Bombina bombina; assembly: GCF_027579735.1. Classification (NCBI taxonomy): domain Eukaryota; kingdom Metazoa; phylum Chordata; class Amphibia; order Anura; family Bombinatoridae; genus Bombina; species Bombina bombina. The sequence goes on from NC_069504.1 coordinate 873,389,673, forward strand.
ATTGGTGATAATCTTTGCACACTACCGGTTATTCACATTGCCACACTCTACCAGATGTGAGCCAGCCTCGTATTAGGTCACAGGCCTACTCCAGGGTCTCTTCATAGACCATAGACCAGATAGGCCAACTCCTACTAGTCCTACTTTTTATTTTTCTTGTTAGCCAGGTGGATCGACCAGTTTGGTATTTATATTGTATTTTTTATTGTAATTTTATTGTATTTTTATTGTACTTTTATTGTGTAAATTCAATTCATTGTATGTTTTCCACTCATTTATTGCTAATATAATTAAATATAGACAAGAAAAAAGAGAACAAATCCGGACAGTTAGTCAGTGCAAGTCGAGTTTATTCCTTAAGGTGGTAGTTTAGCTGGAGCTGCTTAAACCATCTGACATGTTTCGCGCATGTCACATGCGCTTCTTCAGAGATATAATTAAATATAGAATAGAATTACTGCACCTGCCTTTGGCGCTTCTCACTACTCACTACCTGATTGCATCAGCCAATCAGATTTTTTCTACCTTAATTCTGATTAGCTGATAGAATCCTATCAGCCAATCGGAATTGAAATGACGCCATCTTGGATGATGTCCCTTAAAGGAACCTTCATTCGTCGGGAAGTCGTCGGTTGAAGAGGATGGCTCCACGTCAGCTCCTTTGAAGATGGCTCCGCTCTGCTCCGGATGGATGAAGATTGAAGACGCTGCCTGGATGAACACTTCTTCCAGATGGAGGACCTCTTCTTGCCCCGCTTGGATGAAGACTTCTACCGGATGAAGGACCTCCTCTGCGCACCTTGGATGAAGAATTCTGCTCGGCTGGGTGAAGACGACTCAAGGTAGGATGATCTTCAGGGGGTTAGCGATAGGTTTTTAAAGGGGGGTTTGGGTGGGTTAGAGTAGGGGTATGTGGGTGGTGGGTTGTAATGTTGGGGGGGGGTATTGTATTTTTATTTATAGGTAAAAGAGCTGATTACTTTGGAGTAATGCCCCGCAAAAAGCCCTTTTAAGGGCTGGTAAAAGAGCTGATTACTTTGGTAGTTTAGAATAGGGTAGGGCATTTTTTTATTTTGGGGGGATTTTTTATTTTATTAGGGGGCTTAGATTAGGTGTAATTAGTTTAAACATCTTGTAATTCTTTTTTAATTTTTGTAATTTAGTGTTTGTTTGTTTTTGTATTATAGAATAGTTTATTTGATTGTATTTTAAGTTAGCTAATTGTAAGTAATTTATTTAATTAATTTAATGATAGTGTAGTGTTAGGTGTATTTGTAACTTGGGTTAGGATTTATTTTACAGGTAATTTTGTACTTATTTGAACTAGGTAGCTATTAAATAGTTATTAACTATTTAATAGCTATTGTACCTAGTTAAAATAAATACAAAGTTGCCTGTAAAATAAATATAAATCCTAAAATAGCTACAATGTAATTATTAATTATATTGTAGCTATATTAGGGTTTATTTTCTAAGTAAGTATTTCGTTTTAAATAGGATAGCAGATTAGGGGTTAAAACTATTTATTCTAGTGTTTGCGAGGCGGGAGTGCGGTGGTTTAGGGGTTAATACATTTATTATAGTGGCGGCGAATTAGGGGTTAATAATTGTAGTTAGGTAGTGGTGACGTTGGGGGGGGCAGATTAGGGGTTAATAAATATAATATAGGGGTCGGCGATGTTAGGGGCAGCAGATTAGGGGTTCATAGTAATAATGTAGGGGGCGGCAGTGTCCGGTCGGCAGATTAGGGATTAAAAAAAATTATTAGAGTGACGGCAATGTGGGGGGGGCCTTGGTTTAGGGGTACATAGGTATTTTATGGGTGTTAGTGTACTTTGTAGCACAGTAGTTAAGAGCTTTATATTCACGCGTTAGCCCATAAAGCTCTTAACTACTGACTTTTTTTGGCGGTAGGAGTCTTGTCGGTAGAGGGTCTACTGCTCACTTCTCCCAAGACTCCAAATACCGGCGTTAGGCAGATCTTATTGAAAAGATAGGATACGCAATTGGCGTAAGGGGATCTGCGGTAGCCTCGAGTCGCGGTGAGGAAGTGAGCGTTAGACCCTTTCCTGGCTGACTCTAAATACCAGCGGGCAGTAAAAAGCAGCGTTAGGACCCCTTAACGCTGCTTTTGACGGCTAACGCAGAACTCTAAATCTAGGTGTTAGAGCGTTAACAAGTAAAAAGTAAAATGTTTTCACACAAGTGCTAAACCGACACGCAAAAAGCTGAACTTAGAAAAAAATACTTATACCCTTACTTGCACGTAAACCCGATCCCATACACTCAAGTGCGCTAACCCAACATGAAATATGAATATTTCACATTCCAATGTTCTTCACATAGCAGTATATGTTCTATTATATATTTTAATAGATATCTGATGTTTTTTTGGTAAATTATATACATATATATATATATATATATATATATATATATATATATATATATATATACATTATATATACATATATATATATATATATATATATATATATGTATATTTACAGTGTGTATATATATATATATATATATATATATATATATATAAATATATATATATATATATATACACATATATTTATATATATAAATATATATATATTTACAGTGTTAAAGGTAACCATCCTCACCTGTAATCTGTTTTCTTTTAATTAGCGTGTGTGTATAAAAGGTCAATGAGTTCCTGGACTCCTGACAGTCCCTTGCAACTTTCATCCAGTGCTGCACTGACGATTCTGGATTCTCAGTCAAGGGGGAAGAAAAAGAATTGTCAAAGGATCTGTGGGAAAAAGGTAGTTGAACTGTATAAAACAGGAAAGGGATATAAAAAGATATCCAAGGAATTGAGAATGCAAATCAGCAATGTTCAAACTCTAATCAAGAAGTGGAAAATGAGGCGTTCTGTTTGATAACATACTGCATTCATCTTGTAATCAATTCTGACCAAATTTCCTGTGCCTTTGTAGCTCTCACATCCACAAAACATCAGCGATCCACCTCCGTGTTTCACAGTAGGAATGGTGTACCTTTCATCATAGGCCTTGTTAACTCCTCTCCAAATGTATCGTTTATGGTTGTGGCCAAAAAGTTCAGTTTTGGTCTCATCACTCCAAATGACTTTGTTTCAGAAGGTTTGAGGCTTGTCTCTGTGCTGTTTGGCATATTGTAAGTGGGATACTTTGTGGCATTTGCGTAGTAATGGATTTCTTCTGGCGACTCGACCATGCAGCCCATCTTTCTTCAAGTGCCTCCTTATTGTGCATCTTGAAACAGCCACACCACATGCCCTGTATTTTACCTGAAGTTATTTGTGGGTTTTTTGCATTCCGAACAATTTTTCTGGCAAGTGAACAAGGAAAGACAGCGCCTCATAGTGCAGATAAATTTCATAAGCTGGGGTCACAGAAAAAACAAACAGTTGTAGATATACTCACAAGAGTACTGGCACTTTTGTAAAAAGAAGTGCAAATGGGCAGACTGACATTCAGCAGCAGTCAGTACACTGGAACAGATGTCATCCAAACTTCAAGGGCACAGCCGTGGGCTCTCCTCCGCAAACAGGCAGGGGATCTTCTGGATCGGCATTGTGTTGAAAAGTGCAACTTCCACTGTGTGCGGCTTCCACTGTGTGTTGAAAATTATCAGCGATGTCCAAATAATGATAAAAGCTGTAATTTAAAATCACCCCTTGTAAAAACAATAGGGTATATGGAGATAAAAAGCCAAATGACAAGGCTTGAGTATAAGAAAAAAGTACAATTTATTGTGTGAGCAATCACCATTGCACCGGAGTCTACATTCACCTTTTGAGACATCGTTCACAATCATCTTTGAGACTTTCTATGATAAGCATGATAAACTTTTTCTCTTTTTTATACAGATATAGAATTTGAGTATTACTATCACAAGTTTGAGCAAAATTTTGTTTTTTAATCACTTATTTTTTATCATATTTTGCTGTTTTTCTTTTTGTATTATCTATACAATATTGCAGTTGCCCTATATTATAGAGACCAAATTAGCTGTATTGTCTAAATTATTATTCTATTGGGATTTTGATCTCTCTGGCGCACTCTATCACTATACACTTGTATAGCTTTTTCAATTTTTCTAGCAGTTGTGGCTGAAATTTTAGTCGGTCTACCTGACCGTGGTTTGGTTTCAACAGAACCCCTCATTTTCCACTTCTTTATTAGAGTTTGAACACTGCTGATTTGCATTCTCAATTCCTTGGATATCTTTTTATATCCCTTTCCTGTTTTATACAATTCAACAACCTTTTCCCGCAGATCCTTTGACAATTCTTTTGCTTTCCCCATGACTCAGAATCCAGAATCGTCAGTGCAGCACTGGATGAAAGATACAAGGGTCTGTCAGGAGTCCAGAAACTCATTGACCTTTTATACACACACACTAATTACAAGCAAAACAGATCACAGGTGAGGATGGATACCATTAATAGCCATTCAAACTCCTTTGTTTCAACTTGTGTGCATATTATCTGGCCAAAATCACCAGGGTATGTAAACTTTTAATCAGGGTCATTTGGGTAGTTTCTGTTGTCATTATGATTTAAAAAGAGTAAACACAGTTGATTGATAATAAATGGCTTCAGCCAAACACTAACCATGAAATCTGAAAAATGGCCAAGAAATCATAAATTCTGCCAGGGTATGTAAACTTATGAGCACAACTGTATATATATATATATATATATATATATATATATATATATATATATATATATATATAACAAGAAGTGGTGGTAGAGATAGCGCTGAACAAGGGGGGATCCTAGAGGTAAGATTTATATATATATATATATATATATATATATATATATATATATATATATATAAATATAATAATAATAAAACATCTGCCCAGATATGTAGCAGTTAAAAATAAAGTACAAATATATATATGCCCGTAGGGAGTATGTAGAGGTATATATATGTTAAGATATCATGCTAATAAACATAGATACAGTTAAATACAATTGCAATAATGTAAACAAAGATGAATGTTAGTCCATTATATATAAATATAATCACACCATGAGTATCCGGTAGGTATAGCACTTACTAGAACAAACCTCAATCATATGAGGTAAGTTGCCGCATCTACAAGTGGGGGCCTTCCGGTAATATCAGGTGGAGACGGCTGGAGACAAGATGTATGTATTCTTCTCCCCTTGGATTATGGCGTATAGAACCAGGCGGAGGCTTGTTAGAGTTCTCTCCGTATATCCAATGGATTATGCAGAGTGAGAGACAAAGAAAGGGCACATAGTGTAATACAGTTTATTATAATATAAAAAAGTATAAAAAAGACAAATGGCCACTCACATTAAAAATCCTCAAACATATGCGGCATGCATAAAACACTTAGAAAATGTCTGTACATCATGGTCAGTCAATGGAATACTGTAGGTACTTCTGTAAGAACTAGGTACCAGTCCAAAGAGAAACCGTTCCTCCAAACACAGGTAGGTAATAAAAGGTAACACAAGTTATTATAAAGTCTGCAGCTAAAATACTACTCAGATAACAGTTCACAGTATCAGTGCAGCTTTATATAATCCCAAAGAAGTGTCTCTTACGTGTTTCGAAGGCTATGTTGTTCTTCTTCAGAGGGTTTTTTAAAATGCTATGTTTCAAACATCCGATATCGGTCCTTAAAAGCCAGGTGGCGGCACGCCCCTGTGTCCAAATTCTTTCTACTGATTAGTTGAAGTCAGTAAATGTCATGACGTATTTACGTTCATGATGTATGTGTTGTTACGAATGCCATGCCACAGGTTAGGGTTTAGTGACGTCATGACGTTTTAGCGTACATGACGTGTTAGTTGATACAGTTACCATGGCAACTAACGGAATATTATTACAACTGTATATGAAAACATTCAAAAGTATATTATGATCTGAAATCCCTTTGTATACTTTAAGAAATTTACTGAGCGCCATAAGTACTTGAATGCCCCTTGTTAATTATACATACAAAAGCTTGTGCATAAATATACATACGGGCGGTTGTCATAGCAACCGTTTATGTGGCAAAGTATATAGTCAATATGGAAATATTCGTCATGTGGAGGAATATGTGCTCATATACATATATATTTTGATACTTCCTGTTGGTATTAAACCAAATTGAAGGCTGAAGAATTGTTAAGAGTGTTCTTAGTTTAACCCAAATATAATATTATATGTTTTTCTTTATATAATTAATTCGGACAGTTATATATATATATATATATATATCTGTCTATCTGTCTATCTATCTATCTATCTATTGATATATATTGATATATATCTATAGATAGATAGATAGATATAGATATAGATATAGATATATATATATATATATATATATATATATGAATATATATTTAAAAAAATACTTAGAACATATCCCCCTATGTGAAGAACATTGGAATGTGAACTATTTACAGTAAATGCACAAATACTTTATTAAATATTGCATACATATGACTTTTCATGTTTTCAGCTACTTGACTACAAAGGGCTCCAATGCTTATATGTATATTTTTTTTAAAGTGAGGTCCCTCTATCCCTATCCATCTATCCCTGTCCCTATCCCTCTATCCCTATCCCTCTGTTCCTATCCCTCTATCTCTGTCCCTATTCCTCTGTCCCTTTCCCTCTAACCCTATCCCTCTTTCCCTATCCCTCCATCCCTATTCCTATGTCCCTGTCCCTCTATTCCTTTGTCCCTATCCCTCTGTCCCTATTCATTTGTCCTTGTCCCCTTATCCCTATCCCTCTGTCCTTGTTGTCCCTATCTCTATCCCTCTACCCTTATACCTCTGTCCCTGTCCCTCTGTTCCTATCCCTCTGTCCCTATCCCTCTGTCCCTATTCCTCTGTCCTTATCTCTCTGTCCCTATCCCTCTGTCTCTATCCCTCTCCCTCTGTCCCTGTCCCTCTATCCCTATCCCTCTGTCCCTATTCCTCTGTCCCTGTCCCTCTATCCCTTTGTCCCTGTCCCTACCCACTGTACCTATCCCTCTATCCCTATCACTATTCCTCTGTCCCTATCCCTATCCCTCTGTCCCTATCCCTCTGTCCCTAACCCTCTATCGATGTCCCTCTGACCCTATCTCTCTACCCCTGTCCCTATCCCTATGTCCCTATCCTTCTGACCCTCTGTCCCTATCCCTCTATCCCTCTGTCCCTATCCCTCTGTCCCCCTATCTCTTCATCCCTATTCCTCTGTCCCTATCCTTCTGTCCCTATCCCTCTGTCTCTCTCCCTCTATCCCTGTCCCCATACCTCTGTCCCTGTCCCTATACCTCTGTCCCTATCCTTCAGTCCCATGCCTCTGTCCCTGTCCCTATCCCTCTGTCCATGATCCCCCCCCCCTCAAACAGCTCTCTAACCCTCCCCCCTCTATTGCCACCATCTTAGGTATTGGCAGCTGTCTGCCAGTACCTATAAACCCCTTTTTTCTATTCTTTTTATTTTATTTTTTCCCTAGTGTAGTGGTCCCACCCCCAAATCCCTTTTCTCCTTTTTTTCTTTCTGTAGTAGGGCACTCACACTCCCTCCCCTTCCCTTTGTAGCTGCCCCATCCATCCCTCCCTGTCCTTTTTTTCTGTAGAAGGGCACTCCCACTCCCTCCCTTCCCTCTCCCCTCCGCTGCTGAGGCACCCACCCACAACCCGCTACCCGCCCACACCTCCTTCCGGCACCAGCAGAAGATTGTTACAGACGGTGACACACACTGTAACGATCAGGCATCTGGCCTCGTATGGAGAGGGAGCACCGATCGCGCACCGGCTCCATATGAAGCAGATGCCTGAAGCTTCAGGAGCTCCAGCTCTCAGACTTTTATTTTACAGCTGAGAACTGGAGCTCCTGATGCTGTCTCGTGCTGCAGGCTGTGTGCACAACTGACGACGGTGGCAGACGCATTATAAACGAGATTATGTTATAGATATATATATATACTGTATATATATGTGTGTGTGTATATATATGTATTTATGTGTTTATATGTGTCTGTAAAAACATATATAAACATAAAAATACATATGCACACACACACATATATATATACACATACAGTATATACTGTATTTAGACGTGTATGTGTGTATCTCTTTGTTAAAGTCCTATGCAGGGTTTGTTTTTTCTAACACCTAAAACCTCACATCTTTGGGCCCTTATAACTTTTTTATTCAATTGTTTTAAATATTTTTTTATTAGACAGTGTAATTATGAGTGTAACTGTACTTTTAAGTGTATTTTTGATGTGATATAGTTGATAATTCAATTTACTGAACACTATGAGGCCCATTTATCAAGCGCCGAATGGAGCTTGAGGGCTCGTGTTTCTGGCGAGCATGCAGGCTCACCAGAAACAGCAGTTATAAAGCAGCGGTCTAAAGACCGCTGCGCCATAATCCTGTCCACATGCTCTGAGAAGGCGGACAGAGATCGCCACAATTCAACCCGATCTAGTACAATCGGGTTGATTGACACCTCCCTGCTAGCGGCCGCAATCTGCAGCGGGCGGCGTTGCACCAGCAGCTCACAAGAACTGCTGGTGCAATGCTGAATACGGAGAGCGTATTGCTCTCCGCATTCAGCGAGGTCTGTCGGACCTGATCCGCACTGTCGGATCAGGTCTGACCGACCTTTGTTAAATAGGCCTCTAAGGAAGTTATGAATTTGCTATATTCTAAGCATTATGGATAATGAAGTGTATTTTATCCAGTAGCTGCTGCACATTGCATGATGAAAGTATATTATGAACTGCGTACTGTATATTCATATTTGATGCAGACTAGGGCACTATCTAAACAAATGCGTGTACAGTATATCTCACTTTTGAATATGTTAGATAATGCACATCTAGACAGTGCTGTAATCAGATAAAGTACATATTATAAGCTGCAATAAATAGCTTATGCGTATTACCCTTTAACCTGTGTCATCTATACAAAGTTCTAATCTCTTCTCCATGGTAACACAATTTATTTATTTATTTATAAAATATTTTACCAGGAAGGATACATTGAGATTTCTCTTTTTTTCAAGTATGTCCATGTCCACAAAAGATTGCATTGATACAATAGGGTACAATAAAATACAAAAAAACAGTCACACCCTCACTAAAACTCCAAGCTTGCACGAATGCTGTTACCTTTGTGATCACTATTAGCTCCTAGGTCACACAGTTCACAGAGAGATCCTGTTGTGCGATGTAATTATAAGTCCTTAGACTCCAAAACACCCCTGCTGACCTCAGATATTGTGGGAGACACAAAGAGTGTATGCGGGCTGCTCAGTGCTCACCTGACCTCCGTCCTTCCGACTTACATATGATCAGGGACTCTGCTCTCCTTGTCTCCTAATCTGGGTATCTCCCGCATTTGAGTGTATTGATTGCTCCGTCTTTCTCTAGCACTCAATGAATCCAGTCTGTTACTCACTGCGTTTGCGTTGTGCTCTATGCGCATGACGTCACTCGCTGGGATCCCCGATAGCTATACTGCCGGATGACTGTGATCAGTTATCAGCCCAGGTCTTCTTCCTTTACTCCGCTCCTCAGTCCCATGGTTTCAAGGATCAAGCTGTGTACGGTCATGTAGCAAGTAAAACGAAAAAACACAGAGATCCTCAAAAAGCTTCTCTTTTATTTTCTCCAAATAAAAATAAAGAACAGATTCAATCAAAAACGACAAACCAAGTGTTTGTTGCCAACTGCACCAATTGTAGGACCACTTTTGTGATCTATTTGGTGGAATGCACATTGTGTAATGTGCAGTATGTCGGATGTACTACTAGGGAAGCACGCTCCAGAATAAGGGAACACCTTAATGACATCTCCCACGATAATGAGTGCTCTGGGCTCTCACAACATTTTATAACTACACATGGTGGTGATGTAACATCGCTTTCATGGCAGGTTATAGAATGTGTTCAGACCACCCCAAGAGGTGGGGACAGGACAGCACGGCTAATGCTATGTGAAGCATTTTGGATCTTCAAATTGAAGAAAAGGAGACCCCAGGGCTTCAATATTGAGGGAGATGTCATAAACTTCTGGAAAAGACAAAATCGTGCCCCTGATCCAATATACAAAATATACTCAAGTACACTTGAGTTTAAACTACTAGAGCCATGAGCCTGGGGGTATAGCTTTGGAGAAAAATGTAGAAATACAGTAACATGTGCACATGATATATATTTTTGAACTTATTTGTGTTGCTATCTTTACATGGTCCTTATTATCCCACCTTAGTATAAGACAGGGTTTAAGAATATTATTAATTATACAAACTAAAACATAATTAACCATCTTTAAGTAGATAGCACACAGAGAATTATTAACATTAAAATTAACATTTATACTATATCAGGATATGAATACATGACTATAAGTAAGTCCTTAGCTAAATTGTAACCAAGGAACCATACGTAGTGCAATTAAAGATTGATATACCTTTAAGTGGGATAGATATACATCATAATAGATGAGAGGGTTTAAAATGATAACACTATACCATAAATATTTAATTTAGTTATTTTTCAATTGTGTTTGGGCTTGTGTTAGGTTTAGCAATTAAATTGAAGTATATATGCTTTTTGTAGGATATTACACATAGGTGCTGAAGGGGTTAATCACTGAAGAACTTTGGACCAATAGGGATGTAATTACATTAGTAATGGTATATTAGGCAGGATGTAATGGCAGCCAATCATGTCCATGATTAAGGAACCATCCGAGATATATTGAGGGCTGATTGGGTCCTAGCCATGAGAATATCTGCATCTTTGTTTTTAAGATTTGTTGCCTTAGTTTGAATGTTCTTTATTTTTATTTGTAGAAAATAAAAGAGAAGCTTTTTTGAGGATCGCTGTGTTTTTTTTGTTTTACTTGCTACAATAAAATACAAAAACAATAGTAATACATAATATATGCAAAATTTAACATAGATCAGGTAGGAAATATATAATCAACCATGACAGATGCATTCTGTTTTGAGATTTTCAAAGAGGGATCTCTTACAGGATTTTAGGCTTGGGGAAGGTTTTAAAGTGTGCGGGAGGTCGTTCCATAATTGAGGTGCTCTGTAGGAAAAAGGAGGATTGAGCTGCTTTCTTTTTGTATGGAGGCAGACTAAATAATGTGCTGGTACTGGATCGTAGGTTATGGGAGGAGGGAACAGCCAGGGAGAGCATTCTGCTCAGGTAAGATAGGAGCTTCCCAGAAAAGCTCGTAAACACAAGGCAGGAAAGATGGAGGGTGCGTCTGGATTCCAGTGACAGCCAGTATAAATCTTTTAGCATGTCACAATGGTGGGTCCTTTAGTTACATTGTAGCACAAAGCGGCAGAACGCGTTATACAGTGTATTAAGTTTATTTAGGTAAGTTTGAGGTGCAGGTGCATATACTACATCCCCATAATCCATGATTGGCATCAGCATTTGCTGTACAATCTTTTTCTTTACTGTAGGGCTTAGGCAGGATTTGTTTCTGTACAGGGCACCTATTTTTGGATAGAGTTTAGATGCAAGTTTTTCTATGTGGAGGCCAAAAGATAGATTGGGGTCTAACAACATACCCAAGTATTTGAAAGAGTGGACTGCGGTCAGCATACTTACCTGTAAAATAAACCCTAACGCCTAGATTTAGAGTTTTGCGTTAGCCGTCTAAACCAGCGTAAAGGGCTTCTAACGCTGCTTTTTACCGCCCGCTGGTATTTAGAGTTTACTTACCGACACTCAAAAATTTCCTAACGCTGAAATCATTACCGACAACCCAGACCCAGGAGTTAACATCTAACGACAAAATAAACATCCACGAATCACAAAACAAATATTACACAAAGTACACTTACACTCATACAAACACTACACTATATTTATTTTTAATTTTTAATATTTTCTCGTCAAAATAGAAAGGATCAAAGTTGCGAGATCTCGGGTGTTAGAAAAAAAATCAACACAAATCCATTTTGCCATTGACTTACATTGACAGACGGGAAAATACACTCATATAGCTACATCTAACTAATAATATTATCACATACATACACTCATCGATACATACAAACAATATACACCACAATACATACACAAAGAAGAATTTGATTACGAAATAAATACGATTTAGCTACTTTTTCACACAAGACCATGACGTCACTCACTTTACGCTCAAAACCAGTCTTGGATTTTATTCACACACACATTTTTAGCCTCCATTGACTTCTATGGGGAAGACGTGCTCGTGCAAGATACAGACAGATTTCCCTAATGCACGCAAAAAGCGTAGACAACAAAAAACTCTAAATACCAGCGCTAGAATTCGGAAACTAACTCATGTTTTTCTGTGTTAGCCCCGCTATGACAAATAGATCAAGAAATGGCTATTTCCCTATGGAGTTATGGCTTTTACTTATGGGAAATTCACAACAACATTAAATTGTTTGATACTTTTACATTACATCAACTACAAATCATTATCACTAGTAACAAACATTTTCAAGAATTACATCAGATTTAAACGGACAGAAAAATAATTGGAACATTTCTGGATTCACAAACAGTAGACAATTGGAAACACCTCTCATTTACCTTTATTACAGCATTTCATTTATTCAACTCATATGTTTGCAGCAACAGCATATCTACATAGGCTTAACACATGATCATTCATGGATGCACATACTTTACTTTTACACCATTCACTCATACATGTGCATTCATATGATGGGGGAAAAACACATTACATTTTACTGTACCTTTAACATCATGATTCGATCACAATATACCATTAGGAATTACGTACAATAAGAACATCATTGGAACAGATTACAGATGTCACTTTTTGGGAAGGAACAACAATGCTACACTGCTTTACAGAAGTCAGCATATGTGGGACACAATCACAATATATACGTATATGTACATAACACGCATCACGCAACCACAAAGCACACATTTATATTTTAATCAGCACACAATAACAATGTAGTAAAATACAACAACACAATGAGGATTTCATAACTACACAGGCAGGTTGATAATATGATGACGCCATTAGAAGATTCAACAATACACATTACAGCTTTATGACTGTACCGCCCCTTTCAGAACTTTAGCACTCAATACTACAATACAACATATACGTAAACAAGAGTTTGGAACATCATTATTATGGCGATTTTAATGGGACGCGTACAATATTGACATCTCGCAAATCACTTATATATACAATACTACAGATGACAGCCGGAAGTTCTTCAGTATTAGTGTGATTTTAATGGGACGCGCACAATATTGACATCTCGCAAATCACTTATATATACAATACTACAGATGACAGCCGGAAGTTCAGAATTATTATTGCGATTTTAAAGGGACGCGTACAATATTGACATCTCGCCAATCACTTATATATACAATACTACAGATGACAGCCGGAAGTTCAGAATTATTATTGCGATTTTAAAGAGACGCGTACAATATTGACATCTCGCTAATCACTTATATATACAATACTACAGATGGCAGCTGTTACTTTATCGTTTACAAACAATATTGCAGCAACATTGATCGATCATATTCTATGCACATTATACACAACTATGCACTTTCATTCATGTTAGCGTGGACGTGTGCTTTTTTACTATAAGATCGCGTTTAATAAATATTTATTACGCATATGAACAAACATTACAAAGATGCACTGTATGTGTTACATTTTACACTTTCACTTTGATATTCATTGGTGGAAAACAACATTTCAGCAAACACCTAAAAAAATGCCCACTTTGAAAGCATTTGCGCCGCTCACATACAAACAAGTGTATACAATCAGCAATCATTACGAAATCACTACCATTGGACTAATTGCACTATAAATCCCCCAAACAACATGGCCAAAGTGTCCATGGTGATCAACATTGTATCAATTCGCTTCTGTGTTTTTGCATACCTTGTTACTCCTTGCGTTGTGTTTGCTCTGCTGTTTGGCTTCGTGCTGCTAAGCTTGGCAAATATGGATGATGATCTGATAGACGCTGCTGGTGGTGCTGTTGCCCAAGTAGCGGTTGATAGAATCAGGCAGCCTCGGTGGCTCCGAGTGAGACAAAGGGCTCGTCTTTTTAGAGGTCCTCGTGTCTACAGGGTAAGACCCACCTTGGAAAACATGAGTGACTTTGAGGTTTAAGACAAGTATAGGCTCAATCGCGAACAGCTCATTGGCCTTTACGATGTTCTTAGACCTCATCTGGAGCCACGTATACGTATAAGGACTGCTGTCCCTGGTATCACTAAGATGCTAAGTTGTATATACGTCCTGGCCTCCGGGACTTTTCAATCAGGAGAGATGTACATGCATGACCTGGCTCAAGGTACATTCTCGGTGGTGTTTGATCACTTTCTGGACTTCATGGTACGTATTAGTAAGCGTTACATAGGATTCCCTCAGAATGATGGTGATTGGAGGCACCTGAAGAGGGAATTCTTTGCTACTGCTGAATTGCCCAATGTCTTGGGAGCAATAGATTGCACCCACATTGCGCTGCGTGCTCCAGCTGATGACTTGCCCTTCCGAAATCGCAAACATTTCCATAGCCTCAATGTGCAGTATGTTTGTGATGCACGGATGCGGATTATGCAGGTGTGTGCGAATTTCGGCGGGGCTTGTCATGATGCCCGCATCCTCTCTCTGTCCTCCCTGTGATGGCAGTTTGAGGAAAGACAATTTCCCCCTGGGTATCTCGTTGGTGAGTATTTGTGCACAACATGGTTAATTAGTTAGGCAATTGCCACTGTAGTCTTAAACTGTTAGTGTAATGTGCAGCTATAGGATGCAATTTAACCATTTCTTTATCTTTCCACAAATGTATAGTTTTAGCTTCCAACAGATATGTAGCATGTCTTACCTTAAACGGGCAGATAGAGAATGCAATGTAACCATGTCATTGTCTCTTTCCGCAAATGTCTAGTTTTAGCTCAAAACAGATATGTAGCATGTCTTACCTTAAATGGGCAGATAGAGAATGCAATGTAACCATTTTGTTTTTATTTTAGCAAAGGTCTTGTTTATGAGAAATACGCATATGTAGCATGTGTTACCTCAAATGCGCAGATAGAGACTACAATTTAACCATGTCATTGTCTCTTTCCACAAATGTATAGTTTTAGCTCAAAACAGATATGTAGCATGTTCTAGCTTAAATGTCCAGATAGAGAATGCAATTTAACCATTTATTTTTTTATTTTAGCAAAGGTATTGTTTATGCGAAATACGCATATGTAGCATGTCTTACCTCAAATGCGCAGATAGAGACATCAGTTTAACCATGTCATTGTCTCTTTCCGCAAATGTCTTTTTTTAGCTCAAAACAGATATGTAGCATGTTCTAGCTTAAATGTCCAGATTGAGAATGCAATTTAACCATTTATTTTTGATTTTAGCAATGGTCTTGTTTATGCGAAATACGCATATGTAGCATGTCTTAGCTGAAATGGTCAGATAGAGACTGCAATTTAACCATGTCATTGTCTCTTTCCGCAAATGTATAGTTTTAGCTCAAAACAGATATGGAGCATGTTCTAGCTTAAATGTCCAGATAGAGAATGCAATTTAACGATTTATTTTTGATTCTAGCAAAGGTCTTGTTTATGCGAAATACGCATATGTAGCATGTCTTAGCTGAAATGGTCAGATAGAGACTGCAATTTAACCATGTCATTGTCTCTTCCCGCAAATGTATAGTTTTAGCTCAAAACAGATATGTAACATAATAACAAATACCACGGTATCACAAGACAAATAAGTGCGAAATAAATGTGATAAAAAATGTATAAAGTTCACATAAGGATATGTAGGTTCTTCCTTAGAATCTTCAATCTTCTGATCGTTTGTGTTTCATTCTCATAGAAAGGAAACAAGAATGTGCCACATAGCGTAACTCTGTAACAGTGTCCAGTGCAAAATACTTGTATACAAATGGTTATTCACATGGGTTGGAGCTATAACCAAGCTCAGGTAAATGCGCACACCCACTTTATACTGTTGGGTAAACAGTTGCTTTCACAGGATATTTGAATAAAAGAATTTATTAAAATACAAATGTAAATATAAAAAGCGTCACAAGAACTGCATATACACCGTATATAATAGGATCAGGCAATACAATCTCAGTTATTGCTCCAATGAGCTAAACACAGTGCCAGAGTTAGTGGATAGGAGTGCAGAAACTTAACCACAGAACCTCCCACTTAGTGACCAGCATAGGTTGCTCTCCCTTTAGGTGTGCAGGTACTTGAACAGACGCAGAGAAGAGGTATATCCGACGTACGTTTCGCTAATAAGCTTTATCAAGGAAAAAAAAAATCAGTACAATGCTGCTGATCAGTACAACAGTGAAGTTTGTAGACGGTGCCTTGTTAAATGGGCTTGTCCCACACTCCCTAGAGAGGCTTTTAGCCCATTTAACAAGGATGGACGTTACCGGGTGAAACGCTTTGAGCTGTTTGGAATGTCCAGGCTTGACGCAAATAGGCTTGTGCAGATCTACTCTAGCTGTAACAGACTGGAGGAGCCATTTGGACATTTATGCTGTACTGGATATGATTATATTGTTTGTAATTACTTACATCTGGTAAGCATAATTTTTATGTGTGCAATAAATTGTTTGTTTTATACCACTTTGATTTGGAGTTTGTGCTGTCACCCACCCCCATTTGTGTACACCTGCTCTATACTTGTGTCATTGGTGTCACATATATTATTATATTGTTACAGCTCTTTTCTGTAACATTTGATTTTTTTCTTCTCTGCATGTTTGCAAGCCTTGCCTGTGAGTCTTAAAAGTAATAATTTAGAGTACAAATATAATATTTAGTCTTAAAGGTTATTTAATATTTAGAACCTTAATCTGACTTGTAAAGTACATATATATATAAAAGACAGGTTTTTGGCCCATATTAGATCTATTGAGGATCCAGAATCCGACACCCCCATTGCTAGACACTTCAGAGAATTCCATAATGCAGACCCTAATCTATTAAATGTACAGGCCATTGACCATGTGCCACTATGGAAAAGAGGAGGAGATAGAGAGGTAAAACTGAATACCAGAGAGATATTTTGGATATTCACTCTCAATACAAGTATCCCTCATGGCCTTAATTTCAGAAGGGACATAGATTTATGTGTTTAATGACCCTTTAACAACTACTTGTATACATATACCTTTTATTATTATTATTATTATTGTTATATATACTATTATGAGGTATGATAGGTATAATTAATTATATTAGTAGTGTTAAATATGATTGACAGAAAGCAAGGTTTTGTATTGGCTTATATGGAGATTGTAATTACAAGTGTATACACCTTTAATTGAAATGTCTATTTAAGGTGAGATGTCTGGGTCACCTGTGAGCAGTGAACAAGTGCCGCACGGCACAAAACATGTCTGCTGCAAGCTGACCCAGCTATCTCCATTGCCTGTCTGCTACAGGAGCTGCTATTGATGTACTGACAAGTGAATATCTGTTTTTATTGTGGATTGCTTCAATAAAGTTTCGTTTTATGGATACACTGGAGCCACAACATTCTTTCTTTTTATCTGTATGCATTTACAGCATTTAGGACGATAACGCTGAGTTGAGGCTAGTGTTACCATAACAACCGACGTGTGACGTCATCCCACGCTCCATAGTGCCGCGAAAACCGGAAGTGGGTAATGCAGAGCGCTACGCT
The DNA here is from genome assembly GCF_027579735.1 of Bombina bombina. NCBI lineage: Eukaryota > Metazoa > Chordata > Amphibia > Anura > Bombinatoridae > Bombina > Bombina bombina. The sequence continues at coordinate 873,407,432 of NC_069504.1, forward strand.
CAAATCTGTGTACTTGTGTTAAATGTTTTCGTCCAGAAGCGATAGCAGCCTACCTGATTACCCTGAAGTCTAGGAACATAAGACGGCTGAAGAGGAGGTGGTCAGTGAACAATTTATAAGCATTTATCCACATGTTGAAAATGTACCGGAGTTATATGTGACACTACAGACTGATATAGCGCATCCTTACTAACAAAGGCAGACTTTCTGACTTACTGTGCATGACTTGGGACATTCTAACACGGCAGTATTATGGAGAGTGATGAAGTGTCATATGTATTGACTGACTTTGGGGATGAGACCACTGAAGTGGATACGGAGGAAGACATTGTTTATACTATAGACAATTTGTTTTTAGATATTGATGAATTAAGAAAAAAGGTTATTAAACTGGATCTAGACATAAGGGCTTTTCTCTTGTATAAGCACAACAAACGTATACCAAGGGGTTTGAGAATCAGTAAATTCCCCTCATTTAGAGTAACAGATGGTGACTTTATTTCTAAGTGGAATGAGATTTTGGATACATGTTCATTTGCCCTGATAGAACTGCTTATTTAGTATAAACAAAAACAAAGAAATGAGTTGCTAGAAGAAATGAAAAATATACAGGAGCATCTAAAATCTTTCCAGAAAGATGTGGAATTCAAAAATTATGATAAACAGTTTGAGAAAAATATGTTAACTTTCAGAAGAGAATTATGGGAGTTTAAATCATCAAAATGATGAGGGATAAATATGATTATGACCATCACACAGTTTATAGATGGGATAATGGAGACAACTATAGGAAGGATCAGAGGAGGGGAAATAGATGGTTCAAAAACCGCACAAAGAAGTCTAAGCATGTGACATTCTCAGACACTGAATATGAGGTTGAGTCCTCAGAAGGAGAATGCAATAGTGAGGAAAATGAATCAATTGTGTTAAAATCATCCCTAGAGGGGTCCACAACTGCGGTCTCAAAAAACGCCAAGCTAGAGACTTTACCCACAGGAAGAAAAAAACGCATAGAGGGAAAAGGGGAAAGAGAGTTAGGAACTACAAGCAAGGAAGAACAACAGAACACACAGAGACACAAGAACACACAACAGAGAATATATACCACCAGATCAGTGAATCAACAGAGAAAGAAATATGCATGAAAGAAAATAATGTGATAAATTTATCTGATGTGAAACTAACTAATGCAGAGATTAATGTTCTGTCTAAGGGTTTGAATTTTGTTCCCTCTCAGCACTTTAATTTGTTTAATACAGTTTTAGATGTCAACAGATTTGTAAGAAAGCTGGTGTTGCGTAAGCATTTTGCTGGTGCTGAGAGGGAACAAGATAATATACATCAAGCCCTTGGTGAGAATAGGGAAGAAAGGGAGGTTTATTTAACTTTCTCAGAACAATGCACTATAACTGATATGGAAGGTTTACTAAATGAAAATACTGAAGGAAGAGATAATCTCATAACAGAGAAAGATATTGATTTGAGTGGGTTTAAAAAGAAGAGTAATTTTTACCCAGTACACAGTGGAACACAATCAGTTGAAACCTTCCAAAAAGTTATAGAGGAGAAACTTAGGGAATTGGACCAGAAAGGCAGGAAACATAAAAACAATCTGTCCCTTAAAGAAAAGGAAGCCCTAAGCAAAATATCAAATAACTATGGAATTATAGTGAGAGCTTCGGATAAGGGGGGGAATGTAGTGGTCCTTAATAGGGAATTTTACACTACTGAAGCCCTAAGACAATTAGGGGACAGGGAGGTATACATGAAGTTGAAGGAAAACCCTACCACAGATTACAAAATGATTCTAACAGATATTGTGGCATCTGCTAGATATAATAATGTGATCAATCAGTCAGTACAATAAATGTTAGTTCCTGAACAACCTGTTACACCAGTGTTCCATTACCTCCCTAATATTAATAAGGATATAAATAACCCCCCGGGACGCCCTATTATAGCAGGTATCAATTCCTTAAATGAACCACTCTCAGATTTGATTGACAGTTTTTTGCAACCTCTAGTTAAAGCACTCCCTAGTTTTATTCAAGATACCACATCACTTTTATTGAAATTAAATCAAATTGAATGGAAATCATCATATCGATTTCTAGTAGTTGATGTGGCATCACTTTATACTTCTATCTCACATGTGAAAGGATTACAGGCTATAGAGTACTTTTTTGAAAATCATAGAAATTATGACAATTCAACTAAATACTTTCTACTCACATCCATTGAATACCTTCTGACACACAATTTCTTCATGTTCGAGGGGAGTTTCTATCTCCAAAGACGTGGAACTGCTATGGGGGCAAAATTTACCCCCAGTTACGCCATTCTCTTTATGGGATGGTGGGAGCGGTTCCACGTCTTTGGAGATGGCAACCCCCTACGTAACAATATCATCTTTTACTCTAGATTTATAGATGATCTTATTTTTATAATTGACAGTGAAGAATCTACAATAAATACATTCATTGATTATCTAAACAACAACAGTGGGATAACATTGGTGGGAGAGCAAAATAAGGATACCATTTGCTTTCTAGATATTAAGATTACTGGTAAAAGTAATGGAATTCTAGAGACTGATTTACACAGAAAACCTACCTCAGGGAATACAATTCTAGAATATAAATCTTGTCATCCAAGACATACCTTACAAGGCATACCCAAAGGCCAATTCATAAGAGCTAAACGTAACTGCACTATGGAAGAGCGCTACAAAGTACAGGCCGATAGTCTTACTACCAGACCAGGTACTAGAGCGAGCACGAAAAGAGGTAGATAGCCTACCTAGGGAAGACTTATTGAAGTACCGAGATAAACAGAAAAGTATTGGAAAAAATACACAACAGAAACCAAAATTTATAACATATAGCTTAGAATTTGGAGAAATATGTTGAATTATAAAAGAATGTCTACCAATACTATACACAGATCCAGGTCTAAAACAGGTCATAAAAGATGGATGTGATTTTATTTCTAAGAAAGGGAAATCAATAGGCAATGTCGTGTCCCCCTCAGATTGTTCTATTAGACCTAATAATTGTTGGCTTAAAAAGAGAAAAGGTTTTTTCAAATGTAGGAGAAATATATGTAAAACCTGTAACTACCTCACAGAGGCCTAGATTTGGAGTTTGGCGGTAGATGGGCTGTTAACGCTACGCAGGCTTTTTTCTGGCCGCACCATAAAATTAACTCTGGTATCGAGAGTTCAAAAAAATGCTGCGTTAGGCTCCAAAAAAGGAGCGTAGAGCATTTTTACCGCAAATGCAACTCTCGATACCAGAGTTGCTTATGGACGCGGCCAGCCTCAAAAACGTGCTCGTGCACGATTCTCCCATAGGAAACAATGGGGCTGTTTGAGCTGAAAAAAAACCTAACACCTGCAAAAAAGCAGCGTTCAGCTCCTAACGCAGCCCCATTGTTTCCTATGGGGAAACACTTCCTACGTCTGCACCTAACACTCTAACATGTACCCCGAGTCTAAACACCCCTACCCTTACACTTATTAACCCCTAATCTGCCGCCCCCGCTATCGCTGACCCCTGCATTATATTATTAACCCCTAATCTGCCACTCCGTAAACCGCCGCTACCTACATTATACCTATGTACCCCTAATCTGCTGACCCCTATATTATATATATTAACCCCTAACCTGCCCCCCACAATGTCGCCGCCAGCTACTTACAATAATTAACCCCTAATCTGCCGACTGCAAAGCGCCGCCACCTACGTTATCTTTATGTACCCCTAATCTGCTGCCCCTAACACCACCGACCCCTATATTATATTTATTAACCCCTAATCTGCCCCCCTCAACGTCGCAGACACCTGCCTACATTTATTAACCCCTAATCTGCCGAGCGGACCTGAGCGCTACTATAATAAAGTTATTAACCCCTAATCCGCCTCACTAACCCTATCATAAATAGTATTAACCCCTAATCTGCCCTCCCTAACATCGCCGACACCTAACTTCAATTATTAACCCCTAATCTGACGACCGGAGCTCACCGCTACTATAATAAATGGATTAACCCCTAAAGCTAAATCTAACCCTAACACTAACACCCCCCTAACTTAAATATAATTTACATCTAACGAAATTAATTAACTCTTATTAAATAAATTATTCCTATTTAAAGCTAAATACTTACCTGTAAAAAAAAATCCTAATATAGCTACAATATAAATTATAATTACATTGTAGCTATTTTAGGATTAATATTTATTTTACAGGCAGCTTGGTAATTATTTTAACTAGGTGCAATAGCTATTAAATAGTTAAGAACTATTGGGTTGGATGAAGATATCGGAGCCAGGACCGATCGGTGATACCCGGTGAGGTGAAGACAAGGTAGGAAGATCTTCAGGGGCTTAGTGTTAGGTTTATTTAAGGGGGGTTTGGGTTAGATTAGGGGTATGTGGGTGGTGGGTTGTAATGTTGGGGGGGGTATTGAATGTTTTTTTTTACAGGCAAAAGAGCTGATTTTCTTGGGGCATGCCCCGCAAAGGGCCCTGTTCAGGGCTGGTAAGGTAAAAGAGCTTTTAAATTTATTAATTTAGAATAGGGTAGGGCATTTTTTTATTTTGGGGGTCTTTGTTATTTTATTAGGGGGCTTAGAGTAGGTGTAATTAGTTTAAAATTGTTGTAATATTTTTCTTATGTTTGTAAATATTTTTTTATTTTTTGTAACTTAGTTCTTTTTTATTTTTTGTACTTTAGTTAGTTTATGTAATTGTAGTTATTTGTAGATATTGTATTTAATTTATTTATTGATAGTGTAGTGTTAGGTTTTATTGTAGGTAATTGTAGGTATTTTATTTATTTAATTTATTGATAGGGTAGTGTTAGGTTTAATTATAACTTAGGTTAGGACTTATTTTACAGGTAATTTTGTTATTATTTTAACTAGGTAACTATTAAATAGTTCTTAACTATTTAATAGCTATTGTACCTGGTTAAAATAATTACCAAGTTGCCTGTAAAATAAATATTAATTCTAAAATAGCTACAATGTAATTATAATTTATATTGTAGCTATATTAGGATTTTTTTTTACAGGTAAGTATTTAGCTTTAAATAGGAATAATTTATTTAATAAGAGTTAATTAATTTCGTTAGATTAAAATTATATTTAACTTAGGGGGTGTTAGTGTTAGGGTTAGACTTAGCTTTAGGGGTTAATACATTTATTAGAATAGCGGTGAGCTCCGGTCGTCAGATTAGGGGTTAATAATTGAAGTTAGGTGTCGGCGATGTTAGGGAGGGCAGATTAGGGGTTAAAACTATTTATGATAGGGTTAGTGAGGCGGATTAGGGGTTAATAACTTTATTATAGTAGCGCTCAGGTCCGCTCGGCAGATTAGGGGTTAATAAGTGTAGGCAGGTGTCGGCGACGTTGTGGGGGGCAGGTTAGGGGTTAATAAATATAATATAGGGGTCGGCGGTGTTAGGGGCAGCAGATTAGGGGTACATAAGGATAACGTAGGTGGCGGCGCTTTGCGGTCGGCAGATTAGGGGTTAATTATTGTAGGTAGCTGGCGGCGACGTTGTGGGGGGCAGGTTAGGGGTTAATAAATGTAATACAGGGGTCGGCGGTGTTAGGGGCAGCAGATTAGGGGTACATAAGTATAACGTAGGTGGCGGTCGGCAGATTAGGGGTTAAAAAAATTTAATCGAGTGGCGGCGATGTGGGGGGACCTCAGTTTAGGGGTACATAGGTAGTTTATGGGTGTTAGTGTACTTTAGGGTACAGTAGTTAAGAGCTTTATGAACCGGCGTTAGCCCAGAAAGCTCTTAACTCCTGCTTTTTTTCGGCGGCTGGAGTTTTGTCGTTAGAGCTCTAACGCTCACTTCAGAAACGACTCTAAATACCGGCGTTAGGAAGATCCCATTGAAAAGATAGGATACGCAATTGACGTAAGGGGATCTGCGGTATGGAAAAGTCGCGGCTGAAAAGTGAGCGTTAGACCCTTTAATCACTGACTCCAAATACCGGCGGTAGCCTAAAACCAGCGTTAGGAGCCTCTAACGCTGGTTTTCACGGCTAACGCCAAACTCCAAATCTAGGCCAGAGGGAGACAATTGCATATCTACATATACACAAAAAACCTCTAAAATAAATTTTTGCATGAATTGCAATACAACACATGTCATATACTTGTTGACCTGTAGGGGGTGCTATAAGCAATAATTGGGGAGAACAAAGAGAACCCTAAAAGAAAGGTTTTTGGCCCATATTAGATCCATTGAGGATCCAGAATCCGACACCCCCATTGCTAGACACTTCAGGGAATTCCATAATGCAGACCCTAATCTATTAAATGTACAGGCCATTGACCATGTGCCACTATGGAAAAGAGGAGGCGATAGAGAGGCCTTAATTTCAGAAGGGACATAGATTTATGTGTTTAATGACCCTTTAACAACTACTTGTATACATGTACCTTTTATTATTATTATTGTTATATATACTATTATGAGGTATGATAGGTATAATTAATTATATTAGTAGTGTTAAATATGATTGACAGAAAGCAAGATATTTTTTGTATTGGCTTATATGGAGATTGTAATTACAAGTGTATACACCTTTAATTGAAATGCCTATTTAAGGTGAGATGTCTGGGTCACCTGTGAGCAGTGAACAAGTGCCGCACGGCACAAAACATGTCTGCTGCAAGCTGACCCAGATAACTCCATTGCCTGTCTGCTACAGGAGCTGCTATTGATGTACTGACAAGTGCATATCTGTTCTTATTGTGGATTGCTTCAATAAAGTTTCGTTTTATGGATACACTGGAGCCACGACATTCCTTCTTTTTATCTGCATGCATTTACAGCGTTTAGGACGATAATGCTGAGTTGAGGCTAGTGTTACCATAACAACCGACGTGTGACGTCATCCCACGCTCCATAGTGCCGCGAAAACCGGAAGTGGGTAAGGCAGGGTGCTACGCTCAAATCTGTGTACTTATATATATATATTTATGCAATATTTTCTTCCCAGAGTGACAATATAGCATACGTCCATAAAATATATCTGTTTATTTACACAGCTTTGTATGGCTCATTGAGGAATTAACAATTAAATTCTAACTAATCCAGATATATATATATTTTATGTTTTCTTGACCATGCAAGGCATAAACTATATGAAATCTGGCTTATTATTTAGCTAAAAAGGGGTTTACAATGTACAAATTGTAACTATGGGATTAAATATTTCTATATTATATTAATAGGCAGAATTGACTAGGTTCTAGTTTAAAATATTGCATAAATACACATATAGATGAGAAAATGATAAATAACCCAATGTAATAAGACTCTTAAAATTACTGTTGGTTTCAAAATACACAATTATTTATTATATCAGCTATAAAACATAAAATGGCACAATATTCAATGCGTAGGCCTAAAGACAATAACAATTAACATTTACTTATCAGACAAATATACATTTTACACAAACATACATGACATAGGTACCTTGGTATTATCTTGTGGACAGTCTGTCAATAATTCTGTTTCAGCTTGCTCTCTCTCTCTTCTGCCTCCATTCTCCTTGACTCCTGACTCTTGACTAACCCTACTGACTAAATCTTGTTCTATATATTAAAATCATCCCCATCTGCTAGTATTACTTCTGATTTTAATTGGCTCAATTTTTCCCGCTTCTTACCATATTTGGAAAACTGAACACCATTGGTCCTAGCTGTTTACATGTAAATAGGGGCTATTGTAGGGGGTGGATAGCTATAAATCATGATAACCTGTTATCTACCACATCCACGCCCCAACAGCCAAAGACTCCTATTTACATGTAAACATTTGGTGACTCCATTGAATGGGAGGGAGCCTGGGGAAATAACTCCCTTAAACTCCCATAAAATGCTTTATGGTTTTGTAACTGAAACAGGGCATTAAATATACAGCTTATATATTTCTCATGGCTAGTTAATATGACATAAATATGCTCATGCATACATACAATATATACATAGAAATGGAACTATAACATAAGCAATTTCCCAAACTGTAACAGTCCCCCGCTTTGTGGCCTTGAAAGCTTTAGCCTATGGCCGCACATTATGTATCTTGCTTATGTATTTCTCCCATGATCAGACCCTTACTAGACAACCTAGCATTACTACAAAGTATTATATACAGTATCATGCTATATAACCCATGGTAATGTGTTCCGTGAGATGAAGTTTAATTTAGCAAAGATTAACACGACTAGCCAATAGCATTAATTATGCTATTTGACACTGGTGCTGGCATCTGGAAGCTTGGTATCCTTATGTAAGACAAGATCTGTACATACATCAGTCCATTTTGTACATCTTGATACTGAAGTGACACCTTCTTGTACAAACGTTTGTTATGAGGGCAAAGGCACGTATACACTTTTGTATACGTAAAGTGTTATCACTTTGCAGCGCCACAAGTCCATTTTCTTAGTATATGCACATGCAAGTAAATGGTTTTGAATTCAGTGGAAATGTTGTGAACACAGGAACCTGTGGTGGCCTCTTCTCATGCTGTAGTCACCGTTAAATGATGTGGGTCCCTGGCTCTGTAACATGAATGTACCCCTTTTGATGATCCACTTGCATAACTGCACTATCCTTCCTTCAGGGATGTTGGTAGTGTCTTTGTGATAGGTTGTGACAGGATCTTGAATCTTCCATCTTCCTTCTTTCTCTGGGATGTTATTTTCTATCTTGAAGTAATATCATCAGCAGAGAAGTCCCAGATCTACACAGCACATCTTCAGTAGTTAAAAAAAAAACTTACTTGGCATAATCAAAGCTATTGACAGTGGTGTTGGTATCCCAAATCTTGGAGAGGCAAATACTGCCATTATTCTCCTGAGAATTATATTCTCTTTTGACATTCATCTCACACCTGATAGGTTTGAACACAAAACCATATAGGTTATAACTGAAAAATCAACATATTTATGTTACTCCGATTAAAATATTAACCAACATATAAAAAAAAAACCCAGAAGTATTCCCTACACCTTCTACACTAAGTATTAAAACAAAAGCGTTACTCATTCTATGTCAGTATGTCTATAATACACTTTAAACCAGGGGCGCGATCCGATATAGATCGCAGTTTGCGGCGCAAGCGAGGGAACCGGCGTCGCCCGCAGTTTCAGCTCGCAACTCGAGCTATCCCATATAGGTCACCGTCAGATGCTAACGTGCCGTAAGTCGGATAAACCAGCGATGTCCAGAAATCTGCGTAAGTACAAATTTCTGGCGTCGCCAGTGACTTGCGGCACGTTAGAAACTGCCGGCGCCTATAAAACCTGACTAAAGTCTAAAACACCCGCACTGTCTAACACGCCTCCATAACATAGCCCGCACTGTCTAACACGCCTCCCTAACATAGCCCGCACTGTCTAACCCTCTATCCGCTATCCCCCCTCACTATCCTAACAATAAAAAAGCTATTAACCCCTAAACCGCCGCTCCCGTACCCCGCCGCAACCTAATAAAGCTATTAACCCCTAAACCGCCGCTCCCGTACCCCGCCGCCAGCTATATTATATCTATAACCCCCTAAAGTGAGCCCCTAACACCGCCGCCATCTATATTAAAATTATTAACCCCTAATGTAAGCCCCTTACACCGCCGCCATCTCTATTAAAATGATTAACCCCTAATTTAATCCACCTACCCCGCCGCCAGCTATATTATCTATATTAACCCTAAGTATATTATAGTTAATATAGGTATTACATTATATATATTAACTATATTAACCCTAATTATATTAGGGTTAATATAGTTAATATAGTTACTATAGTATTTATATTAACTATATTAACTCTATCTAACCCTAACTAAATTTATATTAAATTAATCTAATTCATTTATAAACTAAAATATTCCTATTTAAATCTAAATACTTACCTATAAAATAAACCCTAAGATAGCTACAATATAATTAATAATTACATTTTAGCTATGTTAGGGTTAATATTTATTTTACAGGTAAATTGTTAATTATTTTAACTAGGTATAATAGATATTAAATAGTTATTAACTATTTAATATCTACCTAGTTAAAATAATTACCCAATTACCTGTAAAATAAATCCTAACCTAAGTTACAAATACACCTACACTATCAATAAATTTAATAAACTACAAACATCTATCTAAAAATACAATTAAATTAACTAAACTAAATTACAAAAAAAAACAAACACTAAATTACAAAAAATAAAAAAAAAGATTACAAGATTTTTAAGCTAATTACACCTATTCTAAGCCCCCTAATAAAATAATAAACCCCCAAAATAAAAAAAATTCCCTGCCCTATTCTAAATTAAACAAATTTCAAAGCTCTTTACCTTACCAGCCCTTAAAAGGGCCTTTTGTGGGGCATGCCCCAAAGAATTCAGCTCTTTTGCATACAACAAATACAATCCCTCCCCCCATTACAACCCACCACCCACATACCCCTATTCTAAAACCACCCAAACCCCCCTTAAAAAAGCCTAACACTACCCCCCTGAAGATCTCCCTACCTTGTCTTCACCACACCGGGCCGAACTCCTGATCCGATCCGGGCGATGTCTTCCTCCAAGCGGCAAAGAAGAATTCTTCCTCCGGCGACGTCTTCCTCCAAGCAGCAGCAAAGTCTTCATTCTTCCGGCGGCATCTTCAATCTTCTTTCTTCGCTCCGCCGCCGCGGAGCATCCATCCCGGCCGACTGCTGTACTACGAATGAGGTACCTTTAAATGACATCATCCAAGATGGCGTCCGCCGAATTCCGATTGGCTGATAGGATTCTATCAGCCAATCGGAATTAAGTTAGAAAAATCTGATTGGCTGATTGAATCAGCCAATCAGATTCAAGTTCAATCCGATTGGCTGATCCGAACAGCCAATCAGATTGAGCTCGCATTCTATTGGCTGATCGGAACAGCCAATAGAATGCGAGCTCAATCTGATTGGCTGATTGGATCAGCCAATCGGATTGAACTTGAATCTGATTGGCTGATTCAATCAGCCAATCAGATTTTTCTAACTTAATTCCGATTGGCTGATAGAATCCTATCAGCCAATCGGAATTCGGCGGACGCCATCTTGGATGACGTCATTTAAAGGTACCTCATTCGTAGTACAGCAGTCGGCCGGGATGGATGCTCCGCGGCGGTGGAGCGAAGAAAGAAGATTGAAGATGCCGCCGGAAGAATGAAGACTTTGCTGCCGCTTGGAGGAAGACGTCGCCGGAGGAAGAATTCTTCTTTGCCGCTTGGAGGAAGACATCGCCGGAGGAAGAATTCTTCTTTGCCGCTTGGAGGAAGACATCACCCGGATCGGATCAGGAGTTCGGCCCGGTGTGGTGAAGACAAGGTAGGGAGATCTTCAGGGGGGTAGTGTTAGGCTTTTTAAGGGGGGTTTGGGTGGTTTTAGAATAGGGGTATGTGGGTGGTGGGTTGTAATGGGGGGGGGATTGTATTTGTTGTATGCAAAAGAGCTGAATTCTTTGGGGCATGCCCCACAAAAGGCCCTTTTAAGGGCTGGTAAGGTAAAGAGCTTTTAAATTTGTTTAATTTAGAATAGGGCAGGGAATTTTTTTTATTTTGGGAGTTTATTATTTTATTAGGGGGCTTAGAATAGGTGTAATTAGCTTAAAAATCTTGTAATCTTTTTTTTATTTTTTGTAATTTAGTGTTTGTTTTTTTTTGTAATTTAGTTTAGTTAATTTAATTGTATTTTTAGATAGATGTTTGTAGTTTATTAAATTTATTGATAGTGTAGGTGTATTTATAACTTAGGTTAGGATTTATTTTACAGGTAATTGGGTAATTATTTTAACTAGGTAGATATTAAATAGTTAATAACTATTTAATATCTATTATACCTAGTTAAAATAATTAACAATTTACCTGTAAAATAAATATTAACCCTAACATAGCTACAATGTAATTATTAATTATATTGTAGCTATCTTAGGGTTTATTTTATAGGTAAGTATTTAGATTTAAATAGGAATATTTTAGTTTATAAATGAATTAGATTAATTTAATATAAATTTAGTTAGGGTTAGATAGAGTTAATATAGTTAATATAAATACTATAGTAACTATATTAACTATATTAACCCTAATATAATTAGGGTTAATATAGTTAATATATATAATGTAATACCTATATTAACTATAATATACTTAGGGTTAATATAGATAATATAGCTGGCGGCGGGGTAGGTAGATTAAATTAGGGGTTAATCATTTTAATAGAGATGGCGGCGGTGTAAGGGGCTTACATTAGGGGTTAATAATATTAATATAGCTGGCGGCGGTATAGGGGGATTAGATTAGGGGTTAATAATTTTTATATAGGTGGCGGCGGTGTAAGGGGTCAGATTAGGGGATAGATAAGGTAGATGGCGGCGGTTTTAGGGGCTCACAGTAGGGGGTTAGTTTATGTAGATGGCGGCGGGGTCCGGGAGCGGCGGTTTAGGGGTTAATAACTTTATTAGGGATTTCGGGGGGGGGGATCGCGGTTGACAGGTAGATAGACATTGCGCATGCGTTAGGTGTTAGGTTTATTTTAGAAGATCGCGGTTGACAGGTAGATAGACATTGCGCATGCGTTAGGTGTTAGGTTTATTTTAGAAGATCGCGGTTGACAGGGAGATAGACATTGCGCATGCGTTAGGTGTTAGGTTTATTTTCTAGTTAGTTTAGGGAGTTACGGGGCTCCAATAGTCAGCGTAAGGCTTCTTACGGCTGCTTTTTGTGGCGAGGTGAAAATGGAGTAAGTTTTCTCCATTTTCGCCACGTAAGTCCTTACGCTGCATATTGGATACCAAACTGCGCTGGTTTGGTATACCTGCCTATGGCCCAAAAAACTACGGGCGACGGCAGAAATATACGCGCGTAACTTCTAGGTTACGCCGTATATAGGATACCAAATCAGCGTAAATATTGGTGTCGCCGGCTTTTGCGGGCGACGCTTTATATCGGATCGACCCCCAGATGTCTACCTGACTTCCCTAAAATGGTCTAACACCTATTATGTATATTATGTATATTATGTATATTATTTTATATCATAGTATTCATGATGTTTTTAAGGTCATAAATGTACTGGGTAAGACACATTTCTATCAGAACCTCAATACCTTATAGAGATGGTATTAAAACTGGAATCCCACTTTGTTTTAATAAATACATATAATTAATCATTAGGATTTATGGATAAATACTAATTTATAATTAATCTTTTCCTCAGGCTTTAATAATAAAGAGAAAAATAAATTTAGTTAATGTTTGGATTTTAATGAGAAAGGGATACCATCCTATATGGAGGTATTGAGCTTCTGTTAATTATTTAGATTGAATGGAAGTTCTGCATGATAAAGTAGGTCTCTGAATTAAAATTTATCATAACATATTTAAAAACCTAAATTAAGATACACATATATACAACTTTCAGTGATAACATGCTGCAATGCTGCTTTTTCTTTGGTTACTAAATCTATCCAAAGAATGACCATTAATTGTGATACAAATTATTATTAACAGGCATAGAATATAAGTACAATAACTATATGAAAGCTCTTGTTATGAAAAACTTGATGGTTATTTAAATTATCTTGTATTAATAAATATTAATAGTGGTATGGATTGCATTATTTGTAATAATAATAACAATCATAGTTAAACACTAATAATTGTATTCTTTGTTGGAGCCTTCTGTTGTTTCTGGATTTCTGCTCAGCTGTTGGGATTCTTATGAAGCATTTACACATGTCCATCACTGGTTGTCTAGGAAAAATAAACAAAACAAATGTAATTACTTTTCTAATTGAACAACTATTATTTACATTTTGGAATACAATATTTACATCTATCTATCTTTCTGTCTATCTGTTTTCTTACATGCAACCTATTCTGTGCTGCCTTCTCCCTTATATGTTTTCAATTGATTGGCGTACACCCATTTATCCTCTGACCTTTTTTCCTTTATCCTGATTTTATAGACTGATGGGCTAAGTTTGTCTATGATGGTAAAGGGACCTCTCCATTTTTTTGAAAGGTTGCTTTCTGTTGGGCGTAGCTCCAGTAGCATTACTTTATCCCCTATGTCCCAACAGTTTTCTCTCACTCCCTTGTAAAACTGGATTTTGGCCCTCTTTTGGGCTTTCCCCAGGTGTTGTGCTGCAAATGTGTGTATTTCTCTGAGGACCTTCTCTAATTTGATTAGGTATTGGTCCATTGATAGTCTGTCAATAGTTGGGGTATGTATTTCTACCCATAGGTGTTCGGGTAGCCTAATTTTTCTACCTGTCATAACCTCAAAAGGTGTTATTTGCGTTGTGGAGGGGGGGTAGCTCTAATTGCCATTGTCAGGAGGGGCAGTAGGTTATCCCAATTTTTTGCATTTATATTTACAAAAATTTTTTAACATTGTTTTAATTTGTCTGTTGGCCCTCTCAACTTGCCCAGAAGATTCAGGGTGATAAGGTATGTGAAAGTTATGCTTGACTCCCAGCATTTGCATGCATGTTTGCATCAATTTTCCTGTGAAATGTGTGCCTTGATCAGACTCTATAGATGCTGGCAGACCCCATCTAGTTAATACTTGTTCTACTAGTATTTTTGCTGCATTCTGTGCAGTGTTACTTTTAGTGGGAAAATGTTCTACCCATTTTGAAAAGAGATCAGTTATTACCAGGACATATTTGTTATTTTTAGCTTTTGTAGGAAGAGGGCCCATATAATCAATCTGTAGGGAGTTCCAATGGCCTTCTTTTAACCTTATTCTGAGAGGAGCTTTTATCTTTCTTGGGGCAGGGTTAACTTGAGCACACACAATGCAATTGTCACAATACTGCTGTATATCTGTGTTCATGTTAGGCCACCATCCTACTTCTTTTAGCCTTTGATGTGTTTTTTTCTGTCCCCTGGTGCCCTCCTGTTGGAAGGTCATGAACTAAATAAATCATTTCTTTCCTGTATTCTCTAGGCACTACCCATGTTATTTCTCCCCCAATATGGAGAAAATGTTTGTCTTCAGATAATTTTAGGGATTTAATGTACTTGTTAAGTGGATTACCCTCTGTGAGGTTTAACTGTTCCTGTTTTATGTGTTTTATGATTTCCTTGATCTCTTGGTCTTATTTCTGTATTTCAGCAATGTCTGGTATATTAATAGGCAAGTTATTTGTTATGGCACAAACAGTGGGACACAAGTCTGAGTCATTTATCATTTGTGTGATATTCCAAATCTCCCCCCTTTGTGCTCCCTGTTTGGCCAGTGTATCTGCTACATTATTTTGATCAAAGTGAGGGGATTTGACTGAGTGGCCTTTTACTTTGCATACACTTGGTTTGTGTGTCAATTTTTTTTTGTTAGGGATACTATATACTGTATCAAAGATTTGTGTTTTAATGGTGTCCCGTCAGAGGATGTGTATTGATGTGTGTGCCAAAAGGGAAGGAATTCTGTGAGGGCATTACATACCCATGCTGAATCTGAGTACAGGATCACTTCTCTGTCTCCCTCTATGATTTCAAGGGCATGTGCAATTGCTGCCATTTCTGCATATTGGGCAGATTTGATTGTGCATGACCTTGAAATCAATGTGGGGGTTGTTTGTTTGGGATCAATTATGTACAACCCAAATCCAGCATGGGGTGAGCCTTCAATATAGAAACAGGAACCATCTGTAAAAATCTGTATCGCTTGGTCAGGAGCAATAGTTTCTTGGGGCAGAGCTTTAAAAAATTGTGTTATATTTTGTTTGAGCTTGATATTACATTTGTGTGCTACTCCATTATACAAAAGGCCATGTGCTGGGGCTGAGGGATTCATGCTGGATTTTATAGTAATATCTCTGTCTTGTAATAGTAGAGCCCTGTGTGCTAGTCTAGCATTGGAAACATTACCATCTTTTATTCTGTCAGTGAGAAGGAATTTTGTAGGTGTGTGTGTTGGATTGAGACCTATAATATATGTAAAGTGTTTCACAGCCCAGAATATTGCTAGGAGGTGTCTTTTACATGAAGAGTATTTCATTTCTACAGGGCTTAGAATTTTTTAGGCATATGATATTGGTCTTTGTTGGCCATGTATTTCTTGGGAAAGAACGGCTGCCATGACTGTGTCAGTAGATGCTGTCTCTATGTGAAATAATAAGTGATGGTCAGGATTGGCTAGTGCAGGCGCTTGAATTAGGAATTGTTTCAATGTTTCTACTGCCATAGTATGTTCGTCTGTCCATTCCCATTGAGTATCCTTTTTTAAAAGGTCATACAAAGGTGCAGCTTTTTGTGCAAATTCTGGTATGAATGACCTAAAGTAATTTACCAACCCTAGAAAAGACCGTAATGTAGGTATGCTTACTGGTAAGGGTAAATTAAGGATTGTTTTTACCTTATCCGTTGCTATTTCACGGCCTCCTGCTGTGACTGTGATCCCCAGAAAAGATACAGACCCACTTAATAGTTGTGCTTTTGTTGGATTGCACTTTAATCCTGCTTCCTTAAGTATCGTTAACAGCTCATCCAGTAGTTCCAAGTGATGTTGTTTGTCCTCGGTTGCTAATGGGAGATCATCCACATACTGTAAAAGATTCTTAGGGGAAGAGAATTTTGTTAGTATTTCTCTCATTTTAGAATGAAAGAGGGAGGGTGAATTATGATAGCCCTGTGGGAGAGAATTGAATGTATATTGATTGCCTAAAAAAATAAAAGCAAATTTGTATTGGCATTGGGGGGAAAGTGGGAGAGACCAAAAACCGTTCGAAATATCTAGAGCTGTGAAGTATTTATGTGTGGGAGTTAGCATGCTCAAAACATCTGGGACTGATGCTACTGTTGGTGCACAGTTGTTTGAAACACTGTTTAGTTTCCTGTAATCTATTGTCAGTCTCCATGAGTTATCAGGTTTCTTAACTGGCCAGATTGGGGCATTGTTTGTGGAAACACATGGTCTAATGACACCTTGCTCTAATAGCGACTGTATAGTTTCTTGTATGTAACAGACAGATTCCTTTGGGAAATTGTACTGTTTTTGTGGAGGTGGGTCAGTGCCTGTGATGTTTATGAATGTATTAACTTTTCCACAATCATGTTTATGTTTTGCAAACACATCTTAATGCTTTTCCAGCAGTGGTTTAAGCACATCTCTCTCTGGGTGGTCAGCAATTACCTGGAATAAATCATACTTAGAGTCATTAAGTTTTATGGCTGCAATTGAATGAGAATCAGGGATAATCACAGTGTCAGAACTTGTGTGTTCATCATTCTGTAAAAGAAAAAAAAATTTGTTAGATCTATCATACATCCATTTGGGACTAAGAAATCAGACCCCAGTAAGCTAGTTTCATTTAGGAGTGGCATTAGTGCTAAGGGCTGTGTTACTGTCAATTCTCCTATTGTAATTTTAAGTGGCTTTGATAGTGCAGAATTTACATTGTGTCCTGAAAAGCTTTGAAGGTGTAATGGTTTTCCTGATGATAAGAGGGACTGTTTGGGGTTTTCTGTATGAAGGATGGATATAGCTGCCCCTGTGTCTAGTATCATATTGCATTGGTGGCCCCCTACAAATGCTGCAACTTGAGGCCACCCACACCTGTCTAGTGTAATAGGTGATACTATTTGGGGGGCCTGTGACAGTCATAGTGCTGTGTTTTGTAACTGTTGTGTTGAATTATCCTCTATCTTCTTTTGTGAGTTATTTTGAATCTCATGTAGTTGTTGTCTTAATTCTGCATAATTTGGGGTGTATTGTGTCCCATATTTTTGCTGCTGGTGGTTTATGTTTGTATATGTCTGACCCCTTCTCCTGTTTTTATATTGAGATCTTCCCCTGTTTGTACCCCTTCTAAGGTGTGTATTAGCATT
Organism: Bombina bombina; assembly: GCF_027579735.1. NCBI lineage: Eukaryota > Metazoa > Chordata > Amphibia > Anura > Bombinatoridae > Bombina > Bombina bombina. The sequence continues at coordinate 873,425,338 of NC_069504.1, forward strand.
CCAGTTGGGGTTATATGGTGTGGTTTTTTTCTGCAGGGATTTGTGGACCTTCTATTGTGATGGGGTTTGTTTGAAAGGCTGCTATTCGTTTAGGGGCATGCCTTTCTTCTTTCTCTTTTAATCTATTTTTATATGTTAGTATTGACTGAAATAATCTTTGCATGATTCCAATTATTTCATCATAATCATGTTTTCTAGGGTCAATGATATGTTCACATTTCATTTTTATGCTAGGATGAGCATTTAAGATTAACAGATTTTTATATTCATGATCCTCTTTTGTACCATGTTTTCCATAACCAGAGCGATATGATGCCCATAATCTGTTAGCATAGACTAAAGGATTTTCCTCATTATTCTGTTTAATTTGGTATGCTGCCATTAAACCTATTGCTGAGGGATTTATTATCTTTTGTAATTCTTCTACTGTTTCATCATAATTCCCTTTGCCTTATTTGATTGTGTCAGGTAAAGCACTCCACACATGCATATCAATGGTTAATTGCAAATCTTTAACTTGGTCATTTGGATTTCTTATACCCAGTAACTCACATCTCTGTTGAACAGCTGATGCATGTGGGGTTATATTGTCACCAGGTTTCAATTTACCAATTAAATCAGCTACTCCCATAAGTGTCTTTAGGGGTTGGGTAGGGTGAGTATTTGTATTTAATGAATGCACTGGTTTTCCAGTACTGTCGAATCCCAGTAATGTGTCATCCCCCACAGTAGATGGAAATAGACATGTTCTAATCATGGTTGGAGTCTGATGTGTGTGTGTGTCTCCTCCCCATTGTCTTCTTGTTCTATTGTGATAGTACAGTTACCAGGTAATTCAGTGTTTACAACTTCCCCCATAGCTACAGGCAAAGTATATTCAGACTCAGTAGAATCTGTCTCCCAATTATCATCCTCCCAATTGTCTATTGTATAACAATCCTGCATTGATAATGCACATGTGGGGGCAGAGGCATGGTTATGAATTCTATCAGCAATGGCTACTTTTCCTTTTAGAACAGAAATAGTTTGTAGCAACTGTGATTCTTTGTTTTTACAATGGGTATGGTCAATAGATTTACCCTTTTTAACCTCTGTAATTTGATTTTGTATCACAGTGTAAGCACTAATAATGTGATCTCTTTCAGTTTCTACTTTAGTTAAATTTTCTTTATAAGTTTTGCCTCAATTTGTGCAGTTTTACAATTTATTGTAATTTCCTCCTTTGATTCAGTAATGATTTCATTAAGGGAGGTAAGAGTTTTTACTTGATTTTCCAATTTTTCAATTTCTTTTTCATTATTGTTAATTGTTGTATTTTAATTTTGAAGGGCTTTTTCTAAATTTTAAATTTTTGTATTCATTGCTAAGCATGCAGCAAACATGGCTGCTACTGCTTTTCCCTTCATTTTCTTACTCTTTCTGGGTTTTTGAACCTCTTGTTCAAATAAATCCTGAACATAGGTCCATGGATTTTCATTCAATTTGGCTTCACATGCAAAATCATTTACATTATATTTTGTTATGTATTTTGCTACAAAACTTTCCAGACTAGAAACAGTAGCCATTTTGTAACCAACTAATCACAAGTAAAATATATGTAAAACTTAAAACAGAGCAATAAAGCAGAAATCAATAATAATAATTAAAAAAAAAATAGAAAAATAAAAATAAAATGGAAAGAAATGAAATAATAATAAAAAAATGAAATAGAATCAATAAAACCGAAACTTCTCCTTAGCTTATAATGGCAGTCTGTGCAATGACAAAAGAACAAAAGCTAGACTATTATAATGCCATTTAAAAAAAAAAAAAAACAAGAGTAAGGAGACAACTTAAAATAAAACAAGAAAGTTTTCCTTACTTAGCCGGCAGCAATACTCATTTGTTTAATTCAAAACAAACGTTTTAGGTTTAGTCCTCTCTTGAGGGATTTTACTGGTTCAAAATGATGCCAGAAATAAGCTTATTTTATGGCATTTAATAAATGTGGTTTTATCACTGTTGAGTGGCTGGAGCAGCCTGGACTCGCCTAATAATCTTCTATGGTTAGAACCATAGCTAGAAATTGTTGTAAATGAATACCAACAGTTAAACTATATTTGTTTCAAATGATGAGGATTCTTTGAATAGAAGTTAACGTTCCAACAAGGTATTGCTAGCTCAATAAACAGAATATACTATAATTCAGTTATTGCTGGTGGCTGCCTCAGCCTGAACACTGCTAATAGCCTCACCATACGTGTAAAACGTATATGCCGGATAAAATATCTTAATGGAGACGTAAATTTCTATTACCTGAAGTGGTTCGCCAACTCTTAAAAGTAATAATTTAGAGTACAAATATAATATTTAGTCTTAAAGGTTATTTAATATTTAGATCCTTAATCTGACTTGTAGTATATATATATACAGGGAGTGCAGAATTATTAGGCAAATGAGTATTTTGACCACATCATCCTCTTTATGCATGTTGTCTTACTCCAAGCTGTATAGGCTCGAAAGCCTACTACCAATTAAGCATATTAGGTGATGTGCATCTCTGTAATGAGAAGGGGTGTGGTCTAATGACATCAACACCCTATATCAGGTGTGCATAATTATTAGGCAACTTCCTTTCCTTTGGCAAAATGGGTCAAAAGAAGGACTTGACAGGCTCAGAAAAGTCAAAAATAGTGAGATATCTTGCAGAGGGATGCAGCACTCTTAAAATTGCAAAGTTTCTGAAGCGTGATCATTGAACAATCAAGTGTTTCATTCAAAATAGTCAACAGGGTCGCAAGAAGCGTGTGGAAAAACCAAGGCGCAAAATAACTGCCCATGAACTGAGAAAAGTCAAGCGTGCCGCTGCCAAGATGCCACTTGCCACCAGTTTGGCCATATTTCAGAGCTGCAACATCACTGGAGTGCCCAAAAGCACAAGGTGTGCAATACTCAGAGACACGGCCAAGGTAAGAAAGGCTGAAAGACGACCACCACTGAACAAGACACACAAGCTGAAACGTCAAGACTGGGCCAAGAAATATCTCAAGACTGATTTTTCTAGGGTTTTATGGACTGATGAAATGAGAGTGAGTCTTGATGGGCCAGATGGATGGGCCCGTGGCTGGATTGGTAAAGGGCAGAGAGCTCCAGTCCAACTCAGACGCCAGCAAGGTGGAGCTGGAGTACTGGTTTGGGCTGGTATCATCAAAGATGAGCTTGTGGGGCCTTTTCGGGTTGAGGATGGAGTCAAGCTCAACTCCCAGTCCTACTGCCAGTTTCTGGAAGACACCTTCTTCAAGCAGTGGTACAGGAAGAAGTCTGCATCCTTCAACAAAAACATGATTTTCATGCAGGACAATGCTCCATCACACGCGTCCAAGTACTCCACAGTGTGGCTGGCAAGAAAGGGTATAAAAGAAGAAAATCTAATGACATGGCCTCCTTGTTCACCTGATCTGAACCCCATTAAGAACCTGTGGTCCATCATCAAATGTGAGATTTACAAGGAGGGAAAACAGTACACCTCTCTGAACAGTGTCTGGGAGGCTGTGGTTGCTGCTGCATGCAATGTTGATGGTGAACAGATCAAAACACTGACAGAATCCATGGATGGCAGGCTTTTGAGTGTCCTTGCAAAGAAAGGTGGCTATATTGGTCACTGATTTGTTTTTGTTTTGTTTTTGAATGTCAGAAATGTGTATTTGTGAATGTTGAGATGTTATATTGGTTTCACTGGTAAAAATAAATAATTGAAATGGGTATATATTTGTTTTTTGTTAAGTTGCCTAATAATTATGCACAGTAATAGTCACCTGCACACACAGAAATCCCCCGAAATAGCTAAAACTAAAAACAAACTAAAAACTACTTCCAAAAATATTCAGCTTTGATATTAATGAGTTTTTTGGGTTCATTGAGAACATGGTTGTTGTTCAATAATAAAATTAATCCTCAAAAATACAACTTGCCTAATAATTCTGCACTCCCTGTATATATATATATATATATATATATATATATATATATATATATATATATATATGTATATTTATGCAATATTTTCTGATTTCATCCCAGAGTGACAATATAGCATACGTCCATAAAATATATCTGTTTATTTGCACAGCTTTTTATGGCTCATTGAGGAATTAACAATTAAATTCTAACTAATCCAGATATATATATTTTATGTTTTCTTGACCATGCAAGGCATAAACTATATGAAATCTGGCTTATTATTTAGCTAAAAAGGGGTTTACAATGTACAAATTGTAGCTATGGGATTAAATATTTCTATATTATATTAATAGGCAGAATTGACTAGGTTCTAGTTTGAAATATTGCATAAATACACATAAAGATGAGAACATGATAAATAACCCAATGTAATAAGACTCTTAAAATTACTGTTGGTTTCAAAATACACAATTATTTATTAGATCAGTAGTGATGTTGCGAATAGTTCACCGGCGAATAGTTCCCGGCGAACATAGCATGTTCACGTTCGCCGCGGACGGCGAACATATGCGATGTTCGGTCCGCCCCCTATTCCTCATCATTGAGGAAAGTTTGACCCTCTATCTCACAGTCAGAAGACACATTCCAGCCAATCAGCAGCAGACCCTCCCTCCCAGACCCTCCCACCTCCTGGACAGCATCCATTTTAGATTCATTCGAAAGCTGCATTCTTAGTGAGAGGAGGGACAGTGTAGCTGCTGCTGATGTAATAGGGAAATCGATAGCTAGGCTAGTGTATTCAGTGTCCACTACAGTCCTGAAGGACTCATCTGATCTCTGCTGTAAGGACAGCACCCCAAAAAGCCCTTTTTAGGGCTAGAACATCATTTTTTATTTTTTTTTCCTGTGTAATCTAATTGCAGTTGCCTGCCCGCCTGCCAGCATGTGTGTCAGGCTCACAGCGTATACTGTGCCCACTTGCCCAGTGCCACCACTCATATCTGGTGTAACAGTAGTGTACATTTAAAAAAAAAAACACACTTTTTTGACTGTGAAATAATAGCAGACAGCTGCCAGTACCCAAGATGGCTGCCAATAAGGCAGATGGGGAGGGTTAGAGAGCTGTTTTGGGGGGGGGGGGGGGATCAGGGAGGTTGGGGGCTAAGGGGGGATGCTACACCACAGCATATGTAAATATGCTAACAAAAAAAATTAACAACCTTTTATTTTAGTACTGGCAGACTTTCTGCCAGTACTTAAGATAGCGGGGACAATTGTGGGGTGGGGGAGGGAAGGGAGCTATTTGGGAGGGATCAGGTCTGATGTGTCAGGTGGGAGGCTGATCTCTACACTAAAGCTAAAATTAACCCTGCAAGCTCCCTACAAACTACCTAATTAACCCCTTCACTGCTAGCCATAATACACGTGTGATGCGCAGCAGCATTTAGCGGCCTTCTAATTACCAGAAAGCAACGCCAAATTCATATATGTCTGCTATTTCTGAACAAAGGGGATCCCAGAGCCATAATTGCACAAGCTGTTTGTAAATAATTTCAGTGAGAAACCTAAAATTGTGAAAAAATTTAAGTTTTTTTTAAATTTGATCGCATTTGGCGGTGAAATGGTTGCATGAAATATACCAAAATGGGCCTAGATCAATACTTTGGGTTGTCTACTACACTACACTTAATTAACTCTACAAGCTGCCCATCATGCTCCCTAATTAACCCCTTCACTGCTGGGCATAAAACACGTGTGGTGCGCAGTGGCATTTAGCAGCCTTCTAATTACCAAAAAGCAACGCCAAAGCCATATAAGTCTGCTATTTCTGAACAAAGGGGATCCCAGAGAAGCATTTACAACCATTTATGCCATAATTGCATAAGTTGTTTGTAAATAATTTCTGTGAGAAACCTAAAGTTTGTGAAAAAGTGAACAATTTTTTTTAATTTGATCACATTTGGCGGTGAAATGGTGGCATTAAATATACCAAAATGGGCCTAGATCAATACTTTTGGTTGTCTACTACACTACACTTAAGCTAAAATTAACTCTTCAAGCTGCCTACATGCTCCCTAGTTAACCCCTTCACTGCTGGGCATAAAACACGTGTGGTGCGCAGTGGCATTTAGCAGCCTTCTAATTACCAAAAAGCAACGCCAAAGCCATATAAGTCTGCTATTTCTGAACAAAGGGGATCCCAGAGAAGCATTTACAACCATTTATGCCATAATTGCATAAGTTGTTTGTAAATAATTTCTGTGAGAAACCTAAAGTTTGTGAAAAAGTGAACAATTTTTTTTTTATTTGATCGCATTTGGCGGTGAAATGGTGGCATTAAATATACCAAAATGGGCCTAGATCAATACTTTGGGCTGTCTACTACACTACACTTAAGCAAAAATTAACTCTACAAGCTCCCTACATGCTCCCTAATTAACCCCTTCACTGCTGGGCATAAAACACGTGTGGTGCACAGTGGCATTTAGCAGCCTTCTAATTACCAAAAAGCAACGCCAAAGCCATATAAGTCTGCTATAATGGCATGTCTGGCACACAGTGTTGGGGCAAGGGTCCATCTGACCACTAATACCTGGTCTGCAAAGCATGGTCAGGGCAGGTATATCACCTACACTGCGCACTGTGAAGCGGGCCGGGCGTAACCCTTACACTACCTGATCGATACATCATACCTGATGTTTTAAAGCACGTTATTCCAAACAATTTAGGAATGTTAGGTGATTTATGCCCTTTATGGATTAAAACCAGACTCTGCATCAACTATGTAATTTTCCATGGGAGTTTTGCCATGGATCCCCCTCCGGCATACCACAGTCCAGGTGTTAGTCCCCTTGAAACAACTTTTCCATCACTATTGTGGCCAGAAAGAGTCCCTGTGGGTTTTAAAATTCGCCTGCCTATTGAAGTCTATGGCGGTTCGCCCGGTTCGCAAACTTTTGCGGAAGTTCGCGTTCGCCGTTCGCGAACCCAAATTTTTATGTTCGCGACATCACTATAGATCAGCTATAAAACATAAAATGGCACAATATTCAATGCGTAGGCCTAAAGACAATAACAATTAACATTTACTTATCAGACAAATATACATTTACACAAACATACATGACATAGGTACCTTGGGATTATCTTGTGGACAGTCTGTCAATAATTCTGTTTCAGCTTGCTCTCTCTCTCTCTTCTGCCTCCTTTCTCCTTGACTCCTGACTAATCCTACTGACTAAATCTTGTTCTATATATTAAAATCATCCCCATCTGCTAGTATTACTTCTGATTTTAATTGGCTCAATTTTTCCCGCTTCTCACCATATTTGGAAAACTGAACACCATTGGTCCTAGCTGTTTACATGTAAATAGGGGCTATTGTAGGGGGTGGATAGCTATAAATCATGATAACCTGTTATCTACCACATCCACACCCCAACAGCCAAAGACTCCTATTTACATGTAAACATTTGGTGACTCTATTGAATATGAGGGAGCCTGGGGAAATAACTCCCTTAAACTCCCATAAAATGCTTTATGGTTTTGTAACTGAAACAGGGCATTAAATATACAGCTTATATATTTCTCATGGCTAGTTAATATGACATAAATATGCTCATACATACATACAATATATACATAGAAATGGAACTATAACATAAGCAATTTCCCAAACTGTAACATGAGGCACGGGAAGAAACCATTTATCACTTTACCCATAAGGTTACCCATAAGGTTGCTTATTTACTTTATTTCTGTGGGAGCTAAAATTGATTTTAAATTTTGAGATTTTTTATAAACTATATTTGGATATTTTGGTAGAAGTTCACCTATTCTCTCATCACTTTTCAGGACTTCACAATGTTTCCTAATTATTTTTTCTATTAAATAATTGTTCTGACTATACTTAGTGATAAAGGGGATGAATAATTCTTTACTATCTGTTTTTTTATGTGTAACATTCTTTTTTGTCATTAAGTCTTTTCTATCTCTTACTTTTACTTCCTCTTTAATTGCTGTTATTTCCGTTTCTTTGTAGCCTCTTGCTACAAATTTATCCTTTAGCATCCCTTCTTGTATATCATAGTCTATGGGGTCTATTTATCAAAGCGTCAACTGAAAATAGGCTTTCATTTTTTTACAGGTAAAAGAGCTGTTTAACTTAGGGCATTGGCAGTTTATTGTAGACAATCCAAATTTTCCAGCACGTAGGGGCAGTGATAGTGTGCCAGCTCAGAGGGTAATGCACAATACCCCCCAGCAATAAATCACCAACAAAGATGAGCAGCACCACTAATCTCTTCAACAGATTTAATAAAGCTAGTACAGCTTTAAACAGCCAGACTACAAAAACATACACCGTTTTTCGGAGCTAGTCCTTAGTCATGTATATGTAGGTTAGGGTGTGTTTTTATTGGGGGGGCATTTTTATTTTTATAGGGCTATTAGATTAGGTGAAGAAAAAACAAATCCAGCGAGCCGTCTTCAAAAAGGAAAAAAGATCTATTCTCAGAGATACACACAAAAACAATGATATAAGGGGTAAAACCTGGAAAATAGTAAATGAGCTAAACGCTATGACACAAAGCTCCTGACGGTCTTACGCGTTTCGGCTGTAAGAAAAAAAGCCTTATTCATAGACCATATTGCAATATCCAGTTTTAACCCTTATATAGCCCTCAAGGCTCCATAAGGGTTAGCAGCTGAGTGTAATAGCGCAATAAGTGCCACTGAGAGAACTGACAAGTAACCCTTGAGCTGTCATTATTGTAATCTGATTTTATAAGTTCACTTTAATAAGGAAAGAGTACTGCCTGCACTGGCAATATGACTAAGCACAGATTGTCTCAAGAAAGGGAAAAATAAGTTGTATATAAAACCCTTTTGACTCACATTAGACAATATTATATTAATAAATTAATTATAAGGCTACCAATTTAGGAATGTTTAGATTTACTGTGCTTAGTACAATAAGTACTAGATTTAGGTGAGTTAGATTAGATTAGGTGTATTTGTTTTTATTTTTGATAATTTCATTTATTATTTTTGTAAGCTTAGTGTTTTTTATTTTTCGTAATTTAGTGTTTATTATTTTTTGTAATTTTAGATTTTGTTATTTTTTTTGTAGTTTTAGGTTTTTTAAATTTGTAATTTAGATTTTTTAATTGGTAGTATTTTTTTATTTTATTAGAATAGTGATGTTAGGTTAGTTTATAGTTTAATGTTAGGTGTATTTTTATTTCACAGGTAAGTTTTCATTTATTTTAAGATAGTTATATTGTAACGTTAAGTTAGGGGAGTTAATAGTTTAATTTAGTGTTTTGCGATGTGGGGGACTGGCGGTTTAGGGGTTAATAGGTTTATTTAGTGGCGGCAATGTGGAACGCAGGAGGTTTAGGGGTTAACAACTTTATTATAGTGGAGGCGATGTCGGGGAGAGGCAGATTAGGGGTTAATAGCTTTATTATAGTGTTGGGTGATGTGGGTGGGCGGCAGATTAAGGGTTAATAGGTTTATTTAATAGTCGCAATGTGGGTGGGCGGCAGATTAGGGATTAATAAGTTTTCAATAATGTTTGCGATACAGGAGGGCGGTGGTTTAGTGGTTAATAGGTAGTTTATGGGTGTTAGTGTACTTTGTAACAGTTTAGTTATGAGTTTTGTGAAACATTTTTGTTTTGCAAAATCCATAACTACTGCTCTCAGATGGCGGTATGGATCGTGTCGGTATAGGCTGTAACACAAGCTTTTTAGCCTGAACGCACAACCTGTAATACCGGCGCTATTAAAATCCCACACAAAAACATCATTTTTTTTGAGTGCGGAATGGACGTTGCGTTACAGGCTAAAATGATTGCGGTATAGCTATACCGACACGACTCACAATATGTGTTCCTGGCCATTATGCTGAAATGGCCATTTTTTCAGCGTTAAAAGCCGTACCGCAACACTTGTAATCTAGCTGATTATTTGCAATTTAAATATTAAATGAGTAATGCTTAACATTACATGTTATATTTGCAATTAGTCTTGCTCAGAATAATAATATATTTACACTATAGAAGTATAAATAAACACAGAGATATTAAAGACAACATTGTTTTAAAATAACATAAAAACATTGAGGGACATGTAAATATTTTTGAAAAAGATTTCTGATAGAACACATATACTGTATATATACAAATATGTGAAAAGATATATGTACACATTCTAGCAATAATGAGCCTTTATAGAAAAATAAAGGAGATGCGATAAGCATATAATGATTTTTAGAAATACAAATACACATTAATTTATATTAAAATATCATATATCAGATTTATCCCCAAAAAATAAAAAAAAGAAATTTCTATGAGATATTATTGTTTGATCAGGTATAAATCTAGCTATTTCAAGGACATTAACAGATGACAAATAAAAGATTAGCTTTAGAGAAATGTGCTTATTCATGAACAGGAATGAAATGGTATAAATAAATTTTGAAAGAGAATAAAAATGTCTTCATCTAATGGATATTCAGGGTAGATTATTTGATAAATAAGGATATCTGCGACATCGATGCTTCTTATTTATCAACAGTCGAATGCTATTCGCATAGGACTTGATGCGCATGAGTTTGACAGACGTGTTGATAACTAAGACCATGTACTAAGACAATGTAGATTCGCATCAGCGAGGTCTGGTGAGCGTATCGACCACAGCGAATGCACCAAGATTGACGCCTTGATAAATGGGCCCCTAAGTGCTATTGCATTGTCTTTTTATCATGCATTTGTTGATTGTGCAATATTTACTCGCCCTTTAAGAGGTCATAGGATTGAGCATTGGACATTACAAGTGGAGAACATAAGGACCCGGACTATTGCATTACTAGATGTTTTTATTTGATTTGTAAATATAGTATCTGCTGGCCCTGTTCCTCTCTGTTTGTGATCTTCAACCAGGATGTTTACTACCTAGAAAATGTATGTGCAACATTGGTTTGACACCTGTCCCAATTTCACTGAGACAGTTCTAAAATTGGGAGAGATATCCCATGTACAAGGCCAACTTCCCAATGTTGTGATTCCCAAGGCCTCCACAAATTTTTTGATGTTTCAAATCTGGTGGTGGCATTTTCAAGATGACTACTTGAAATTAAAACAACACTGAGCGTGCACAATACTTTCTTGTATGCTTAGTATCAGAAATTAGGGCTAGAATACAAATAGTGTGCTAACTGTTGTACGCGAGCGACAAGGGGTATATCACGGATCTTTACGTGAATCAGAAGTAGCGTGCGTATTACGAGTTGAAAGTAAACTCATTGGCTTGAGCGCAATTGAATTTAAAGTGCGTATGGATAGCATGACTTCAGAGCTCTGGTTAACTGTTACGCTTCACTAAAAAGTTGAACAAAAAACATCAAAAATACATTTAAAAGTATAGTTACACTCATAATAACAATAAAAAATAACAATAAAAAAAATATTGCATAAAAAGGTTATAAAGGCTCAAAGATATAAGGTCTCAGGTGTTCGAAAAAAAAGGCATGCAAAGGGCTTTAACATTGAGATACATACATATACATGTCTATATGTATTTATATATGTTTATATGTGTGTACATATGTATTTATATGTGAATATATGTATATACACATAAAAACACATAAATACATATGTACATACATATAGACATATATAAGGGCATTGGGGCCCTTTGAAGTCAAGTAGCTGAAACCATGTAAAAAAGCATATTTATGCAATATTCATAACTGTTATGCTTGACTAAAAAGTTGAAAAAACCACACCAAAAATACATTTAAAAGTATAGTTACTCTCATAATAATGCTGTCTGATAAAAATAAGTTAAAAGGGCTCAAATGTATGAGTTCTTGGGTGTTAGAGATAAAAAGGCAGGCAAAGGTCTTTAACATTGAGATACATACATATACATGTCTAAATGTGTATATGTATGTATATATGTGTATATATGTGTACATATGTATTTATATGTGTATATTTGTATATACACATATAAACACATAAATACATATGTACATACATATAGACATTTATTTTTATATATATATTTTTATATATATATATATATATATATATATATATATATATATATATATATATATATATATACATTAAAAGTATTAAATTACAGAAAAAAACAAACACTAAGTTACAAAAAAACAAACACTAAATTACGAAAAATAAAAAACCACATGATCAAATATAAAAAAGAATTACACCTAATCTAATAGCCCTATTAAAATAAAAAGCCCCCCCCCCCCATAATAAATCCCCCCTAGCCTACAATAAACTACCAATGGCCCTTAAAAGGGCCTTTTGTGGGGCATTGCCCCAAAGAAATCAGCTCTTTTACCTGTAAAAAAAATACAAACACCCCCCAACAGTAAAACCCACCAACCAACCAACCACTCCCCCAAATAAAAAACCTATCTAAAATAACCTAAGCTCACCATTGCCCTGAACAGGTGCCCAGTTTATGTTGGCGACCGTATGAAGAGGATGCTCTGCGCCGGATGTCTTTAGGATGGACCCTCTCCGCGCCGAATGGATGAAGATAGAAGATGCCGCCTCAATGAACACTTTTTGCCGACTGGATGAGGACTTCTCCGGTGGATGAAGATCGAAGATGTCGCCCGGATGAAGACTTCTTGCCGCCTGGATGAAGACTTCTTGCCAGCTGGATGGATCCTTCAAGCGGGACTTCAATAACTGTAAGGGGTTTGGTTGTTGGGTGGTGGGTTTTACTGTTGGGGGGAGTGTTTGTATTTTTTTTACAGGTAAAAGAGTTGATATCTTTAGGGCAATGCCTGGTAGTTTATTGTAGGCTGGGGGGGGGGGGTTAAGGCTATTAGATTAGGTGTAATTCTTTTTTATTTTTGATCATGTGTTTTTTTATTTTTCATAATTTAGTGTTTGTTTTTTTTGTAACTTAGTGTTTGATTTTTTTCTGTAATTTAGTACTTTTAATAATGTTTAATTGTATATTTAATTAATTTGAGTAGGGTTAGGTTTTTTAATATGTAATTTATTTAATTTAATTGTAGTTTAATTTAATTGTAGGATAATAGTTAGGGTAGGTTAATTCATAGTTTAATATAGTTTCTTTTAATTCTACAGGTAAATTTAAATTTATTTGAAGATAGGGATGTTGTAATTTTAATTTAAAGTTAGCGGGTTGTTAGGTTTAGGGGTTAATAGCTTAATTTATTTTTTTGCGATGTGGGAGGCTGACGGTTTAGGGGTTAATAGGTTTAGTTAGTGATAGTGTTGTGGGAGGCCAGAGGTTTAGGGGTTAATACATTTATTTAGGTTGCGGCAGGGTCGGGGAGCTGCGGGATAGGGGTTAATAAATATATTTATGTTGCAGCGGGGTCGGGGAGCGGCGGGATAGGGGATAATACGTTTATTTATGTTGCGGTGGGGTCGGGGAGCCGAGGATTATTATTATTATTATTATCAGGTATTTGTAGAGCACCAACAGGTTCCGCAGCGCTATGAACATGGGTGGTATATAAAAACGGTTACAGGGATCAAATGGGTGAAGGGTCCTGCCGAGAGTTGCACTGTTGTAGTCGGCTCTTATGAAGGTGAACTACAAACAGCTGGGCTCATAGGCTTACATGCTATGGGGTTTTAGGGGATAGCAGTGGAGATAGGAAGGTTAGTGTAGGTTGTAAGCATCCCTAAAGAGAGTCTTCAGGGAGCACTTGAAGCTTTTAAAACTAGGGGAGATTCTTGTGGAGCGAGGCAGAGAGTTCCATAAGATGGGAGCCAGTCTTGAGAAATCTTGTAGATGGGAATGTGAGGAGGTAACAAGAGAGGAGGAGAGTAGGAGATCATGAGGGGAGTGAAGGGGATGGGAGAGTATCTGGAGAAAAGGTCTGAGATGTAAGGGGGAGCAATGCAATTGAGGGCTTTGTGTGCCAGAGTGAGAATTTTGTGTTTAATCCTGGAGGCAAGAGGAAGCCAGTGAAGGGATTGTCAGAGAGGTGCAGCAGATGAAGAGCGACGTGCAAGGAAGGTGAGCCTGGCAGAGGCATTCATTAAGGATTGTAAAGGAGCTAGGCAGCAGCTAGGGAGACCAGAGAGGATAGAGTTGCAGTAGTCGAGGCGGGAAAGGAATTAGAGAGTGGATTAAAATCTTTGTTGTGTCTTGTGTAAGGAAATGTCTAATTTTAGCGATGTTTTTAAGGTGGAAGCGGCAGGCTTTAGCCAAGGACGGAATGTGAAGAGTGAAAGAAAGATCTGAGTCAAGTGTGACCCCAAGACATCGGGCATGTGAGGTTGGGGTAATGATGGAGTTGTCAACAGTTATAGAGACATGGGGGGGTGGAGATTTTTGAAGAAAGGGGGAAAATAAGGAGATCAGTTTTGGAGAGATTTAACTTGAGGTAGTGAGAGGACCTCCAAGATGAGATATGAGAGAGGCAGTTAGTGACACGGGTTAGCAAGGAAGGAGATAATTCTGGTGCAGAGAGGTAGATTTTGGTATTGTCGGCATGCAAATGATAACGAAACCCATGGGACTTTATTAAGGAACCTAGTGAGGACGTGTAGATTGAGAAGAGAAGGGGACCGAGGACAGAGCCTTGTGGTACCCCAACAGAAAGAGGTAACGGGGCAGAGGTTACCCCAGAGAAGGCTACACTAAAGGTACGGTTAGACAGATAGGAAGAGAACCAAGAGAGAGCTGTGTCACAGATGCCGAAGGATTGGAGGGTATAGAGCAAAAGAGGGTGGTCAACAGTATCAAAGGCTGCTGACAGATAAAGGAGGATAAGTAGAGAGAAGTGGCCTTTTGATTTTGCTGTAAGTAGGTCGTTGGTAACCTTAACTATTGCTGTCTCTGTTGAGTGAAGGGAGCGAAATCCAGATTGCAGTGGGTCAAGGAGGGAGTTTAATGTAAGGAAATTGGATAGATGTGCATATACTAGCTTTTCAAGAAGCTTTGAGGCAAGAGGTAGTAGGGAAATAGGGTGGTAGTTGGATGGGGAGGTTGGATCGAGAGAAGGTTTTTTGAGGGTAGGTGTGACTAATGCATGTTTAAGAGATGTGGGAGCTATACCAGTGCTGAGGGAGAGGTTGAAGATGTGTGTGAGTATAGGGGTAAGGGTAGAAGAGAGGGAGGGGAGTAGTTTTGAGGGGATGGGGTCAAGGGGACAGGTAGTGAGGTGAGAGGAAAGTATAAAGGCAGAAACTTCATCCTCTGTAACAGGGGCAAAAGAGCTAAATTTATGGCTATGTAGGTTTTGGATGATTGTGAGCTTTTGAGGGGGTGGGAGACCGGTAGTATGTTGAGAGCTGATTTCAGTTCTGATGGAGTCGATTTTGTTGTTGAAGTAGGGATATATAATAACTTATTTAGGTTGCGGCAGGATAGAGGTAAAACATTTTAGTATAGTGGCAGCGTTTAGTGACAGGGTAAAAATAAAGTTTGGAAAAAGCCGAATAGTCACGAGATCGATGATTGCTAGTTAACAAAAGTCCGATGCTCATTGCCCCGTACTTAGTGCGTGTCTTTTTGCCGGCTGTTTTCATAACTAAGGAGAGTGTATTGAGATACGCGGCCATGATGTTAGGCGAGCGTATTGATGCCGGCGAATGCAACACAGTTGACGGCTTGATATTTATCCCCCTTTGTGTCAGTATTTTGTTGAACAACCTTTTGCTTTAATTACAGTCTTTAGTCTGTTGGGATATGTCTCTACTACTTTTGTACATCTAGACTGTGCAATATTTGCCCACTCTTCTTTGCAGAACTGCTCCAGTTCTGTTACATTTGATGGTGACCATTTGCCACATGCAAAAGTCATGCCGCAGATATTCTACGGGGTTTAAGTCTGGGCTCTGACTAGGCCATGCAAGGACATTCACCTTTTTCTCCTTCAACCACTGTGTGGTCATTTTTGCTGTGTGCTTTGGGTCATTTTTATGTTGGAAGGTAAACCTTCTTCCCATTAGCAACTTCCTGGCAGAAGGCAGCAGATTTTCATCAAGAATTTGACAGTATTTTGCCCCATCCATTATTCCTTTTATCCTGACAAGTGTTCCAGTGCCTGCTGCAGAGAAACACCCCCATAACAGGATATTTCCACCTCCATGCTTTACTGTAGGTATGGTGTTATTTGGATGGTGAGCTGTATTAAATTTCCTCCAGACATATCATTTGGTGTTGAGGCAAAATAATTAAATTTTAGTCTCATCTGGCCATAACACCTTTTTCCATGTGGCGTTTTCTTGCAACCCTCCCATACAAGCCACATATGTGAAGAATTTGTGATATTGTTGTCACATGCACACAATGACCACTCTTTAGCTCCGAATTATTAAGGGCCGAATGCTCCTTAACTGGTCCCCTGCCTTTGAGGCTGCGGACATCAATCCACCTGATCCCATACGATCAGGTTGATTGATACCCCCTGCTAGCGGCCAATCTGCAGGGGGCGGCATTGCACAAGCAGTTCACCAGAACTGCTTGTGTGATATTAAATGCCGACAGCGTATCATGTCCGCCAAACATTGGTAAATCAGCCCCGATGTCATAAATTGCTGCAACTGCTTTAGAGGTTCTGTGGGCCTCTTGGTAGCCTCTCTGACCAGTTTCCTCCTGGCTCTTTTATCCAGTTTGGAGCGATGTCCTGATCCAGAGAGGGTCTGTGTTGTACCAAATACCTTCCACTTCTTAATAATAGACTTCACATGCTTCTATACATTGATAAAGCATTTGATATTTTTTGTATCCATCTCCTGACTTGTGCCTTTATGAATAAATAGAACATATATTGCTATGTGAAGAACATTGTAAAGTGAAATATTAATATTTCATGTAGGGTAAGCGAACTTTAGAAAACGCGATCGGGTTTGCCCGCAAGTATGGGTGTTTTTTTCTACTTTTCACGCTCCATTGAAGTCTATGGGGGAATATGTTAACGTAGTTGAAGTATTTAAACTTCAACTTTTTGCCCACATCAGGTTAGCACTGCTGCAAAAACATTTAACTTCCAACTTGTAATACGCGTGCTACTCGATGCGTGAAAAAAAAGCCTTTGTCTTGGGGAGTTAACGCACGAGTGGGAGCAATAAATACCGCTCCATTCATAATCTAGTCCTTACTGGGTGCCAGGCTTCTTACAACCAGTTGGTAAATCACAGCTATAACTAAGCTATGAGCAACAGTTTAATGTAAAAGATTAATATATGTGTTACTAGAAGCTGAGGAAGGTAACCATATGAACCATCTATAGCAGTGATAGGCTTGTGAAGACTGCAGTGTGCACTTTTAATTCTCAGTACTGAGAAAACTCACTAAATTTGAATATTCTCCACATTACATTTTCTGTGAATTACCAAAACAATCCATATGTAGTTTATTTCGCAGGAATATAACATTTAGAAGATACCTTTAGCTGGAAGATGTTCACTGAAATGGTTCATTTTATTATCTATATTTTTTTACCTTTTTAATTTTAGCATATAAAAGAGATGTCAATATTAAAGTTAAATTGTATGTAAAAGTTAATAATAATTCAAAATCTTTTATAAATTATGCAAAGTAGGCAAAAGAGAAAAAAAATACATTGTCAAGCAAAGTATACACACAGAAAAATATTTCACCAGTTTAAAAGAATGAAAGAGACTGGATAAAGGGCAATGGCAAGAAAGAGGTAAATAAGAAGAAAAAAAATGGAAATAACCACTTATGATAAGCTTTTTAAATGCACTCATTATGGAATAATAACCACCACATACTGTACAACCACCAACCACCATTTTTACAGTATTTTTTTGTTTTTTGGGGAGGGTTTTTTGGTAAATTTTAGAGCTTTGACCTCTTGAACTTCTATTTTGAGCTGTTTTGATGTCTATTTATTGGCTTTATTTACAGCTTTTTTAAAGGGACTTAAAAGTGCAAAAAGAAAAATGCTTTAATGTGTTAGAGCATTTTATTCTTGCCCAATTGCTTACATATAACAATGTGTTTAACCCCTGCTTGCCTGCTGCCGCATTGTCCCTCCTACAGCTTCTCCTTTCCTATAAAAGTCCCAATTTCCAAAGAGAAACTAGGGACCTCCATCAAACCACCAAGGGAACACCCACCACTACCTTTTGTCTGTCATGGCTCTCCCCATCAACATATGACTCCATACAAAAGTCTTCCTCATTCAGCCTAGGCCACTGCATTTCAGAGAGTATCCTGGAAATGTTGTAAGGTTTGTGTATCACAATCTTAATCTAAATATATTGAGAATGAAATAGTGCTCAAAAAGGTGTGTCACCAAATATTATTAGATCAATAATCCAATGTATGTTCACTGTGAGATAATTCTAATCAGTCAAAAAATAACAATATTGAACAGAGTAAAAATAAACCTGTGATTAATGTGGTCCTACCCAGGTCAAATATGCCAAGTATTGAAGGTTACTGACAAGGGAATGAGCCAACATGTCAGAAATAGTAGTAAATGGTTTATTAAAGTGACATGTGAGTTTTTAAAAGATTTGGGTACACATAAGTGCACAAGTCATACCTGTATCTGCTAAGGGGACTAATGTGCATTGAAAAGTTTATCACAAAATGTGTAAAAACTTTTCTAGGGAGCAATATTTTGCAAATACGTTTATTGTAAACATGTTTCCATTCATATTTAAACTGTTTATAGATATATATTTTTTATTTATTGTGATACACAACTATAATAATGAGCAGTCTGAAAGCCAGAGAAAACTGATCTTAGGCTGAAAAAAAGAGAAAGGGCAAAGGCAAAATAAAAAGTTGGTTGAAATCAGAGTCCAATAAAGGTAATCAAGTACAACAAGCTGGCCAGCTATATAAGTGCATTTGTTTTTTGTGATTGCTGCATGTTTTAATAATAAATCTATGTGAGTCAGAGTTGCACATTTTTTCTCTTTTACAGACATCTATAGTTAAACTAAGTGCACCAGTACTTGATATCTCCTACATCAAAAGAGAATCACTAGCAACACAAAAAAGCATTAATTTGAATGGCAACACTTTTGCAACTGAAGAGAGAGATCTTAGCACCCCCCCGGGAAACCGGGTAATCAGAGTAAATCAAGTGTCTCTGCATAGCAGACATAACATAGCAGTCAATATGGAGGAACTCTACATGTACATGCAAGCCCTATTTAAAGATTTTGAGAATAACATGATAAACAGATTTGAGCATCTGAAGTCCCTGATTGAGCATACAGCAGAAAAGAAGAACGTATCCGAGCCTGCAGCAATAGTTAGTATGGGACACATAGCTCAGTGTCAAGACACCCATATCTACTTATGCCTTCTGTTTAAAGAGAGCGATCCTATATGTCCCCTGATAGGCCCCGTGGGAAACCCTCTCAACCCAGTGCAGGAAATGGGACTTACATGTTTGCAGGAAGTGAATGGTTTCATCAGTGACACAGAGATGAAGAACATGGGGTCCCACATACAGAACGTGAATATTTGTGTGTATATTTCTAGACCCCACTTTTATCAGCGCTTATATGTGGTGCTCCATGATCAGTCTGGCTCAACTTAGGTGGCAGAAGATTGTTCCAGTTGCGCTATGCAGCAAGCCTATGGCTTTCAGAATGGGAGCACTATCGCAGGGACAAGATTTCACCAGAACACCAAACTAGAAGGTAGTTGTCCAGAACAGGCATTGGAATTGTTTGCCGTCAGACCTGCTGGAACCAGGGTTTTGGAAAGGCTCCAGGGACTTGAGTTGGAGTGGGTTAGAGAAAATGAATGGACTATGGTGCAACCTCTAAAAATTAAGGGAGTCCACTGGACATTCTGCAAGGCTTATTTGTGGGACCACTCTCGGTGGAAATGTCATTACACAGTGGCCCTTGCTCATACTCTTTAATTACATTTTCCTCTGGTGACGTGCCCTCATAAGAGGCAGGTGAGGCAGTGCCTCACCTGTTAATTGGAAAGAAGAATCGTTTTAATGATTTTTATTAAAAAACTAAGTGTCTATTTTCGGATGCCTTCAATTGCAAAAATGTTCATACCCCTTCCTGAGTGATCCATGTTGCGCAATAAGGGAGAGGCTGTGCGGGTGCCACGGGGGGAGGGGGTGCAGGTGTGTGCGCTTTAGTATGCAGTGTTATGGGGAAAAATATTTTAGAAATAAAAATCATTAAGCAACTGTCAGGATTCTAAACCTACTGTACACTTCACAGCAGGTGTGATCTAGATAGAAAGCAGACAAGACTGCAGAGTATTAGAACCATGGTCCTTTGCAATGTTCTTAGAGAAAACAAATAAACACAGATGAAATATGCATTCTGATTAACAGATTAAAATAAAAAAGAAATAAATGAGGAAGCCTTCAGGAATTGACCAAATGTATCATTAGTGCTCTAAGACAAGATGGTTTTTGTTCCCAAATATTATTTAGATAAATTGTAAGAATAATAGCAATGAAAAAAAATTTCAGCCTTCAGTGGTAGCAATAACCTGATGTAGACTAACTCATATTACTTTATAAAGTAAAACATCATGAGGGGGGTTGAAGGGGATATCCGTAACACTCTACAAGCCCCATAAACCTCTGGACACAGAATTTTACTTTTGGCTGTCAGTAAAACACACAGATCAGTATTTTACACCTTTTCGTGGTTGTTAGTAACACACACAGATCAGTACACACTAACACACATGGTCGTACAAACACAAACACACACACCTAGACACACATAATATTGTTTAAGAAAACAAAGCACATACATTGGGAATTTGAGTCCTAAACAATATGCAGATTAATCAAGAACATAGCAGGTCTGCCTTCTAGTCCACTTTAAAGGGACATTGTACTATGCTTTACCTGAAAGTGTATTTAGTTGTTTGAAAATAACTGATTTAACTTAATTTTGTTAACTGAAATATCTGCATTTTCCTTTAGAAACCCCCACCTACAATGAAAATATGAATAACAAATGTATTTTTGTAGAAAAGCTATGTAAACAGGAGACAATAGCACTGATTAATATCCCAGTGGGGTGTAAAAGAGAGACAAATACTTTTGTATTTAAAATAGCTGGTTGTGCTAAGCCATAAAGAGCATACAAGGTTCAGCCCAAACAAATACGCTGAACCTACAGGTAAAGCAGACTTGTTTCTGTTTCCTAAGTCTAAACATAGTTAGGTATAAATGCTCTTTATGGCTTAGCACAGCCAGCTATTTGAAATACAAAAATCTTTGTCTCCCTTTTACACCCCACTTGGATATTAATCAGTGCTATTGTCTCATGTTCACGTAGATTTTCTACAAAAATTCATTTGTTATATATATTTTTAGTTTAGGAGGTGGCAATAAGGTAGAGGAGGGGCAGAGGAGGTAGGTAGGGGGAGCAAAGAGGAGGTGGAGGGCCCTGCCACACTTCTGCCTGGGGGCCCTGATTGGTCTCAGTCCGCCCCTATACAGTTGAGTGTGATCCATCCATCTCATATGCGGATGTGTGACGGCCTGGGTATGATTAATACTATATTCTTTCTATTCTAAATCATTGTGTCTGTTTTTATGTATTGCAGGTAAGGGAGGAGTTTTGTGACAAAAAAAGAATATAGTAGTAATTGTAATACCCGTCACGCATCCGCATATGAGAGTCTGAAGTTGAACTCTGATTCTGAAGCCCTTTGACAGTGACACCCCTGCCTGCCCCTTTGTTTAACTGTATAACCCATGATGGAGCGCCTTGTCTTGTGGGTAGCTTGTTAAAAGGGCTTAGAAAGGAAAGAATGTGGCTGAACTAAATGGATAAGGAAATGTACAGTACACTTTTGCGATTTGTAATTGGTAGAAGCAGCACAATTATTAGGATGAAAACGATGTTACTATAATATTGAGTACATTAAAGTATTACCAAAATGTATGATACCATGATTCCCAAATGGCCTCTGAGATTTTTTTTAGCTTCAAAAGGCTAACCTTACTTTGGTTGCATCTTCTACAACTGAGTGTGAAAAAAATACATTTACTTTTATAGTTTTAACACAGGGAAAAGAGACACAGGGTTGAAAACAATTTTCCTTCCTTATACTGAATGGTCCAACTTGTATGTGGGTTGGTGAATTAACCCCTTAACGACCGAGGACGTGCAGGGTACGTCCTCAAAAAAAAGTCAGTTAACGACCAAGGATGTACCCTGCACGTCCTCGGTCTGGAAAGCAGCTGGAAGCGATCCTGCTCGCTTCCAGCTGCTTTCCGGTTATTGCAGTGATGCCTCGATATCGAGGCATCCTGCAATAACCTTTTTTAGCCATCCGGTGCAGAGAAAGACACTCTGTGGCCCTCTCTGCACCAGAGATCGGTGGGTGGGAGCCGGTATGGGAGGCGGGTGGCGGCCATGGATGGCCCTGGTGATCTAAAGGGGGGCGGGATCATGGGCGGGGATGGCCGGGGGCGCGCACGGACGCGCGCACTTGCACGGGAGGGCTGGGGCGGGCGCGTGCACGGGGAGGGAGCGGGTGGGAACCGCTACACTACAGAAAAATAGTTGTGAAAGGTTGAAATAGTGGGGGATATATGTATAAAAATATACATCAGACAGGGGGTGGGGGTTGGTCTGTGGGGGGGGGGGAAGCTACACTACAGAAAAAACGCAAAAAAAAATAAAAAAAAAACTTTTTTTTTTGCAAACTGGGTACTGGCAGACAGGGGGTGGGATGTGTCAGGTGGGAGGCTGATCTCTACACTAAAGCTAAAATTAACCCTGCAAGCTCCCTACAAACTACCTAATTAACCCCTTCACTGCTAGCCATAATACACGTGTGATGCGCAGCAGCATTTAGCGGCCTTCTAATTAGCAAAAAGCAACGCCAAAGTCATATATGTCTGCTATTTCTGAACAAAGGGGATCCCAGAGAAGCATTTACAACCATGTGTGCCATAATTGCACAAGCTGTTTGTAAATAATTTCAGTGAGAAACCTAAAATTGTGAAAAATGTTGGGGTTTTTTTTAATTTGATGGCATTTGGCGGAGAAATGGTGGCATGAAATATACCAAAATGGGCCTAGATCAATACTTGGGGCTGTCTACTACACTACACTAAAGCTAAAATTAACCCTAGAAGCTCCCTACATGCTCCCTAATTAACCCCTTCACTGCTAGGCATAATACACGTGTGGTGCGCAGTGGCATTTAGCAGCCTTCTAATTACCAAAAAGCAAAGCCAAAGCCATATATGTCTGCCATTTATGAACAAAGGGGATCCCAGAGAAGCATTTACAACCATTTATGCTATAATTGCATAAGTTGTTTGTAAATAATTTCAGTGAGAAACCTAAAGTTTGTGAAAAAATTTGTGAAAAAGTGAACAATTTTTTTTATTTGATCGCATTTGGTGGTGAAATGGTGGCATGAAATATACCAAAATGGGCCTAGATCAATACTTTGGGATGTCTTCTAAAAAAAAATATTTACATGTCAATGGATATTCAGGGATTCCTGAAAGATATTAGTGTTCCAATGTAACTAGTGCTAATTTTAAAAAAAAAGTGGTTTGGAAATAGCAAATTGCTACTTGTATTTATGGCCCTATAACTTGCAAAAAAAGCAAAGAACATGTAAACATTGGGTATTTCTAAACTCAGGACAAAATTTAGAAACTATTTAGCATGGGTGTTTTTTGGTGGTTGTAGATGTGTAACAGATTTTGGGGGTCAAAGTTAGAAAAAGTGTGTTTTTTTCCAATTTTTCCTCATATTTTATAATATTTTTATAGTAAATTATAAGATATGATGAAAATAATGGTATCTTTTGAAAGTCCATTTAATGGCGCAAAAAACAATATATAATATGTGTGGGTACAGTAAATGAGTAAGAGGAAAATTACAGCTAAACACAAACACTGCAAAAATGTAAAAATAGCCTTGGTTCCAAACGGACAGAAAATGGAAAAGTGCTATGGTCATTAAGGGGTTAAAGCTGGAACATTCCCAATACATTTGAGCCCAGGTCCCAGACATTCCCTATACACTTATAGTAACTTCCTTGTGTGTGAAACATATCTTCTGTGGTAGGGAAGAAATATCACAAGGAGATTTTCTTTTTTTATCTCTCCACCTGCCACATATCTGGCCTGAGATGCTATTTTGCCATATATGTGGCATAGGTTGATGGGGCCCAGAATCTGTAAATGGTATATATTTTACAAAAGTGGTATTAGCACTTAATACTGGTTGATTTTTTTTTGTGCTCCACTTGTAGTCTAGGCTTGACTGAATATATTATATATACATTACTGTATGGAGTCTATGATGCCATGTATCCAAACAAAATGTCCAGGTCCTCTGGCAGTAAAACAGCCCCAAAACATTAAAGAGCCACCACCATATTTAACTGTGGGCATGAGGTACTTTTCCATATGGCTATCTCTTGAGCTAATCCCACCTCTGATGTCTAATGCCAAAAAGCTCTATTTTGGTTTCATCTGACCATAGAACCTAATCCCATTTGAAGTTCCAGTAGCGTCTGGCAAGTTCTCCAGCTGTGATCCTTGGAGATATTTTGGCCATTTGAGCTATCTTCTTCACAGTGCGTTGAAACAATATCCAGGTTGGTTCATAACATTTCCAGTTGACTAGAACTTCTTAATTATTGCTCTGATGGTGGAAATGGGCATTTTCAATGCTTTTGCTATTTTCTTATAGCCACTTCCCAATTTTAAAACTCAACAACCCTTTGCCGCACATCACAGCTATATTCCTTAGTCTTACCCATTTTAATGAATGACTAAGGGAATCTGGCCTATGTGTTACCTCATATTTATACCCCTGTAAAATAGGAAGTCGAAGTTGAACAATTTATAGTCACCCAAGTGTACTAAAATTTTTTAAATATCAATGGGAATATAGTTTAAATATATATTTTTTCTTATTAATTCATAGGAGTGCCAATTATTGTGCCACGCATATATTTAACAAAGATTTATTTATATTTTGTGGATAAACCTGTGTTGTGTTTGCAATTGTGTGATATACATGAGAGCAGAGTATTTTTGTGTATTTTTTTAACAAAAGATCAAAAGGTTAAACAGTACAATTTTCCACAGCCTTCTTTGCTCATATTTTCAGAGGGTGCCATTATTAGTGGAGGGCACTGTATGTGTGTGTGTATATACATATATATATATATCTATAGCCTTTCAAATGTAGTCTAAGATCTCTCTACTTAGTCAATTAGAGGGAACAAAATCTTGGAATAAATGAAAGGCGCTTATAGGAGCTGAGGGTAATTAGCTAATTCAATACTCAAAAATATATAATGGGGTATAAGTTACCATGTATCACATAAATGAACCCCAATGGGTTATGATAGATAATATGTATAATAAACCACACTATGCTGGTTAAAACATTAAATATATATTTAATCAATAAACGATACAAATTAATAAAAATGCTGAGTGAGTTGTGGCCACAACTATATTACGTAGTCTAAAAATTATAAACACTTAGATAAAAAGACAATGCTGATCTATGTTATAAATACTTATCTAAGAGCTGTGTCTAATAATTGCTGGTGTGAAAAGAGTATATTGAGTACAATTGAATTTACTCTATTTATACAAACTGAATTTCACTCTATTTATACAAATAAGAATAATGTGCTGAAAAAAATAATAATAAGGTTGTCGTTCCGTAACATAAGTGTCCATGTATGATTCCTAATTTGGTATATAGAATGTATCAATACATAGTTTGCATCATCAATATTGATACAAATGTAGTTTGCATCATCAATATTGATACAAATGAAGATGATCTCCGGAATGAATGTTGACAAATGCCAGAGTATGAGAGCAGTTTATAAAGTGCAGTTCTTTTATCCGTGTGAATAAGTGAGTGAATCTCCTGGATATCGTGCAATGTACAGCTACGTTTTAAATAGTATATATATATATACACACACTTTGTAGCCTGTTTCCACAGTTCCAGTAGCGTCTGGCAAGCTGAAGATGCTTGAGTTTGGTTTTGGATGAGAGTAGAGGCTTTTTTCTTGAAACCCTTTCAAACAACTTTTAGTGATGTAAGTGACGTCAGATTGTAGTTTTGGAGACTTTCTGACACCAAGACACAACTAACTTTTGCAGTTCTCCAGCTGTGATCCTTGGAGATATTTTGGCCAGCCATTTGAGCTATCTTCTTCACAGTGCGTTGAAACAATATCCAGGTTGGTTCATAACATTTCCAGTTGACTAGAACTTCTTAATTATTGCTCTGATGGTGGAAATGGGCATTTTCAATGCTTTTGCTATTTTTTTATAGCCACTTCCCAATTTTAAAACTCAACAAACCTACATATGTTACATTCCAGTTTTCTTCACATTGGGGAAAATGTTCTTTGTATTTTTAAATAGATATAACTATATATTTACCTGTATATACGTATGCCTAAATATATTCACACACACATATATATATATATATATATATATATATATATATATATATATATATAGCGATAAGCCTGCCCAAAGAGCAGTCTATTTTAAAAAAATACAAAACCCAAAGTTAATATTACAAAAATCGAAAAATGTAAATTTATAGAAAAAACCCCACA
The DNA here is from genome assembly GCF_027579735.1 of Bombina bombina. NCBI lineage: Eukaryota > Metazoa > Chordata > Amphibia > Anura > Bombinatoridae > Bombina > Bombina bombina. Next base: position 873,451,881 of record NC_069504.1, read on the forward strand.
AAGATATCCAAAATAAAAAATTGAAACCTAAACGAATACCCCTATAAAAATAAAAAATACTCCCAAAATAAAAACACCCCATAATCTAATACTAAACTAACAATAGCCCTTAATAGTTAAACAACTCTTTTACCGAAAAAAATTACCAATTACCCCCTAACACTAAAACCCCCCACCCAACCAATCCCCCAAAATAAAAAAAATAAGTCTAAAAAAACTTAGCTACCCATTGCCCATAAAGGGGCATTTGTATGGGCATTGCCCCTAAAAGGTCAATCAGCTCTTTAGTGCCCATTAAAAAATAAAAAGCCCTAAACAAACCCCCCCCCAAAAAAAGAAAAAACAAGTCTAAACCCGAAATAGGTACTCACAGTTCCTGAAGTCTGGCGGTGAAGGTCTTCTTCCAGGAAGCTCTATCATCTTCTATTTTTATCCGGATCAAAGGCGGCGCAGAGCAGAGGTGCGGATTGGTCTTCCTCAATACGCTGATCCGGAGTGGTGATCCTCAGCGGCGGTGGTCCTGAGATGCGTGGAGGCTTCTCTTCATATGATCTCCGTCTTACACTAAAAATTGAATGGAATGTACCGCATTCATATTGGGGTACCTAGCATTCCTATTGTCTGAAATTTTAGGATTAGAGCTACTGAAATTCTATTGACTGTTCAAATAAGCCATTAAGATTTTAGTAGCTCTTATCCTATTGGCTGTTTTCAAAATTTCAGCCAATAGGAAAGCAAGGTACCTCAATATAAATAGGGTACCTTGCATTCAATCTTCAGTGTGCGGCGGATGATCGCATGAAGAGGTGCCTCAACACCACTGAGGACTGCCGCCGCTGAGGACTGCCACTCTGGATAAGCGCAATGGGGAAGACCACTCCGCACCACTGTTCCACGCCACCTTCGCTCCGGATGAAGAAAGAAGACCTTTACCGCCGTTCTTCAGGAACTGTGAGTACCTATTTCGGGGGTTTTTGGGGTGTTTTTTTTTTTTTTTTAGATTAGGGCTTTTTTATTTTAATAGACAGCAAAAGAGCTGATTGCCCTGCCCATACAAATGCCCCTTTAGGGGCAATGGGTAGCTTAGGTTTTTTTAGACTTAGGCTTTTTAATTTTGGAGGGTTGGTTGAGTGGGGGTTTTACTGTTGGGGATAACTGGTAAAAAAATTTTAGGTAAAAGAGTTGTTTAACTTAGGGCAATGCCCTACAAAAGGCCCTTTTAAGGACTATTGGAAGTTTAGTGTTAGTGGGGGGTTTTTTTAGATTAGGGCTTTTTCATTATAATGGGCAGCAAAAGAGCAGATTGCCCTTTTAAGGGCAATGCCCATACAAATGCCCCTTTAGGGGCAATGGGTAGCTTAGTTTTTTTAGTGTTAGGTTTTTTATTTTGGGGGGGTTGGTGGGTGGGTTTGTTTTACTGTTGGGGGGACTTAGTATTTTTTATGTAAAAGAGCTGTTTAACTTAGGACATTGCCCTACAAAAGTCCCTTTTAAGGGTTATTGGTAGTTTAGATTAGGGGGTGTTTTTATTTTGGGGTTTTTTTTTATTTTCATAGGGGTATTAGATTAGGTTTAATTTTTTTATTTTTGTTTATTTTTTTCTGTAATTTTAAACTTTTATTTTTTGTAATTTAATCTTAGGTTTTATTTTTAAATTAAAGTTAGGATTTTTTATTTTAATTGTAATTTAGCATTCTATTTTATGTAATTGGGTTTAATATAAGGGGTGTTAGGTTAGGGGGCTTAGTAATTAAATTAGTTATTTGCGTTGTGGGGGGTTGGTGGTTTAGGAGTTAATAGGTTAATTAGGTTTATTGAGATGTGGGAAGTTGGCGGTTTAGGTGTTAATATTTTAATTATGTAATTTGCATTGTTTAATTTGCGGATTAGGGGTTAATTACTTTATTATTTTGCTATGTGGGGGTTGGCGGTTTAGGAGTTTGTTAATATTTCTTGCGGGCGCTTAGGTGGGGGGTTTTTTGCTAATACTTCGTCCAGGTGGTTAGGTTTTTTTTTTGTTATACTCCGTGTGGGCGGTAAGGTTTTTTTATTATTTCATGTCGGTGATTACGTTTTTTTACTATTTCGTGCAGGCGGTTGCGTGGTTTTTTGTTAATATTTCGTGCAGGTGCTTAGGTGTTTTTTTCTTAATGCTTCTTTTGGCTATGCTGCATCCAGGTGGATTCTGAAAATGGCAGGGTGGTGAAAGAATCCGCTGCAATCCGGTGGTGAAAGAATCCGCTGCAATTTTCGGAATCCACCTGGATGCAGCTTCGCTGCATCCAGGTGGATTCTTTTGGCTGTGCGCGAATCCAACATTTCTTTGGATGCGTGTGCACTGTGCAACGGACGACAGCGACGGACACGTTACATATGTGATTATAGTATAGATATATATGTATAGATATATATTTTACCAAAAAAAATCTTACATATATATATATATATATAAATATATATTTAAAAATAAAAAGAACATTCTGTTTTTTAACAATATTGTTTGAGCACTGCCTATTGTTTTTATTGCTATAAATATGATTTAATATTTTCTAGATAAAAAAAAACTGTACAATACAAGTGGTTTATGTAATCAAAGCACTTTTCTTTCCCTTTACAGATCAGAGCTTCAAAATTGTTGTAAAGTCAGAGATGAACTTCTGGTAACAAAGACAAACACACAAATTGGTGACATTATATATTATGAGACTCAAAAAAATAAAAAAATTGAAGTGGATGAAAAAATCTATGATATGTTACCCAAGGTATGTTTCAGATTAATATTAAATTTAGTATGTATATTGTTTTGCCATTCAATACTATCTAAATATATCATTTACACCTTTGCTGCAGATGGTGACCTTACTGCTTTTTACATTCCGCCAGTGGCAGAAAATCACCGCCTTCCACAGTAAAGTGTAGTAAAATGCCTCTTGGAGAGACTGCCTTCTAATACTGATTTTATCAATTTTTTTTATAATATTTCACTTGCAATTTCGATTGCTATGCGGATCCCATATTTACATAGTGCTATTGTGACAATGATTATAGCATCTGCCATAAGTGCTTAACCCCTTCAAAGCTGAATAGTCAGAGCTGCACACCTGACATACTTCCATGCCATTGCACAGTAGCCTAGCATACAGTCAGTGATAGGAGAATACATACTGATTGGATCAACGTTTGTATTTTTCTCGCAATCAGCAATGCATCTGGATGAGTGGCCTCTTTGAAGGGTTAGACACACAGTGATAAAAGAGACTTGTTTAAAAATTAAGTGAAATAATGAGAGTATAATGTCACTATAAAACCCCATTTTAAACCTTAATGCTAAATCAAATCTACAGTAAAAACCACAACACGAGTACAAAAAGTGATAAAAAAAGGGAGGGCTAAATCAGCTATTCCAGGACCTCTGATATCAGAGGTCCTGGAATAGCTGATTTAGCTCTCCCTTTTTTTATCACTTTTTGTTCTCTTGTCTTTTTTGATATATATAGAGGGTCATATACTTTAATAAGGGTAGCCTTCCCTGGCGCAGTTTTTATATAGTGTCACTGTACAAAAACCACAACACGGCCCAGTACAATTTCAGCCTGTAATCTTATTCAGTGGCGTCACTAGGGTTGGTGTCACCCGGTGCGGTAAGTCATGGTGTCCCCCCCCCCCAGAAAGCAGACACACACAAAAACAAAGGCAAACACACATACAAACACTCAGACACACTTAAAAACATACTCAGATGCACACACAAACACTCGGAAACACACTCAGACACACACACAAAAACACACACAAAAACACTGAGACACACAAAAACTCAGACACACACATACAAAATATGTAAACTGCACTGCATTAATTATAAAGCTCATGCCTAGAGCTGCTCCCTGGCTCAGCAGAGCATCAAATGAAAGATAAACAGAGCACTCTAAAATAAATCACTGAAGAAAAGGTTTAGGCGCGCAAACTATGAAAATTCTGCTCTCTGACTCTGTTCCAAGTCTGTCAGTGCACAGCCCTGGGCCGCATGTCACTGAGCAGTGAGCACAGATAGGCAGGCAGGTTTAGGCTAGCATTGCAACTTTGCAAGCCCCACGGCACACCCACAACATTCATAGTGAAATTGGGCAGGGGAGGAGCAAAGTACAAACAAGCAAAAGCAGCCGGGAAAACTATTTGTTGAAATTGCAGCACTTACTCAAGGGGCAAAAAAATTGTGTGTCTACAACTTCCCCAGTCCCACTAATGTTCACAAATGCCAGCCTCTAATAAAATAATATATGCATCTCAACATTGTATTTCTTTGAATTTCACCCCCCCAAGTGACGCCACTGATCTTATTAAAGATTACTCTAAATATAAAGGCTAAACTTCTATAGGTGGTGTAAACGTTTTTTGTTGTTGATGAAATTAGCATCATCCAGCTGTCAGATTTTTGCTTTGCACTCAGCAAACTACAATAGCTGTTTTCTTTCCCATTCAAGTATATGGTAGATGAAAAAGTATTGCACACTTTTCATTGAGCTCATTCAAGGCTTTTGGATTTTCTTGCAGCCATTAATGGTATAATATTTTTACAACCTCTCCGAGTCCTAAGTATAAAGGGTCAAAATGTTCTTTTGGACAGGTATTTCAAATTGTTAAATACATTTAAAATCTGTAAAACACACACACACAAAATCAAGCCATAAGAACAATTAAGAATTATGTTGACTCTAATATTTTCACATAAAAGGTACCTAACTATGAATATAAATATATTAAAGGGATAGTAAAGTCTAAATTAAACTTTTATGATTCAGATAGGGCATGTAATTTTAAACAACTTCCTAATTTAATTTTATCATCAAATTTGCTTTGTTCTTCTGTTATTCTTCGTTGAAAGCTAAACATAGGTAGGCTCATATGCTAATTTCTTAGCCCTTGAAGTCTGTCTCTTATCTGAATGCATTTGACCATTTTTCACAGCTAGAGGGCGTTAATTTATGTGTTTCATATATGTAACATTGTGCTCATGCACGTGGAGTTATTTAAGAGTCGGCACTAATTGCCTTAAATGCAAGTCTGACAAAAGATCTGAGATAAGGATGCAGTCAGCAGAAGCTTAGATACAAGGTAATTACAGAGTTGAAAAGTATATTAATATAACAGTGTTGGTTATGCAAAACTGGGGAATGGTAAATAAAGGGATTATCTATCTTTTTTACCCCTTGAGTGCTAATGACGGCTCTGAGCCGTCACAGAGTTTCCCACTCTAGTGCTAATAACGGCTCAGAGCCGTCACTAGCACTCTCCCACCTTGAGGGAGATCTGGGGGCTCCCACCCGCTCCTATCCCGGCGATTGGGCCTGCATAGTGACATTCACGTGCAATAACGTGATGACGTCACCGCACAACTTTATTTATACTTAACAATGTTAAGTATAGGAGCAGGGGGCATGCTGCCTAGAAGCCTGTATCTCAGGCATCTAAGCAGCTACAGACCCCCAAGACCCACCATCGGAAAGGTAATCGCCCAACCTTTCCAACAGTCTTGTAAGTCTTGGGGGTCTGAAAAAAAACAAAGTTAAACAAAAATTTGCTAAAAAAAAAAAAACTTAAAAAATCTTAGCACCCAGGTGGGAAAGTGCTTACAATTTTTGGTGTTTACTATCCCTTTAAATACTGAAATATTGTACATTAACGTAATCATTCACAATTCAGAATTATTAAAATATATCTAAAATAATGAAAACATATTAATACTAATTAAACATTTTAGTCTGACATAGACGTTAATTAATATATATATATAATGGATTGCAGGTGAAGCTTGCAAAAGCAAACCAATTTTATATGTCACCTTGTTGCTTGCTAAGCAATAAACTCAGTGATGCTAGTTTTCCTCAAAAAATCATTGAATGATAAATGATAAAAGGATTATGCTTAATACCTTACAAAATTTCCATGCAGTTGATAAATAGAACGAGGAACTATTAATCTGGGTAAAAAATCATGGAGAAGCCAATTGCTCTTTACACCAGCCGAAAAGTTTTGAATTAAACACCACCCTAGTTAAAAAGGATGATCTTCCCCGAGTCATTTAGAAGTAATCGAAAACTCCAAACTGGTCATCAGAAGCCATCCTGAAGTATACCCACAGGCCTGACTCATTCATTCACTGGCTGGTCATGATTGAGAAGTAATCAGCAAGGTCATCTGCTAATCATTCTGAAGTCATCACCCAGAATTTTTTACCTTAGCTGATGACTTTACAAGCCTGATGATGTCTGATGATGTGTAAATGATTTCTAAAGTAGTTTGATGATCTTGAAATGACTCCAGGATGGTCTCTAAAGTAATCCTGTTAGTCTTGGACACCAATGGAAACTCATCTATAAATGTTGCAATATTTATATTGCACGCCGTTGCTATAAAATAGATATTAAAATTGTGGTTGTTTTAATCCCCCAGGAAAGGCTGAAATGCATAATATGCACTTAAAGGGACATTGTGCTCATATATAGTAAGTGCACTTCTCTCTGTATGTGTGTATATATATATATATATATATTATTTTTTATCCCTGAAAAATATGAGGTTAAAGCAGTTTACATTTAAATTTAAACTATATATACCAGTTTCAGTTGTGCACTTTCTACTAATTCTTTTCAGCCTACAGGTACTTCCAACTATTGCTCATTGAACATTAGCAGAACGTACCTATCAGCCAATAAGCATTAATAGGAAGTCAATGCATACAGCTCAGCACCCGATAAACCCCTCTGGGTAGTACTCATTAGACTGGAGCAATGGCAAAAACTCCCAAATTATAAAGAAAAATGTGCAAAGTGCTATAAAGAATGCAAAATGTATTAAGACATATGGACCTAGATTACAAGTGTTGTGGTACGGCTATACCACTGAAAAATTGGCATTTGTGAGCGGAATATTCAGCTAACACGTATTACAAGTCGTGGTGGTATGGCTATACCACTAGCGTTTTAGCCTATACCGCAACAATCCATTCCGCACTCAAAAAATGGCTTTTGAGTGTGGAATTTTCAGGTCACCCGTATTACAGGTTGTGCGGTCCGGCTATTACGTTAGCGTTATAGCTTATACCGCCACGATCCATTCCGCTATCAAAGACCAGCAGTTATGGATTTTGCAAAACAAAAATGTTTCACAAAACTCATAACAAAAATGTTACAAAGTACACTAACACCCATAAACTACCTATTAAACCTTAAACCGCCACCCCCTCGCATCGCAAATAATAAATAAACCTAAAAACCCCTAATCCGCCTCCCATATCTCCAACACTACAATAAACCTATTAACCCCTATACCACCAACCCCCCACATCTCTACTACTAAAATAAACCTATTAACCCTAAACCGCTGACCCCCACATCGCCAACACTACAACAAACCTATTAACCCCTTCTCCGCCACCCCCCGCATCGCAAATACTAAACCTGTTAGTCCCTAAACCGCCAACCCCCCACATCACTACAAACTAAATTAAATGATTAACCCCTAAACCTAACACCCGCTAACTTTAAATTAAAGTTACAATTATAACTACCTTAAAATAAATAAAAACTTACCTGTGAACTAAAAAAAACCTAAGCTTAAGCTATAAATAAACCTAACATTACTATTTCAAAAAATAAAAGTGTGACGGACCCTTCGGTCAGGACTGAAAGCGTTAACTTTATTTTCTAAATACAAGTTGCTGGCTCCAGCCATAATTTAGTTAGTGATAAGAATTCCATTGTTTAATCACCTCCAGAGTCAGACTGTTGGTGATAAGGACTCCATTGTGTCTTATGTTTAACTTGATATCTGCCTAAGTAAAGTAATGTATTCTATTGTATCATGTAAAAGGGCGTGTTCCCTCCATGTAATGTACAACAGTCTTTCAACCCCCCCCCCATTTGGGGTCAAACCTGTATAAATACTAGGCATCTAGCCTTTAATAAATATCATTCTGTTTTAAACCTGATGTGAAGCCTGGTCTCATGTTTGAGGGGAAAAACTGGCTGGGTTGTGAGTTGCTGATTCCCTATGCAGGACATTGTTCATCTGGTGTTAACCCTTGGTATCCTGTTGGTACCGTAACAATTGGTGGCAAGCGACGGAATGAACCTTATCGCCCAGAAGAGCAACTACACAAGCCAGTTACCTCAGGAAGAGGGGGATTATTACAATACTGACTAAGATGGAAAGAGTACCAGGGACAGAAGGAACCAATGGGCCCAGCATATCAGACAGAACCCCTGAAGAAGCAAGCTTTGATCGGACGGGTAAAATAAGACTGGCATATTATGGCCCCAACCTATTTCGCCAAAGCGGCGCTGCAGCAAACCCAGTGGAAAAGAGAAAAGTAAATTTTGCAGCTTTTAAAAACTTCCTGGAAACAGAAGGGGAGATTGATGGGTACCTTGCGGATTTTGAGAGGTAATGTGCACTACACAAGGTACCCGCAGAGGACTGGGTCACGATATTATCTGGAAAATTATCCGGCCGGGCCAGTGAGGCTTTTCGGGCCATTCCAGATGAGGAAGTCAGGGATTATAATACTGTAAAAGAGGCTCTGCTCTCCAGGTATGCGGTTACACCGGAGGCATACCGGAGGCGGTTCAGAGACACTGTTAAAGTAGCTGGAGATTCCCACCTTGAGTGGGCATGTAAGGTGCACCGCACAGCAGCTCACTGGATAGCGGGTGCCAAGCCGTATCTGGGGAAGAGGTGCTGCAGCTATTCCTGTTGGAACATTGCTTCGACAAGTTACCCGCAGGAGTTCGAGAGTGGGTTCGGGACCGTAAACCCTCCACCCTGCATGAAGCGGCTCGCTTGGCAGATGAGTATACGGATGCCCGCAAACTGGACACTGCTACCACTAAGCCCCCTGCTAGAGTGGAGTACAGACCCCCAGTCACCCCAGCAGCTGCCAGTTACCAAACCCCGGCGCACTGCTATACCACACGGCCTCCGGCCACGAACTACCCTCAGAGAACCCGGTTCAATTCGCGGGGCTACTCACAACCGATTCGGTGCTTTGGATGTAAGCAACTAGGGCACAAAAGACCAGAGTGTCCCCTAAATGCAGCGAACCAAGCACAGTCCTGGAGAAGACCTGCCGGCGGAATCACACGTAACCCTCAGCCTGCGGCCCGCTACGTAGAGGCGCAAGAATGCTGGGGCATCCTACATGAGGCAGACCTTGTGCAAGCTGCCCACCGGAATAACCGGCGACTGGTTAAAGTGAATGGGAAGGAGGTCAGTGGTCTACGGGATACTGGTGCTACCATGACCTTGCTTCAAAAGAACTTGGTGTCTGAGAAACAGCACACTGGAGACACTGTGGCTGTGAGGGTAGCAGGGGGCGATGTGTTCCGCCTATCTGTTGCCAGGGTACATTTGGATTGGGGAGTGGGTGCTAGACCTGTGAATGTGGGGGTCAAGAAGGACTTACCTGCTGATGTTCTTCTTGGAAATGACTTGGCCCCCCTTGTTTCTGCCTATGCTCCCATGGGTCCCGCTGATGTTAACCCTGTGCCTACCCGTGCTCAGATCCGTGCAGCAGAGACTGACCCCCTGCTGCTAAGCCCCAGGACGCTGAGCTCAGTAAATCTCTATCCGCTATTGATACGTGGAAGTCCCGTTACAATGCGCTGATGAAGGAGAAGAGCCACGTAGAGGATGAAATGGTCACGTTAAATAATCATGTAACAGTGCTAGCGGGAGAGAAGAGGAGTGCAGAGGAAAAAGCACGTTTAGAACGGGAATTTCTGCTAGACAAGCTTCCCCGACAGACTGCAGAAAACACCAGCTTGAGAGTGGAACATGAAAAATTAAAGACAAACTTAGCGACGCTGGAGGAGAAGCTGACGCTGGCTCATAGTGAGGTACAGCAACTCAAGGGCACCCTATGTCAGTATGAAGGGATTGTGGATACCTATAAAGAGCAGGTACAGAAAACTCGTAAAGAAGCTGATGGGATTTTGAAGGACTGTTTAGCCCTAGTCTGGGCACTGAGGAAGTTGAACCCTTGTTTGTATGGACAGGAATTCTCTCTCATAACGGGAATACAGATGGATTGTCCTGGCAAAATGACATGCCTACCACCTCCTAGTCCGGTCATCCCCAGGTTGACCTGCCAAAGGGTCAAGCCGGGTCTGCCGGAGTGTTCCACAAGGGGGGAGCTATGTGACGGACCCTTCGGTCAGGACTGAAAGCGTTAACTTTATTTTCTAAATACAAGTTGCTGGCTCCAGCCATAATTTAGTTAGTGATAAGAATTCCATTGTTTAATCACCTCCAGAGTCAGACTGTTGGTGATAAGGACTCCATTGTGTCTTATGTTTAACTTGATATCTGCCTAAGTAAAGTAATGTATTCTATTGTATCATGTAAAAGGGCGTGTTCCCTCCATGTAATGTACAACAGTCTTTCAACCCCCCCATTTGGGGTCAAACCTGTATAAATACTAGGCATCTAGCCTTTAATAAATATCATTCTGTTTTAAACCTGATGTGAAGCCTGGTCTCATGTTTGAGGGGAAAAACTGGCTGGGTTGTGAGTTGCTGATTCCCTATGCAGGACATTGTTCATCTGGTGTTAACCCTTGGTATCCTGTTGGTACCGTAAGATACCAAAAATAAAAAATCTAAATTACAAAATTAAAAATTCCTAACACTACGAAAAAAAAACAACAACTAACATTACAAAAAATAAAAAACGCTAAAATTACAAAAAATAAAAAAAATCTAAGATTATAAAAAATAATAAACGAAATTATCCATAAAAAAATTAAACCTAATCTAATATCCCTATAAAAACTAAAAAACCACCCCAAAATAAAAAAAACTAATCTAACACCTTTTGTAGGGCATTTGCCTAAAGAAATCAGCTCTTTTTGGATAAAAAAAATAACAATACAACCCCCAAAATAAAAAGACTAACCTACTAAACTAAAATAATCCTAAAATACCCATTGCCCCCATTTGTATGTGCATTGCTCTTTTGCTGCCCATTAAAAAATAAAAAAAACTATAATCTAAATATAAATAAAAAATACCCCAAAAAAAAAACTAACACTAACCCCGACAAAGCTACTCACCATTCCTGAAGTCCGACGGTGAAGGTCTTATTCCAGGCAGATCCATCTTCAATCTTCATCCTGGTGTCGCAGAGCTATCTTCCATCTTCATCCAGGGGTCGCGGAGCTTATGCGGCACTGTGCAGGATCAGCAACGGTGCTGACAAATTAGCCAATAGGATAAGAGCTGCTTAAATCCTATTGGCTGATTTTGAACCATCTTCTATCTTCATCCTGGCGGAGCGGAGGCTGAGCGTAGGGGGAGCAGAACCATAGCGGAGGCGGAGCAGCAGTACGGTCATCCGATGTGCGCAAGGTACGCCTTTTATATATTTAGGATTTAAGCAGCTCTCATCCTATTGGCTGATTTGAAATTTTCAGCCAATAGGAATGCAAGGTACCCCAATATAAAACGGGTACCTTGCATTCAATATTCAGTGTGCAATCGCATGATGAAGACCTCCACGTCGTGGAAGACTGCCACCGCCGAAGACCGCTCCGCACCTCAGAAGACCGCTAGATGGTCCCGCGATGGATGAAGATGGATCTGCCTGGATGAAGACTTTTCTCCGCCTGGAAGAAGATGGATGTCCGGACTTCAGTACATTTTTTGGGTTAGTGTTAGTTTTCATGTTGTTGTTTTTTAGATTAGGGATTTTTTTTTTTTTTTTTAGGGCAGCAAAAGAGCTAATTGCCCTTTAGGGGCAATGGGTAGCTTAGGTTTATTTAAATTAAGGTCTATTTTATTTTGGGGGTTGGGTGGGTGGGGTGTTGTATTGTTAGGGGGGACTTTGTGATTTATTTTCCAAAAAAGAGCTGATTGCTTTAGGGCAATGCTCTACAAAAAGCCCTTTTAAGGGCTATTAGTAGTTTATTGTTAGATTAGGGTCTTTTATATTTTGAGGTGGCTTTTTTGTTTTTATAGGGATATTAGATTATGTTTATTTTTATTTTGGATAAGTTAGTTTATTATTTTTTGTAATCTTAGATTTTTTTATTTTTCGTAATTTTAGACTTTGTTTTTTTGCAATGTTAGTTTTTGGGGGGGGTCGTAGTGTTAGGATTTTTTAATTTTGTAATTTAGGTTTTTTATTTTTGGTATATTTTATTTTGTTAAAAAGTAATATTAGGTTTATTTATAGTTTAAGCCTAGGTTTTTTTTATTTTACAAGGTAAGTTTTTATATTATATTTGAAGGTAAATATATTTTAACTTTAATTTGAAGTTAGGGGGTGTTAGGTTTAGGATATAATACTTTAATTTAGTATTTGCGATGTGTTTTTTTGGCGGTTTAGGGGTTAATAGGTTTAGTTTAGTATTTGTGATGTTGGTGTTTGGCGGTTTAGGGGTTCATAGGTTTAGTTTAGTATTTGTGATGTTGGTGTTTGGCGGTTTAGGGGTTCATAGGTTTAGTTTAGTATTTGCGATACGGGGCGGCGGATTAGGGGTTAATAACTTTATTTAGTGCCGGCAATGTCGGGGGGGGGGGCGGATTAGGGGTATTAAGACTAGGGGTTTATGTTAGGTTTTTACATAACCTTCTTGTCTTCATAGACATCAATGGGGAATGCGTTATAGTGATCGCCAATCCGCAATCACAGGTGTTAGTTTTTTTATAACACTTTTTCTCCATTGTTGTCTATGGGGGAAAATGTGCGCGAGCACATCAAGTCAGGACTTGGCTTTTGTGCGGTATGGAGCTTAACACACCATATCGCACAGCACAAGAATGTTTTTTTGTAACTTGTAATTAGCGCTGCGGAATCTGTTGGCACTCTACAAATAACCGATAATAATAATAATAATAATAAATGGCAGCTATATTGAAAGTGCGGTACCACAAAATTTTTAGCGTTAGTTACGCACCGGGTTTAGCGCAAAACTTGTAATCTAGGTGATGGATAGTTAAGAATGCAATGTTTTGGGCTCGCAGGCAAGGTTCACTGCTACACCTGTGTTACATTTATCAGACAAATCCACCAATAGCAACTCACTAATAACTAACCACTTAACAAACATTATATAAAACATAATACTATACTTCCAACTAGTGGTTAATTAAAAAAAAACATTATTTAAAAAAGCAATTTTATTCTTCACAGGAAATATATTTCATTTGAAGCTACCTAGAGAAATCTTAACTCAAAATACAGGGAATTTATATATACAAGACAAAAGTCCAGAATATATTCTTAACTAAATATAGACAACCCCTATTCTTTATTGAGGCCTTAAGGCTACATAGAATCTAATCTATGTATCCAAAAAGCCTCTCTCTCTTTTAAATAACGTTATTTATCACCTCCTGTCCTAGAAACATCAGCATGGTCTTTTATTTGCCGTTTTAATTGATTGATTTGATGCGTATATTTAATGAAGTGACATGCTACAGGGGCTTGCCTATCACCTTTTATGATATTTCATTTATGTTGGTTTAATCACTCCCTTATTTTACGTGTTGTTTCTCCTATGTACATTTTTGCAGATGGACATTTAATTAAATAAATGATAAAAGATTACTCACTTTTTAACCATTCCATGGATGTACAAAATAATTACATTTCATAACAGAATTATAGTTAGTGACCCCTAAACAAAGGAAGCTTCCATAATTTTTCTCAGTGATATACTGTAATTTCCACATTTAGGGCCCAAATCCGTCTTGACCAAGATGTTTGTACACTGTTTTATAAGCCATCATCGGCTCCACTTGGAAAGCATCAATATCTTTACTACAATGTTTGAGAATTGTCAGAACACGCTGTGCTCCTTGGCGTGCCCGTAGTTGAACCTGAATCCTCTAGTCTCTAGCCGTTTGCCTTACACTGTTAGCCACTGGAGGGCTCTGGCACTGGTAGTGATTTACTGAATCCTACTTTCTGCACTGGCTTACTCTCTAGCTCTAGCTGCCTCCCAGCTGCAGGTAGTTACCTTATCAGCAGCCTATAAAAGGATGCTTCCTGTTTATACCCATGTATGGTTCTCTGTATCCTGGGTGCACTACTTCTGGTATTCTATTATTTGCTGCTGATCTCTGCCTGGACATTTAACTACGCTCTGCTTGCTACCTGACCTGACCTCTTGGACCATCCTGACTACTCTTTCGGCTCTTCCTTTTGGTACCTTTGCTCACCTTCTGGAATACTGATCATTGGCTTGTCTATGACTCTCCTTCTCCCTGAAAATTCTGCCTGACTCTGTGCACGCCTGTTGCTGATCCGGATTGCTAACTACTCCGCTGTGTTTGTGTCATCTGCTTAATTGCTGCAAGTTTTCCTGGGAACCTCCTAGTCTCTGGGTCCTTTACTCGTTATCTCTGGCTGCTGGACTTTCTATCTGTTACTTCATCTGGTGCCGGAATAAGAAGATTACTGTCCAGGCAATTGAAGTGGTAGGTGAATTTCACTGCAGGCCTGATAAAAAAAATGCAATTTTATTAATTATATGGGATACTCTATCACTATACAGACTATATTGGGGAAAACATATTTTTCTTAACCTTCCTAGGTCTAGTGTTTTTCTTTTCCTTAAGACATATCTAATTCACTTTTTTATTAATAAGATATTTTGTATATCCTCTTTCCAATAATTTTCCCCAATATCTTTCAGTCTAGTTTTCTTTAAAGAATCCTCATTGACAATTCTATCAACTCTAAGTAGTTGAGTTTATGGCAGGGAGTTTTTAAGTGTAGGATGATAAAAACATATTGGGGGGGACGTGTTTTAACAGCGATCCTGAGTGGTCGCACTCTCCAAGAGCTCCAGTAGATTCTCTTATTAACCACCTATAACTGGAGTGAATTTACATCATTCACACTATTCTTGATCAATCTTGTATTTTTACTCATAGTGGTGCTCCATAAAACCTGAACTAAGCTGTATTATTGACACTGGATAAGATAACAGAGGCCTAGAGTGGCGGCTCACCGTAGGCAGCGCTACCCCCCTTGGCTCGCTGAGGTCTTTTGCCATCTCTGAGAACACTGACAAACTTGCATGGACCTTACTACAATAAGAAAAGAAGCAGGGGAACAGAAGTGTATTTATCACATAAGTGAAGGGCCCTTGGAGTATTGCAACCAAAATGGCCACTGCCCGGGAAGCAGATCCACATGACGGCTCAGCATAGGGTAATTAACTCTTGCATGCAAAGTGGCTGCTTTCCTGTAAACCTGTTTTCCTATGTCTAGACTTGTGCTTCAAAGAGCTGAATATTGTAGACTGACTCCCTCATCGCAGGGGTCCATTATCTTCACTAATTGTACAGATGTTTCCCTTTTTATCTCCTATATGTCTTGAGCTGCGAGGGGGGTCAGTGGCTACAACAAATGTCCTTTGAGATAAGGTTACTCTGTCTGTGAAGTGTAATTTTGCATAGCCAGTAGTCTGAAATTAATTTCTGATTTCAGAAATTAAAGGGACAGTTTACCATAGAATTGTTGTTGTTTTAAAAGATATACTAGATAATCCCTTTATTACCCATTCCCCAGTTTTGCATAACGAACACAGATATATTAATATACTTTTTACCTCTGTGATTACCTTGTCTTAAATGTAGCATTGTTTTGTGTTAAATCTTAAATAACCCCTTGTGCCTGAACACAGTTACCTAGATTATGAGTCTTGCGTTAGGGTTAAAAAGCAGCGTTGAGAGGTCCCAACGCTGCTTTTTAATGCCGCTGGTATTATGAGTCTTGCAGGTACAGGTGTACCGTTCACTTTTTTGGCCAGACTCGGAAATACCGCAAATCCACTTACGTCAATTGCGTATCCTCTTTTTTCAATGGGACTTGCATAGCGCCGGTATTACGCATCTAACAAATAGTGAGTGGTAGACCCTCTCCTGTCAAGCCTAGTACCGCATTTTAAAGTCAGTAGTTAAGAGTTTTACACTACAACGCCGTAGCATAAAACTCTTAACTAAAGTGCTAAAAAGTACACTAACACCCATAAACTACCTATTAACCCCTAAACCGAGGGCCCCCCACATCGCAAACGCTAAAATAAATGTTTTAACCCCTAATCTGCCGAACCGGACATCGCTGCCACTATAATAAACATATTAACCCCTAAACCGCCGCACTCCCATATCGCAAACACTAGTTAAATATTATTAACCTCTAATCTGCCGGCCCTCACATCAACGACACCTACCTACATGTATTAACCCCTAATCTGCCTCCCCCAATGTCGCCGCCACTATATTAAATGTATTAACCCCTAAACCTAAGTCTAACCCTAACCCTAACACCCCTAAATTAAATATAATTTAAAAAAATCTAAATAAAATTACTATCATTAAATAAATTATTCCTATTTAAAACTAAATACTTACCTGTAAAATAAACCCTAAGCTAGCTACAATATAACTAATAGTTACATTTTATCTAGCTTAGGGTTTATTTTTATTTTACAGGCAAGTTTGTATTTATTTTAACTAGGTACAATAGTTATTAACTATTTAATAACTACCTAGTTAAAATAAAGACAAATTTACCTGTAAAATGAAACTGAACCTATGTTACAATAACACCTAACACAACACTACAATTAAATTAATTACCTAAACTAAATACAATTAATTACAATTAAATAAAATTATCTAAAGTACGAAAAAAAAGCCCCCCAAAATAAAAAAGCCCTACCCTACACTAAATTACAAATAGCCGTTAAAAGGGCCTTTTGCGGGGCATTGCCCCAAAGTAATCAGCTCTTTTACCTGTAAAAAAAAAAAAGTACAAATACCCCCCAACATTAAAACCCACCACCCACGCAACCAACCCTACTCTAAAACCCACCCAATCCCCCCTTAAAAAAAACCTAACACTAACCCCCTGAAGAGCACCCTACCGTGAGACATCTTCAACCAACCGGGCAGAAGTGGTCCTCCAGACGGGCAGAAGTCTTCATGCAAGCCGGGCAGAAGAGGTCCTCCAGACGGGCAGAAGTCTTCATCCAGACGGCATCTTCTATCTTCATCCATCCGACGCGGAGCATCCTCTTCTTTCTTCGTCCGACGACTGAATGAAGGTTCCTTTAAATTACGTCATCCAAGATGGCGTCCCTTCAATTCCGATTGGCTGATAGAATTCTATCAGCCAATCGGAATTAAGGTAGAAAAAAATCATATTGGCTGATGTAATCAGCCAATAGGATTGAAGTTCAATCCTATTGGCTGACCCAATCAGCCAATAGGATTGAGCTGGCATTCTATTGGCTGTTCCAATCAGCCAATAGAATGCCAGTTCAATCCTATTGGCTGATTGCATCAGCCAATATAATTTTTTCTACCTTAATTCTGATTGGCTGATAGAATTCTATCAGCCAATCGGAATTGAAGGGACGCCATCTTGGATGACATCATTTAACTGAACCTTTATTCAGTCATCGGACGAAGAAAGAAGAGGATGCTCCGCATCGGATGGCTTGAAGATGGACCCACTCCGCGCCGGATGGATGAAGATAGAAGATGCTGTCTGGATGAAGACTTCTGCCCGTTAATAACTATTAAATAACTATTGTACCTAGTTAAAATAAATACAAATTTGCCTGTAAAATAAAAATAAACCCTAAGCTAG
The DNA here is from genome assembly GCF_027579735.1 of Bombina bombina. NCBI lineage: Eukaryota > Metazoa > Chordata > Amphibia > Anura > Bombinatoridae > Bombina > Bombina bombina. The sequence goes on from NC_069504.1 coordinate 873,469,548, forward strand.
CTACAATGTAACTATTAGTTAATATTATAGCTAGCTTAGGGTTTATTTTAAAGGTAAGTATTTAGTTTTAAATAGGAATAATTTAGTAAATTGTAGTAATTGTATTTAGATTTATTTAAATTATATTTAAGTTAGGGGGGGTAGAGTTAGGGTTAGACTTAGGTTAAGGGGTTAATATGTTTATTATAGTGGTGGCGACGTTGGGGGCGGCAGATTAGGGGTTAATAAATGTAGTTAGGTTGCGGTGACATTGGAGGCAGCAGATTAGGGGTTAATAAATATAATGTAGGGTTTGGCGATGTTGGGGGCATCAGATTAGGGGTTCATAAGTATAATGTAGGTGGCGGCGGTGGCGGGAGCGGCAGATTAGGGGTTAATAATATAATGTAGGTGTCTGCGATGTCGGGGCTGCAGATTAGGGGTTAATAAGTGTAAGATTAGGGGTGTTTAGACTCGGGGTTCATGTTAGGGTGTTAGGTGTAGAAATAAAATGTATTTCCCCATAGGAATCAATGGGGCTGCGTTAGAAGCTGAATGCTGCTTTTTTGCAGGTGTTAGTTTTTTTTCAGCCGGCTCTCCCCGATAGATTCCTATGGGGAAATCGTGCACGAGCACGTTATACCTGCTCACTGCTAACGTAAGCAACGCTGGTATTGAGGTTAGATATGGAGCAACATTTTGCTCTTCGCTCCCTTTTTTGCGGTTTACCCCCGGGTTTGTAAAAACCCGTAATACCAGCGCTGTCTGCAAGTGAGCGGTGAGGGAAAACTGCTCGTTAGCACCGCACCCCTCCTAACGCAAAACTCGTAATCTAGGTGAGTGTTAACTATATGGCCCAAGTGTACTTTCTGTCTCTTTGTGTTGAAAAGAAATTTAAAAAGCGTTTAATAAGAGGCAGCCCTCAAAGGCTTAGCAATTAGCATATGAGCCTACCTATGTTTAGTTTTGATCTAAGAATACCAAGAGAAAAAAGAAAATTTGATGATAAAAGTAAATTGGAAAGTTGATTAAAATTAAAAGTCCTATCTGAATAATGAAAGTTTAATTTAATCTAGACTGTCCCTTTAATGTAACTTACAGTTTAGAAATTACACATACATAGATGAATGTATCTATGCACATAGCTTCCAATAATATCTCACCTTTTATATGACACCTGAAATGTACATTGTTTCACATTTTTTCTTTCCTTCTGTACTTGTAATGTTAAGTCCTCAATAAAAATTAAAAAACTATCATATTGTAGCAAAGTATTTATATCAGTTTCTTTACAATGTACAGTATATCTAAGCACAAAGTACCAATCTGTTTATGTATCAATATGTGATTAAATGCAACTTTTTCTTTACTATAATAAACTCTAGACAATTAACCTCCAAATTTAATTGCTTCACAGATGCCTTTAGAGTGTCTGTTACCCCCACCATATACCAAATACATTATCTATAAAACACCACCAGGTGGCACTAAACTGTAAAAATAGAGAATTACAGTATTTAAAGTTTTCCTCAAACTGGTTCATATACAGATTGGCATATGATGGGGCAACGTTAGACCCCATAGCTGTAACAAAAAATAGTTCTGATTTAATATTATCCTCAAGAGATGTTCTAAAAATTCAATTTGTTGTGGATTATATTTGGATTTGGTCTTTAGCTGGTATCATATCACTTCAATCCCAATTTCATGTTTAATTGATGTATATAAACTAGTCTTAACATCTAATGTAAAGAGTAATATTTATAATTAGATAACATTAATGACTGTAGCTTGAAGATAAAGTCACCTGTATCTTGTATGTAACGTATGAAGCCATTTTCTCATCTAGGGGTTGCAGTACCCTGTCCAAAAATACAGCAATAGAAAACAGTCAATGTCACTGTCCAGCACCTCATTGTAGCTCACGTGCAAGCTGTAGGGGCCTGCAACCCCAAACAATCAAAGTAATAATACAATGCCAGCAGCAATGTGAACTTGAGATACAAACACTCAGCTTTATTCCAGCATAAAGGGAACAGAAAAAGACAAAGTTTCGGGCTATCTGCCCTTATTCATGTCATAACAGGTAATACCCAAAATTCTCACCTTTATACACAATCACAGGTGGTTTAATTAATTTGACCTTCTTATTAACTCCTTCATATTTCTTGCAGAGTTTACTTATATTATATCCCCACCTAGTGGTGCCTAGTATATTAACATTTAAAACAAAAATAGAACATTGTGACAGCGAATATCTATACAAATAAATTTAATTTCATGTCCCTATTCATTCCTTTTAGATATATAGAATCTAACTTATAAATCTAATGTGCTTCTCGCCTCTTAAGATAAAGCTCTCTATTACCTCCCCTTCTTAAAGGGGTAACATTTTCAATTATCTGAAATCTAAGTTGAGAGACAGAATGACCAGCTTCAACAAAGTGGTGAGCCACTGGGGCTTCCTTATCCTTACGTTTTATTGCTGATTTATGCTGTATTATTCTGTCCCTCACATTTTGGGTCGTCTCGCCCAAATAAATAATCCCACATGGACATTTGATTAAATAAACTACATAAGTAGTATTGCACGTGTGAAATCCACAACTTTTAAATTTCTGACCTGTAAGGGGATGTGTGAATGTATCTCCTTTAATCATACTATTGCAATTTGAACATGATAGACAAGGGAAGCAACCATTCTTCTTAGATGTAATATATCCTGTATTATCTGTTTTATTACTGCCTACATCAGCCCTCACCAGTCTATCTTTAATATTGCCAGACCTTCTATATGCTGAAAGGGGATAAATTTAAAAGTAAATTATATATATATATATATAAATATATATATATACACACACCCAATTATAAGGTATGTGCGATTCAATATATATAAAATAGGGGCGCTATCTAAATATGCTAAGTAACTAGATATACAAGGATGATGATACACTCAGTTCTTAATATATTATTATCAAAAAGTAATATCACATTTGTATGGGCATACAAGCATATAAAATATAGAAGGTTTACAGAAAAAAGAACCTGTATATATGATAGTGTCCCAATAGACAAATTCAAAAGTCCAAAAAGATCTATCAGAGTCCCCAATAATTATGAGGATGTAAGGCAGCTCTCCTCGATGTATAAGGCCGTCCACAACAAATTAATCTATAAAGAAACAGAGAAGGCGCCACATAGCATAATTCCGTTTGGTATACCAAATTCAAAGTTGTAACTCAAATGCACTCACGTGTTAAAAAGCACCTTTTTAACACGTGAGTGCATTTGAGTTACAACTTTGAATTTGGTATACCAAACGGAATTATGCTATGTGGCGCCTTCTCTGTTTCTTTATAGATAACTTTTAAAAACCTCATGTAATGAATGACAATCCCTCAATAAATGCCAGTTTCCTCACAATCCCTGAAATACGTTTACTTAACACATTATACTCAGAAACAAAAGCCATTCTATTCTGTTTTTGTTTACTCATTTCATTTATTTTGGGTCTCAATACCTCTACAGGGAGTGCAGAATTATTAGGCAAATGAGTATTTTGACCACATCATCCTCTTTATGCATGTTGTCTTACTCCAAGCTGTATAGGCTCGAAAGCCTACTACCAATTAAGCATATTAGGTGATGTGCATCTCTGTAATGAGAAGGGGTGTGGTCTAATGACATCAACACCCTATACCAGGTGTGCATAATTATTAGGCAACTTCCTTTCCTTTGGCAAAATGTGTCAAAAGAAGGACTTGACAGGCTCAGAAAAGTCAAAAATAGTGAGATATCTTGCAGAGGGATGCAGCACTCTTAAAATTGCAAAGCTTCTGAAGCGTGATCATCGAACAATCAAGCGTTTCATTCAAAATAGTCAACAGGGTCGCAAGAAGCGTGTGGAAAAACCAAGGCGCAAAATAACTGCCCATGAACTGAGAAAAGTCAAGCGTGCAGCTGCCAAGATGCCACTTGCCACCAGTTTGGCCATATTTCAGAGCTGCAACATCACTGAAGAGCCCAAAAGCACAAGGTGTGCAATACTCAGAGACATGGCCAAGGTAAGAAAGGCTGAAAGACGACCACCACTGAACAAGACACACAAGCTGAAACGTCAAGACTGGGCCAAGAAATATCTCAAGACTGATTTTTCTAAGGTTTTATGGACTGATGAAATGAGAGTGAGTCTTGATGGGCCAGATGGATGGGCCCGTGGCTGGATTGGTAAAGGGCAGAGAGCTCCAGTCCGACTCAGACGCCAGCAAGGTGAAGGTGGAGTACTGGTTTGGGCTGGTATCATCAAAGATGAGCTTGTGGGGCCTTTTCGGGTTGAGGATGGAGTCAAGCTCAACTCCCAGTCCTACTGCCAGTTTCTGGAAGACACCTTCTTCAAGCAGTGGTACAGGAAGAAGTCTGCATCCTTCAAGAAAAACATGATTTTCATGCAGGACAATGCTCCATCACACGCGTCCAAGTACTCCACAGTGTGGCTGGCAAGAAAGGGTATAAAAGAAGAAAATCTAATGACATGGCCTCCTTGTTCACCTGATCTGAACTCCATTGAGAACCTGTGGTCCATCATCAAATGTGAGATTTACAAGGAGGGAAAACAGTACACCTCTCTGAACAGTGTCTGGGAGGCTGTGGTTGCTGCTGCACGCAATGTTGATGGTGAACAGATCAAAACACTGACAGAATCCATGGATGGCAGGCTTTTGAGTGTCCTTGCAAAGAAAGGTGGCTATATTGGTCACTGATTTGTTTTTGTTTTGTTTTTGAATGTCAGAAATGTATATTTGTGAATGTTGAGATGTTATATTGGTTTCACTGGTAAAAATAAATAATTGAAATGGGTATATATTTGTTTTTTGTTAAGTTGCCTAATAATTATGCACAGTAATAGTCACCTGCACACACAGATATCCCCCTAAAATAGCTATAACTAAAAACAAACTAAAAACTACTTCCAAAACTATTCAGCTTTGATATTAATTAGTTTTTTGGGTTCATTGAGAACATGGTTGTTGTTCAATAATAAAATTAATCCTCAAAAATACAACTTGCCTAATAATTCTGCACTCCCTCTATTCTGGGAATTTCATGGACTCTTTTTTAATAGTTTCTTGAATATTAGACTTAGGATAACCCCTTACAATAAACGTATTACCCATCTCACTTGATCTAGTTTTAATCAAAGAGTCATCTTGTACAATCCATCTCACTCTCAATAATTGGCTGTATGGAAGGGACTTAAGTAGGGTCTCCGGATGTGCACTAGTAAAGTGCAACAAACTGTTGCAATCTGTTTCTTTAGTATATAAATCTGTTTTTAAAACATTACCTTCCTTATATACTAGAGTATCAAAAAAAGGGACATATATTTTACTATGTGTCAATGTGAATTTAACGTGGGATGTAGCAGCATTAAGGGTAGATATTAATTTCTCTAGGGATCCAATGTCCCCCCACCACATGCCAAAAATGTCATCTATGTAGCACCACCAGGTGGCGCCACATAGTAAGAACAATTCCTTTTCAAACACAAATTTTTCTTCAAATTTATTCATGTATATATTGGCGTAGGTGGGGGCGACATTGGATCCCATGGCAGTTCCCTGTCTCAGCATATAGAAAGTGTCCTGGAATAAAAAATAATTGTAATAGAGAACAATTTCCAACAATTCTATCATAAACTCCTGTTGAATAATCGGATAATCATTAGTGGGAGTGTACAATATACATGTATTGGAAGTAATATCTAGATTTTCTAATTTCAACAAGAAATCACTAGTATCTTTTATATACGACATAGATTTTACTACATATGGTTGTAATATTTTTGTCTAAAAAGATAAAAAAATATTTGAAAATACAGAGTTAGTGCTGGCCACAATTGGTCTCCCAGGTGGTGTAGATCTATTCTTATGAATCTTTGGGAGCGTGTAAAATACATGAATAATAGCATCCTCTACCAGCAAAAACTTTTTGGTGTCTGAATCTATTATGCCATTTTTTTCAGCTCTTTCCACGCACCCAAAGATTTCTTTCTTGATTAATTTTGAGGGGTCATTAGTCAATTTTTATATACACTATTATTGTTAAGCTGTGTTAATATTTCGTTGACATAGTAATCCCTGTCCAAAATAACAGTGACCCCGTCCTTGTCTGCCTGTTTGCAAATAATATCACTGATTTTCTTTAGATTATCCATTGCTGCATATTCCAATTTAGACATATTTCTATTAAAACTTAATGATTTCTGTTTCAATTTTAATACTTCAATATCTTTATTAACTAAATCAATAAATGTATCCACGCTACTGTGGTAATTACTGGGTGTGAAATTGCTCTTATTCCTTAAGCCCACTGATTTTATACTAAGACAACCAACATTGTCAATATTATTTACACCATTTACTTTCATGATAATGGGTTTCTTGGAATTACTAACAGTCCCAGTGTCCATCATATATTGCTGTCCATAGAATGACTTTAACTTTAAGTTCCGGGAGAACCTTTGTAAATCCTGTTCCAACTCAAAGAAATTACATTTTACCTTATCGTAGAATGATAATCCCCTTTCCAGTAGTGAGCGTTCATCGGCATCAATACCTTTCGTAGTGATATCAACCACTAACGTTTGCCCCCTCTGCAAGTATTCCTCTTGTGGGTCACCTGCTGACTCTCTCTGATGGTTCCTTCGATGTTTCCTGCCGCCTCTGCGCCGCTTGTTTCTGAGTCCCCCGAGGAACTTGAACCAAGAGGGGTATTGGAGCCATCCTGCTTGTTATTGCGGCGGAAGCGTCTTCATGCTACACCGGAAATGTTCCACCTCATTCTTCCGGTCGGGTCCCGGGTCCACCGATATACAGTTCCGGACTGGTAATCTTGTTCATCTCAGAGAAATTTCTCACGCTTCCTCACTTCCATCTCCTTGCGAAGCTCACCTATCTTTTCTTTAGTTGCGGTGAGTAATTTGTCTACTTCTATGCTGGTTAAATCATTCTTTAGATCAGCTTCAATCTTTTTAATGGCATCCTTCTGAGCCTGAATGGTTTGTTGTAAGTATTCCACAGTCAATACCATCAAATCGAATGATCATTTGTTTAATATAAGCTCAAACTTATGGCAATATTCCTGGTTGTCAGCCAATAGAGTGAGGCGAGTATTCATCCTCAAGCCCCTTGGGATACGCTGCACCTGGTAGTATTCAGCTAGTGTTGCTGCATGTAAACTCAAGAGACATTTGCTTTCTTGAATTTTTTTCATAGTCCTTTGCACAAATGTCAGTGTGTGGAGTCTTAAGGAAATCTCTTGACCCCTTCACCAGAGTAGTTATCCTTGCTGCCTCAATATCGGTATAACAAAAAACTTTTCTTCCCACTGTGTCCATAGTCCATTTTAGACAGGAGTGCTTGTGGCAGCAGGCAGGTTAACAATATAAAACAGTCAATGTCACTGTCCAGCATCTCCTTGTAACTCACGTGCAAGCTGTAGGGGCCTGCAACCCCAAACAATCAAAGTAATAATACAATACCAGCAGCACTGTGAACTTGAGATACAAATACTCAGCTTTATTCCAGCATAGAGGGAACAGAAAAAGACAACGTTTCGGGCTATCTGCCCTTATTCATGTCATAACAGGTAATACCCAAAATGCTCACCTTTATACACAATCACAGGTGGTTTAATTAATTTGACCTTCTCATTAACTTCTTCATATTTCTTCCAGAGTTTACTTATATTATATCCCCACCCAGTGGTGCCTAATATATTAACATTTAAAACAAAAACAGAACATTGTGGCAGCGAATATCTATACAAATATGTAAATGAATCAATTTGAAGCAAAATTTGTGTTTGAAAATGAACTGTTCTTACTATGTGACGCCACCTGGTGGCGCTACATAGATGACATTTTTGGCGTGTGGTGGAGGGACATTGGATCCCTAGAGAAATTTGTATCTACCCTTAATGCTGCTACATCCCACATTAAATTCACATTGACACATAGTGAAATATCTGTCCCTTTTTTGGATACTCTAGTATATAAGGGAGGTAATGTTTTAAAAACAGATTTATATACTAAAGAAACAGATTGTAACAGTTTTTTGCACTTTATTAGTGCACATCCAGAGACCCTACTTAAGTCCCTTCCATACAGCCAATTATTGAGAGTGAGATGGATTGTACAAGATGACTCTTTGATTAAAACTAGATCAAGTGAGATGGGTAATACGTTTATTGTAAGGGGTTATCCTAAGTCTAATATTCAAGAAACTATTAAAAAAAAGTCCATGAAATTCCCAGAACAGAGGTATTGAGATCCAAAATAAATGAAGGAAGTAAACAAAAACAGAATAGAATGGCTTTTGTTTCTGAGTATAATGTATTAAGTAAACGTATTTCAGGGATTGTGAGGAAACATTGGCATTTATTGAGGGATTGTCATCCATTACATGAGGTTTTTAAAAGATAATCCCCTTTCAGCATATAGAAGGTCTTGCAATATTAAAGATAGGCTGTGAGGGCTGATGTAGGCAGTAATAAAAACAGATAATATAGGCCTAGATTTGGAGTTTGGCGGTAGCCGTGAAAACCAGCGTTAGAGGCTCCTAACGCTGGTTTTAGGCTAACTCCGGTATTTGGAGTCACTTAAAATAGGGTCTAACGCTCACTTTTCAGTCGCGACTTTTCCATACCGCAGATCCCCTTACGTAAATTGCGTATCCTATCTTTTCAATGGGATTTTTCTAACTCCGGTATTTAGAGTCGTGTCTGAAGTGAGCGTTAGAAATCTAACGACAAAATTCCAGCCGCAGGAAAAAAGTCAGTAGTTAAGAGCTTTCTGGGCTAACGCCGGTTTATAAAGCTCTTAACTACTGTGCTCTAAAGTACACTAACACCCATAAACTACCTATGTACCCCTAAACCGAGGTCCCCCCACATCGCCGCCACTCGATTAAATTTTTTTAACCCCTAATCTGCCGACCGCCACCTACGTTATACTTATGTACCCCTAATCTGCTGCCCCTAACACCGCCGACCCCTGTATTATATTTATTAACCCCTAATCTGCCCCCCACAACGTCGCCTCCACCTGCCTACACTTATTAACCCCTAATCTGCCGACCGGAGCTCACCGCTATTCTAATAAATGTATTAACCCCTAAAGCTAAGTCTAACCCTAACACTAACACCCCCCTAAGTTAAATATAATTTTAATCTAACAAAATTAATTAACTCTTATTAAATAAATTATTCCTATTTAAAGATAAATACTTACCTGTAAAATAAATCCTAATATAGCTACAATATAAATTATAATTACATTGTAGCTATTTTAGGATTAATATGTATTTGACAGGCAACTTTGTAATTATTTTAACCAGGTACAATAGCTATTAAATAGTTAAGAACTATTTAATAGCTACCTAGTTAAAATAATTACAAAATTACCTGTAAAATAAATCCTAACCTAAGTTACAATTAAACCTAACACTATACTATCATTAAATTAATTAAATAAAATACCTACAATTACCTACAATTAAACCTAACACTACACTATCAATAAATAAATTAAATATAATTCCTACAAATAACTACAATGAAATAAAATAACTAAAGTACAAAAAATAAAAAAGAACTAAGTTACAAAAAATAAAAAAATATTTACAAACATAAGAAAAATATTACAACAATTTTAAACTAATTACACCTACTCTAAGCCCCCTAATAAAATAACAAAGACCCCCAAAATAAAAAAATGCCCTACCCTATTCTAAATTACTAAAGTTCAAAGCTCTTTTACCTTACCAGCCCTGAACAGGGCCCTTTGCGGGGCATGCCCCAAGAAGTTCAGCTCTTTTGCCTGTAAAAAAAAAAACATACAATACCCCCCCCAACATTACAACCCACCACCCACATACCCCTAATCTAACCCAAACCCCCCTTAAATAAACCTAACACTAAGCCCCTGAAGATCTTCCTACCTTATCTTCACCATACCAGGTTCACCGATCCGTCCTGAAGAGCTCCTCCGATGTCCTGATCCAAGCCCAAGCGGGGGGCTGAAGAGGTCCATGATCCGGCTGAAGTCTTCATCCAAGCGGGAGCTGAAGAGGTCCATGATCCGGATGAAGTCTTCATCCAAGCGGGAGCTGAAGAGGTCCATGATCCGGATGAAGTCTTCTATCAATGGCATCTTCAATCTTCTTTCTTCGGGAGCCATCATCTTCCATCCGACGCGGAACATCCTCTTCTCCCGACGCCTACTAGCCGAATGACGGTTCCTTTAAGGGACGTCATCCAAGATGGCGTCCCTCGCATTCTATTGGCTGATCGGAACAGCCAATAGAATGCGAGCTCAATCTGATTGGCTGATTGGATCAGCCAATCGGATTGAACTTGATTCTGATTGGCTGATTCCATCAGCCAATCAGAATATTCCTACCTTAATTCCGATTGGCTGATAGAATCCTATCAGCCAATCAGAATTCGAGGGACGCCATCTTGGATGACGTCCCTTAAAGGAACCGTCATTCAGCTAGTAGGCGTCGGGAGAAGAGGATGTTCCGCGCCGGATGGAAGATGATGGCTCCCGAAGAAAGAAGATTGAAGATGCCGTTGATAGAAGACTTCAGGTGGGGATATAATATATGTAAACTCTGCAGGAAATATGAAAGAGTTAATGAGAAGGTCAAATTAATTAAACCACCTGTGATTGTGTATAAAGGAGAGCATTTTGGGTATTACCTGTTATGACATGAATAAGGGCAGATAGTCCGAAACGTTGTCTTTTTCTGTTCCCTCTATGCTGGAATAAAGCTGAGTATTTGTATCTCAAGTTCAAAAAAATACAGCAATGTTGGTAAACACTGATTACATATTAGCCACTATTGGGCGCCCCGAAGGACACTCCACATTCTTAAGTATTTTTTATACAATTTTTCTATACAATGAAAAACTGTTTTTCTGCTTTAATTAAAATACTACCAATCTTACTCTGTATCTTAAATACTGGGTTACTACTCTGTTTCACATAGGTTTGAACATCACTGAGCTGACGTTCTTTCCTGGATGTAATACCCATTGCTTTTAATAGTCACATCTTTCTTTTTTAAAGAATCAATGGGTTTAAACTCTTCCCTAGTTAGATTATATTTTTAGGGGTTTTTAGGATTATCAATAGCCTCTTTTTGTAACTTATTAACATCAGTTAAAACAATTTTAATGTATGTATCAACATGGCTATTTTGGATTGCAGGAGTAAAATTACTTATTTCATTAAGAAAAAATGATGGTAGTTTCCCTTGTTTAGGGTGCGCTAACTGTAATTCTTTAAAAGGTAATTATTTTGTACATCCATGGAATGGTCACAAATTTAAACTAAGGTTGTGGCGTATTATGCGTGTGAGTCATCTTTTGTTTTTATTTAATTAAATGACCATGTGCGAAAATTTACATTGGAGAAACGACACGTAAAATAAGGAAATGATTAAACCAACATAAATCAAACATCAGAAAAGGTGATAGGCAAGCCCCTGTAGCATTTCATATGATTAAGTGCCTGGTGTGGCACAAAACTAGTTAGGACTTTCCTGATATGTATCTGTATTTTAAAAGTCAATAAAGTTTTCCACTTTTTTCAGCCTTCTATCTGGTGCCTTTTGCAGTGTGGCTGCATCTCATTTTCTTGTGATGCTTTTTGGCTGACTTGTTTGGCCACTGCAGCGTGCACCCCCTCCAGCATTAGCCCACTGGTTTGTTCCACTTCCTCATTCCATTTGCACGGAGCGTTCAGGGAGCTGCAGTGGCAAGACCTGTAGAATTTCACTTAATTGAATATGGGCATAAAATCAACCAATTAGAATGGCAAATCATAGACCATGCTAATATTTCTAGGGCAGACAGTGATTGAGAACGGTATTTAAAACAAAGGGAGGCATTTTGGATACATAGATTAGATTCTATGCACCCTAAAGGCCTCAATAGAGAATTGGATGTGTCTGTATTTTGTTAAAAATATATTCTGGTCTTTTGTCTTCTATATATAAATGCCCCTATTCTGAGATAAGATTCTTCTAGGCTGCTTCCAATTTCAAATAATGTTTTTAATTAACCACTAGTTGGTGGTATAGTATTATGTTTTGTTTTGTACAATATTTGTTAAGGGGTTAATCATTAGTGAGTAGCTCTTGGTGGATTTCTCTAATAAATGTAACACAGGTGTATCAGTGAACCTTGCATGATTAAGGGCCTGCAAGCTTGCAATGTTGCATACTTACCTGTCTGTTCATATGTCTGAATACATTTTGCATTCTTTATAGTGCTGTCCGATCTTTGAACCGTCCCATATATTGAGGGATTGTCATGGACTGGGAGCTCTGCACCACTCACCTCGCCTTTGGTAAACCCACTCCTCCAACCCTTAAATTAAATCTCCACACATGGCCACACAAACAAGCCTCCCTCACAAAATAGACCCCCCAGTCCCGGAAAACCTCTGGGAAACTTTGTGAGGTACTTACCAGCCAATGGTGATTAGTAGGAAGTGCACAACTGATATAGCTGTATTAATTACAATTTCAAATTGCTTCAAATTGCATTATTTAGCAGTGTGATCTACTCCTACTACACCCTACACAGGAGTTTCGGCAGAGGGTGTAGTAGGAGGAGATCACACCGCTAAATAATGCATATGATCCTTGCTAAACGATCACTAAGCTGGGTGTCAGCCCTTAGTGATAAAGTAGGAAAGGTGATACAAAGCAGAAAACTTCTGCACAAAGTATATGCAGTGCCGTGAGAGCTTCCTCCTTCCTCTCCCCCTCCTGTAGCATGTCGATAATTGACAATGATTGATAATATTGCCTGAACTAAGCCTTGCACAGAAAACGGCTAGCATAAAACTTGTGGTCAGTTTGGAAAAAAATAAAACTGTGAGGGGAGTTAAAAATAGAAGCACCCTACATATAAGCATTTTATTTAAATCCTGCTGCATAATGTTTATTATATACATAGACTGGTAGATTAAATATATGTATACCCTGAGTGAGAAATAAATATGTCCCTTCAGACACTGCTGCTCACATGCTGCAGGCAGATGGGATTCCTCGAAGTAGTAACAGACAATATGGTGTGTGTTTCACGTGACTGCATCATGACCAAGTGACTACTCTGCCCCTGTAACATACGTTACAACATGGCAGCTTACATAGGAGAATTAAGCACTCAATCCATGTGTATTTCAAAACAATCTCCTTCAACTGCTTGGGGTAAGAGGAAGAGATAAAATAGACAGCAGTGATTACTTTATTTTTATTATTAAGAAAAAGTAGGTTTCAGCAATTTTCATCAGGTGTTTAATGTCCCTTTAAGGGGATAAATAAACATACTATGCATATATAAAGCATATTTTATTGTTGCTTTAAAAGAATAACAACATCTTTTCTTTACAGACATTGCCATTTCAAAACAAACCATATAAGAAATGTGCTGTGGTTGGTAATGGAGGAATCTTATTAAATAGTTGCTGTGGCTCAGAAATTGATCAAGCAGATTATGTTTTCAGGTAACTGAGATTTATTATATGATATTCACAATACATTGAAACACACTATATTCAACTGTATTAAAGGGACAGTATACGCCAGTTTTCAAATAACTGCATGTAATAGACAATACTTTATAGAAGAATATGCACAGATACTGATCTAAAAAGCTAATATAAAACCTTTTTTATTTATAACAATTGTTTATTGAGGTTTTTAGAAAATTACAACAGTAAAAGGACAGTTTATATAAATGACAATAATAACATGATAGCCACATACATTACAACTAAATGCTATACATTGACGGTCAATAAACATGTTATTGGAATACTAATGAGTAAGCTGAATAATGTAAATTGAAACCTCTTTTTAACCATTTAGAAATCCTCTTATTGCCCTACGGGTCTCTTGAACCCTGATCAACAGAAATAATATAGGGAGGAACAAGCAGGATATATACGGTAATTTTTCGACCATGATGTAATACATGGACCAGTGAACTAGCATGATAAAATTAGCTTTGGACCTTTTGAGTGAAGAACTGGTACAGATATCAAAACTGCATGTACAGGAGGAGGTCTATAATTGCATTCTAATCCCTGAGATACAAGTAGCTTCAGATGTTTTGATAGCTCAGGTACCCTCGTAGTTACAGTAAAAACGGAGTGTAATATACCCTTAGGAACGAGTTTATGCAACACGTTCACTATTTGAGTTAACATGCTGATAGTATATTTATCACAATCTCCGGACATGTGCTGCATAAAGAGATGATAGCAGAAGCACTCAAAGGTATGAGTAATACCCACAACATGCAGTAGTATAGTACTTAATAGAGGCACTTGTATTCTATATGTCATGAACTTTGTTTTCCTAACTTGCTCATTAAGCTAAAATCAGGCCTCGGCAACCTGTAGGGCTAATATATGAGTAGAGGGAGCTACGTTTTAGGGGACGCCCAGGTGGGATTTCTGAATAGAAGTTTCCCTATATCATTAATAATTGAAAAATGTGTATGCTGGGGCCTGATACCTGATAAATATAAAAAGCTTTTTATGGGAAACTGTTGTGAAGGTGACATCTGTGATAAACTCTTTACAGTATTTATATTGAGGGTAAAAGCTATATACTAAGGTATAGATAGATATTCTAATAATGCTTTTGTCTCAGGGCCATTTGAATTAGTAAAGTTATTAGAATGAGAGGACATGGTTATTAACTAAGGCAGCTGCCCATCCCAAATATTTAGGTAAATTTAAAATGAATTCTGATTATGGCTTGTGACAGGTAAATACAAATAGTTGGATTTATGAGTGTAATAAAACTTGCTGGTTATTCCTTATAAGTGAGTCTGACATCCAGTACTAAACATCTGAGTAGCCTTGTGAACATAAGGGATTCGGTAAAGGCATGGTGTTAAAAACCAGCATAAATAATGCATAATAATACTGCATGTACAAGAGATAATCTATACTCTATCCTGGCAGAGGGAATATAGATAACTTCAGATACATAGCAAATGTAGGTGCATCCAACATTATGAGCAAAGCATAATATACCTGTTATATCTGCATTATTCAACACATATCAGTATATAGGCAACCTTGCTGATGAAATGAGTAGCTCAAAACATGCATTAAATAGAGAAACTGTAACAAAAATGATCAACAATATGGTAGATAACATCTTCATAACACTAACCAAATGACTATGAGTCCTGATTATGTCTTGTGATAACTCAATATAGTGAACCGGGGTCATGGGTGTGATAAGGCTTGTGGGGCTTTACTTATAAACGAGGCAGTCACCTGATTCCAACAGCTATACGTTCCCGTTGGCAAAGAGAGTTCACCATCAGCTTGGCCATCCTCAGGAGTATTTTGCTAATGAGTGTGTCTTGGGAGCTCACTCTCAGGTAACAAAGGGTCCCTTTACTCAGATTAATACCTTTGGTAGGTTGTTGTAGTGTGTCGTATCATCTCTTGAATTAACGGTTAGCTGCCAGTGGTGAGGCTCCATCTTTGGTATGCATACTTTTCACTACCTTGTGGGGTGGACAATTATCATAACAGTTTGTCTTCTGATCATCCACTAACTCTTCTTCTTGCATCGAGGGGCTGGCCGCATTCCCCCAATCGTCATCTACATGTGGGTGATAAGGATCCTTCTCGGTACTTGGTAAGTTAGGAGCGCATGTGGCTGCTATACTGGTCTGATCAAAAAGTAAAGATCTGTGTAAGCTTTAATCTGATGATATAGTGATGGTCCCCACTGCTTGTACTGAGGTATTATACTGTGCTGTGGAAGCTTCCATGATGTAAGACAAGCTTTCAAATGAGTGTTCCATTTTATGCTCAAACTCATTTAAACTGGTAAGGAGAAGCGGTCTTTAGAAACACGGGCCCTCAAGCTCCATTCGGAGCTTTATAAATAGGCCTCCTTATAACCAAAAGCCACATCAGCAATAGATATTATTGTACTGGAAATATAACTTGCTTGCAAATAAGCTGTCTTAAAGGAGGATTATAACCTCCTATCTAAAGGACTTTAAATGAAGAACTAACTGTGAGGATTCCACTCCGTGTTTTCATGTTTTCCACTCCTCCTGCAGTTACCTGCTCCAACCTGTATATAAGTCTTCACCACGCCCCAAACAAGTGCTTAGTTATTGTGTATAGTTACTAAGCTCATGAGCATGCATTTGTGTTTTTCCAGCTGGCAATATTGCTAAAATACTAGTACTTCTTCACAGCATTTGGATTACACATAACTTGCTGCAGTTTGGGTCCCTGTTTCTTTATATTAAGCAATTGTACTTTCTAGAGCGCTTCACACTCCTGGGAGCAACCTGTGTTCGCTTCTATTACCTGAGCTTCATTTGTTCCTGCTATAACTACTCTTGCCTTAACCTTACCTAAAAAGGGAGATCTGTAAATTTAGCGTTTTCACCGCTAGCCGTTCAGAAGTGCTGCCATTCACAGGATCACTCGCAGCAGAAGCAGGAGCATTGTTCACTCAAGCAAAGCAGGGTAAATCAGCGGATACCTATTCCGGAGCTGAAAGGGGTTAATTCTGTACTGTTTTCTGGACACTTGTTATTCACAGTGACGTCACCAGCACAGCACAACCTCCTCCTCCCAGCTCCGCCTGCTAACACTGTCAAATCCAGCTAACGGTAAGAGCGAGTAGTATATTCAGAGACTTAGCTTGTTCACTGCACGTATCAGCTGCCTGTCAGCACATCCAAAGTATTGGCTTTCCTCACTGCGCTCTCTGCTACTAAAGTGATTACGCTCTCTGATAATATTTTTGCATAGTATCATGTACCTTGGAAGTTACACAGCTTTGCTCCTGCCTAGATTTGCATACATTTAATTCATTCCAGTTTGATAATTCAAGTGAATGTAATGCATTCTGGTTTATATGAAAATTAACTCTTCACTTTCAACTTCAGTCTATGCTGAATCAATAGCCTGATAATAAAGTGACACATTCATAAAACATATTTCGCTCTTGCAGTTGAGATCCATATATCAGTTAAGTCATCATAGAATAACTAAGCCTTTGAATCAATGGATCCAGCGGAGCATCCTCAATTTGTTTATAATCTGTCCCAGAGAGTGCACCAGCTCAGTCAAGGCTTAAGGGAGATGCAAGTGGAAAATGAAACACTAAGAAAAGTCATAAGAGATACAGTTACTACTAAACAGACCCATACAGTTAATATTTCTGAACCCCATATTGCTCCACCTGAGTTCTTTCATGGCGACAGAAGTCAATACCACCAGTTCAAAAACGCTTGTCTCCTTACATTCAACCTCAAGCCAAAGACATACCCCAACGATAGCACTAAGGTACTAACCATGATCAGCTACCTCAGAGGTGAACCCCGCATCTGGGCAGACACGCTATATGAAACCAATAATCCAATTCTCTCCAACTTACACAGCTTCCTTGGTGTAATGGATGAATTATACTCGGATGCTAATCTGCAGTATACCGCAGAAAGAAAAATGAGGAAACTTAAACAAGGGAGTCGTCCTGTAGAGAGTTACATAACGGAGTTCAAGCAATTCTCCATAGATTCACAATGGAACGCAATTGCTCTCAAAAACCAGTTTAGGCTTGGCCTTTTGGACGCAGTGAAGGATGAACTCGCCCGTACTGACCTACCAGATACTCTGGAAGTCTTAATGAAGCTCTGCAGTCAAATTGATAGGAGACTTCGGGAGAGGAAGTCTGAACGTCAACACACTGAACCTGTATATAAGAAGGTCAACTATCCTAACCAGTCCCCCAGCACATCTTCAGCTTCTTCCTCTGCTAGTGCAGAAGCAATGGATATCAGTTTCTTTAGAGGTCCACTTACAGCCGAGGAACGAATGAGAAGGAAGGCCAATGGGCTGTGCATGTATTGCGGATCCTCAGCTCATTCTGTCAAGGATTGCCCATCCTTAACAAGAAACAAGAACAGTAAGTGTAGTACCAATGTTTCCTCTTTGATCATGCATAACAAACCACTTCACTGTTCCTTAATTCTGTCTTTACAGTGGGGAAATAACCGTAAGACGATAGAGGCCATCGTGGACACCGGAGCACAAGCAAATTATATTGACAAAGCATTTGTGTGTGAGAATAAAATACCTTCAACGAAAAAGTTGTCTCCTATCTCCCTTCATGTAGTTGATGGTACAGAAATTTCTTCTGGACCTATTACACACCACACCATACCACTCTCTATGACAATGTCCAGTACACACCATGAATACATTAGTTTTGATATCATATCAACCCCACTATATCCTATAGTCTTAGGTTTAAATTGGTTGCAGCTCCATGAACCATATATAAACTGGAAAACCTTGCAGATACAACTTAACTCACCGTACTGTTCACAGACATGTTATAAGAACATACTGCTATTGTCCACAACATCCACTGACACAGTAGTACCAGCCATTCCCGGGGCTTACAGTCGTTTCTCAGAGGTTTTCAGCAAAAAGGAAGCAGATACACTTCCTCCACACCGCTCATACAACTATCCAATAGAGTTAAAACCAGGCACAACACCTCCTCTAGGGCATTTGTACCCTCTCTCCCAGCCAGAGTTGGACCATCTAAAATCTTACCTTGATGAGAACCTAAAGAAAGGCTTCATTAGACCTTCTGTCTCTCCTGCAGGAGCAGGATTCTTTTTCGTGCGTAATAAAGGTCAATCTTTACGACCCATTATAGATTTCAGAGAGCTCAATAAGATCACCATCAAGAATAGGTACCCTCATCCCGGAACTCATAGAAAGGCTCCGGCATGCTACTATCTTCACTAAACTAGATCTGAGGGGAGCCTACAACCTTGTGCGCATCAGGGAGGGCGATGAATGGCTCACCGCCTTTAGAACAAGATACGGGTTGTTTGAATATCTGGTCATGCCCTTTGGATTGACTAACACACCTGCAATGTTTAAATTCTTCATTAACAACATCTTCCATGACCTTCTAGACACCTGTGTAGTTGTATACCTGGATGATATTCTGATCTACTCCCCTGATCTGGAAACTCATGTAAAACATGTAAGCTGGGTCCTAGCAAGACTCCAAGTTCACAGGCTCTACGCCAAATTGGAAAAATGTATATTCCATACAGACAAAATCGAGTTCCTGGGATACTCCATTAGCCCAACGGGAATTAAAATGCAAGAGAACAAAGTAGATGCTGTAAAATCTTGGCCAGTGCCTACCAATCGGAAGGATCTACAAAAATTTCTTGGTTTCAGCAACTACTACAGGAAATTTATCCGTAATTTCTCACAGCTTGCCAAACCCCTGACCAAACTTACCAGTCCATCTTGTTGGTTCCAATGGTTTCCCTGTAATCATTTTCCACACTGTTTACTTTTTTATTTTTGAAAGCGATCAAATCACTACGGTATTTATTAACCAAGCCATATAATTTGTTGACCCAATCCTGGCTAGTGTCATTGTTCAAAATGTGGAGACTCTGCGTTTTGATGGTGTCCAATTCAGATTTAGTTCTAGCTTCTAGTCTCGTGACCTCCTCTATAACTAAGAGTATAAGGTCATATGAACATTTGTTCAAAATTGAACACCATCTCTTACAGAACTCCACATTTTGTCGCCCCAGGGTTGGTATGTTTTTAACCCTGAAGCCCCTGGGTATGAATTTCTTCCTAAAATAACCAGACAAGAACACTGCATGTAGGTGATAATCAACCTCCTTTCTGCGCAAATTAAGTAACTTATGGTATATGTTAATGGGTGTCTCACCTCCCAGTTCACAAGTTTCATCTGAGACCAGAATTCTGTCTGCATCGTCATCGGTGAATGCAAGGGGATCTGTGTTAAAGTCCTCCTCATTGTACGCTGTGTCCATACTTGCTGCAGCCTCAGCCATCAGGTAGAAAAGACAAGAATGGGGTTCAGTATAGGAAAAAATTAAGCAATTAAAAACAATGTAGAAAAAGTTGATTCCAAGTAGATGCACAACTGTACAGTTCAAAATCCACAGTTCCTGTGTAATATCACTAAGGAGTGCTAATCCCAAATGCCAAAAGGCCAATTCACAATGTCATGGATAGGATTGCACAATCATACCATAAGTAATGCCACGGTGCACTGCTAGTACCATAACTAGTTTCTCCAAAAAGCAGGCAACTCACTGGTCTTTGCAATAAAAATAGAATTTATTTCATCAGTTTAAAAAACAAACGTTTCGGCACTGCATTGTGCCTTTGTCAATGTTACACAACAAAAGAGTACAAAGACAGAGTGCAACTAAGCACCCAGAATCAGATAACATACATTTAAAACAAACCCCCTTAAATAGAGGAAATACCCGCTTAACCTTTACCGCCATTCCTGTTACACGCTCATTCAATCTCCCAATTCTGACGTCACACTGACACGTTAGCCGTGCCTAGCGTGATGACGCATAGCACGGCGTTGTCTTGACAACGTCAAAGGCATCACGTCGGCGTGTTAGCCGAATACCAAGAGATCACCAGGGGATAATCTGCGCATGTTCAGAAAATCATCATGAATTTCTTCTGTATATATATCTGTCATATATCCCTGGTCCAACTCTATATCATCTTTGCGGATGTGATCTATTTTCAAGATGTATTTACCCTACTACACAACAGGCATATGAGGTGTAATTCTGAATATGCAATTTTGTTCACCATTTTAGTACATATTTGGTAATTGATTTGTGTGCATTTGGGTTTGAAATCTGACAATTTACACATCCTAATTGCCTCCATCTAAGCCACATACTAAGATACACCCGGAGCGGCTCTTGCCTTAACAGGTTGCTTGTTTACGTTGGTTGCCTATAGCAACCGCTGCGCTTCATGAAACTATGATTTTCTGAACATGCGCAGATTATCCCCTGGTGATCTCTTGGTATTCGGCTAACACGCCGACGTGATGCCTTTGACGTTGTCAAGACAACACCGTGCTATGCCTCATCACGCTAGGCACGGCTAACGTGTCAGCGTGACGTCAGAATTGGGAGATTGAATGAGCGTGTAACAGGAATGGCGGTAAAGGTTAAGCGGGTATTTCCTCTATTTAAGGGGGTTTGTTTTAAATGTATGTTATCTGATTCTGGGTGCTTAGTTGCACTCTGTCTTTGTACTCTTTTGTTGTGTAACATTGACAAAGGCACAATGCAGTGCCGAAACGTTTGTTTTTTAAACTGATGAAATAAATTCTATTTTTATTGCAAAGACCAGTGAGTTGCCTGCTTTTTGGAGAAACTATATATATATATATATATATATATATATATATATATATATACATACATATTCCATCTTTAAACAAGCTGGTTTTACTGATTTTTCTCGACAGCTGTGTGGTGAAGTTTGCTCAAAATTCACAATACGCATATTTAACTGACAGAAAAGTAATATATACTAAACTATAGGCAAAAGCAAGTTAAATCATAGTGCAAACATTTCAGTTTAATTTGTAATTGATACAAATTGAGCCTTTATATCAGCCCAGTTAGCTTCCCTCTCACCTGTGAAGCTATGCATCTCAGAGAGCTCCATTACTTTTCATGGAAGGCATGTTTTATTCTTTAGGACTTCTAGATCCCACCCCTTTTCTTATAGAATTCAGTAAGTTTGGCCCCTGTGAAGTCTGCACTATAATTTCTCTCCAAACTAGAGAATCTTTGCTTATTGGGCAATGTACAAAGTGCAATATAATTTGTAAAATGTACACATAAATATACAAAGTATTATCCTAATTTGTAAAATCCCAATCATAAATACACTGCTGTATACAAAATAAATTTTTCACACTTAGGTCCATTACCCAGTGACACATTTATTCTTTGCAAACTGAATCAACCTATTATTTACAGGCCCTTACAAACTATGGTTTGCAGTTACTTAAATCTTGGTCTCATGGTCCGCAAAACACCTGGTTTATTAAGGACCGTGAAGTACCCTTATTTGAATGCTAAATGAGTCACTTAAGCTAAATAAAACAATAAAATCAATGTTATTCCCCAGAACATGGCAAGCTGCAACCCGTTATAATGGATGTATGCCAAAACACTTAGTAGGTCACTATAGGATCAAAATATAGAAAGTGTAAAAAATTACTGATAGACTTTAAGGCAGATAAAATGCCTACATCTGAACAAGAAGTGGCTGATGTGCCCAAGGAATTTCAAAACCCCAATAAATTACTGAGAACATTTTCAAAAGTAACAAGTCCTTGGGGCACCAGAGCAATAATGGGTTTTCATTGAGAGAGGTCAGTGGTATTTTAACTGTTATGTTTTATGTTGGGGACTCGTGATGTAATAGGTATGTGATTTGCCATAAATTACACTCTCTCATATATAAGGTAATGCCTTTGTGTTAAGGCATCCTTGTGAAGGATGTTACCGTTTTCTTAGTAAATACTAAAGGCTTGCAGTTTTGGATCATACCTCTCAAATAGCATCTCAAGGGTCACTTTGAGATATTGGTTAAGATCTAAGTGAATCTATTCCATTGTCATCATTTATCAACTATGAATATATTGGTTAATTTCAAGTTCTAAGTGGGGCTGGGTGAATGTTAAACTTTTAATATGCACTTGGCAGAACTAATGTTCCCAACAACATGTATTCTGTCTTTTTAAAGTTTCTATAAAATAAATATTATCATTCAATAGTTAAATAGTACATCAGTAATTAAATGTAAAATCAAATATGATATTTCAATGTTGATTTGTAAAGGTCAATTTATCAAAGCGGCAATCTTACGGCTAGATTTAGAGTTGGGCGGTAGCCGTCAAAACCAGCGTTAGAGGCTCCTAACGCTGGTTTTTACCGCCCTCTGGTATTTGGAGTCAGTCAGGAAAGGGTCTAACGCTCACTTTACACCCGCGACTTTTCCATACCGCAGATCCCCTTACATCAATTGCGTATCCTATCTTTTCAATGGGATCTTTCTAACGCCGGTATTTAGAGTCGTGGCTGAAGTGAGCATTAGAAATCTAACGACAAAACCAGCCGCAAAAAAAAGTCAGTAGTTAAGAGCTTTCTGGGCTAACGCCGGTTTATAAAGCTCTTAACTACTGTGCTCTAAAGTACACTAACACCCATAAACTACCTATGTACCCCTAAACCGAGGTCCCCCCACATCGCCGTCACTCTATTAAATTTTTTTAACCCCTAATCTGCCGTCCGCATGCCGCCGCAAGATACGTTATACTTATGTACCCCTAATCTGCTGCCCCTAACACCGCCGACCCCTATATTATATTTATTAACCCCTAATCTGCCCCCCTCAACGTCGCCTCCACCTGCCTACACTTATTAACCCCTAATCTGCCGACCGGACCGCGCCGCTATTATAATGAAGTTATTAACCCCTAATCCGCCTCACTCCCGCCTCAATAACCCTATAATAAATAGTATTAACCCCTAATCTCCCCTCCCTAACATCGCCGACACCTAACTTCAAGCATTAACCCCTAATCTGCCGACCGGAGCTCACCGCTATTCTAATAAATTTTTTAACCCCTAAAGCTAATTCTAACCCTAACCCTAACACCCCCCTAACTTAAATATAATTTAAATCTAACGAAATAAATTAACTATTATTAAATAAATTATTCCTATTTAAAGCTAAATACTTACCTGTAAAATAAACCCTAATATAGCTACAATATAAATTATAATTATATTGTAGCTATTTTAGGATTTATATTTATTTTACAGGTAACTTTGTAATTATTTTAACCAGGTACAATAGCTATTAAATAGTTAATAACTATTTAATAGTTACCTAGTTAAAATAATTACAAAATTACCTGTAAAATAAATCCTAACCTAAGTTACAATTAAACCTAACACTACACTAGCAATAAATAAATTAAATTAAATACCTCCAATTACCTACAATTAAACCTAACACTACACTATCAATAAATTAATTAAATACAATACCTACAAATAAATACATTTAAATAAACTAACTAAAGTACAAAAAATAAAAAAGAACTAAGTTACAAAAAATAAAAAAATATTTACAAACATAAGAAAAATATTACAACAATTTTAAACTTATTAAACCTACTCTAAGCCCCCTAATAAAATAACAAAGACCCCCAAAATAAAAAAAAATGTCCTACCCTATTCTAAATTAAAAAAAGTTCAAAGCTCTTTTACCTTACCAGCCCTTAAAAGGACCTTTTGTGGGGCATGCCCCAAATAATTCAGCTCTTTTGCCTGTAAAAAAAAACATACAATACCCCCCCTCAAATTACAACCCACCACCCACATACCCCTAATCTAACCCAAACCCTCCTTAAATAAACCTAACACTAAGCCCCTGAAGATCCTCCTACCTTATCTTCACCTCGCCGGGTATCAGCGATCAGTCCAGGCTCTGAAATCTTCATCCAAGCCCAAGCGGGGGCTGGCGATCCATAATCCGGCGGCTGAAGAGGTCCAGAAGAGGCTCCAAAGTCTTCATCCTATCCGGGAAGAAGAGGCGATCCGGACCGGCAACCATCTTGATCCAAGCGGCATCTTCTATCTTCATCCGATGAGGAACGGCTCCATCGTGAAGACCTCCAGCGCGGATCAATCTTCTTCTTCCGACGTCCAACTGAAGAATGAAGGTTCCTTTAAGGGACGTCATCCAAGATGGTGTCCCTCGAATTCCGATTGGCTGATAGGATTCTATCAGCCAATCGGAATTAAGGTAGGAAAATTCTGATTGGCTGATGGAATCAGCCAATCAGAATCAAGTTCAATTCGATTGGCTGATCCAATCAGCCAGTCAGATTGAGCTCGCATTCTATTGGCTGATCGGAACAGCCAATAGAATGCGAGCTCAATCTGATTGGCTGATTGGATCAGCCAATCGGATTGAACTTGATTCTGATTGGCTGATTCCATCAGCCAATCAGAATTTTCCTACCTTAATTCCGATTGGCTGATAGAATCCTATCAGCCAATCGGTATTCGAGGGACGCCATCTTGGATGACGTCCCTTAAAGGAACCGTCATTCGTCGGGAAGTCGTTGGTGAAGATGGATGGATCCGTGCTGGAGGTCTTGAAGATCAGCCGGTCATCATCGGATTAAAGAAAATAGAAGATGCGGCTTGGAAGAAGATGTTTGCCGGTCCGGATGTCCTCTTCTGCCAGCTTGGATCAAGACTTCAGCCGGAGGATGGACGTCACTCTTCAGCCCCCGCTTGGGCTTGGATCAACACTTCCGAGGCTTGGATCAAGACTTCCGAGGACGGATCGGTGTGATACCCGGCGAGGTGAAGATAAGGTAGGAAGATCTTCAGGGGCTTAGTGTTAGGTTTATTTAAGGGGGGTTTGGGTTAGATTAGGGGTATGTGGGTGGTGGGTTGTAATGTTGGGGGGGTGGGGGTATTGTATGTTTTTTTTTACAGGCAAAAGAGCTGAATTCTTTGGGGCATGCCCCGCAAATGGCCCTTTTCAGGGCTGGTAAGGTAAAAGAGCTTTGAACTTTTTTAATTTAGAATAGGGTAGGGCATTTTTTTATTTTGGGGGTCTTTGTTATTTTATTAGGGGGCTTAGAGTAGGTGTAATTAGTTTAAAATTGTTGTAATATTTTTCTAATGTTTGTAAATATTTTTTTATTTTTTGTAACTTAGCTTTTTTATTTTTTGTACTTTAGTTAGTTTATTTCATTGTATTTATTTGTAGGTATTGTATTTAATTAATTTATTGATAGTGTAGTGCTAGGTTTAATTGTAGATAATTGTAGGTATTGTATTTAATTAATTTAATGATAGTGTAGTGTTAGGTTTATTTGTAACTTAGGTTAGGATTTATTTTACAGGTAATTTTGTAATTATTTTAACTAAGTAGCTATAAAATAGTTATTAACTATTTAATAGCTATTGTACCTGGTTAAAATAAATACAAAGTTGCATGTAAAATAAATATTAATCCTAAAATAGCTACAATATAATTATAATTTATATTGTAGCTATATTAGGGTTTATTTTACAGGTAAGTATTTAGCTTTAAATAGGAATAATTTATTAACAGTTAATTTATTTTGTTAGATAAAAATTATATTTAACTTAGGGGGGTGTTAGTGTTAGGATTAGACTTAGCTTTAGGGGTTAATACATTTATTATAGTAGCGGTGAGCTCCGATCGGCAGATTAGGGGTTAATTATTGTAGTTAGCTAGCAGCGACGTTGTGGGGGGCAGATTAGGGGTTAATAAATATAATATAGGGGTCGGCGGTGTTAGGGGCAGCAGATTAGGGGTACATAACTATAATGTATGCTGCGGCGGTGTACGGAGCGGCATATTAGGGGTTAATAATAATATGCAGGTGTCAGCGATAGCGGGGGCGGCAGATTAGGGGTAAATAAGTGTAAGGTTATGGGTGTTTAGACTTGGGGTACATGTTAGGGTGTTAGGTGCAGACTTAGGAAGTGTTTCCCCATAGAAAACAATGAGGCTGCTTTAGGAGCTGAACGCTGCTTTTTTGCAGGTGTTAGGTTTTTTTTCAGCTCAAACTGCCCCATTGTTTTCTATGGGGGAATCGTGCACGAGCACGTTTTTGAAGCTGGCCACGTCCGTAAGCACCGCTGGTATCGAGAGTTGCAGTGGCGTTAAATTATGATCTACGCTCCCTTTTTGGAGCCTAATGGACTGAAAACCCAGCCCTTCTGTGAACTCTAAATACCAGCGGTATTTAAAAGGTGCGGGGGGAAAAAAGCACGCGTAGCTAACGCACCCCTTTGGCCGCAGGACTCTAAATCTAGCCGTTTGTGAATTCTGCGGCATCAATACGCTCGCGAGATTTAGCAAAAAAGCCGTCAAAAACACGCGTGTCAAGTACGGTGCGAAGAGCATCGGACTAGTGTTAACTAACAGTCATCAATGTTGCGGTTTTTCCCAACTTTATTTATACCATTTCATTACTGTCCATGAACAAGTACATTTCTCTAAAGCTAATCTTTTATTTTTCAACTGTTAATGTCCAAGAAATAGCTACATTTTTATCTCAACAAACAATATCTCATAGAAAGTTATTTTTATATTTATTTTTTTATACAAAAAATCTGTTATATGATACTGTCACATAAATCAATGTGTATTTGTATTTCTTGAAGTCATATGCTTGTATCTCATATTGTTTTTTATAAATGATTATTAATGCTAGAATTTGTACATATATATTTGCACATACTCGTGTGTGTATATATATATATATATATATATATATATATATATATATATATATAAATCAATATTCGTCATTTCTTTGAGGCAGGGCATACTGTGAGTGACTTACGGTCCAGGATCATAGATCATGTACCGATGCAAAGAAGAGGAGGCAACAGAGCCAAACTGCTCCTACAAAAGGAATCCCGATGGATACATGAACTTTGTACTTTGGCCCCTAGAGGCCTAAATGTCCAGATGGGTTGGCAATGTTTACTATGAATGGAAGATCCACATCTATATGGTCCTGAACCAGAGAGTCCATGATTCCATTCACTAGATTAGAGATTATTCACTAGAGTGTAGATTATCCTCAGATGAGAGTCCATGGTTTCATTATATATACTAATACTGAATTTATGGATATTTTATTGCCAGCAGATTCAGTGCGAGTCTAGCTGGGGGCCTCATGTATTTGCATGATGTAGTGACAATAGGCCCTATGTTTATTGGGTATATATATATTTTTGTCCTGATTCGGCCATCAGTTATCCAATGGTGTTTCCTTCTTTCATTATAAATTCATTACTAATCAGTAAGCTAGTTACATACATGAGGTTTTTAATCTATTCGGTTTGTTTTTAATCATGTTTTGTCTATATGTTGTTTGATCACCTATACACTTACACTAATGATGAAACGGCCAGGAGAGCCGAGAAATGCGTAGCAAAATCAACACAAATATTGCTATTTGCTTGCTTTTAAGGATCACATTTATTGACAGAATTTGTCTGCAGTGTTTTTACAATAAAAGACTTTGTTTAATCACATCGTTGCCTGCATATCCTTAAGGAGTGAGCTTGTCACTACCATACCATCGGAGTGGGGAGATTGAATGCCGGAGAGAGCCAGCTGGTCAGCTCTAATTACCAGCCCGCTTCTACAAGCACATTGGTGTGCTCTGCGAAATTGTGAGTACCCTGTGCATAGAGTACGGCTGTATGATTTGGAAATACTGCTTCAGATACACACATTGGGCGCCTCTTTTTGTTTGAATTTCTGCAGATCTGCCACTTTTGAGGTTGAAGAGGGGAGAGTGCTGCCTGAAATTTTGTGTGCTGCTATCATCGTATTGGAGAAACTACACCTATCTATTCATACTGTAAACTTTTAGATATAAAGTGGACATTGATTATATTTTGGTATTTTGTTTAATGAGGTCCCACTATTGATTTAGATATAATTGTACTATGTGGAGTGTTTAAAATACATTTCTTATACAGGTTACACATGCACGGATATTTCACATACATTATGTACACCAGCGCCCTCTAGTGATTTATTCACATGTTTAGTACACTTACACTAAATATGTTTTAGTGGATGATATCCCCCTAGCTGCATGATCTCTTGATTTTGGATCTACCCCTTGCGCACATTGGCACAGATGTTCTGTGTGTAGTAAGTTCTGGTGGCCTGTAGATAGATGTAGATAGGAGTGTGATTGGTTGGGCGCCCTGTGGTTAACCTGATTGTCCCGTTAGATTAGGATCCCGAAGTATTTGATGGTGGGGTCAGATATGTGTGTTGACCTAGGTATAGTTGTATAATTGTATTCAGTACTGGATAATTAAGCCATGGGTGTAATGCAGCATTTTACTATGGCTCCCCAAGGATTTTATGGGGTAATAATCTTATGATCTGCTCATGCTACCTGAACAGAGCCCTGTGGTGAATTATTTTACTATATGTTGGTTCTAATTAAATGAGGGCTAGCAACAGTAGTGTGGTCCTGAGGATTTGTATAGTTAATATGTATGGTGGTTCTTTACATTACACTTTATATGATATATATTTCTTAATATTTTTCACTGTTGTAGTGAGATTAGTTTTTCGTTTTTTTATATAGGAATTGATTTGGGGCTTATTTTAGTTCTTATCTTTCATGGTATTTTGAACTGCTGTGTGTAGCTGCTTTACGCACTGTATTCAATAATCGTTTTTTATTAGTATTGCATTATCCAGATTTTTGTTGTGGGTGATGCCCATTCTTGGTGATGAGGCTATATTGTGCACACTGTTGTTGGTGGGAGTACCGTACAGTATATTACCAGCACACGTCCTGCCTTTTTCTTGCTGTGGGCGGAAAGTGCTGTGGTGGGCGTGTGTCAGCTGTGGCTCTTTTCGGATAATATTATCCAGGGTGGCTTGTGATGTCAGATTGTTTTCTCTTGCAGGGGTCTATATTGAACCAATCAGACGGCTGGGTGTGATGGGCTTGGCCCAATAAACGCTTGTGTTGTGATACGTTGCAAGTAGAGGGGGCGTGTGCATTGGTTTATGGTTTATGGTTGAGATCATATCTACTTAGGAGTTGCGATTGATTCGGAATGTTTTGATTTCTTTATGTGGGGCTGGTCGGGTCTCAGTCTGTGAGGCGAGATTAGTATAGCATGTTTTCGCTATCTGTTTGACACTATACACACGTCACCATGGGGGCGATGGCATTCGTAGACGGGGTTGTATTGACACCAATCCACATACGAGGCATGTTCTTTTTAAACCAATGAGAGTGTTTGTTGTGGTCTACATGTAAATTGGTTGCAACAGGAGTAATACCTTGGATCAGTACGATCGGTAGCGTAGATCAGATGCATTGGGGGGGATAGACATTTACTCTTAACACTATTTCATTAACACAACAACATATGCTTTTATGTACACAATTGTGGATCAACACAATAGTAATTACACATGACAGTTGTTTGGGGGGAGTGGTTTGTAGGCCTATAAATGTTTGTATTGCATACTTGATGTTTGTCAGAGGAAGGGACGCTGTTTGTCCCGAAACATCACATAATAACGTTTTTTGGCACTGATGTCTATAGTCCAGCGAGTGCTTTACTTCTGAAAATTCTACATTTCTTGTCACAGCACCCTGGCAAGTTGGAGTACGTTGGTGGGAGTGCATATACTACACACCTTGGTTATATATATATATATATATATATATATATGCTGTGTGTATATATATATATATTATATATATATATATATATATATATATATATATATATATGTGTGTGTGTGTTATGTCAGAAATCTTTATCAAACATATTTACATGTCCCTAAATTCATTTTTTTGTTCTAAACAATGTTGTCTTTCATATCTCTGTGTTTATTTATACCACTTTATGTATATAGTGTAAATTTATTCTTATTCTGAGCAGGAATAATTGCAAATATAACATGTAATCAGAGTATCATATGTATTTGCAATCAATGAATATTTTAAGAGCTGGGACAGTTTTCTATCTGTACCTGTGTAACCGCTCCTGATTGCAATCTAGTTTTAAAGGCCACCCCTTCACAGGTGTTATAAAATGGGCAGGCATATAAGATGACATTTCTTGCTGAAAAACAAATTCAAGAGAAGGAAGAAATACAATGAAAATAGCATGACAGTAAAGAGGTGATTTTAATTTTTGATGTATCTGAATCATGACAGTTTAATGTTAGGTGGGCTATCCCTTTGAGCTATCATTTTAGGATTATATTGAATCAAACATCAATTCGAAAAAATCCTTGTCTAAAATATTACACTGTTTGTCCTAATCTCAGCATCAATGTTTATCTTTAATACTAATTTCACATATACATACTTTCAAAGTATAATACACAATATAACAAATGGCACTTACAAGTTCTGATGAGTGATCAATGACAGAAGTATCGAGCAATTTGATTTGTTAGTGATAGTTTAAAATGTATATTTGAATCAGATTGGCTGATGTCATAAGTCATGTGATTATGCATATTCCAATCAAAAGTGGTTGAAAAATTCACTAGTGTTTTGGTTGTTTAGGAGTTTGCGTCATAATTGGTGCGAAAAGTGTTGCGTCAAATTTGGTGCAAAGTGGAGAGTGGGACTTGTATTACATGGCTTAAACATGGTGCACATAGATTGTTCACAAAAAAATAAAAAGGAAGTTAGCTATATTATGTTGTGTATTTCATTTTTATCTCTATATCTATTAGTGCGACAAGTTTGGGAAAAAACTTTTCAACAAATTTGTAGAAATATTGTCCCTTTGCTTTGTAATGAGAGACAAATTTGTAGCATAATCCATAAGTAGTAATGTATTTTTTATTTTTATCCCTATATCTACTAGTGCACCAAATGTGGAGCAATCATATTGTTTGATTTAGAAAGGGTATACAATTATAATAGAGTTTCTAATTTACTTTAATTATGTAATATACTTCATTCTCTTGCAGCATTGAACATAAGCTTTCTGTGTTTTCAGACTCCTATTCACCTAGATTTAGAGTTCTGCGTTAGCCTTAAAAAGCAGTGTTAAGTGGTCCTAACCCTGCTTTTAACGCCCGCTGGTATTATGAGTCAGGGAGGTACAGGTGTACCGCTCACTTTTTTTCCGCGACTTTTGGCTACCGCAAATCCCCTTACGTCAATTGCGTATCATATCTTTTTAATGGGATTTGCCTAACGCCGGTAATACGAGTCTTGGAAGAAGTGAGTGGTACAGCCTCTACCTCCAAGACTCCTACCGCATAAAAAAGTCAGTAGTTAAGAGTTTTATGGGCTAACGCCGGAACATAAAACTGTTAACTAAAGTGCTACAAAGTACACTAACACCCATAAACTACCTATGAACCCCTAAACCGAGGCCCCCTCACATCGCAAACACTAAAATACAATTATTTAACCCTTAATCTGCCGACCGGACACCTCCGCCACCTACATTATAGCTATGAACCCCTAATCTGCTGTCCCTAACATCGCCGACACCTATATTATATTTATTAACCCCTAATCTGCCCCCCCAATGTCGCTGCCACCTAACTACAATTATTCACCCCTAATCTGCCGACCGGACATCGCCGCCACTATAATAAATGTATTAACCCCTAAACCACCGCACTCCCGCCTCACAAACACTATAATAAATTTTATTAACCACTAATCTGCCCTCCCTAGCATCGCTGCCACCTACCTACCCCCTAATCTCCCGCCCCCAACGTCACCGCTACTATAATAAAGTTATTAACCCCTAAACCTAAGTCTAACCCTAACCCTAACACCCCCCTAACTTAAATATAATTTAAATAAAACAAACTAAAATTACTATAATTAAATTAATTAATCCTATTTAAAACTAAAATCTTACCTATAAAATAAACCATAAGATAGCTACAATATAACTAATAGTTAAATTGTAGCTATTTTAGGATTTATATTTATTTTACAGGTAACTTTGTATTTATTTTAACTAGGTACAATAGCTATTAAATAGTTAATAACTATTTAATAGCTACCTAGTTAAAATAATTACAAAATTACCTGTAAAATAAATCCTACACTACACTATCAATAAATTAATTAAATAAATTAACTACAATTATCTAAACTAAAATACAATTAAATAAACTCAACTATAGTACAAAAAAAACACTAAATTACAAAAAATTAAAAAAATATTACAAGAATTTTAATCTAATTACACCTAATCTAAGCCCCCTAATAAAATAAAAAAGTCCCCCAAAATAATAAAATTCCCTACCCTATACTAAATTACAAAAGTAATCAGCTCTTTTACCAGCCCTTAAAAGGGCTTTTTGCCCCAAAGTAAATACAATACCCCCCAAAATTACAACCAACCACCCACACACCCCTACTCTAAAACCCACCCGATCCCCCTTAAAAAAACCTAACACTACCCCATTGAAGATCACCCTACCTTGAGCCGTGTTCACCCAGCCGGGCACCACTGATCATCCGATCCATCCAGAAGTCTCCATCCGATGGGGCAGAAGAGGACATCCGGAATGGGAGAAGGCTTCATCCAAGCGGCATCTTCTATCTTCATCCATCCGGCGTGGAGCGGGTCCATCTTCAAGACATCCAACGCGGAGCATCCTCTTCTTTCAACGGCCGACGACTGAATGAAGGTTCCTTTAAATGACATCATCCAAGATGGTGTCCCTTGAATTCCGATTGGCTGATAGGATTCTATCAGCCAATCGGAATTAAGGTAGGAAAAATCCGATTGGTTGATTTAATCATCAATGATTGGATCAGCCAATATAATTGACCTCGCATTCTATTGGCTGATCCAATCAGCCAATCGGATTGAACTTCAATCCAATTGACTGATTAAATAAACCAATCAGATTTTTCCTACCTTAATTCCGATTGGCTTATAGAATCCTATCAGCCAATCGGAATTCGAGGGACGCCATCTTGGATGATGTCATTTAAAGGAACCTTCCTTCAGTGATAGCCGTCGTCAGAAGAGGATTCTCCGTGTCGGATGTCTTGAAGATGGACCCGCTCCGTGCCAGATGGATGAAGATAGAAGATGCCGCTTGGATGAAGACTTCTTCCGGTCCGGATGTCCTCTTCTGCCCCATCAGATGAAGACTTCTGGAGGGATCGGATGACCAGTGGTGCCCGGCTGGGTGAACACAGCTCAAGGTAGGGTGATTTTCAATGGAGTAGTGTTAGGTTTTTTTAAGGGGGGATAGGGTGGGTTTTAGATTAGGGGTGTGTGGATGGTGGGTTGTAATGTTGGGGGGTCTTGTATATATTTTTTTACAGGTAAAAGAGCTAATTACTTTGGGGCAATGCCCCGCAAAAAGCCCTTTTAAGGGCTGGTAAAAGAGCTGATTACTTTTGTAATTTAGTATAGGGTAGGAAATTTTATTATTTTGGGTTTTTTTATTTTATTAGGGGGCTTAGATTAGGTGTAATTAGATTAAAATTCTTGTAATATTTTTTTATTTTTTGTAATTTAGTGTTTGTTTTTTGTACTATAGTTGAGTTTATTTAATTGTATTTTAGTTTAGATAATTGTAGTTAATTTATTTAATTAATTTATTGATAGTGCAGTGTTAGGTGTATTTGTAACTTAGGTTAGGATTTATTTTACAGGTAATTTTGTAATTATTTTAACTAGGTAGCTATTAAATAGTTATTAACTATTTAATAGCTATTGTACCTAGTTAAAATAAATACAAAGTTGCCTGTAAAATAAATATAAATCCTAAAATAGCTACAATGTAACTAATAGTTATATTGTAGCTATATTAGGGTTTATTTTATAGGTAAGTATTTAGTTTTAAATAGGAATAATTCATTTAATTATAGTAAATTTATTTTGTTTTATTTAAATTATATTTAAGTTAGAGGGGTGTTAGGGTTAGGGTTAGACTTAGGTTTAGGGGTTAATGACTTTATTATAGTAGCGGCGACGTTGGGGGCGGCAGATTAGGGGTTATTAATTGTAGGTAGGTGGCGGCGACGTTGGGGGCGGAAGATTAGGGGTTAATAAATATAATATAGGTGTCAGCGATATTGGGGGCAGCGGATTAGGGGTTCATATGGATAATGTAGGTGTTGGCGGTGTCCGGAGCGGCAGATTAGGGGTAAATAGTATAATGCAGGTGTCAGCGATATCGGGGCGGTAGATTAGGGGTTAATAAGTGTAAGGTTAGGGGTGTTTAGACTCAGGGTTCATGTTAGGGTGTTAGGTGTAGACTTAGAAAGTGTTTCCCCATAGGAAACAATGGGGCTGCGTTAGGAGCTGAATGCTGCTTTTTTGCAGCCGAAACTGCCCCATTGTTTCCTATGGGGAAATCATGCACAAGCATGTTTTTTCCAGCTTACCGCTACTGTAAGCAACGCTGGTATTGAGAGTAGAAGTGGAGCTAAATTTGGCTCAATGCTCACTTTTCTGAGGCTAACGCAGCCATTCAGAAAACTCGTAATACCAGCGTTGTTTAAAGGGAGCGGTAAGAAAAAAAGGAGCGTTATCCCTGCAGGTTTTTACCGACAAAACTCTAAATCTAGGCGATTGAGTTCTATGGCATCTACAACCTCAAATTGAAAACTAGGTACGCTGCATCGGAATAGACGCAAGCATACCTGTTAAATGTTTGATAAATTGGGAAAAGGCTCAAATAGAGTCTAATCTGAATTCGAAACATCTGTAATGACGCAAGCATCGATCTGCGTCGTATTAAGATCACAGATTACGTCACAAATTTCAACATTTGCTGATCTTGACGTTTTGATAACTATGGCGGATCAAGCTTGCGACAAATACAACGTGGAATTCGAGCGTATTTTTAGTTGACGCTTTGATAATTCGACCCCCTAGTTTTAAATTTGGACATTGAAATGTTATACTGATATTTAACAAAATTAAACATTCATTATTCAGGTATAATTTTTTAAAAAAAACTTACGAATAACTGTTTAAATCTTACTCTTTTTATTTTTGATTGAAACCTCCTTTCCATGAGACCATACTTCAGTAGGCTCAGAAATGTATGCCTTTAGTACTATTTGCAAAAACATTGTAACAACATTATTCATATAGAGCTCAAGACAATTATCCCAATAAGAAAAATTACTTAAAAATATAGAATAGACAGAATTGCGAGCACTCACTTAGATGCACATACTAGGCTAAAGGCATTAAATTATGTCAGTTACAGCATTTGACCAAATGGTGAAAGCTCCAGGTCTCTTCTTCCTAGGTTTGTAAGTCTGTGGCTGTAGATTAG
Source organism: Bombina bombina (assembly GCF_027579735.1). Taxonomy (NCBI): domain Eukaryota; kingdom Metazoa; phylum Chordata; class Amphibia; order Anura; family Bombinatoridae; genus Bombina; species Bombina bombina. The sequence continues at coordinate 873,505,378 of NC_069504.1, forward strand.
GGACTCTGGTAAGAAAAGACCTTGACACAATTCCTGCAGTTCACTTTCATGTTTTGTATGTGTCTAGGAGATATTACATTTGGCTATGACACCCTTTTTTATTGTCAGTGTGTTTGGTCTGAAGCTAGCAGGTCTGGCTGTAGGTTACGACCCTGGTAAGAAAAGACCTTGACACAATTTGCGCACTAACTCTCTCAAATTCTTTTTGTTTCTTACAGGTTCAATTTGCCACCTATGAATTATTCATATGACGTTGGCACAAAGACAGATCTTGTCACTTCAAATCCAAGCATTCTTACCAAAAGGTAAATGAAAGTGTTCTATAAAAATATTTATCACATCAAGTATATATGTAGCAGTATATACATAATAATCAGTATAATTACTTAACATAGTATGTTACTACAATTAAAAGCCCTCAGCATAAATATACAGCCATGTTTGATCAATGTCAAAACCAAAACTCAACATATGAATGCATGTTCAACATTTTTATAGACAAATAGTAGACAATGGAAATTACAACATATTAATTTTCATAAATACTCTGAATATATTCTTCTCTTAGATTTTCAAAATTGAACGAGAGGCGAAAACCCTTCTCTGATATGGTAAAAGCCTATGGTTCAGCTCTAATCATCATGCCAGCATTCTACTCTATAGGCAACAAAGATTTGTCATTTAAGGTATATTATACGTTAAAAGACTTTGGCTCTGAGCTGAAGGTGTTTTTTTTCCACCCGGTTTACTTGAAGAATCTGAGTGACTACTGGACAAGCAAAGGACTTACTGCCAAACGTCTATCCTCTGGTCTTATGCTGGTAAGTTCTGCACTGGAGCTTTGTGATGAGTTGACTATTTATGGGTTCTGGCCTTTCCCTGAAGATCAAGAAGGAAACTATGTTCCCCATCACTACTATGATAACAGAATACCTAAACCTGGATTTCATTCCATGCCTGATGAATTTTTTTTTTATGCTCAACTGCACAGCCTGGGGGCCCTCAAGCTTAAAGTAGGAAGATGCTACTGAGATGTAGTTTTATGCTCCTTCTAAGGATCTCATGGATACAACTGTGCACTAGATAAACATAAACAAATACAATTAGATTGCTAGAAGCACTCGTATATTTCTACTGACATGGATACGGTAGTGTATTGTCTTTGTGATATTATCATTCATTTCTACAATAAAACCAAAGGTTAACTGCTGTACTAATGGGCTGATCAAGACCAGTGTTTTACCAATGACAAAGCTTCCAACCATACCACATTTCATGGGATTGACATGGTTTGGTAGATATGTCCTGCCATTTCTACAAATAACTTATTAATTTCCTTGTTTCATAAAGAGAACTATTAAACCCAGTCTAGAAACTCCCTGCAATACCCTGGGACTCCACAGGGCTAACCAACTTTGACTATGAGCTCCCAAACCATGCCCTAGACTTCCCTGATTAACCTCTGAACTGCCCCAACTCCACCCCCGCCACCAAGACTCTTCACCAAATCCCCTGGTTGCCATAGCTTAGCTGTCAATGTTGGGAGGTATTCAACTATAATATGCTTCATCTGTTAATAAAATATGTTAGGATATATATATATATATATATATATATATATATATATATATATATATATATATATACTTATTAATAGTCCTTTATTAACTATTTATAAAGTATGCAGCTTTCCTACATCTTACATAATGATATCATGTGGTATTACAGAAAGGACTAATAAAATTCAGAGAAAAAAATAGAAAATCCATTGCCTGAAATAATAGCACCTACAATATTTGTAAGTATGCGGTTTTTAACATTTTGTCATACTTCATTTCAGATCTGAATCTCACTATTATGTATTTATGAAAAGTTATATATTGCATTTTTTTTTCAAAGTAAGTTATATTGTAAAAAACTGTGCACTCATTTTTATTTTTCATTTTATTCCACAATGCTAATTAATATTTTCCATCTGAATAATTTTCGTATTTCAGTATATTTTTCAAAATATTTTAACTATTTAGTGTCCATTTTATTCAAGCCAAGCCCCAGTCTGTGATGTATCAATTTGTTGCACTTACTGCTCCCTGCTCGCTCTCTGATTCTCTTGTTCTTCTGTTGATCTTTGCACTGTGCATGCTACGGGGAAGGGGGGAAGCTGTGCGGGGCAGATCTAAGCACGTGCACAGCTGTTTGTTTTAGAACTGCTTAGGCTCTACCTCTGCTTTATTATACTTGTGACAGCTGAAAATAAATTGCTGCAGTGGCAGCAAGCAGCGCTGAACCTGGTAAAATCAGACATGGAGTACGACTGCAATTACATAAATACTAGAATTAGGTTCCCCCTTGGATATTGACCAACATAACATTTGCAATACAAAATAATTTAAAATGCTTAAAGGGTCAGTCTAGTCAAAATTAAACTTTCATGATTCAGATAGGGCATGCAATTGTAAACAACTTTCCAATTTACTTCTATTATCTAATTTGCTCAATTCTTTAGATATCCTTTGTTGAAGAAATAGCAATGCACATGTGTGAGCCAATCACACAAGGCCTTTATGTGCAGCAACCAATCAGCAGCTACTGAGCATATCTAGATATGCTTTTCAGCAAGTGATATCAAGAGAATGAAGCACATTAGATAATAGAAGTAAATTAGAAAGTTGTTTAAAATAAGATGCTCTTTCTAAATCACAGTAGAAAAAAATTGGGTTTCATGTCCCTTTAATTTAAAAAGTATTTTTTGCATTCAGGGAGCAATTAAAAATTGCATGGACGCAGCATCGACATACAAAATACATACACCTAGATTACGAGTTTTGCGGTAACAGGGGTGATGTGCTAACTTGCACGTTATTCTCACCGCTCACTTACATATAGTGCTGGTATTACGGGTTTTTACAAACCCGGCGTTAAAAGACAAAAAGTGAGCGTAGAGCAAAATTTAGCTCTAAATCTCACTTCAATACCAGCGCTGCTTAAGTCAGCGGTGAGCTGGTGTAACGTGCTCGTGCACAATTTCCCCATAGGAATCAACGGGGAGAGCCGGCTGAAAAAAAGTCTAACATCTGCAAAAAAGCAGCCTATAACTCAGTAACGCAGCCCCATTGATTCCTATGGGGAAATAAAATTTACTCCCTAACATGAACCCCGAGTCTAAACACCCCTAATCTTACACTTATTAACCCCTAATCTGCCGCTCCGGACACCGCCCCCACCTACATTATACTTATGAACCCCGAATCTGCTGCCCCCAACATCGCCGCCACCTACATTATATTTATTAACCCCTAATCTGCCGCCCCCAATGTCGCCGCCACCTACCTACACTTATTGACCCCTTATCTGCCGCCCCCAATGTCGCTGCCACTATAATAAACATATTAACCCCTAAACCACCGCACTCCCACCTGGCAAACATTAGTTAAATATTATTAACCCCTAATCTGCCGTCCCTAACATCGCCACCACCTACCTACACTTATTAACCCCTAATCTGCCGCCGCCACTATACTAAATGTATTAACCCCTAAACCTAAGTCTAACCCTAACCCTAACACCCCCTAACTCGCAATCAGCCAATAGAATGCGAGCTCGATCCTATTGGCTGATTGGATCAGCCAATAGGATTGAACTTCAATCCTATTGGCTGATTGCATCAGCCAATAGGATTTTTTCTACCTTAATTCCGATTGGCTGATAGAATTCTATCAGCCAATCGGAATCTAAGGGACGCCATCTTGGATGACATCACTTAAAGGAACCGTCATTTGTCGTAAGTCCATCGGATGAAAAGGATGCTCCGCGTCGGATGTCTTGAAGATGGAGCCGCTCCGCGTCGGATGGATGAAGATAGAAGATGCCGCCTGGATGAAGACTTCTGCCCATCTGGAGGACCACTTCGCCCGGCTTGGATGAAGACTTCTCCCGGCTTCGTTGAGGACTTCGGCCCGGTTGGATAAAGACTTCTGCTGCTTCCTTGAGGATGGATGTCCGGTCTTCAGAACTGTAAGTCGATCTTCAGGGGGTTAGTGTTAGTTTTTTTTAAGGGTGTATTGGGTGGGTTTTATTTTTTAGATTAGGGTTTGGGCCGCAAAAGAGCTAACTGCCCTTTTAAGGGCAATGCCCATCCAAATGCCCTTTTCAGGGCAATGGGGAGCTTAGGTTTTTTTAATTAGTATTTTATTTGGGGGGTTTGTTATCTGGGTGGTGGGTTTTACTGTTGGGGGGGTTGTTTGTATTTTTTTTACAGGGGCAATACCCTGCAAAAGGCCCTTTTAGTTTAGGCTAGGTTTTTTTTTATTTTGGGGGGTTTTATTTTTTATTTTGATAGGGCTATTAGATTAGGTGTAATTAGTTTAAAGATCTGTAATTTGTTTATTATTTTCTGTAATTTAGTGTTTGTTTGTTTTTGTACTTTAGCTAATTTAATTTAATGTATTTAATTGTATTTAATGTAGGGAATGAATTTAATTATAGTGTAGTGTTAGGTGTTATTATAACTTAGGTTAGGTTTTATTTTACAGGTACTTTTGTATTTATTTTAGCTAGGTAGTTATTAAATAGTTAATAACTATTTAGTAACTATTCTACCTAGTTAAAATAAATACAAACTTGCCTGTAAAATAAAAATAAACCCTAAGCTAGATACAATGTAACTATTTGTTATATTGTAGCTAGCTTAGGGTTTATTTTATAGGTAAGTATTTAGTTTTAAATAGGAATAATTTAGGTAAGAATAGTAATTTTATTTAGATTTATTTTAATTATATTTACGTTAGGGGGTGTTAGGGTTAGAGTTAGACTTAGGTTTAGGGGTTAATAAATTAAGTATAGTGGCGGCGACATTGGGGGCGGCAGATTAGGGGTTAATAAATGTAGGTAGGTGGTGGCGATGTTAGGGACGGCAGATTAGGGGTTAATAATATTTAACTAGTGTTTGCAATGCGGGAGTGTGGCGGTTTAGGGGTTAATATGTTTATTATAGTGGTGGCGATGTCCGTAGCGGCAGATTAGGGGTTACATTTTTTATTATAGTGTTTGCGATATGGGAGGGCATCGGTTTAGGGGTCAATAGGTAGTTTATGGGTGTTAGTGTACTTCTTAGCACTTTAGTTATGAGTTTTATGTTACAGCGTTGTACCATAAAACTCATAACTACTGACTTTCAAATGCGTTAGGAATCTTGGTAGTAGAGGGTGTACCGCTCACTTTTTGGCCTCCCAGGAGTCGTTTTGTGGTAAGGCCAAAAAAGTGTGCGGTGCCCCGAAACCTGCAAGACTCATAATACAAGCAGTAGTGAAAAAGCAGCGTTAGGACCTGTTAACCTCTTAACGACGGATGTTGTACAGGGTACGTCGCACACAACCTGGTCTTTAAAGACCAGCGACATACCCTGTACGACATTAGGGTTTAAAGCGGCTAGAAGCGATCCTGATCGCTTCCAGCCGCTTTCCGGTTATTGCAGTTATGCCTCGACAGGCATCCTGCAATAACTCTCCTTGGCCATCCAATGCAGAAAGAGCCACTCTGTGGCCCTCTCTGCACCGGACATTGATGGCCGGTATCGTTGGTGGGTGGGAGCCAGTCTGGGAGGCGGGTGGGCGGCCATTGACGGGCATGTGATGTGGAGGGGGCGGGATCGTGGGCAGGATCGCGGGGGCACATGCACGGGAGCGCATGCGCGCATAGGGCGCACGCACGGGGGCCGCGCACGGGTAGGGATCGGGTGGGAACCGCTACACTGCAGAAAATATTTGAACACAAAGTGGGAAAAATAAAATAAAAATAAAAGTGATCTAAGGGATCTCGGAGGGAGGCAGGTGGGGGGCAAGCTACACTACAGAAAAATTATAAAAATAATAATAATAAATATATTTTATTGTAAACTGGGTACTGGCAGACAGCTGCCAGTACCCAAGATGGCTAACGATACATTAGAGGGGGAGGGTTAGAGAGCTGTTTGAAGGGGGATCAGGGAGGTTGGGGTCTAAGGATTTTGGAAATACCTTTTATTTTAGTACTGGCAGACTTTCTGCCAGTACTTAAGATGGCAGGGACAATTGGGGTGTGGGGGAGGGAAGAGAGCTATTTGGGAGGGATCATGGGGTGGGATGTGTCAGGTGGGAGGCTGATCTCTACATTAAAGCTACAATTAACCCTGCAAGCTCCCTACAAGCTCCCCAATTAACCCCTTCACTGCTGGGCATAATACATGTGTGGTGCGCAGCTGCATTTAGCGGCCTTCTAATTACCAAGAAGCAAAGCCAAAGCCATATATGTCTGCTATTTCTGAACAAAGGGGATCACAGAGAAGCTTTTACAACCATTGGTGCCATAATTGCACAAGCTGTTTGTAAATAATTTCAGTGAGAAACCTAAAATTGTGAAAAATGTAAAGTTTTTTTTTTCATTTGATCGCATTTTGCGGTGAAATGGTGGCATGAAATATACCAAGATGGGCCTAGATCAGTACTTGGGGTTGTCTACTACACTACACTAAAGCTAAAATTAACCCTAGAAGCTCCCTACATGCTCCCTAATTAACCCCTTCACTGCTGGGCATAATACACGTGTGGTGCGCAGCGGTATTTAGCGGCCTTCTAATTACCAAAAAGCAACAGCAAAGCCATATATGTCTGCTATTTCTGAACAAAGGGGATCCCAGAGAAGTGTTTACAACCATTTATGCCATAATTGCACAAGTTGTTTGCAAATAATTTCAGTGAGAAACCTAAAGTTTGTGAAAACATTTGTGAAAAAGTGAACAATTTTTTTTTTTATCTCATTTGGCGGTGAAAGGGTGGCATGAAATATACCAAAATGGGCCTAGATCAAGACTTTGGGATGTCTTCTAAAAAAAATATATATATACATGTCAAGGGATATTCAGGGATTCCTGAAAGATATCAGTGTCCCAATGTAACTAGCGCTAATTTTGAAAAAAAATTGGTTTGGAAATAGCAAAGTGCTACTTGTATTTATTGCCCTATAACTTGCAAAAAAAGCAAAGAACATGCAAACATTGGGTATTTCTAAACTCAGGACAAAATTTAGAAACTATTTAGCATGGGTGTTTTTTTGTGGTTGTAGATTTGTAACAGATTTTGGGGGTCAAAGTTAGAAAAAGTGTGTTTTTTTTCAATTTTTTCCTCATATTTTATATTTTTTTATAGTAAACTATAAGATATGATGAAAATAATGGTATCTCTAGAAAGTCCATTTAATGGCGAGAAAAACGGTATATAATATGTGTGGGTACAGTAAATGAGTAAGAGGAAAATTACAGCTAAACACAAACACCGCAGAAATGTAAAAATAGACTTGGTCCTTAAGAGAAAGAAATTGAAAAATGGCCTTGTCCTTAAGTTAATGCTGCTTTTTCACCTAACGCAAAACTCGTAATCTACCCGATAGTAAGTTAAAGTTGCACATGTAAAGTAAATATTTATTTTGTTTATGTAAAAAAAAATTGTTAATTCCACATTGCTTTTTGCAATGCCAGTTATGCCACAAAATACAATTTGGTGATAACTGATGCATTTCCACAGAGTAACAACTTTCTCATCAGACACTGCAGCACAATCACATCCTCTACAATACAGAGAGCTAGTGCTGCAGATGTGTTTCCTCCAAGTAAACATACATAACAGAATAATATGCAGTGCACATCACATGACTGCTGTGTGTAACGTAAGGGACAATATGCCGCACACATAGCAGCATCAATTGCTGGATCAACATTGTAATTTAAATCACTCTACTTGAACTGTTTGCATTAAGCTGAACATCTAGCATAGACATCTGTGCTTAGTTGTTTTTTATTATTTAGTAGAAGTTAGTTTTAAGGAATTAGCAGGTGTTATGGTTCCCTTTAAAGAGACACAATAGAAAATTATCAGTGACAAATTACGTGTTTTGCTGAAAGAATTAGATCAATATAAAAAAACAACTAGATTATAAGAACTTTACGTAAAACAGTAGATGTGCACTGTAGGTATAATGCTTCAGAATAAGCATCTTGAATATCTGAGGATCAAGACTGATTATGGTGTATGTATGAAAGGCTTTTTATATTTAGAAAGAACACTCAAATTAATAAATCTAGTAGAAGTAGATCAAAACCCTGCTCAAAAATATCTCTTTCTCAGATAGGTCCAGATGATCTATAGCTCTCTGCTCAGATGAGATGATCTAGAATGATCCTCCAGCACTGTAAGATCCCTCACAAGACCAGAGAAAGGCAAATTTTGCTATACGTCTCTTAAGGGGTGTTCCCTGCATTTCTTGATGTGAAGGAGAGACCTAGTGCAATATAACAATGCATGACATGAGAGTTCTGGTCTAATTGCACTCTATGTTTTTTATTTTATATTACTTTAGACTTCAGATATGTTCTTTAAGTTTTATTACATTTAACCTTTGCACGTTCTATTTTGTATTGTCTCTTCTCCACTTTCAACACTCTCCTCTATCCACCTGCACCACCCCCTCATCTGAGTTTAGTGCTCAAGACTTGGCAGACTACTTTTTCAACAAAACACTTACCATCAGAAGTAACATCCCACCAATCCCACCACAAGACTGCAACCTTTCATCTCCGCCCCTGGTCACCCCCTCCAACACTCTCAGTACCTTCCCCCCAACCACTGAGAATGAAGTGAGTTCCCTAATATCTTCCTCACACCTCACTACCTGCCCCCTTGACCCTATCCCTTCACATCTAATATCTTCTCTGTCCTCTACCCTCACCCCAGCTCTTACTCACATATTCAACTGATCCCTTACTACTGGTTCATTTCCATCATCCTTCAAACATGCAAAGGTCACCCCATCCTCAAAAAACCTTCCCTCGACCCCAATTCTCCTGCAAACTACCGCCCCATATAGCTACTTCCGCTAGCTTCTAAAGTCCTGGAAAAACTAGTTTTCGATTGCCTAACACACTTCCTATCCTCCAACTCATTGCTTGACCCCCTGCAATCTGGCTTCCGTCCCCAACACTCAACTGAGACTGCCCTCACCAAGGTTACTATTGATCTTCTTTCTGCTAAAAACAATGGCCAATATTCTATACTTATCTCACTTGACCTGTCTGCTGCCTTTGACACTGTTGACCAGCCCCTCCTCCTATGGACTCTCAGCTCCCTTTGGCTCTGTGACATTGCCCTCTCCTGGATCCACTCTTATCTCTCTAATAGGTCCTTTTCTGTCTCATTTGCTGGCGACTCATCCTCTCTATTGCCTCTGTCTGTTGGAGTACCTCAAGGCTCTGTTCTAGGCCCTCTACTGTTCTCTATGTATACTTCCTCACTGGGTAAACTTATTAGTAGCTATGGCTTCAACTATCACCTCTATGCTGATGATACTCAGCTCTACCTATCCACCCCTGCACTCTCTCCTTCTGTCCTTTCCCACATCAGCGACTGCTTATCTGGCATTTCTTCCTGGATGGCCACTCACCACCTAAAAATCAACATGTCCAAGACTTAGCTTCTTCTAATCCCCCCAACTAATTCTACTCCAGTTTCTAACTTTACTATCACTGTCGGTGACACCAATATCTCCCATCACCCCAAGTCCGCTGCCTAGGAGTTACACTCAACTCCAATCTGTCCTTCATACCCCACAAGGTGAACACAAAAGTATAGCGCTAATAACTAAAAGAGAACTAGGCCACTCTAAAACAGTCACCCCAGGACTGTCACGATAGGAACAAAATGTTTAGGAAAAAAGAGGGCGCTAAAAGCTAAGTTCCCACCACACTTAGTCAAATAACAGGAGATACAACGATATTAAAATTGATACCTTTACTTCACAATAAAATACAATTAGTTACAACAATAAACATTAAAATAAGTATAATGTGATAGAAGGGACGTCTCCCTTAAAAAACTGGATTACCACCTTAAAATATGTGAATGAAATTCCTTATAAAATGTTTTAGAAGAGCGTTATAATAAGATTCAGCAAAAATGTTACAATGTTAATATCGATCTTGAGTGAATTGGTCACAATCTTTGTAACAGAGTTTCTAATGTTGGCTGATCAAAAAGTGCTACAGTTCATCAGATAATGTCAGCGTGAGATAAGTTTAAATAGGTTGTTAAGCGATCATGTTAAACACCTTAAAATCAGGTTTCCTTTGTACTCACATTTATCCAAATGACTGTGATAACGGTTTGTTGGCTCACACTGTTGGAGATTATTATAAATGAGAGATATCTTCCAATGTGTTAGCAACCTTTCTTACTTGCTTGAGTCGGCTGAACCCGGTCAGCGTGATTGGATACTGCTTTTTTTACTCCAAAATCCTTATGCTTGAGTCGGCTGAACCCGGTCAGCGTGATTGGAGACTGCTTTTTCCAAATTTCTTATGTGCCAGATATTGCAGGATTCCAAGGGGAGAAAGGATATCCACAGACCCGCACTTAGCGTGGAACACGCGCGGGCTAAAAAGTAAAACTAGGTACCTAGATTTGGAAAATAGAGTAAAGTCTTGAAAAAGCCCTATCGGGTGAAACGCGTAGACTTACTTTGTGTTGTTCCCAGCTAAGGACTTTACTCTATTTTCCAAATCTAGGTACCTAGATTTACTTTTTAGCCCACGCGTGTTCCACGCTAAATCCAGAGACATCAGAAAATGCATCAGGGGACAGAGAGATACAACCATCACATGACAATGATACTCAACAAGGTACCAATTTTTCAAACAACAAACACAGACCTATACACCGTTCCAATTTCAGACAATTTAGACGACAAGAACACACTCATTCATACCCGCAAAATAGGTTTCATCATCAACCATATTATCATCAGCAACATTCTCAAACCAGACAAGAACAATGGAACAGGCAACCCTATTATAATAGATACGAACACAATAGAAATGACTCTTGGAACAGACAATATAGACCTGACAATTTCAACCAATATGACCAACACTATAGACGAAACAATTTTAACCAATATGACCAACACTACAGACGAGATAGTTATAATAGGAATTATGAAGCCCCCAGATTCTATGGATACAATCAGAGGGAACGAGATTTGAACAACCCTAGAGGCCGAGAACAGAGATCATATAGATCTGATTTTAGAACAAACAGCCCACTTAGGAACAAAACTGGGGACCAAGAACACCAAAAAACTTCTTTTAATAATTTCCAACATAGTAATAGGTTCTCTCCACTAGCTTCCACATCTGATGACAATGTTTTTCCAGAGAGACATGCCAGAAATAATTCCAATCTGGCTGCTACATCTCCTTTTTTAGGGAATGCTCCAAAATTAGGCAAAAATCCCCCAGACGAACAAAATTACAACAAAAAAAGACCATTTCATACAGACCAAGAGGGTCAGGAGGCCGAGGCCTTACCACCAAGAAAAAAGAATCACAAAAACTAGATAAGGGCATATTCAATCTGTCATCCCATAACCTTACTATCAATGAAAAGAGAGTTTTAAAACAGGGTCTTTCCTTCTGTCCACCAAATCCACAACTTTAATTTATTCGTTGACCTTAATCGTTTTACGAGAAAACTAGCCCTTCAAAAATACTTTGCTCAAAAGAATATAAAAAAATACAATCCAGGAGAAAAAAATACAGTATGTATTCTTACAGATACCATGGATTATGGAAACAGAACACCCACCATATATAGCACTGTTGATAATTTCACAACACACCTATATGAGGGCATAATACATACCAATGTTAAGACAAAATCTTCTTTCTCCCCTCCAGGGCACAATCATTACATAGAGGTCTTCCAGAACTTAGTTCTGGAAGACTTTGAAAAAATCAAAAAGAAAAACTCCAAGAAGAGTTTTTACAAAAGACAGAGTGATAAATTAGCTATACAGTCTCTTGCCAACAATTCTAATATTATCATTCGTGATGCCGATAAGGGGGGAGGGATCATCATCCAGGACCTTACAGAATATCTAAAAGAGGCAGATAGGATTTTAAAAGACACTGAATATTATAAGGTTCTATCATATAATCCTACCGCACAGTTTCTCACACTCTATCAATCTCTAATTAACAAAGGAGTTGCAAACAATATTCTAAACAAAGATGAATCTAGTTTCCTGAAAGTCAGTAACCCAAGTGAAGCCCACTATTACCACTTACCCAAAATTCACAAAAGTCTAATCAATCCACCAGGTCGCCCCATTATTGCTGGCATTGACAATCTTACTTACAATTTATCTTATTATGTTGATATTATTTTGCAGAAATATGTTTTAGGTTTGCCCTCATATATTAAAGATGGTACAGACCTATTAAATAAAATCAAGAACATTAAATATACAGGTGACCTCATATGGATCACATGTGACGTCAGTGCATTATATTCAAACATAGCACACCAATTGGGCCTTCAAGCATTATCTGTTTTTTGAATCGTGATCTATATATGCCAAAAATACAGAGAGAATTTATCTTGGAGTGCATCGAGTTTATTCTTAAACACAATTATTTTATTTATCAAGATGCTTATTATTTGCAGATTAAGGGGACGGCCATGGGCACCAGATTTGCCCCTAGCTTGCCAATCTTTTTATGGGCGTTTTTGAGGAACTTTATATTTACAACTCCTCAGCAGGGGCGAATCTGGTGCACTATGGCCGCTATATAGATGATCTGATATTCATCTGGAAGGGCGACGAAATATCAGCACATACATTCACAGAATCTATGAACAATAACAACATGGGTCTAACTTCCACGGCTAACATCAACTCAAAAATGATAGATTTCCTAGATTTGACTTTAAGTTGGGACACAGACGGCAATCTCAGTTCCAAAACATTTTTTAAAAAAGTTGACAACAACAGTTATTTAGACTACACAAGTAACCATCACAAGAAATGGCTATCTAATATACCGTATAGTCAGTTATAAAGAATTAAACGCAACTGTTCAGATTCCAACTCTTTTGAGGAACAAAGCCACATAATATATGAAAGATTTACTAAAAAAGGTTACCCTCCTGACCTTTTGGATAATTGTTTAAACAAAGTTAGAGATTTAGACAGGGAGAAACTTTTAAGGAAAGACAAACCAACTACAAACAAAGATGAAAATTATTCCTCAGAACCATTGTTCATAACACAATACAATTCTAATTACATACAAATACAGAAGGCCATTAACAAGCATTGGCACATTATTAGGAGAGACCCTGTTTTAAAGACCCTTTTGGGTGAACATCCAAAAATTCTATATACTAGAGCACCAACACTTAGAAGTAAACTGGCACCAAGTAAAAAGGTGAAACATATTCTATCTAACTCTCAACCTACGACTAAGCAGCAAAAAATCTCTCCCTTTCTTTCTCTTTTTGAAAGGATAGGGGTATACAAATGTGGTCAAAAGAAGTGCAATACATGTAAAGTTATAACCTCTGGGAGAAAGACCTTCCAATCCTATGTCAGTGGTGAAGTTTTTAACATCAATAGATTTATGAATTGCAACTCGATCTATGTAATATACGTTCTGGAGTGTTGCTGTGGGATTCAGTACGTAGGTCGTACCTCCAGGAAGGCCAAAGTACGCTGGGGGGAGCACTGGCGTAATTGCAAAAATTGTTCTAAAAAAAAGATTAAACATAGCATTCCTGAACACTGCTTAAATAAACATAAAGGAAATCCTGACATCTTTAAATTTTATCCTATAGATCACATTCCACCTTCTACAGATTATAATAGAATTATTCAGTTAAGGATCCGTGAAACCTTTTGGATTCATAAATTGAAAACCTTACATCCATTGGGCCTGAATTCAAATTTAGATTTAGCTGCTTTCAGTTAGAAATTTTCTTCCACATTTCCCTCCCCCTTCCCCTCTATTATAATACTCGCGTTCATATCTATCATCACCTAGGTTCATTATTTATTAGAATGAATCTTATACCTAGTTATTTGCCCATTCACCAACTGCATCCTAACAATTCTGTCATAGTCAGAATCCGGACACACTCTCACTTTTTCTTATAATAGCATTGTCTTTTTCTTATAATAGCATTGTACCCAGAATATTTTCCATAGCATTTAGATTCTTGATGCACCTTAGTACCCAATACGGTGCTAGTTAGATAATGCAGGTCTGTTCCCCTGATGCATTTTAAGAATTTTTTAGAGAAATTTTCCCCCTCCATACCGATTTCATTATATAGGATAGACTAAAATAGTCTCTTTATGAGGTACATGTATCTACTGATAACACACATCTAACAGAAAGTACACATGGACATAATTTGGTTTTTTAACATAAGATGAGACCATATATACTTCGTTCTTTTTTTCTCATTTTATTTTTTCACTCTATAAAATATACATACACACATGCAAGAAGATCCTCATTTTATTTTTTTAGTTTTTATTTTTTAGTTTTTATTATCATTCATATCCCAATTGCTAGAATAAATTTTACTAAATTTTGTGTATCTTCTAGGGTGTTTTTTGAAATCCATTCCTCAGGATAGATATATTGCAATCTAAGGTCAAATACAATTCTCTATGGCGTTTTAAAATCCACTTCTCAGGATAGATACATTGTAACTTAGGGTCTAAACATAATTTGTAACAACTATGCAGACATCAGATACAGTTTGTATTTTATGTATCGTATTCTATATACTGTTTGTATTGATATTGTACTCTGTTTATTTGTATAATTTCTTGTTTCCGATCATCTATCTTGTGATTGGTTGGACATTGACCAATCTATTCTCTTGGCAGGCTTTTTAAATGTGCTTCTATACTATTTGTATCATACACCTTTTCTGATGAAACGGCCAGGAGCTTGTGGCCGAGAAACGCGTTAAAGCTCACCCCAAATAAAGTGTTTTTACTTTTTTTATGTACTAAGCCTTGTATTATTTGGCTTTTTTATCTTTGCCTGCCAAGTTTTCTACTACTAGCAGACTTTTTCACCGAGTGTAGCTTTGCCGAGGACGGCTTTCTAGCTACCAGCTTGCAGCGTGGATTGCACACGGAGAGCAGCTGCACGCTGTTACTTCCCACAGCACAGCTACAGAAGATTCGGACTCGATCTGTGGAGGAGAGCCCACAGCTGTTTGCTCAGGAACTCGGACGCTTACCTTGCACAGCGCACTGACTGCTGTTAAAACGTCAGTCTGCCTATTCGCACCACTTTCAATAAGGGTGCCAATACCCTTGTGAGTATATTTTCATTTGTCTTCACTTCCACTGTGATTTCTTCTTACGAAACCTACTTGCACAATGAGGCGCTGTCTTTTCTTGCATTATTTCCCCTTAAACCTAACCCCCCTAACTTTAAATTAAAATTACAATATAACTATCTTAAAATAAATAAAAACTTACCTGTGAAATTAAAAAAAACTAAGTTGAAAAGTTTATAAATCAACCTAATATTACTATTCTAATAAAATTTAAAAAAAAAACTACCAATTAAAAAATCTAAATTACAAATTTAAAAAAACCTAACACTACTAAAAAAAAATCAGCCAATAGGAATGCAAGGTACACCATTTTAAAACTGGTACCTTGCATTCAACTTCAGTGTAGGTCTGTGACCGTATGAAGAGAACGCTCCACGCAGGATGCCATCGCCAGTCCAGGATGGCTCCATTCTGTGCCACCGGGATGAAGATAGAAGACACCCCCGCGATGGATGAAGATGTCGCCGCCTGGATGAAGACTTCTCTCCACCTGGATGGAGATGGATGCCCGGACTTCAGGAACTGTGAGTAGATATAATGGGGTTAGTGTTATTTTTTTTTTTGGGGGGGGTGTTTTTTTCAGATTAGGGCTTTGGACAAAGTGTAAAAGAGCTGAATGCCCTGTTAAGGGCAGTGAAAAAGAGCTGAATGCCCTTTTAAGGCCAATGCCCACACAAATGCCCCTTATGGGGCAATGGGTATCTTAGGTTTTTTTTTAGAGTTATGTTTTTTATTTTAGGCGGTTGGTTGGGTGGTGGTTTTTACTGTTGGGGGGACTTTGTATTTATTTACAGGTAAAGAGCTGTTTAACTTAGGGCAATGTCCTACAAAAGGCCCTTTTAAGGGCTATTGGTAGTTTATTGTAGGCTAGGGGGCGTTTTTATTTTGAGGGGGCTTTTTTATTTTTATAGGGCTTTTATATTAAGTGTAATTGTTTTTATTTTTGATCATTTTGTTTATTATTTTGTGATCTTAGTGTTTTTTGTTTTTTTAGTGTTTATTTTTTTTTTTGTAATGTTAGATTTTTTTAATTTTTTCGTAGGATTATTTTTTTTTTAATTTGTAATTTTGGATTTTTAATTGGTATTTTTTTATTTTATTAGAATAGTAATGTTAGGTTAATTTATAGTTTAATGTAAGGTTTATTTTTATTTCACAGGTAAGTTTTTATTTATTTAAATATAGTTATATTGTAATTTTAATTTAAAGTTAGGGTGTGTTAGGTTTAGGGGTTAATGGTTTAATTTAGTGGCGGTGATGTGGGAGGCAGGAGGTTTAAGGGTTAATAGGTTTATTTAGTGTAGGCGATGTGGGAGTCCGGAGGTTTAGGGGTTAACAACTTTATTATAGTGTCCGCGATGTCGGGGAGTGGTGGTTTAGGGGTTAATATATTTAAATAGTGTTGGCGATGTGGGTGGGCGACAGATTAGGGGTTAATACATTTTAAAAAGTGTTTGCTATGCGGGAGGGTGGTTATTTAGGGGTTAATAGGTAGTTTATGGGTGTTAGTGTACTTTGTAACATTTTAGTTATGAGTTTTGTGAAAAATTGTTGTTACACAAAATCCCTAACTACTGCTCTCAGAAGGCGGTATGGATCGTGTCAGTATAGACTGTAATGCAAGCATTTTAGCCTGAACGCACAACCTGTAATACCGGCACTATGAAAATCCTGTGCTCAAACGTAATTTTTTTTTAGTACGGAATGGACGTTGCGTTACAAGCTAAAATGCTTGTGTTACAGTTATACCGCCGTGACTCGTAATATGCATTCCTGGCCATTCCACGCGCAATGGTAAATTTTTCAGCAGTATAGCTGTTATGCAAAACTCATAATCTAGCCGTATATTTGCAAAATATTTCTGACATAACACATATATATACACAAGTATGTGCAAAGATATAGGCCTAGATTTGGAGTTTGGCGGTAGCAATTGAAAACCAGCGTTAGAGGCTCCTAATGCTGGTTTTAGGCTACCGCCGGTATTTGGAGTCATTCAAAAAAGGGTCTAACGCTCACTTTTCAGCCGCGACTTTTCCATACCGCAGATCCCCTTACGTCATTTGCGTATCCTATCTTTTCAATGGGATCTTTCTAACTCCGGTATTTAGAGTCGTGTCTGAAGTGAGCGTTAGAATTCTAACGACAAAACTCCAGCCGCAGAAAAAAGTCAGTAGTTAAGAGCTTTCTGGGCTAACGCCGGTTCATAAAGCTCTTAACTACTGTGCTCTAAAGTACACTAACACCCATAAATTACCTATGTACCCCTAAACCGAGGTCCCCCCACATCGCCGACACTCGATTACATTTTTTTAACCCCTAATCTGCCGACCTCCACCTACGTTATACTTATGTACCCCTAATCTGCTGCCCCTAACACCGCCGACCCCTACATTATATTTATTAACCCCTAACCTGCCCCCCACAACGTCGCAGCCAGCTACCTACAATAATTAACCCCTAATCTGCCGACCGCAAAGAGCCGCCACCTACATTATAGCTATGTACCCCTAATCTGCTGCCCCTAACACCGCGACCCCTATATTATATTTATTAACCCCTAATCTGCCCCCCTCAACGTCGCCTCCACCTGCCTACACTTATTAACCCCTAATCTGCCGAGCGGACTGCACCACTACTATAATAAAGTTATTAACCCCTAATCCGCCTCACTAACCCTATAATAAATAGTATTAACCCCTAATCTGCCCTCCCTAACATCGCCGACACCTAACTTCAATTATTAACCCCTAATCTGCCGACTGGAGCTCACCGCTATTCTAATAAATGTATTAACCCCTAAAGCTAAATCTAACCCTAACACTAACACCCCCCTAAATTAAATATAATTTTAATCTAACGAAATTAATTAACTCTTCTTAAATAAATTATTCCTATTTAAAGCTAAATACTTACCTGTAAAATAAACCCTAATATAGCTACAATATAAATTATAATTATATTATAGCTATTTTAGGATTAATATTTATTTTACAGGTAACTTTGTAATTATTTTAACCAGGTACAATAGCTATTAAATAGTTAAGAACTATTTAATAGCTAAAAATAGTTAAAATAATTACAAATTTACCTGTAAAATAAATCCTAACCTAAGTTACAATTAAACCTAACACTACACTATCAATAAATTAATTAAATTAAATACCTATAATTATCTACAATTAAACCTAACACTACACTATCAATAAATAAATTAAATACAATATCTACAAATAAATACAATGAAATAAACTAACTAAAGTACAAAAAATAAAAAAGAACTAAGTTACAAAAAATAAAAAAATATTTACAAACATTAGAAATATATTACAACAATTTTAAACTAATTACACCTACTCTAAGCCCCCTAATAAAATAACAAAGCCCCCAAAATAAAAAAATGCCCTACCCTATTCTAAATTACTAAAGTTCAAAGCTCTTTTACCTTACCAGCCCTGAACAGGGCGATTGCGGGGCATGCCCCAAGAAGTTCAGCTCTTTTGCCTGTAAAAAAAAAACATACAATACCCCCCCCAACATTACAACCCACCACCCACATACCCCTAATCTAACCCAAACCCCCCTTAAATAAACCTAACACTAAGCCCCTGAAGATCTCCCTAGCTTGAGTCATCTTCACCCAGCCGAGCCAAATTCTTCATCCAAGCGGAGCAAGAAGAGTTCCTCCATCCGGTAGAAGTCTTCATCCAAGCGGGGCAGAAGAGGTCTTCCATCCGATTGAAGTCTTCATCCAAGAGGCATCTTCTATCGTCATCCATCCGGAGCAGAGCGGCAGCATCCTGTTCCGATCAGCCAATAGAATGCGAGCTCAATCTGATTGGCTGATTCAATCAGCCAATCAGATTTTTCCTACCTTAATTCCGATTGGCTGATAGAATCCTATCAGCCAATCGGAATTCGAGGGACACCATCTTGGATGACGTCATTTAAAGGAACCATCATTCGTCGTTCAGTCGTCGGCCAGGATGGATGTTCCGCGTCGGAGGTCTTCAGGATGCTGCCACTCCGCTCCGGATGGATGACGATAGAAGATGCCTCTTGGATGAAGACTTCAATCGGATGGAAGACCTCTTCTGCCCCGCTTGGATGAAGACTTCTACCGGATCGAGGACCTCTTCTTGCTCCGCTTGGATGAAGAATTTGGCTCGGCTCGGTGAAGACGACTCAAGGTAGGGAGATCTTCAGGGGCTTAGTGTTAGGTTTATTTAAGGGGGGTTTGGGTTAGATTAGGGGTATGTGGGTGGTGGGTTGTAATGTTGGGGGGGGGTATTGTATGTTTTTTTTTACAGGCAAAAGAGCTGAACTTCTTGGGGCATGCCCCGCAAAGGGCCCTGTTCAGGGCTGGTAAGGTAAAAGAGCTTTGAACTTTAGTAATTTAGAATAGGGTAGGGCATTTTTTTATTTTGGGGGGCTTTGTTATTTTAATAGGGGGCTTAGAGTAGGTGTAATTAGTTTAAAATTGTTGTAATATATTTCTAATGTTTGTAAATATTTTTTTATTTTTTGTAACTTAGTTCTTTTTTATTTTTTGTACTTTAGTTAGTTTATTTCATTGTATTTATTTGTAGGAATTGTATTTAATTTATTTATTGATAGTGTAGTGTTAGGTTTAATTGTATATAATTATAGGTATTTTATTTAATTAATTTATTGATAGTGTAGTGTTAGGTTTAATTGTAACTTAGGTTAGGATTTATTTTACAGGTAAATTTGTAATTATTTTAACTATTTTAGCTATTAAATAGTTCTTAACTATTTAATAGCTATTGTACCTGGTTAAAATAATTACAAAGTTACCTGTAAAATAAATATTAATCCTAAAATAGCTATAATATAATTATAATTTATATTGTAGCTATATTAGGATTTATTTTACAGGTAAGTATTTAGCTGTAAATAGGAATAATTTATTTAATAAGAGTTAATTAATTTCGTTAGATTAAAATTATATTTAATTTAGGGGGATGTTAGTGTTAGACTTAGCTTTAGGGGTTAATACATTTATTAGAATAGCGGTGAGCTCCAGACGGCAGATTAGGGGTTAATAATTGAAGTTAGGTGTCGGTGATGTTAGGGAGGGCAGATTAGGGGTTAATACTATTTATTATAGGGTTAGTGAGGCGGATTAGGGGTTAATAACTTTATTATAGTAGCGCTCAGGTCTGGTCGGCAGATTAGGGGTTAATAAGTGTAGGCAGGTGGAGGCGACATTGTGGGGGGCAGATTAGGGGTTAATAAATATAATATAGGGGTCGGCTGTGTTAGGGGCAGCAGATTAGGGGTACATATCGATAATGTAAGTAGCGGCGGTTTACGGAGCGGCAGATTAGGGGTTAATAATAATATGCAGGGGTCATCGATAGCGGGGGCGGCAGAATAGGGGTTAATAAGTGTAAGGTTAGGGGTGTTTAGACTCGGGGTACATGTTAGAGTGTTAGGTGCAGACATAGGATGAGTTTCCCCATAGCAAACAATGGGGCTGCGTTAGGAGCTGAACGCTGCTTTTTTGCAGGTGTTAGGTTTTTTTTCAGCTCAAACAGCCCCATTGTTTCCTATGGGGGAATCGTGCACGAGCACGTTTTTGAGGCTGGCCGCGTCCGTAAGCAACTCTGGTATCGAGAGTTGAAGTTGCGTTAAATATGCTATACGCTCCTTTTTTGGAGCCTAACGCAGCCATTCTGTGGACTCTCAATACCAGAGTTATTTTAAAGGTGCGGCCAGAAAAAAGCCAGCGTTAGCTACCCGGGTCGTTACCGACAAAACTCTAAATCTAGCCGATAGTATGTACAAATTCTAGCATTAATAATCATTTAAAAAAAAAATAAAAAAAACATGAGACAGGCATATCATGATTTCTAGAAATACAAATATACATTAGTTTATGTGAAAAAATCATATATCAGTTTTTTTATAATAAATACATAGAATATAACTATATATGAGATATTATTGTTTGTTCAGGTATAAATCTAGCTATTTATTGGACATTAACAGATGAAAAATAAAAGATTAGCTTTAGAGAAATGTGCTTGTTAATGGACAGTAATGAAATGGTATAAATAAAGTTGGAAAAAACAGAATATGCACAACATCAATGACTCTTATTTATCAACAGTCCGATGTTTATTGCTCCATACTTGACGCGCATGTTTTTGACTGAGTTTTAAATAAATAAGGGCGTTGTATGTAGAATCACGGCAGCGATGTCTGGCGAGTGTATTGACGCCAGCAAATGCACAGAGATTGATGCTTTGATAAATCGACCTCTTATTGTTAGTGCAAGGTGCTAACTTCGTTCTCCCCTGTGAGATTCTCTATCCCAGAGAGCTTCATTACTTTTTATGGGAGTTAGCTCTCATCTCTGTGGGACTTCTATGCTCCGCCCTTTTTCTTAGAGAATTCATGGAGTTCAGCCCCTGTGAAGTCTGCACTATACTTTCTCTCGAAGCTGGACAATTTTTCATCAACAGGCTCATGTAGCACAGCAGCACTAAATCCTTCACCTTAAAGATTCCTATGGGGCTCGCAACAAAACTCAGTTCCTAGCTTTTGCTGGAGCTCTAACCCAAATGTGCAATAAACCAAAGTTGCAATAGCAAATAGAAATAGTATCAAGATCAATGAAAATATTAATAGGGGGCATTAAAACAAGTTATGCAAGGGATAATTATATCAACACTAGGTTACAATAATAGAACTACAAACAAACAGTAAGAGTCCAATAGGTATAATCTTCATCAAAAAAGAGGATGGAGGGGGCAACGCTCCTGGAAGAAGTCCTGGAACATCAGTAACTGAAGGAAGAAAAACAAAGGTGGAACCTCATAGGTTAAGTACATCCAGTATATCAAAACCAATAAAGTAAGACAACAACTCACAAATTGCAGGGCACTACACGAAGTGCACGTGGTGTGTACTGGAGACTACCTGTCCCTCCAGTAGGATAATCTCAGGCAATCTCAGCAGTCCAATAGAGAGGTAACGATCTGAATCAATCACACCGTCCTCGCATCAACCCACTCTCTCTCGCACACACACCTCTCTCTCACACACACCTCACATACACCCTCATATACACACCCATCTGTCTCATACAAACCCTCATACACACATCTCTCTCTCTCTCAAACACACACCTATTTGTCATGCACACACACCAATACATAAACCCTAATATACACATATTTCTCTCACATACACACAGCTCCCTTTCACACACTCATATACACACCTCTCTCTCACTCACACACCCGCATACACACCCCTCTCTCTCACACACTCACACACCCTCATACACACATCTCACACACACCTCTTGCACTTGTCCCAGGTCGAGTGAGGGGACAAGTATTTTTGTCAAGCACTGGATGGGCGTAGTAGCTGTAGCTCTCAAATAATTCTGGATGCATAGATTGTTTTTAAAACAAAATAAATACTTTTACTCATATTCCCACTCCCACTCAATGTTGCACATTCTCTGAGCTCTCATCTCACTCAGAGACTTCATCAATCACTAATGCAAGCTGGAAGTACCGATGTGGGGGGGTGCGTTTATAGAGAAGAGGATGCGCTCAACTTAGTAACCTCCTCCTAAAGACTTTTTTTTTATTGGTGGCAGTCTGAGTTTATGTGCACTACTTATTTATCAGAGAAACTTTAGGATAATGTTTATGTGCTAAATAAGTAGTGCACATCAGTTTAAAAAAAAATCCAAACAAAAATTTACTTCTACTCCAAAGGCTTGTGAGCTATGAGCCTATTCCCTCCTAAAATAATAGTCGCAAGCAATGTTTGCTCTAATTTTTTTTTTTTGAATTTTTTTTTTTATTGAGACAAGAATAAAACAATAACATTTTGATGATAAGATCATTGAATAAACAGAGAAGACATTGACAAAGTTTTACAGCCAATATGCATTCCAAAAGACTAGTGTCACAGTTTCATATTTTTGGCAATCTTGTGAAGAAACAATGATCTAAATAGTAAATCAATACAGTCTCAGTTCCTTTTTTAAAAAAAAAGAAGGGTGTTTGCATAATGTACAGTGAGGATGAGTAGTTATCTCAGCGATATATATGTAGGTATATAGGTGCTGGTTTAGAGCATGTATACTCTGCAGAGGTATAGCAGTGAAGTAGTATGTGATCGGGGGGGGGAGAGGGGGAAAAAAAAGGGAAAGAAGAGAGGGAAGCAAACAGCATAAGGGCTGGCATGAGAGAGTCAGTGTATACGAGGGAATTAAAGAAGCGGGGGGGACACCTAGGTGAGAGGATTTATGATTTGGGTTGTATCCCAATTAGGGAATTTCATAAGCCACGGGGACCAGATCTCAAAAAATGAGTCAACCTTTTCTAGTACCTTATATGAGTACTGTTCCATTTGTCCAATATGTTGGATCACAGCCAGGGCCTGCGAGAGAGATGGAGGACTCTCTTTCTTCCATGATCTAGCTATGTTCAGTTTTGTGGCCATGAGAACATAGATCGCAAGGGCTTCCTTTGGGGAGTTAAGGTTTGACATCTGGAAGTGGAGCAGGGCTGTCTCTGGGATATGCTGTATGGTGATTCCTAATGTGTGGAGAAGGTAATAAACTTTTTTCCACAGTGGCTGGATGACCGGACAAGACCACCAGATGTGTTGTGCTGTACCTATGTGTCCACAACATCTCCAACAATCGGATGTGTGGGTGTTATAGATTCTGTGTAATGTAGCCGGGACTAGGTGCCAGCGGACGAAAATTTTATAGTGTAGCTCCCAAAGGGTGGCACAATGTAATAACTTTTTAGTTACTATAATTCTGACTTGCCAGACATCAATGTCAGTGGAAAAACCTAGCTCCCTCTCCCAGGCGACATGCTGCGAAATCTTATGTGGGGTGTGTGAATTGTTAAGTAAGTTGTAGTGTGAGGAGAGGGGATGTGAAATGCTAGATGCTTGTTGCCACATAGATTCCCATGGTGAGGGTTGTCTAAGTTCTGTCTTTGGATATCCCCATGTACGCAAGCGCGTGCTTAGGCGGTATGCCTCAAAGCTAAGGTTGATCGGTATTTGGAATTTAGCACATAAAGTATGATGTGAGAGCCACCTGTCGTTGTCATAAAAGTCTGTCACTAACAGTATTTGTCTGTTGCGCCACGCTTCAGGATGGGAATCTTATAAGGAAAAAAGTGCCCCTGGGATAGTGAGCTCAGGCGACGGGTGAGAAGATATAGCTGGGTTGTGTCTAATTTGATCCCACAACTGAAAAGCATGTTTAAATATCTGAAGTGTAATGTTCAGATGTTGTCTATGATGGGTGGGGATCCAAAGGAGATCTGAGAGAAGAGATTGTGGGTGGAGAAGTTCCGATTCGAGCATGTGCCATCTCGAGAGTCGTTCTGTATTATTCCAAGCTAAGTATATTGCATGGTATGGATCTAAAAAGATAAGATATTTTGGGGAGAAAGGACATTTTTATCGCAGCAATGCGACCAGTCCAGGAAATTTCTCGAAATTCCCAAGTGTCTAGTAGTTTCCTAAATTCCGGAAGTCTGTCTGAGTAATTTTGGGTTACAGTGATAGATGGGTCTGGGCTAAGGGATATTCCTAAAATCTTAAGAGAAGATTTGTTCCAATGGAACTGATATTTTCTTTGGAGCCGTGTGAGTTCATCAGGCGGTATATGTATGGGGAGTGCTTCTGTCTTTGTAATGTTAAGCTTATAGTAGCTTAATTTACTGAAATTCTTAATGATCTTAAAGACTGGGGGCAGCGACTCACTAGGAAAAGTTAGCATCAGTGTGATGTCATCAGCATATAATGAAATAGTATGCATCTTTGACCCAACATGGAGTCCTGTTACTCGCGAGTCTCTCCTAATGCATTGTGCAAGGGGTTCAATAGCTAAGGCAAATAGGAGGGGTGACAATGGACATCCCTGCCTGGTGCCATTGGTTATGGGGAATAGGGTAGACTGGAATCCAACTCCTCGCACTCTGGCCGAGGGGCTGGAGTAAAGAGCTTTAACCGCTAAGACAAAGGGGTCTGGAATTCTTAAGGACTCTATTACCTTCCAGAGGTATTCCCATCTGACCCTGTCAAATGCCTTTTCAGCATCCAGAGACAGGGCCAGAAGGGGGACCTCTTGTGTTGATGCAAAGTGCAAGAGGTCTAAGATACGCCTTGTTGTGTCAGGGCCCTCTCTATGTAGGATAAAGTCCACCTGGTCGCTGGCTATAAGGGAAGGGATAACTCTGGTGAGTCTATTAGCCAGCAATTTGGCATATATCTTAGTGTCAATGTTAAGCAAAGAAATTGGGTGGTAACTAGTGCATTGATCTGGGGGGTTGCCTGGTTTTAAAATTGTTGCTATTGTGGCTTCTAGAAATTCCACGGTAAAAGAACCACTACTCATGGTTTCCTGGCAGAGTCTACAAAGAAGGGGAGCTAACAGATGTTGGAAGTTTTTGTAAAATCTTGTTGTGAAACCGTCTGGGCCAGGAGATTTCCCTAGTTTCATGGATTGTATAACTTTTCGTATTTCATCCATAGTAACCGGGGCTGTCAGAGTATGAGCATCGTCTGGGTCTAGCATAGATAGAGATAGGTTCTCAAGAAAAGAAGTTATGTCCTCCATAGAACTGGCCGGTAAGTCATGTGTATCTCCTATATTATATAGGGTGTGGTAAAATTTTCTGAAGGAATTCCCTATGTCTAAGGGAGAGTAGACCAGCCTACCATTTGAGTCGTGAATAGCCATAATTCGGGATTGAGCAGTTTGATGCTTAAGTTTTGCCGCTAGTAGGGTAGTGGCTTTATTGCTTTGGTGGTAATAGATTTTTTTGAACTTCTCTAGCATATTTTGAGTTCTTTTGATTTCTAAAGTTTGGATTTGTTTAGTAATATCTGCTATTTTATCATTCACTGATGTAGAGTAATGTAAACCAAGTGAGGCTCTTAGTTCTCTTAATTGAATGTTTAAAGTCGACAGAGTAGCGCCACTCCTCGAGCGCACAACTGACTCAGCCTGGATAAGATGCCCTCTCATGACTGCTTTAAGAGCAGCCCAGAGGTTCTGGATTGAGGTTTGATTATTGTCGTTTAAACAAAGAAAGTCAGCAATCTTGGATTGGAACTCTAGCTTCAGGGTCGGATCTGTAATGGTCCAGTCTTGCAGGCGCCAGAATGGGGGGGAGGGAGGTGAGAGATTTGGGCCTAGGCGTAAGTGTAGAGCATCATGGTCAGACCAGGATATTGTGGTAATTTTAATGTAGGATATATGGTCTAGCAATTTAGCACCTGTAAAAAAGTAATCTATGCGGGAATGTGAATTATGCGGTGTAGAATAGAATGTAAAGTCCTTCTCCTGTGGGTGGAACGACCTGTATATGTCATATAAGTCATGTTGTGCCATAAGTGTCTGAAATGCTTTGTAGAGCGATAGTGAGTTTCTGTCATTATGGCCGGTTCCTGGGCCAGCTCTATCAAGGTAGATATCCCAAAGTAAATTATAGTCTCCACCTAAGATCAATTCCCCCTGTTTCACCACTGAGATCGATCTAAGAAGTGATCTCAGAAATTTAACTTGCTTAGAGTTGGGGGCATATAGATTAACTAAGGTAATCAATTGCTTATTGGGTTTACATACTAAGATAATAAATCTGGCACAAGGGTCACACTCAACATAAATGGGTTCATATAGGATATTTTTGCCAATATATATCGCTACACCCCTAGACTTTGAGGAATGTGTGGCTTCAAGTACTATGGGGTATCGGCGTGTAGTGTGTGTGATTCCAGAGTTAGAGGTCCAATGTGTCTCCTGAATGAAGGCTATATCTATATTGTTTTTATATAGATAAGTGTTGAGGAGACTGCGCTTCATGGGGGAGTTAAGACCCTTGGTATTAAGTGTAATAAACCCCCCAGGTTATAGAGAGTGATGTGTATGTAGGCAGTTAATTATGGGACTAAAGTGTATGTGAGCACAAGGATAGTGATTGTGACTCCTCGCAAAGAAGGGACATAGAGTACGGAAAATACTGTTATCCTATACTATATGCTGTAGCAGTTGTAGTGTATACAGAGAGGTGCATTTTGAGATCAAATGCTTGAGAATTCTGCCAAAGAAATGTCATGTGAAGGTGTGCTACAATATTATTACAATTTGCATTCTAAAACAAAGAAGAGGAGGAAAAAGATACATAACATATTATATAACATAACCATAAGAAAACATAAACATGTGGTCTAAAGTAATCCAGCCCTCTCAATCAGGACAACCATAAGGATTGTAGGGTCTTCAGACTATGAATTATGATTTTCTCTCTGTCGCTCAGAAAAAGAAAAGGGTGAGGGGAGAGAAAATCTAGTCCCTGTATATAAACCTAACGAATATTAATAACAGGGAGCATATCAACAGCGGTCCTGAACTGACCCTCAAAATATTGGTCCTAAACTAGATAAAGAAGGATATATAGCAAATTATTTAACATAACATATTAAGACATTGATATCGTAACCAGAGAGTTTAGGTATCTTCCAGTATGTGAGCTATGTAGGTTATATTTTCTTCCTATGAGGAGACCCGACTCTCCTCCCCCCACCCGACAAGGACGAGGGGAAAGAGAGGCGACCCCCGACAATTTAACCCAAGTAATTTATAATTCAGCAGAGAATAATGGTCAGGATAACAATACAGGGTCAAAAACATAGTATGAAATAAAATAAAATGAAAAACCAAGAGCCAAAAGAGAGTAAGGTATGTACCCGTGTGTAAGCTCTTAGGTTTAACTGACTGAGTCCTTCTGCCGGGATAGTCCTTATCTTTGAGTTCTGAGAAGACAGAGCAAATCTAGCATAAGGTATGTACCCGTATGTGTACTCTGTTGATGTTTAGAGCCTCGGAAAAAGTGAGTGTGGTAGTGATAAGTTGAGGTGCAAGTCTATGCCTTAAGTGTTCAGATTGTTAGTTAAGATCATCTTCTTCTCGGGGAGGAGGGTCCACGTTTGGGGGACGCCATTCCGGTACTGTGGTGTTAAGTCCCTTGGAGTTGTTTTTCCGTCTATCTCTAGACTCCCGAGTAAGCGTCAGCCCCAGGTTGTGCAGCACTTTCAGGCCCTGTTCTAGGGTTGAGATAACGTAAGATTGTTCCTCGTGCCTGAAGAAAATCTTTACCGGGAACCCCCATCTGTATTTTATATTGTGATGTCTTAAGGTTTGTGTCACCTGTTGAAAGGATCTTCTTTTGGCTAAGGAGTGTGGAGACAAATCCGGGAAAATTTGTAGATTGTGATAAGGTTTATTGAGAGGTTTGTTCTTAAAAGATGCTTTGAGGATCCTCTCTTTTGTTGTGTAATAATGAAGTCTCAAGATTACGTCTCTTGGGGCGTCAGAGGGTGAGTTGCGCGGCCGCAATGCCCTATGGGCTCTGTCAATCAGAAGATCTGAATCAGAGGTAGTGCCTAAAAGGTCTCTGAAGAGGCCAAGTAGATAGTTATTAAATTCGGCTGGTATTATTTCTTCCGCAATTCCCCTAGTCCTGAGGTTGTTCCGGCAGGAGCTGTCCTCTAGATCCGCCAATTTGGCCTCTAGATCAGAGATTTGTTCGGCTAGGCTCTGAGAGTATGAAAGTAGATTTGAGTGATCTACAGCTAGTTCTTCATGTTTTTTTTTCCAGTGTTTCTGTTCTTTCTCCCAGTGAAGAGATATCACGTTTCAATTTGCTACTGATTGACCGAAATCCTCTCTTATAGACGAGTAGTGAGTGTCCATTTTATCATATAAGGTCTTGATAGTCTTGAAGAAGGTTGATTGTGAAAGAGCTGTTCTGTCTTTAGATGGATTATCCCCTTTCAGGCGTCTATGTAGAGAGAAATTGAAGTCCCTAGAGTCCTCCTCTGAGAGGTCTGGGTCAGACGCATTTTTACTATGGAAGTGATCCGTTCTCTTGGGGATTTCTTGGTGTTTTGGTTTCCTCTTTCCAGATTGTGCCATATTCAGTAGAGGACTAACTTGTGTGATCTGAGCACAAAAAGAATTTCTGCACTAAAGATGAGACCTGGGGGGGGTTCAAATCGGCACCTCACTTATGATGGGCCTAGCCCTGCATTATTTATTATAATTGTTTAGGTAGAAGTAGGTAAGACGGATGGGATTGTGTATCTTATATGCCTCCTGAGTGACAGCTTCCAGTCTAGGAATGTGCAGTGGATACACAGAGGAAATGGATATAGTCTCTTTACAAGGCTTAGCGCTTAGAAGCTACCCCCCTCCAGGGATAGTGCCACCTCTGGGCGAGCTCGGGAAAAGGAAAATGGGTATGACCCACAGTCAGTAATGGCTGCGGGAAAGGAAGGAGGGGGATCTTAGCACAGTTGGTAGCAAGTAGTGTGATTGGGTCTTGCGTTGAAGAAATATTCTGTGGGAGCTCTCTGTTTATGAGGGAGTCTGAACTTTTCTTCAGGAGCGCTTTGGGTTTGAGCGTGTGAGTGGTGAGGTAGTTTACCCCTATTAGGGCAGCAAGTGAGATAAGAAAGACAAAGATCAAATCCTATTTAATCTTCTAGTATCAGATGCCTCTGAGCAATAAGCAGTCTTCAGAGTTTCAACGCTTATCTTTCAGTTGTGGCTATGAGTCTTTTCTTCTGCTTTATCACAGCAGGTTTAATTTGTCTGGTGTGCTGTGTGTTACAAAAGTACCTGACAGGTTCCTGACAACGTGAGGGAGTATAATTAGTGAAAGCAGAAACCAAGCGGTGCTATGCAGGCAGTGCTAGGTGGCAAAGTTCTTTTTGTCTGTCTCTTTATATCCTAAGGTCTTTCTCCCCTGCACTCCAAACAATCGTTATATAGGATCACTGCTATGGTAAGCTCTTTTGCGTAGTGTGGTATGTGGCTATTTTAACTTTTCTACCCCCACTATGTCCCAGCAGCCAGCTATCTGAAGAGAGCAGAGAGGCCTCTCCCTTACCGGTAACAGGGTGCTTGGTAAAATGGAGTCTGTTTGCTGTCTGTTACTGCATCTATGGGCCTGAGACCTCTGTCACAAATGCTGGCAGGGATCTGAGGGAGATTTCCGATCTGTTCCCCCAGCCACTAGTGTCCGGTGTAGGATGTGTGGGCAGGATGTATGTCCCTTACCCGTGCTTGAGGCGGACAGGGGTGTGGGAGATCCTCTCCTTGGAGTGCGCTGGGAAATGTTGGGAGGGACTTCACAGTGTGCACCGCCGCATTTAGGGTCCTCCGGGTGAGCCGTAGAAGGTGTCAGGTAGGCTCGCTGTTTGTGCGGCAGATTGAGGTGTTCTTCAAGTGCTGGAGTTCAGGGCAGTCGCTCAAGATGTAGCTCCGTAGCACAGCAGTGCTCTGCTATACGGCCCCAAAGCTGGTGGTGCTGAGGAATGAAAAAACAGCTCAAGAGTGGCAAATTGAGAGACTCAAAATGCCTATAAATACACCTCCCACCTCACTCATACCTTAGTTATACGTGTAGCCACTTAAATCAAAGGCACTAGAATCAAACTGAGACAACTGCCTGAAGAACCTTTCTACCAAAGGCTGCTTCCGAGGAAGCAAACACATCAAAATGGTAAAATTTAGTTAAAGTATGCAAAGAAGACCAAGTTGCAGCTTTGCAAATTTGATCAACTGAAGCTTCATTCTTGAAAGCCCAAACAGTGGCAACTGATCTAGTAGAATGAGCTGTAATTCTCTAATGCGGAGACTGCCCCACCTCCAAATGAGCTTTGTGAATCAAAAGTCTTAACCAAGATGCCAGAGAAATAGCAGAGACTTTTTTTACTTTTCCCAGAGCCAGAAAAAATAACAAACAGACTAGAAGTTTTCCTGAAATCTTTAGCAGCCTCAACATAATATTTCAAGGCTCTTACCACATACAAAGAATGTAAAATCCTTTCAAGGGTATTCTTAGGATTAGGACACAAAGAAGAAACAATAATTTCCCTATTGATGTTGTTAGAATTCACAACTTTAGGCAAAAATTTAAATGAAGTCCGCAAAACAGCTTTATCTTGATGGAAAATCAGATAAGGAGACTCACAAGAGAGAGCAGACAATTCAGAAACTCTTCTAGCAGAAGAGATAGCCAAAAGAAATAACACTTTCCAAAAAAATAATTTAATGTTCAGAGAATGGACACAGTCAAACACAGATTGATGGTTACGTCACTCCAGATGTTCTGAACGCAAGTTCGGCACAATCTGACTACTTTTGGAAGTTATCAAAGAACTACCAGGTACGCTCGCCACTTTTCCGGCCCAGCGTACCTGGTTTTCAATCCGCTGCCCTGGAGGCAACGGATGCCATAGGAATCAATGGGAGTCTGACAGCAGCGAAAGCTCATGTTCACTGCTGCCCGATATCCCATTGATTGCTATGGGAAATGTCTACACCTAACACCCTAACATGTACCCCGAGTCTAAACACCCCTAATCTGCCCCCTCTACACCGCCACCACCTATATTATACTTACTAACCCCTAATATGCCGCCCCCTACACCGCCGCCACCTACATTATACTTATTAACCCCTAAAACGCTGCTCCCGGACCCCGCAACAACTCAATAAACTTATTAACCCCTAAACCACCGCTCCTGGACCCCTCCACAACTCTAATAAATGTATTAACCCCTAAGCCGCTACTCCCAGACCCCGCCGCTACTCCCGGACCCCGCCGCCACCTACATTATACCTATTAACCCCCAATCTGCCGCCCCCTATACCGCCGCCACCTACATAAACTTATTAACCCCTATCCTGCCGATCCCGAACCCCGCCGCAACTAAATAAATTGATTAACCCCTAAACTGCTGCTGCCGGAGCCCACCGCCACCTACATTATATTTATTAACCCCTAATCTGCCCCCCCTACACCACCGCCACTATAATAAACATATTAACCCCTAAACCTAAGTCTAACCCTAACACCCCCCCTAACTTAAATATAATTTAAATAACTCTAAATAAATATTACTATAATTAACTAAATTATTCCTATTTAAAACTAAATACTTACCTGTATAATAAACCCTAAGATAGCTACAATATAACTAATATTTATATTGTAGCTAGCTTATGGTTTATTTTTATTTTACAGTCAAGTTCGTATTTATTTTAACTAGGTACAATAGTTATTAAATAGTTATTAACTATTAAATAACTACCTAGCTAAAATAAATACAAATTTACCTGTAAAATAAAACCTAACCTAAGTTACAATTACGCGTAACACTATACTATCATTAAAATAATTAAATAAATTAACTGCAATTAAATAAAACTAATTACAATTAAATAAAATTAACTAAAGTACAAAAAACCCCACTAAATTACAGAAAATAAAAAAATAATTACAAGAATTTTAAACTAATTACACCTAATCTAATTCCTCTAATAAAATAAAAAAAATAAAATAATAAAAATCCCTACCCTATACTAAATTACAAATAGCCCTTAAAAGGTCTTTTTGCAGGGCATTTCCCCAAAGTAAGCAGCTCTTTTACCTGTAAAAAAAAATACAACACCCCCAACATTAAAACCCACCACCCACACACCCAATCCTACTCTAAAACCCACCCAATCCCCCGTAATAAAACCTAACACTAACCCCTTGAAGATCACCCTACCTTGAGACGTCTTCACCCAGCCGGGCACAAGTGGACCTCCAGAGGGGCAGAAGTCTTCATCCGATCCGGGCCGAAGAGGACCTCCAGACGGGCAGAAGGCTTCATCCAGGCGGCATCTTCTGTCTTCAACCATCCGGAGCGGAGCGGGTCCATCTTCAAGCCAGCCGACGCGGAGCATCCTCTTCTTCCGACGACTCCCGACGAATGAAGGTTCCTTTAAATGACGTCATCCAAGATGGCGTCCCTTGAATTCCGATTGGCTGATAGAATTCTATCAGCCAATCAGAATTAAGGTAGGAAAAATCCTATCAGCCAATCAGCCAATAGGATTGAGCTTGCATTCTATTGGCTGATTGGAACAGCCAATAGAATGTGAGCTCAATCCTATTGGCTGATTGCATCAGCCAATATAATTTTTCCTACCTTAATTCCAATTGGCTGATAGAATCCTATCAGCCAATTGGAATTCAAGGGACACCATCTTGGATGACGTCATTTAAAGGAACCTTCATTCGTCGGGAGTTGTCGGAAGAAGAGGATGCTCAGCGTCGGCTGGCTTGAAGATGGACCCGCTCCGCTCCAGATGGATGAAGAAAGATGCCGCCTGGATGAAGACTTCTGTCCGTCTGGAGGTCCTCTTCTGCCCGGATCAGATGAAGACTTCTGCCCCTCTGGAGGTCCATTTGTGCCCGGCTGGGTGAAGACGGCTCAAGGTAGGGTGATCTTCAAGGGGTTAGTGTTAGGTTTTATTAAGGGGGGATTGGGTTGGTTTTAGAGTAGGGTTAGGTGTGTGGGTAGTGGGTTTTTTTACAGGTAAAAGAGCTGATTACTTTGGGGCAATGCCCCGCAAAAAGCCCCTTTAAGGGCTATTTGTAATTTAGTATAGGGTAGGGATTTTTATTATTTTGGGGGGCTTTTTTATTTTATTAGGGGGATTTGATTAGGTGTAATTAGTTTAAAATTCTTGTATTTTTTATTGTCTGTAATTTAGTGTTTGTTTTGTTTTGTACTTTAGTTAATTTTATTTAATTGTAATTATTTTTTTTAATTGTAGTTATTTTATTTAATTATTTTAATGATAGTGTAGTGTTAGGTGTAATTGTAACTTAGGTTAGGATTTATTTTACAGGTACTTTTGTCTTTATTTTAGCTAGGTAGTTATTAAATAGTTAATAACTATTTAATAACTATTGTACCTAGTTAAAATAAATACAAAGTTGCCTGTACAATAAAAATAAAGCCTAAGCTAGCTACAATGTAACTATTAGTTATAGTGTAGCTATCTTA
The DNA here is from genome assembly GCF_027579735.1 of Bombina bombina. Lineage (NCBI taxonomy): Eukaryota > Metazoa > Chordata > Amphibia > Anura > Bombinatoridae > Bombina > Bombina bombina. Next base: position 873,539,532 of record NC_069504.1, read on the forward strand.
GGGTTTATTTTAAAGGTAAGTATTTAGTTTTAAATTGGAATAATTTAGTTAATTGTAGTAATTTTATTTAGATTATTTTAAATTATATTTAAATTAGGGGGGTGTTAGGGTTAGGGTTAGACTTAGGTTTAGGGGTTAATATGTTTATTATAGTGGCGGCGGTGTAGGGGGGGCAGATTAGGGGTTAATAAATATAATGTAGGTGGCAGTGGGCTCCGGGAGCGGCGGTTTAGGGTTAAACAATTTATTTAGTTGTGGCGGGGTCTGGGATCGGCAGGATAGGGGTTAATAACTTTATGTAGGTGGCGGCGGTATAGGGGGCGGCAGATTAGGGGTTAATAGGTATAATGTAGGTGGTGGCGGGGTCCGGGAGCGGCGGTTTAGGGGTTAATACATTTATTAGAGTTGCGGCGGGGTCCGGGAGCAGCGGTTTAGGGGTTAATAACTTTATTTAGTTGCGGGGGGCTCCGGGAGCAGCGGTTTAGGGGGTAAAACAGTTTAGTTTAGTGTAGGTGCTTAGTGACAGTATAGCATAGTATAGTAAGAAAGCTGGGAAAAAGCCGAAGAGCAGCGAGATTGATGACTGTTAGTTAACAACAATCCGCTGCTCATTGCACCGTACTTGGTGCGCAGCTTTTTGACAGCTTTCTTGATAAATTTGGCGAACGGATTCAGGTCCGCGGCGGCGATCTTAGGCAATCTCAGGCGAGCGTATTGGTGCTGTTGAATGTTAGAAAGTCGACGGCTTGATAAATAGAGGCCATAGACTCAAAAGGAGGAGCCTGTAAAATCTTGAAAACCAAAATTGAGACTCCAAGGAGGAGAAATAGATTTAATAACAGGTTTGATACGAATCAAAGCCTGAACAAAACAATGAATATTAGGAAGCTTAGCAATCTTTCTATGAAATAAGACAAAAAGAGCAGAAATTTGTCCTTTCAAAGTATTTGCAGACAAACCCTTATCCAAACCATCCTGAAGAAACTGTAAAATTCTTGGAATTCTAAAAGAATGCCAAGTATAACCATCAGCTGAACACCATGAAATATAAGTTTTCCAAACCCAATAATAAATCTTCCTTGAAACAGACTTACTAAGCCTGTATCATAGTGCTAATAACTGAGTCAGAGAAACCTCTATGACTAAGCACTAAGCGTTCAATTTCCATGCCTTCAAATTTAGAGATTTGAGATCCTGATGGAAAAACGGCCCTTGAAACAAAAGGTCTGGCTTTAAAGGAAGCAGCCAAGGCTGGCAACTGGACATGCTGACAAGGTCCGCATAACAAAACCTGAGAGGCCCAGCTGGTGCTATCAGAAACACATAAGATTGTTCCATTATGATCTTGGAGATCACCCTTGGAAGAAGAACCAGAGGCGGAAAAATGTAAGCAGATCTGTAAAACCAAGGAATTGCTTAAGCATCCACCATCTCTGCCTGAGGATCCTTGGACCTGGAAAGTTATCTTGGAAGCTTCTTGTTCAGATGAGAGGCCATCAGATCTATTTATGGAGGACCCCACATCTGTACCAATTGAAAAAACACATCTGGATGGAGAGACCACTCTCCCGGATGTAAAGTTTGATGACTGAGATAATCCGCTTCCCAATTGTCTACTCTTGGGATATGAATCACAGAAATTTGATAAGAGTTGGATTCCACCCAAGAAAGTATCAGAGATACTTCTTTCATTGCTGAAGGACTGCAGTGACATTGTCTGTTTGAAATGGAATGTAAAGTTCTCTCTTCAATAGAGGCCAAGGGGTCAATTTATCATTGTGGGGACAGACATGATACTGTATCATATCCACCGCATATCGATAAATGCCGACAGCATACGCTGTCAGCATTTATCATTGCACCAGCAGTTCTGGTGAACTGCTGGTGCAATACCGCCCCCTGCAGATTCACGGCCTATCGGCCGCTAGCAAGGAATGTCAATCAACCCGATCATATTTGATCGGGCTAATTGCTGTCCACCACCTCAGAGGTGGTGGATGAGTTAAGGAGCAGCGGTCTTAGGAATATAGAATAGTCTTGATTTTAAAACAAGGGAAAGAAGCTAACTCAATGGATTCTTACAGGCCTATATCCCTGTTAAATGTAGACTATAAAATCTTAGCGCAAATTCTAGCTACAAGATTGCAATTGGTGATCAAGAATCTTATACACTCAGATCAAACTGGCTTTATCAAAGGGAGAATGCTAATATCTAACATAAGGAAATTTGAGATACTGTTAAACTATAGTAATATAGCCTGTAGGGAGAACAAGTGGTTGGGGAGAGATGCAGCGATTATAACTGTGGATGCACAGAAGGCGTTCAACTCTTTGATATGGGATCACATGTTTACCACTATAAGGAAGTTTGGAATTAAGGGTCATTTCTCTAATATGATCTCACTGTTATATTCCTGTCCCTCATCAGCTTTAGTCATTAATTCTATGGTATCAGAGAGGTTTGTTCTACAGCGAGGTACACGCCAGGGGTACCCCATTTCACCTCTCTTGTTTAATTTAGCATTAGAACCTCTAGCTATTTACTTCAGGAATAAGCTTGAGGGAATTAATATAGATAAGCATAAGATCGAGCAGGCTATATACACAGATGACCTATTGATCTTTACACAAAATCTCCAAAATAACTTATGTTAGGTGTCCCCCCAGGGGGGTAAGTGTCAGGTCAGGCCGAAGCCACGGGCCAGTGTACCACCTGAGGCATATGTAGATTACCTGATAAGGGCCCCTTAGAATGACTCAGACCACGCAGCATTATGATCGAAAGCCAATTCTGTTTATTGCACAGTGCAAGCCTTTCTTATAGTGACATACAGGGTTAAGGGGATGACACGTTAGGACCGCGTCATCTTACACAGTTATACAGAGCAAAATACAAGGAAAAGCTGGAATATGAGTTTCTCATAACAATACTTACAGAGTCATAACAAACTACCATCTGCGGAGACAACAAGGTTTCTGAACCATCTTGTTTACATTATCTTATTCTATCTTATTCTGGGCATAGGGCCAGGGTACATTGGCAAGGCCGAACAGCTAAGGAAACTATCATAACATGCACATAGTTCTCACTACATAATAACCCAGTATAATAAAGTTTACTCATTACAAAATGGCTACTAGGAACAAGATGGCTGCGAGGAACAAGATGGCTGCCATCAGGTTCATATTACCCCTAACATACCATCCTTTTATTCTAACAGAATAACATAAAAATAGACTGGCATAGAAAGTTAGTAAAGCCTTATATTATGGTAACAGAACTCTGTGAGAATACTAAAGAGAAAAATATTCCTATGTTGTGATATACTCTTATAGACTAATTGTCGCTGCATATAGGTACAGTCCCTCCAATACCTTCCATCTATCTTCCAGCCTTCCCAAAACTACCGGTCCACCAGCACAGAGACCCAACCAGCCCCCCATCTACCCCCAAACAACGCTGCATCTTCTATCTCTCCACCTGCATTGCTAGCACCCCCCAATATGTCCAACAGTTCCTTTTCCACAGTAAAGCATGACATAGCAACAGCACAACTGTCTCTAGGTGGCCTCTGAATACTTTAAGAACAGTCTTTGTCCATTTGAGAGTGCTGCACCTTGACACTTTGCTATAATACAGTTCTCCAACAGTTCATTTGCAGTAGGGGTGCTTATCCACGGTTCTTCCGCAGGGAGATACTGGAAATCTGATGGTTTGTTCATGGGGTAGACAAGGCAACCAGTGGATACCCATGGCAAGCAAACACTCGAGTCACAGGGAGTCTAGGAAGCAAACAGAAACAGTACAGGATGAGTACACACCTCAATACAATCACAATCATGTCCAAATAAAACGTCACTTTCATCCTATGTTATTTAAAATCAAACAAAACATTGTTGATATATAATACAAACTAAATACATTGACATTTCTCAGAGAATAATTTACAACTTCTCTATACACTTTTAAATGATACTTCATGAATACTACGCAAGTGAAAACCTGTCAGACTTCATCAAGGGCCTGAATGGTTATGCTAAAACTTATGCTAAGGCCTGCCCTGTAGTAAGAATGGAAAAAAGAAAACAGTCAATGAAAATAAATGAATTTCTTTACACTGTCACTTTGAACTTCTAAAAATAAAAGAACCTCGTGTTGCTTTATTCTGGATGGCTGCTATCTATAATGTTTATCATTCTCCAACCATGATCCTAATATTCAACAATCTCATCTGATATAAACACTACTAGTTTACTAATTATTTTATGCAACCTAAATTCTCTCACACTCCTGTATGAGGAAAGCATACAAACAGAACATCATTTAAAACTACAAGTTCTTTTAAAGGTAAACACATCTTTATGGTAAGAATTACTCTCTTTGACAAACATCAGGAATGACCAAATTCACTTTGCAGATACCATACTAATTAATAAAAGGGAAAAATACATTTGCTTTTCTAAACCATAATTATGCTATTCCCTAAACAAACATTTCTCTGTATATTTACTATAAACTTCTAGCTTAGACGTGTCCTCCTTATGTTCTAGAGGGTGAAGGGTCTAAAATATTATGATATATTGTAACATTTTCCTTAAACATATTTTTTTTTTTATTATTATTATTATTATTATTTTTTATTGAAATTCACAGGTATACAAAAATCGCAATCAAGTTACAGTGTCATATGACATAAGTGATTAGTTGTCGTACATCAAGATATCAAATGAAAAAGACAAATTTTGCATAAATACCTAGTGAATCTCTTTATACATTTCTTTTTAACTTTTTAGAAAACGTGACACCCTAGGCTAAACATTTGTCCTAGGATGGAGGGCTTTTTATTTTGAAAGTAGAGAACAAGAATAAACAATAACAACAAAACAAACTTTGCTATGCATCATATCAGATCACCTGTCCAGTATGAAAAGAAACCTGTTACATCTCAGATTACAATACATTCACAATGCAGTCCAAGGACCTCTCTCGTGTGGTCCCTCTACCAGATGTTCCACTCTCCTCTTATGACTGCCTCCAACATGTATATCGTATTTTTAAATGGATAGAGCACTCACCTCTGGGTAGGGAGATCTAGCGACTCAAAAAAGAGTCTCCATTTGACAATGAAACAAGCAACTCTGGTGTCAACATCATACAAGGTGTCACATTGTTCATACATCAAAGATTTCAGTAACATTTGCTTTAAGAAACTAACAGGGGGGGGGTTAACATTTAACCATTTACGAAAGATGCATTTTCTTGCCAAGAGTATGACATTAATCAAAAGTTTCTTATCTCGTCTTGGAGCCGCTAATTGCTCTAGGAATATCACCTGACTGGGAGTGAGCGTGATGGGAGCGCGCATAATTCTGGAGAGCCAAAAGGACACCTGGTTCCAATATCTACGAATTTTGGGGCAGTACCACAGATAATGTAAAAAGTCAGGGTTAGGGTAAGAGCATTTTCCACATACATTTGAAAAGTCTGCCCTCCACTTACTCAGTCTGTTAGGTGTGAGGTAGTCCTGATAGATAACTCGTATTTGGGATTCCCTAAGGTCGGCCGCCAAAGTCGCTGACCAGGTAAGAGTGAGGCTGTCCAGTATGGTCTTTTCAGAGGAGATCATCGGTAGCTTTTTACGCCAGTTGTCTAAGAGTTGGGGTAACATAATGGCTGCTTTTGAGTTTATGAGTGCATTGTAGATTGAGGATATAGTGTAGTTGTGAGCTCGAAACTGTGCTATGGTGCTTGCCAGCGGAGGGGTGACCCAGAATGTTGCGCAGTGTTGTAAGATGTGATTTATATAATGTCTGACCTGAAAGTAGGCAAACCTGTTGGTATAGGGGATTAGGAACTTTCTGCATAGCTCGTCAAATGGCAGGACTGTCTTAGCTGAGTGATCTAACATTTTATCTAGATTGTCAACACCCAGAGCCTTCCAAGTCTGGAAAACAGGGTATAGCGTACCAGGGTGGAATCTCGGATTACCTGTCAGGGGAAGGTATTTGGTGTGAGCGGGGTCCCACCCAAGGGCTTTGGTCAAAGATCTCCACCCAAGGAGCACATCTCTAAACATCGGGTGGGTAACTATATTCGCCGGGAGCTCTGATAGGGAGGCATGCGGGAGGAAAGCAGGGGATAATTGAGGCAAGGAAGCTTCTTCTAAGTGGATACTAGAGAAATGCTGGGTGTTCAGTGTCCAGTCTAATGACAGTTTTGCCAGGGAGGCCCAGTTGTAGTATACTAAGTTCGGCAACCCCAGTCCTCCACGCGAGTAAGGGAGATAGAGTTTATTTGCCCCAATACGTGGCTTACTACCCCTCCACAGGAAGGTTCTGATTGTAGTATTTAAGAAGGCCACGTCTCTTCGTGTGAGTAGTAATGGGAGCATTTGCATGGGATACAGAATTTTGGGGAGGGTCATCATTTTGACAATGTGGACTCTACCCATGAGAGATAGTGGCAAATTTTGCCATGCCGCCAGCTCTGTTTTAATTTGGTGGATCAGAGGGGATATATTGTGAGCGTACCAATTCTGCGGATTTGCCGAAATATGTATGCCTAAGTAAGTTAAGTAGTCGTCTACCGGTCGAAAGGGGTATAGCTCAGGGGAGTGGTCAGATCTCCGGTGTAACCATAAGATTTCAGATTTTGAAACATTTATTTTATACCCTGAGAACCGTCCAAACAGCTCAATGGCATTCAGAATAGCTGGGATGTGTGTCTGAGGGTTGGAAACAAAAAGTAACATGTCGTCTGCATAGAGGGCGATTTGAAGTTTGTGAGATGCAAGTTGTATTCCTGGGAAGATAGCTCTCAGGCGCACTGCCAGGGGCTCTAGAGCCAAGTTGAACAGCAGCGGGGAGAGAGGGCAGCCCTGCCGTGTTCCCCTATGAAGAGGGATTGGGGGAGAGTAGAGATTGTTTATCAACAGGTATGCCACCGGGTGGGAATATATGTTAGTGAGGAAGGTCGTGAAATGCCCTGATATGCCAAAAGCCTTCATAGAGTGGAAGAGATGCGACCATTCCACGTGATCGAAGGCCTTCTCTGCGTCAAGTGACAGCAGGAAGGCCTCCGGGAGGGACGAGAGGATTCTCTGTTGCTTAGCCTGCCAATGATATGATATCGCATGAAGAACTCTGCGAATGTTTGTGACCGAGGAGCGAGTAGGGGTAAAGCCTGTTTGGTCCGGATGCAGGACGTGGGGGAGTATATGTTTTAACCGGTTCGCTAAAAACTTGGTGAGTAGCTTGTAATCAACGTTTAAAAGAGATATGGGTCTATATGATGCTGGGAGTGTGGGATCCTTACCCACTTTATGGATGACTGTGATATTAGCTGCAGGGAAGCTGGCAGGAGGGACGGTCTGTCCTGTAAAGAAGTGGTCAAATAAGGTGGTAAGAACCGGGGCAGTTTGGTCGGAGAGCATCCTATAGAATTCAATGGGAAGCCCATCTGGGCCTGGCGTCTTTCCCAGAGCTAGAGATTTAATAGTCTGGGTGACCTCTTCAGGAGAGATCGGGGCATTGAGACTATCTAACTGTTCCTCTGTGATTGTGGGTAGAGTTAGATTATTCCAAAACTGTTGATGTGCATTGTCGTGAGGTGGTTGTGATTGATATAAGTTAGTGTAGTAATTTGTGAATTCAGTTACTATCATAGACTTATCATTAGTTAGCTGGCCCTGGCTTTTAATGGCTGGAACTCCTCTGTTAGCTTGTTTAATTTTAACCAAGGAGGCTAGGAATTTCCCAGCTCTGTTACCATGGCGCAGAAATAGGCCCTGGTTCTTGTTTTCTCTGTGTATGGTGTTTTGCAGCATGAAAGCATCTCTTTCTCTTTTAACTGTGAAATAGGCGGTTCTATTATGGGAAGTGGGGGATTGACAATATTGGGCATATGTGTTGGGTTGGTCAGCTGAGTATTCTAATGTTCTTCCCTGCCGTTCTGGAGACATTTCTGTTTAGAGAGGTAAGCAATTATGTCGCCCCTAAGGACCGCTTTAGCTGTTTCCCAGAAGAGAGTCGGGGAGGACATATGTGGTCGGTTATTGTTTATGTAGTCGTCCCATTGTCTCTTTAGAAACATTACAAAATCAGGCGACTTTATTTATAACCTCTTGTTAGTAGGTTGGGGAGAATGGGTAACAGTCAAAGAGATTGGGGCATGGTCTGAAACAGTCAAATTGGCTATTTTAGCCTCTGTAACTAAAAGTTCCAGGGAGCTAGAGGTTAGAAAAAGGTCAATGCGAGAGAGTGAGTTGTGTGCTCGCGACCCCCAAGTGTAGTCCCTGCCCACGGGGTTCCGTCTCCTCCAGATATCCTGTAGTCCCAAAGAGTCGTACAGGGCCCTAAAGACCTTGGTCGGGAAAGTTGTCATGGGTCTACAGTCTCGGGACTGGAGAGTACCAGAAGGATCTCTGATTCTGTCGAGAGCGGGGTTGGGCGTCAGATTAAAATCTCCTGCCAAAATGATTTTGGTGTCCAGATATTGGGCTATAGAGTTAGTTATGGATCTCCAAAACGCAGGCGCTCTATGGTTAGGGCCATATACATTACAGAGGGTGTACCAATCCTCTTGCCATTTCAACCTGGCAATAATAAATCTCCCCTCAGGATCTTGCAGTATCGACCCTAGTTGGTAGTCTAGACCTTTGCGTATGAGGATCGCCACTCCTCTGCTGGAGCTATTATAAGGGGCATAAAGGACCTCTGAAATCCATTTGGCTTTAAGTTTTTCATGCTCAGAGGCAGTGAGGTGTGTCTCTTGTAGAAACATAATATGGGCCTGCGTTTTTTTTAGATATGCCAAGATAGTCTTTCTCTTAATGGGCGAGTTAATCCCTCCCACATTCCAGGAGCATATTTTTATCGTCATTTAAAGACCAAGAGGGGGGCAAGAAATTGCAAGCGCAGTGTGTGTCTCTGCCTGCGATCTATGCTTGGCTAAAATAGCAGGGTAGCGCGTGTTTGACCTATTGAGTTCCGCCATCTGAGGGGGCATGGGGGGACAAAAGTAGCAACCTTTCAGAGCAGTATTAAAACAAAGGTATAGGACATAACGCATCAGAGAGCGAGACATCCCACATCCCACATACACATAAACACTCCTAACTAATGCTATAATCTCTGTAGGTTGAATGACATAATTTATGCTCATAATACTGACAGTCTCGAACACTACCCTATCCCGTCTAGCTAATTGGATATTTTCCTGAAAAGTAAGGCACACATTATACAGTTTCCAGTTGCTTATTACACATAGCAAGAACATAACATATTTACATATAACAACCAGGACATTAACATTCCTGAACATTTTCATACGATACCTATCCATTGAAATATCTTCTTGAGTCCATAAAAAGAGTTCTGAGGCGTAGATTTGCCACCTCAGTAACATTTTGTATACCGGACCCATAGGGTCGCCGGTTGGTTTGTCTATATCAGCCAGGAGAGTCCCCTCTCTCCGGGGAGAGATTGGCAGGAGAATCCCTTTCTTGGTCTAGGTAGTCTTGTGCCTCTCTAGGAGAATCAAAGAGTTTGAATCCTTTTGAAGTGCGGAGCTTGAGGCGTGCGGGGAAAAGAAGGATAGCTTGACGTTTGTCCTTGTGCAAAGAGCTACAGATCGGAGTAAAGTCCTTTCGTTTCCTAGCAACTTCCGCTGAGTAATCTTGAAAGATGTAGATTCTCTTTTCATCATACAAAAGCATTTCTACCTTCCTGTACACCTGGAGAAGCTGGATCTTGGATTGAAAATTGAGGTATTTAATCATTACCCCTCTAGGGGGGGGTTTCTTCCCGTCTTCGGGTGGTCTGATCCCACCAATACGATGGGCTCTCTCCACCTTCATTGGTATCTGGTCAGCCGAGACACCAAGAAGATTAGGGAGTGAGTGCTCCGCAAAATAAAGCAGCTCTGAGGGGCGGACAGATTCAGGTAGCCCTACCAGCCAGATATTATTCCTGCGTGAACGATTCTCCAAATCATCAACTTTTTGGTGTAGGTATTCATTCTGTCGGAGTAACTTTTTAACTTGGATAGAGGAGGTATGGTGGCCATCTTCTAGATCAGAGATTCTTTGCTCTGCCCCCGTCAGTCTGGAGTTGAATGCTTAACCTCTGAAGTTAAGTTGTCCATTCTCTTTTGGAGAATTTCGAGTTTGGACAGTAGCAGAGAGCTCATCTGTTGTTCTCCTAAATTGGAGTTTCCAGATTCTTGGGCAGGGGCGGATTTTGTTGGAGAGCTTGGCTGCTGGGTATCTGGGGGTTGTTTGTGTTTTTTATCTTGTTGGGATTTGTTTCTGCTCGACATTTTCGGGGTTGTTAGAAATCTGTCCATAGAGAGGGGGGGGGTGAGCCTAAGAGGGGCTGATAAAATGTTATGTATTCGCGTATCTCTCCTCAGGGAGTATGCCACCACTGGGCCCTGTCGGAAAAAGGAGGAAGGATATGACCCACTCCAAGCTGTGGAGGGGGAAAGGGGGAGGAGAGATACTATCCAGACCCTGGCAGGGTCTCTATTTTATGATGTTATAGCCCCAGTGGCAGTGCGGGGTGTGCCCTTCATACAAGGGTCTGTAAAGATTCTGTCTCATACGTTAAGTTACTTGCCACCAGGGGGGTAGACAGTCGAGATCCTGTTTAGCCAAGGGGTGGTGTTTGGGTTATGCTACCCTGGGGAGCACTCCAGCAGGCAGTCGACTGTATATACAGGGTTGCTCAACCGCAGTATCCACAAAGCAGCATCAAGATGTGAATAATCAAGGTGTTTCTGTCACAACAGTAGGCATCAAAAACACTTGTGATGTTAAAGCAGGAGTAAAGCAAAGAGAAACAGCAGTCTGTCAATCTGTGTGTGCAATTCAGTCTTTCTGATTTTATTTAAACATGCCAGATGGATATGACCAAACGATCCCCAAAGACAGTATAGCCAGGCTTAATAACTTGGGCAGCCTAACCTCTCACAGTAGTCTAGTTTCAAAGTTCTCACAGTGTATTCTTTTCAGTTCAGCTAATTATCAGGCTGCAGGTTATGTGAATACAGAGACCTGCAGGAGTCAACAAGTTGCATATTTTAGGCAGTGTTCACTTTCCCTTTTTGGCATACTCACAAGTCCCAGAACTCCTGCAGGGTTATATCTGTTAGTCCCCTGCCTCTGTTATATGGTCCGGAGGTGGCGGATTCCAGCCCCAGGTTAATTGAGGAGCAATCTGTGGTGGCGCCGGAGCGGAGCCCTGGTTCTCTAGCAGCTTTACACGTCTGTGAGTGTCCCCGGCTGCTCGTGAGGGGAATCCCCCTGCTGCTATTAGACCCAGTGTCAACTGGGAGCCGTTCCCGATTACCAGTGTGTTGGCGCGTGGCCCAGTGAAAGCAGGGGGTAACCCGGCCGATGGAGTGCACACGCTCCACGAGGGGAGCCAAGATGGCGGCCGGCTGTTAGCGATGTCTCCGGTGGTGAGGTGAAAGGTGTACAGACCTCACAAGTCACGGCATCGGCTTTGCACAATGCCTCCAGGCTAATTCAGGTCCTGTTTTAGCCAAGGAAGAGCTTGGGAGCCAGTGTGGGGTTTCAAAAGTCTCTTTTTTTTCTAGAGTTAAGCACGGAGCTCTGTGTAAGCACGTCCACACTGTAGCTCCACCCACCGGAAGTCTCCCTTAAACATATTTTTATACTCAGTGGGCCATTCAATAGGGTACAATACTGCGAAGTTCACAGTTACATTTATCTAAAGAGTTACTATGTTAAGCACATAAACTACAATGTGCACTAATACCAATGAAGCATATGATTTCTTATACCAAATAATGATCAATAAAAAAATAAAACAAATACAAGAGAATACAAAACAAGAAATATAAGGAATGGAGTTAAAACAATACTCCCATATCGAGCGGTAAGGCACAGTCCAGAGAAGGATAGTCTTTATGTCCTGAAGACACACATCAGAGGAAACAGTCATGGATTACCCAGAGTCCAGTTCTGGGGCTGGTACCAGCATGCAAAGCAAGAATGGATCCAAAGATAGTTCAGCAACTTTTTTTACTGCAGTATGGTGGTTAAAACAAGCTTGACAAAAGGTCTCTCATCTTTATCTTTTCTTTCTTTAAAGGTTTACTTGCTTTCAATCTTTAATCTTTTGAAGAGTGCACTTATGGAATTTTGCCTGTACAGATTTTACCTAAATATGGAAACTCAAAAATAATTCAGTTAGTGTGTTTCAATCTCTGAAGACAGCATACTCTCATCCTGCAAATACAAATATGTTAAGAACCACATAGAAAAATAAAACATTTTAGGCATCTGAAATATGAGAGCAAAATAAAACACAGAAAGACAATAAAAAGATCTAATCCACCAGGGAGGGAAAAAAAGGAATGGGGTGTGGGTGTACAGGCTACGACCGGGGTGGCCAGCAAGGTAGATGCTTTTCCGTGGCCAGATTCCCAATGAGGGAAAGTTCTAGACAATCCTAGGGACATAGTGCATCCTGCATAGGGGTAAGACAAGGAAATTTAGGGCACAGCTGGTGGTTAGACAATAACATTGTACGAGGAGATTCAAAACGTTTTAGGTTCACCTCCTAAAAACAATCACCCCCATTACATAAAGATATTCATCAATACTCATCAATACTTCCCCCATGTTTGCGTGAAACATCTCATGTGACACGCAAACACAAGATAACAAGAAACTAAACGACAAATCATGCACTCCACTCATGCAGAGACAATTCTCAATAGCAAGCAAAAATGAAATACACTTCACTATTCACTATGCTGTCCATACAGCACGCTTCCACACGTAGTCACAAAAGAGAAAAACATAACAAACAAACAGTGAAAACTAATCGTTCTTGTCTTTCACAAAACAAAACATTAGCTGCTGACACAAATTTCAAACAACCACAATTAACTTAGAATGCAACACATATTCTGACATTCACTGGAATGCAACACTCTCAGAACACTACAAACAATTAAAAACATCCACTATGTACAAACACGGCAGATGCACAAGAAACTTCAGTTGCAGATTATACAAATAAAATTGCGCTTATTTGGGAACGATCAGATAACCACGGTAGCCACTGTTAAAGGGACATTGTAGGATAAATGAAAATTTCATTATTCAGATAGGACTTTTAATGTTAACCAACCTTCCTAGATTAAACCAAACATAGGTAGGCTCATATGCTAATTTTTAAGCCTTTGAGGACTGCCTCTTATCACAGGCTGTATAAATCTCATTACAACCCCAAGAGACAAAATACACGTAAGCCATATAAATAAAAATAAAACTGTGATCAGATAAATTAGCAAGTTATATAAATGCAGTAGAATCAGATAAAATGTGCATCATTTGTTTTAGGGGTGTTTATTTGTAGACACCTTATAGACCACAGCTTAGCTGTTAAGCAGCAATCAAAGTCATTGCAATAATAGTGGTAGACTAGTTAATAACCGAATAACTATATATATTTTAAAGTGTCACTGAAATCACTTCATTAAATAACATCTCATTTATTTATTGAACGCAGTGGGGGTTATTTTAAATAACAAAGAGTTATATCTGTGAGATACAGTTTGGCAGCCACAGAAATAAAATTATCATTTTTAAGATATATTCTGTGACAGAATATAATATAAATACTTGTTTCTTTGTAGTGAGCAATTTATAGTTATCATTTTTTATAACATAGAACACCAGTACTGCCGCTTTAAATGTAAAGTGCAAAATGTTCTCTCTGCAACAAAGCCAAATAGAGAAACTTTTTTTTTTAAAGAAAAGCAAAACATGCTCAGTGTTATCATTCTTCTCAAGGATAGTGAGGCAAGCTCAAAGTTTCATTTCTACTTAAAGGAGAAACACTGTTTACTGCTTAAAAATATAAAATTCACAATAAAACTTGATAAATGCTAATTAGTTTAACCACAACAAAATGATTGGATTTAATATTGTGTATAAATTGATATTCACCATTCTGCAGTTGTCCAGCCAAAGATAACAACCGTATGGAACACAAAAATAAGCTTTCTAAAAAAGAATACTAATACAATTTCCCCTTCAAATGATTCCCAATGATCCGTACAATAAAAAAAATGTATACTGACGTTCATTAAATAGCCTAAACAAGCATAAGCAGCATAAGAACACACTCACAGTGGGATGCAGGCTAGTTAAAGGGACATTTTAACCAAACTAAAAATAATCTTAAATTGAAACTGCTAACACAGTGAAATATACTAGTGTTAGGCTTACAGTAAACCTCATGGTCTTTTATGTAAATATTCCCTTAAATTCTCAGATGTTATATCAGTTTTCCTGTATCCCTTTAAATATTTTCACTCCTCTGTTTTTTCTCGTTTTTTTTTTTTTTTTTTTCTGTCCGCTAGTCTCACGGATCCCTACACTAAAATTGTAGACAACGTATCACTTCAGTTTGCATTACAGAGAGAATTAAGTTATGCTGCAAAAAGAAATATCTGCTATCTGAACAGCAGATTTAAAATAAATATATACAAAGAAAGGTCTCTTAAAATATATTTAGCCAACTACTAATACAGTGTTATTGCACTGGTTCTTTAAATAATAAAATGACAATTTTCTATTGCTCCGTCTACGCACTGAGCTCTGAGTTTACAGACAAATATAACACAATGAGATATTCTTATTATCTAAAATTCAACCCATTGCAATCAACTGTGTTTTGAAAACATAAAACCAGCTACTTCATATATATACAAATAAACTTGCAAATGCAATTTCTCCTATATGTTATACTATGCAGCTTGTATAACAAGTCATGGACAATACATTAATAGCAACACCTTGTTACAGTGGACTGTCCCTTTAAGGACTAACCATTCATCACGTAAATTACATATGTATATCCCAACCATAATTTAGGCTGCTTGTATGATTTACCACACAAATTTCACCTCTGTACTGTAGCATGACCTGCAGATTAATTTACTTGCAACAAAAACGGACACACTTTTAGATAAACTTTCAATTACAGCTTATAACTTTATGTCATTGGGTGCACCAACTCTGTGCACAGACCTTACAAATACAACATACGTTAACCCATTAATCATACCAGAAACAGTTTCATATTTACCAGAACGTGACAAAAATCACACACACCATCGCACTTTCAAAGCCACTTTCAAAGCCGTTACTTCACTTGCAAAAACAATATCATATCTTTACATGCCGAAAAACAATTATCACTTAAAACTAAAACTGCATATGAATACCACCTACTTAAAACATGCTGGTGACTTTAAAATACAGGTATATAAAATAACATTACCGTATATCTTCTAAAAACGTCTGATTTCCCAACAGAGAAACAGAAAGAAACATTTTTACATTTTTTACAGCGATACAGACAAGCTCATTTCATCTCGCATACCAGAGATTCACTCCCTTTTTTCCTTTCTCAGAAAAACATCTATTTCATAGCGTACGACATACCATAGCGTACCACATACATAGAAGATTAACTTGTCACCAAGTTCAAAATGTATTTTTCTTTTCCGAAACCCCGCAAAATGGCCACTTTTGCACGGCTTGAGACAATCATTTTCAAATAATACATTCTGTTTTCGGTTTAAAGCAAATCTGTTACATGCATACCACAGTGAGAACCTACAAACCATCACACATTATGCATCTCAATATACAAATTTTCCTTACTGTAAGCAAACAAAAAGTCTTACAAACAGAGCTGCTGTACCACTTTCTTCTCTCTCTTTTTTTTTCTTTCTGATCTATGTGCGCGCTCAGTGGTGGCCCCCCTTCTTTGCCTGCTACATTCTTTAACACAGAGATTTCTCTATTTATCACACAGCAGTACTCACTGACAGTGTTTTAAAAATATTTCTGTCTTTTGCAGAAACTATTAACTCTTCTTTTCTTTTACCTTATACATGTAATTTTCTCTGTGCAATCTTATCTATGAGCAGTTCCCATTTCTCAACACAATAATAGCCACAATAATAACATGCACAGCCACTTAATATTTTCTACGCACAGCATCAAAAAACACAAACGAAACAAAGCAAAGCAAGCATCAGATATCAACATGAGCTTCAGGTGGGTAACAAAACTCTATTATGGAAATGAATATGGGAAACTTTAACATACATGAGACTCACTCACTGCCACCTTTGCCCGGAGGAGCTTATCTTAAAAGCTCTCCGTCAACTGGCATTCATATATTTCTTGCGCGCTTATCACAGACAGGACTCACAATACCTGTCGTATCCCAGCACAGGACTCTACACCTGTCTGGAGGGGTATCACAACTGCCGGCAGGACTATAACCTCCGCAAACCTGTGCTTCAACCACAGGAACCCCTTTAACCCTTTATCATATATTATCAACACCTATTACCAGACTAAATTTAGGTTCAGATTCACAGAAGGAAAGCATGATAAAAGCACTCATACTTACTCACTGCGAATCCCACAAACTGATGCCAAAATTGTTAGGTGTCCCCCCAGGGGGGTAAGTGTCAGGTCAGGCCGAAGCCACGGGGCCAGTGTACCACCTGAGGCATATGTAGATTACCTGATAAGGGCCCCTTAGAATGACTCAGACCACGCAGCATTATGATCGAAAGCCAATTCTGTTTATTGCACAGTGCAAGCCTTTCTTATAGTGACATACAGGGTTAAGGGGATGACACGTTAGGACCGCGTCATCTTACACAGTTATACAGAGCAAAATACAAGGAAAAGCTGGAATATGAGTTTCTCATAACAATACTTACAGAGTCATAACAAACTACCATCTGCGGAGACAACAAGGTTTCTGAACCATCTTGTTTACATTATCTTATTCTATCTTATTCTGGGCGTAGGGCCAGGGTACATTGGCAAGGCCGAACAGCTAAGGAAACTATCATAACATGCACATAGTTCTCACTACATAATAACCCAGTATAATAAAGTTTACTCATTACAAAATTGCTACTAGGAACAAGATGGCTGCGAGGAACAAGATGGCTGCCATCAGGTTCATATTACCCCTAACAACTTACCATTAATTATTAAGACCTTAGATAAGTTTCAAACATTTTTTAGACTTTGTTATTAATAAAGATAAGACAGAAATTTTATGGTTGATTAAACATATGGAATCCCCCCAAACCCCTTTTAAAGAAGCAAAATAATACATCTCGTATTTGCGTTTGAAATTTTCACGGGATCCAAAATTTTGGTATAGCTTGAATATCCCACCACTGATTGCATTGTTTAAGAGAGCTATAGAAAGATGGATGAATCTCCCGCTATCTTTATCTGGTAGAATTAATTTAATTAAGATGGTTATCCTTCCTAGATTTTTATACACATTTCAGGCCCTCCCATTAATACTATGAAGGAAAGATTTGGATAAAATTAATAAATTGATTAGACAATTTATTTGGAAAAACAAAAGATCAAGAATAGCCATGAATCGGCTAGTTGCTGATAAAAAAGTTTTGGGAATGGCAATCCCAGATTTTGAAAGTTATAATATAGTAACAAACATTAAGTACATATTTGATTGGTTCTTAGAGGTGGGTCATTTCTCATTTCTGCCTAGATAAACCATTCAGCAAATGATAACAAGAGAATGAAGCAAATTAAATAATAGAATTAAATTGGAAAGTTGTTTAAAATTGTATTCTCTATCTGAATCAAGAAAGAACATTTTTGGGTTTCATGTCCCTTTAGGTTTAATGGAGTGTATGTATTCAGAGTCAAAATGAGCTGGATTTAATGACAAGCTCTTTAATTAGGACAACTAAAGCTATGAAAGCAGAGTACTTCAGAGAACAGCAAAAAAGTTTTCATAACTCCAAAATATTTCTCATATTGGGTAAAAGAGAAGGATAAGTTAGTTTGTGTAAAATGTAAATTTAGCATGGCGGATATGGTGCATTGTTTCTTGCTCTGTCCAATTGCTCAGAGGTTTTGGGGAAAAATATATTTCTTTCATGTAATTGGCAAGAGTCCATGAGCTAGTTACGTATGGGATATACAATCCTTCAAGGAAGGGCAAAGTTTCCCAAACCTCAAAATGCCTATAAATACACCCCTCACCCCACCCACAATTCAGTTTTACAAACTTTGCCTCCTATGGAGGTGGTGAAGTAAAGTTTGTGCTAAGAGTTCTACGTTGACATGTGCTTCTCAGCATTTTGAAACCCGATTCCTCTCAGAGTACAGAGAATGTCAGAGGGATGTGAAGGGAGTATCACCTATTGAATGCAATGGTTTTCCTCACAGGAGATCTATTTCATAGGTTCTCTGTTATCGGTCGTAGAGATTCATCTCCTACCACCCTTTTCAGATCGACGATAAACTCTCATATACCATTACCTCTACTGATAACTGTTTCAGTACTGGTTTGGCTATATGCTATATGTGGATGGGTGTCTTTCAGTAAGTATGTTTTTTATTACTTAAGACACTCCAGCTATGGTTTGGTACTTTAAACATTTA
The DNA here is from genome assembly GCF_027579735.1 of Bombina bombina. Lineage (NCBI taxonomy): Eukaryota > Metazoa > Chordata > Amphibia > Anura > Bombinatoridae > Bombina > Bombina bombina. The sequence continues at coordinate 873,558,038 of NC_069504.1, forward strand.
TATAAAGTTCTAAATATATGTATTGTACTTATATTTGTCATGAGTCAGGTTCATGTATTTCCTTGTGCAGACTGTCAGTTTCATATATAAGGAAAATAAACATATTAAGAAATATTTTTCTTACCTGGGGTTTAGTCTTTTTTTCAAATTGACTACTTTTTTTCTTGCAGATTGCAAGCAGTACTAGGCCCGCTGGTGCGCCAAATGCTAGACTTTATTGCGTCATTTTTGGCGTGAAAAGTACGTCCGTTGACGCAAGTTCGTAATTTCCGGCATCGTAGTTGACGCCGAAGCCTTACACACGGTTGCGTAATTAGTGACGCAAGTGTGTCATTTCCGGATATTGTTGGCGCCCAAAAATTTTCAGTTACGTTGTGCGTCATACTTGCCGCCAAATTTTTAATTGATTTAATACCCCATTGCTGTTTGCCTCTTGCCTTTTTCTATGTCAGAGGGCTATGCTATTTGTATTTTTTCCCATTCCTGAAACTGTCATATAAGGAAATTGATCATTTTGCTTTATATGTTGTTTTTTCTTTTACATTTTGCAAGATGTCTCAATCTGATCCTGCCTCAGAAGTATCTGTTGGAACTTTGCTGCCTGACATCGGTTCTACCAAAGCTAAGTGCATTTGTTGTAAGATTGTGAAAATTATATCTCCGAATGTCATTTGTAATAGTTGTCATGATAAACTTTTACATGCAGATAATGTGTCCATCAGTAATAGTACATTGCCAGTTGCAGTTCAGTCAACTTCTAATGTACATGATATACCTATGAATTTTAAAGAATTTGTTACTGATTCCATTCAGAAGGCTTTGTCTGCATTTCCGCCTTCTAATAAACGTAAAAGGTCTTTTAAAACTTCTCATTCAATTGATGAAATTTCGAATGACCGACAACATAATGAGTTATCCTCCTCTGATGAGGATCTATCTGATACAGAAGATCCTTCCTCAGATATTGACACTGACAAATCTACTTATTTATTTAAAATGTAGTATATTCGTTCTTTATTAAAAGAAGTGTTAATTACTTTGGATATTGAGGAAACCAGTCCTCTTGACGTTAAGTCTAGTAAACGTTTAAATGCTGTTTTTAAACGTCCTGTGGTTACTCCAGAGGTTTTTCCTATTCCTGATGCTATTTCTGATATGATTTTTAAGGAATGGAATAAGCCAGGTACTTCTTTTACTCCTTCTTCAAGGTTTAAAAATTGTATCCTTTAACAGCAATTTCGATAGAGTTTTGGGAAAAAGTCCCCAAAGTTGATGGGGCTATTTCTACTCTTGCTAAACGTACCACTATTCCTATGGAAGATAGTACTTCCTTTAAGGATCCTTTAGCTAGGAAGCTTGAATCTTATCTAAGGAAAGCCTATTTATATTCAGGTCATCTTCTCAAATCTGCAATTTCTTTGGCTGATATTGCGGCTGCATCAACTTTTTGGTTTGAAAATTTAGCGCAACAAGAATTGGATTCTGACATATCTAGCATTATTCGCTTACTGCAATATGCTAATCATTTTATTTGTGATGCCATTTTTGATATTATCAAAATTGATATTAGATCCATGTCTTTAGCTATTTTAGCTAGAAGAGCTTTGTGGCTTAAATCTTGGAATGCTGATATGACATCTAAGTCTAGATTACTATCTCTCTCTTTCCAAGGTAATCATTTATTTGGTTCTCAGTTGGATTCTATTATTTCAACTGTTACTGGGGGAAAGGGAGTTTTTCTGCCTCAGGATAAAAAACCTAAGGGTAAATCTAAGGCTTCTAACCGTTTTCGTTCCTTTTGTCAAAATAAGAAACAAAAATCTAATCCTTCCCCCAAGGAATATGTTTCCAATTGGAAGCCTTCCTCATATTGGAATAAATCCAAGCCATTTAAGAAACCAAAGTCAGCCCCTAAGTCCGCATGAAGGTGGGGCCCTCATTCCAGCTCAGCTGGTAGGGGGCAGATTAAGGTTTTTCAAGGATATTTGGATAAATTATGTCCAAAATCAATGGATTCAGAGCATTGTCTCTCAAAGGTATCGAATAGGATTCAGAGTAAGATCTCCTGTGAGAAGATTTTTTTTCTCACGCATCCCAGCAAATCCAGTAAAAGCTCAGGCTTTCCTGAAGTGTGTTTCAGACCTGGAGTTTTCAGGGGTAATCATGCCGGTTCCTTTTCAGGAACAAGGTATGGAGTTTTATACAAATCTATTCATTGGGGCCTATGTATCAAGCTCTGAATGGAGCTTGATGCCCTGTGTTTCTGTTGAGCCTGCAGGCTCACCAGAAACACCAGTTATGAATCAGCAGTCTAAAGACCGCTGCTCCATAACCTGTCCGCCTGCTCTGAGCAGGCAGACAGACATCACCGCAATTCAACCCGATCGAGTATGATCGGGTTGATTGACACCCCCCTGCTGGCCGCGAGTCAGCAGGGTGCGGCTTTCCACCAGCAGCTCTTGTGAGCTTCTGGTACAATGCTGAATACGGAGACCGTATTGCTCTCTGTATTCAGCGAGGTCTGGCGGACCTGACCTTGATAAATAGAGGACATTGTCCCAAAGAAGGAAAATTCATTCAGACCAGTTCTGTCCACAATAGACTTGCAGGATGCATACTTCATATTCCGATTCATCCAGAACATTATCAGTTCCTGAGATTCTCTTTTCTAGACAAGCATTACCAATTTGTTGCTCTTCCATTTGGCCTAGCAACAGCTCCCAGAACCTTTTCAAAGGTTTTAGGTGCCCTACTCTCTGTAATCAGAGAACAGGGTATTGCAGTGTTTCCTTATTTGGACGATATCTTGGTACTAGCTCAGACTTTACGTTCTGCAGAATCTCACACAAATCAAATAGTGTTGTTTCTTCGAAAACATGGTTGGAGGATCAATTTACCAAAAAGTAACTTGATTCCTCAGACAAGGGTCACCTTTTTAGGTTTCCAGATAGATTCAGTGTCCATGACTCTGTCTCTAACAGACGAGAGACATTTGAAATTGGTTGCAGCCTGTCGGCACCTTCAGTCTCAGTCATTCCCTTCAGTGGCTATGTGCATGGAAGTTTTAGGCCCCATGACTGCAGCATCGGACGCGATTCCTTTTTCTCGTTTTCACATGAGACCTCTCCAGCTTTGAATGCTGAATCAATGGTGTAGGGATTATACAAAGATATCACAATTAATATAATTAAATCCCAATGTTCGACACTCTCTGACGTGGTGGTTAAATCACCAGCGTTTAATTCAAGGGGCTTCTTTTGTTCGGCCAACCTGGACTGTGATAACTACAGATGCAAGTCTTTCAGGTTGGGGATCTGTTTGGGGATCTCTGACAGCACAAGGGTTTTGGAAATCTCAAGAGGCGAAATTACCAATCAGTATTTTAGAACTCCGTGCAATTTTCAGAGCTCTTCAGTTTTGGCCTCTGTTGAAGAGAGAACCGTTCATTTGCTTTCAGACAGACAATATCACAACTGTGGCATATGTTAATCATCAGGATGGGACTCACAGTCCCCAAGCCATGAAAGAAGTATCTTGGATACTTGCTTGGGTGGAATCCAGCTCCTGTCTAATCTTTGCGGTGCATATCCCAGGTGTAGACAATTGGGAGGCGGATTATCTCAGCCATCAGACTTTACCTCCGGGGAGTGGTCTCTCCATCCAGATGTGTTTTCTCAGATTGCTCAGATGTGGGGTCTTCCAGAGGTAGATCTGATGGTCTCTCATTTAAACAAGAAACTTCCCAGATACCTGTCCAGGTCCAGGGATGTTCAGGCGGAAGCAGTGGATGCGCTGACACTTCCATGGTGTTATCAACCTGCTTACATTTTTCCGCCTCTAGTTCTTCTTCCAAGAGTGATCTCCAAAATCATCATGGAACATTTGTTTGTGTTGTTGGTGGCTCCAGCATGGCCCCACAGGTTTTGGTATGCGGATCTTGTTCGGATGTCCAGCTGCCAACCTTGGCCAATTCCGTTAAGGCCAGACCTTCTATCTCAAGGTCCATTTTTCCATCAGGATCTCAAATCATTAAATTTGAAGGTATTGAAATTGAACGCTTAGTGCTAAGTCATAGAGGTTTCTCTGACTCAGTGATTAATACTATGTTACAAGCTCGTAAATCTGTCTCGAGAAAGATTTATTATCGAGTTTGGAAGACTTACATTTCATTGTGTTCTTCTCATAAATTCCCTTGGCATTCTTTTAGAATTTCTAGAATTTTACAGTTTCTTCAGGATGGTTTGGATAAAGGTTTGTCTGCAAGTTCCTTGAAGGGACAAATTTCTGCTCTTTCTGTTTTATTTCACAGAAAGATTGCTAAACTTCCTGATATTCACTGTTTTGTACAGGCTTTAGTTCGTATTAAGCCTGTCATTAAATCAATTTCTCCTCCTTGGAGTCTTAATTTGGTTTTGAAGGCGTTACAGGCTCCTCCATTTCTTTGGACATTAAACTACTTTCTTGGAAAGTGTTGTTCCTTTTGGCTATCTCTTCTGATAGAAGAGTTTCTGAGCTATCTGCTCTTTCTTGTGAATCTCCTTTTCTGTTTTTGCGGACTTCATTTCAATTTTTACCTAAGGTTGTGAATTCTAACAACATTAGTAGAGACATTGTTGTTCCTTCCTTGTGTCCTAATCCTAAGAATTCTTTGGAAAGATCCTTACATTCTTGGATGTGGTAAGAGCTTTGAAATATTATGTTGAAGCTACCAAAGATTTCAGGAAGACTTCTAGTCTATTTGTTATATTTTCTGGTCCTAGGAAAGGTCAGAAGGCTTCTGCTATTTCCTTGGCTTCTTGGTTAAAGCTTTTGATTAATCAAGCTTATTTGGAGTCGGGTGAGACCCCGCCTCAGAGAATTACAGCTCATTCTACTAGATCAGTCTCCACTTTGTGGGCTTTTAAGAATGAAGCTTCAGTTGATCAGATTTGCAAAGCGGCAACTTAGTCCTCTTTGGATACATTTACTAAGTTCTACTGTTTTGATGTATTTGCTTCTTCAGAAGCAGTTTTTGATAGAAAAGTTCTTCAGGCAGCTGTTTCAGTTTGATTCTTCTGCTGATGTTTTAAGTTTTTCTTGTCATTAAAAGAATAAACTTATAATTTGGGTTGTGGATTATTTTTTCAGCGGAAAATGGCTTTTTTTTTATTTTATCCCTCCCTTTCTAGTGACTCTTTCGTGGAGTTCCACATCTTGGGTATTGATATCCCATACGTCACTAGCTCATGGACTCATGCCAATTACATGAAAGAAAACATAATTGATGTAAGAATTTAACTGATAAATTAATTTCTTTCATATTGGCAAGAGTCCATGAGGCCCACCCTTTTTATGGTGGTTATGATTTTTTGTATAAAGCACAATTATTTCCAAATTCCTTTGTTGATGCTTTTTACTCCTTTCTTTATCACCCCACTACTTGGCTATTCATTAAACTGAATTGTGGGTGTGGTGAGGGGTGTATTTATAGGCATTTTGAGGTTTGGGAAACTTTGCCCCTCCTGGTAGGATTGTATATCCCATACGTCACTAGCTCATGGACTCTTGCCAATGTGAAAGAAATAAATTTATCAGGTAAATTCTTACATAAATTATGTTTTTTGGCTATCTAAGGTGTTGAATCAATATATTCACCTATCTAAACATAATGTTTTTTTTCTAATAAAAATGAGCACAAATACTATTTTCTTGAATACAGTTATTTTTCTTGGGAGGAAAGTAATTTTGAAATATTGGCAAAGTTATAAAGAACCTAAATTTACAGAAGTTAAGAATGCTGTCCTATATCAGGCATATTTAGAACAAACTACAGTACAGATGGAGACTGAGGCCCATATTTATCAAGCTCCGTATGGAGCTTGTGGGCCCGTGTTTCTGGCTGCTCCATAACCCTGTCCACTTGCTCTGAGCAGGCGGACAGGAATCGCCGGAAATCAACCCAATCGAGTACGATCGGGTTAATTGACACCTCCCTGCTGGCGGCCGATTGGCCGCGAGTCAGCATGGGGCGGCGTTGCACCAGCAGCTCTTGTGAGCTGCTGGTGCAATGGTAAATGCGGAGAGCGTATTGCATTTAGCGAGGTCTTGCAGACCTGATCCGCACTGTCGGATCAGGTCCGCAAAACCTTTGATAAATAGAGGCCTGGGAGTAATATTAAACATTTTTTTGTGAAATGGAGGGATTATATTAGGTTTTTAGATAGCAACACACAAAAATTAATCATTCTCCCTTTTAAAAATTCAATTTTCATATTGGAGTCAAATCTTAGGGGGGAGTGGCTGCTCCGGGGGGGTTGACCGTGGGGGGGGGTCCCTTTCCATTTTTTTTTCTCTAGATCTTGTACAAATATTTAACTTTGCATATAGCTGATTTGTAAATTAAGGAGAGGTGAACTGGGGGAAGGAACTGGGGGAAGGTAAATTGAGGGGGAAAGGGACTGAACTGGCTGTTGATTAAAAAGGGATGCTCTGACTCCCAATTATGTGTAAACATATAACAAATAAACATGGAGGCGGAGCTAGGAGCACGAGCGGCCCACGGAGCTGGCGTGAGTTGCACGGATCTAACAGTCTCCGAGAAAGGCTCCGCAGATAATGCTTGAGACAGGGTTACTAGCAAGTACCCTGAATCCGCATACACCTAGGCTAAAGGAGGATTCAGAGGAGCGGGATTAAAGGCGAAGTTGCCGGACCGGAAGGGAAATAGCAGGACAGCAGCATCCCTTTCGCTGCCACACGCTACAGGAGTGCCTAGAGTGTTAAGACGCCAGTACTAGCGTCCCCCGCCAAGAAAGTACCATCAAAGGGAGAAGAGAATGAGAATTCGGGGGGAGAGCAGCAAATAGTGTGACTGGGAAACGGTAAGCGCATATAAATGTTATGTTTTTTTCTAATTGCGCTGTAAAGATTAACAGACACTGTGAAAGAGGAAAGGAGTGTGTATGTGGTGAATTGAGGGGTGTATTCCCTAGCCACAGGAGAGGAGCAGGGTGATAAACAACTTTTACAACACTTTGGACAGAGCAAATACTGGTCCCTAAGGGGTTAAAAGGCCAGTGGAAGCTTGTATTCCATATTACACACTTGAAGGTGGATACATAAAGAGGAAAATTAAAAGGGAACAAACACTTCATTACTATTGCACCTCCCCCCACACAGATACACAGCCACAATTAAAAGAAATTAACTATTTACACGGAACTTAAGATATCACTTAAAGATGGGATTAGGTGAACCATACTAAATCACTCCCATATAGTGTATTTATGACTGAAGTGACTTGTTATCAGGCTTAAAAGGTCAATACCAACAAGGCCAAAATTTAATGGAAAAATATTTTAACCCTGCAAAAATGGCTCCAAAAGCAAAAGGGGTGGAAAAAAAACAAGTTAAGGGGAATTTTAGTACCCTAAGTAACTTTAGCAATGTTTCTATGCACACAAATGAGGACAGTATGTTTGAGTATATGCAAGCTAACACTAACACGAATTCTCTATCTGAACAGCTTAATAACCTCATTGAAAAAATAGATAATGTACAAAAAAGTTTAGATAAAGTGGTTCAAGAGATGCAACAAACTACGACCAGACTATCAGCTATAGAACAACGAATATCAGATACTGAGGACACTCAAATTATAATGCAAAACAGAGTAAAGGCTGTTGAACAAGAAAATGCGAGATTAAGAGATAAACTTGATGAAATTGAAAATCATTCAAGAAGAAACAATCTAAGGATAGTGGGGTTGCCTGAGTCAGTAACATCTATACAGCTGATAGAATTTGCGGAAAAAACCCTACCACTAATCCTTGGCATAGAGAACAACACACATTTATTTCAAGTTGAAAGAGCACATCGCATGGGGGCTAATAATCCAAATCCCCAGAATCAATATAAAGCACGAGTGGTTATAATTAAATATCTCTCCTTCCAGGCAAAACTTAAGATTCTGAGAGCATTTAGAAACAAGCAGAATGCATTATTTGAAGGAAAAAGAATCTTAATATTTCAAGATTATTCTGCAGATTTATCAAGGCGCAGGAAACAATTCTCAGAAGTGTGCCAGAGACTGGTAAAGGAAAAAAGATAATTTGCACTACTATATCCAGCAAAACTGAAAATACAGCAAGGAGAGGTGTCGCATTACTTTTTTTCTCCAGAGGAGGCAATGCGGTTCATTGATCAAGGGGCATATAACACAGAAGGATGAACTATTAAGCATTTAGCCCCTTCCAATTTATAAAAAAAGAGGGGGGAAAAAAAAACCCACATACAAGATGTACTTGTTATTCCCCCATTATTATTATTATTACTATTACTATATTCCTGATAGGAAATAATATTATGATGTATTACACCAATATGGGAGGTTTTCTTAAGGACTTTGATGTGTATAATTATAGAATGATAGATTTAATAATTGTTATTATGAGAGTGTACAAGGTTATAATACATGTTATATACAATAAGTGATAGGCTGCATCGGCTTACTAGACATATAGGAAAAGAGCATTTACAGAGAAGGGTACACAAAATTTTTAGAATTCACTTTAGATTTAAATATACACGGAAGGGAAGAACTAAGAACTGCACTAGGATGAAGATACAAGGGCACACAAATTATATTAAAGGACACAAAAGGTTAATAAAATATTTTTTTTTTTTTTGAGAAATATGAAATACTACGGGAGGAAATTTACTTATATAACACAAAACACGTGACACTGCTTGAGAATCAGGAAATGACACAGGTGGAAAAATACACCAAGACATAATTCACATATATGTTTAGGTATTTAATAGTTATGATAGTTGAAAATTTCAAAAAAATTAGAGCACTAAAATAGAGATACACAAATTCACTATGTCTATATGTGATTTTGGAAAGGACCTCCAACACTATAAAAAAGGTGTAAAATTTTATAAGGAAACTTTTTTGCATAATGCAATCTACAGGTACTATAGTATAAGAACTAGAAAAAGAGTTAAGAGCAAAGGGCTCTTTCTTGGTGCCATATATTGCATTATGGAATTTTGTGGAATATTTACAAAAGAATTGAATTTGAAAAAATGTATTATAAAATGTTAGAGTTTTACAGATGTATAATGTATATGAATATTAGATATAATTTAGGCACTATAAGAAGGGTGAAATGTTTTATAGGAAAATTCTCTGTATATTGTACAAGCTATTGTACCATACGATGCTACGTTTAGTATTAAAGGGAAATAATGGTGTTTAAAAACAGGGGCGGGATTGAATACAATCTAGAGTACCACATGAGATCTAGTGGGTTACTAATTGTGATATACCACCTGATATCAAGAGGAGCAGGGGGAATAGGAATAAAAGTGAGAAGAGGGTTTAGATTTATCTTAATAGAACTATATAAGACTCAAACAAAGAAAACCCGAAATAAGCCTCCCCACATAGAAGTAGAATGGTAAAAATCATCACTTGGAATGTAGGGGGAATTAATTCCCCCATTAAGAGGAAAGCAGTATTAAGTCATTTCAAAAAACTAAAAGTAGATATTGCATGCATACAAGAAACCCACTTAACGGATAAAGAACATCCTAAATTAAAAACAGACTGGGTTAAGGAAATAATATTTTCATCATATAATAGCTCATCATGTGGGGTAGCCATCTTATTTCATAAAAAACTACAATATCATATTGAGGGGGTATACAAAGATAAATTGGGTAGATACATTGTTATAAACTTAACAATTAACGAACTAAAATTATCAATATGCAATATTTACGGCCCTAACCAACAGAAAAATAAATTTTGGAATAAGATACAGCAGCTAATACAGAATAAAGCTAAATATGAGATAGTGATGATGGGGGACTATAACATCACCCCGAACCCAATAATCGATTGAAGAACAGACAAAATTGCGAAAAAGGATAAAACTAGATTTAACTATGAAAAAAAGACTATTCAGAGACTGTGCCAGAGTTTGGGGATGGTTGATCTATGGCGGGAAAAAAACCCAGATGAATATGAATATACACATATGGCACGTTCTAATAAAGCAATGTCAAGAATCGACTATTTCCTCATATCCCATAGAATTAAGGTCTATATAGAAGACATTAAAATACTGCAATTTGGCTTATCTGACCATACACCAGTTATATTAATAATGAAAAATGGGAAAAATTATGGCAATGTTAATAACTTTAGATATCCTAAATACCTTTATCAATCTGAACAGTGGACAAAATTCCTAGAGGAAAAATGGAGGGACTTCGAGATAAATAATAAACAACATACAGTAAATACACAACTCTTTTGGGAGACCTCTAAAGTGGTTATGAAGGCAGAAATGATAAAGCAATTGAAGTTTATTAAAAATAAAAAACGGAAAGAGGAGGAGAGGATTAACAATCAGGTAGCACAGGCCTTTCTACAATATAAAACCAATCCAACAAGTCAGAACAAAGATCTATATTTTAATATAAAAAAAGAAAGAGATAGAATAAATTTGGAAAAAGCCCAGGAAGAACTGAAAAAGAGAGCAGCTAGATTTTATAGATGGGGTAATAGATCAGGAAAGATGCTCGCAAATTTATTGAGGGAGCCAAAATCACAAAACTATATTGCAGTAATTAAGGACAAAGATCAAATATATCAAGATACAGAGAAAATCATTAATTGCTTTAAGAACTATTATCAAAATCTTTATAGATCTCTTGGGGATAATCAACCAAAACAACAAGAACTATGGAACCAGATTAATTTACCTCAAATCAGTGAAGATCAAAAGAATATATTAAATGAAAAAATAACGAAAAAAGAAATTGAGAAAGCTATAAACAACCAATCTTTATCTAAAGCATCCGGTCCAGACGGCTTACCAGCTGAATATTACAAGGTATTAATAGCTAAAATCTTAAACCCGTTACATCAACTCTATGAAGCAATCTATGAGGGACAGGAGCGTCTATCACCCAATTTTAAAATAGTCAATATGATTGTTATCCCTAAACCTGGGAAAAATCAGTTAGAGACCAAATCATATCGCCCAATATCATTAACAAATGTAGATTATAAAATAATGATGAAAATTCTTGCAAATAGACTTAAGGCAGTCCTACCTTCTATCATATCAGAGGAACAGGTGGGTTTTATGACTGGGAGAACATCAGTTAAACATATAAGAAATATTCTACATGTTATCCAGACCTACTGGCAGAGAGAGGGGCAGGGTGATCTGTCGGAGGCCTTCTTATTGTCATTAGATGCTGAGAAGGCCTTCGACAGAGTGGAGTGGGGTCATTTGTTCCGTACTATGGAAAAGGGTAACATTGAGGGAAAATTTGCTGAATTTATTAAAGCTATTTATACGCCAACAGATGCTTATATATGTATTAATGGCAATACATCATCACCAATTCAACTATATAGAGGCACACGTCAGGGATGCCCACTCTCCCCGTATCTATTCAACATAGCCCTAGAACCTCTCATACGACTACTAAAAAAAACATCACCCAGTATACGGATAGGGAAAACCCACCTGCAGATTGCATTGTTTGCAGATGACATGCTGCTATATGTATCAAACCCTGAAATCTATATAGATCAGATCTTAGAACAAATTAATCTATTCGGATATAATTCAGGGTATAAAATTAATATTCAAAAATCGCAGATATTATGGCTCTGCAAAGTGGGGAAGGATAAAAAATATATGTTTGAAGAAGTCACAGAATCTATGACATATTTAGGAATTAAGATATCTAAAGATCCCAATAGAATATATGCCCTTAATTTCTCAATAGTAATTAGGAATATACTAAAAGATCTTAAACTATGGACTAACCTTAATTTAAATTTAACGGGTAGAGTCCACATTATTAAGATGTCCATTATACCTAAGTTATTATACCCTATACATATGCTCCCATTAAGAATTCCAACAAAAGACCTTAAATTATTAGATAAAGCTATTAGAGGATTCTTATGGAAGGGGAATAAATCAAGAATAAGTATGTCTAAGCTCCAAATGCCAACAAAAAGACTGGGATGGGGTCTCCCAAGTATTAAGTATTATAACTGGGCGGCTCTAGCAAGATATAATCTAGAATGGCTAACGGGTGTAGAAAAATACACCAATATGGGAATTGAGCAAGCAATGATCAAACCTATGGCAGCTGCTTACTTGGTACATGCAGATACAGCCGAAATCCCTAAGGAAATCAAAAGCCATATTATATTCAGAGACTCATTAGTAATATGGAAATTAATAAGTAGATCACTAGGAGTGAATTATAAATACACCCGGTATTTACCTATTATTGGTAATCTTAAATTTCAAAGGGGGAAAGCTTATCCATTTAGGAATTGGGGGCAACAGGGAATTAAGAAAATTGGGGACATATTACATAGTCATCATAATAAGATTTACTCGAGTCAGGAGATATATGATAAATATCAAGTTAAAAGTGATAACTACATCTATTATCATCAGATAAAAAAGTATATAAAAAAAGCACAGAGAAATTAAAAAAATAACTGCTGTAAAAATCAAATAACTGACCTATGTGAGAATTATGAGAAAGGGAACCATAAAATGACCCCTATCTACAATAAATTAGTAAATATATCATCTGAGAGAAATTGTAGAAAAATTATTGAGGGAAATTACTGGGGGCTAAACAAAGATAATTTAAAGGAACAATTGATGTATAGTATAAAATTAGCTAAACAAACTACTAAGGCGAGTGAACTAAGAGAATCCCAGTATAGAATAATACATAAAGATTATATAACAGCGACTAAAAGACATAAATGGTCTAAGGGAGATCTGCCATTGTGCCTAAAATGTTCATTTCCATCCCCAGACTTGTCACACTACTTTTGGAATTGTCCAAAGATCATCCAATTTTGGAATCAAATAGCATTCTGGATCTCGAAAACAATTGGTATTGACTATAAGATAGATCAACAAACAATTTTACTTTTATATAATCCAAGCTTCGAAAAAAGGGAATTTAAAATATACATAGCTATGGTGATATTGATAGCAAGGAATTTAATTGCGAAATTATGGATAGAGAAAAAATCCCCGGGGATTGCCACTCTTAAGAACAAAGTCTGGCAGCAATTAGTAATAGAAAAGTTTGATGCATTGGGAGATACAAAGAGTAGGAAGGAGGCATTCCTAAATAAATGGGATTATTATATAAAAACCTTTAATACGGAAACGCAAAATCAAATATATGCAGGGTTAGCACAAAAAAAATAAAAAAAAAGTAATCTTAGCCAATATGATACTACTCATTCTAATGGGACTCTGAGAGAACAGGATGAGCTTGTAAAAACATAAGTTGTGAGTTCTTCTGACCCCCCACTAATAAAGTAGACTTGAGAATAACCCCTGCTCCATAGGTATCTATTCGCTCAGTATATTTTCTCGGAAGTGGATCTAATAAGCCTTAAGGAACACGCATGTATAGTAATGTGCTAAAAGTATGCAGACCTTACTACACTGTGAAAAATGTCATTCTATTCATTTTGTAACTTGTCTCTATTTTAAAAAACATTGTATTGTTTGTTAATAACTTAATAAAGGATTAAAAAAAAAAAAAAAAAAAAAAGGGATGCTCTGACTCCCAATTATGTGTATGTTGACAATTTATGGTTTTCAATAAAGCTGGTTTCAACAAAAAAAAACTTCAGGTACGCAAGACCTCGCTAAATACGGAGAGCAATTCGCACTCCGTATTCAGCATTGCACCAACAGCTCACAAGAGCTGCTGGTGCAACGCTGCCCCCTGTAGACTCGTGGATAATTGGTCGCCAGCAGGGGGTGTCAATCAACCTGATCGGGTTGATTTCTGGCGATTCCTGTCCGCCTGCTCAGAGCAAGCGGACAGGGTTATGGAGCAGTGGTCTTTAGACCGCAGCTGCATAACTTGTGTTTCTGGTGAGTCTGAAGACTCGCCAGAAACATGGACCCACAAGCTCCCTATGGAGCTTGTTAAATGGGTCCCAATATATTCTACCTTGACCTTACCCTGAAGAGAGTTTCACATGAGGAAGTCATCACTGACATTTACAGGAAGCCAATAGCAGGTTATACACTGCTCCATGCCCAGAGCTGTCATCCTAAAAGGGTGTTTAAGTCAGTGGCCAATAGTCAGTTTATCCGGTTGAAACTGAATTGTAAAAAGGAGGAGAGATTTGAGCATCAGGCTGGTCTCCTGAATGACAGATCAAAGGAAAGAGGTTATCCACAAAAGCTCCTATCTCAGGTAAAAACAGATGTTGGCAATTTAAATAGGGGTGATTTGCTGAAATTCAAATCAAAACAACAGGGTCCCAAAGAGTTGTTACCAGACGTCACTTTTGTGACACAATTTAGTAAGCAGTACAATCAAATTTGCAACATTATACGCCGCCACCACTCAATGTCAGCAGATGATCTGTTAACTGAAGTGTCGAAAAAAGGCTGTAGGTTTGCTTTTAAAAAAGGAAAAAGTATCGGGAATTGGGTTGCCCCAACCACATTGAGAAATTATTTGTCAGGGTAGAGCTCCTGGTTACAATATAGAGGCACCTTTAAGTGTAGTTTCTTTCAATGCAAAGTGTGTGAACATCTCCAGATAGGAGAACAGTTCCGTAGTATGGTAACAGGAGAGATATTCAGTCAAACAGAATGTACTAATTGTAGAATGCCTAATGTAATATACCTTCTGACTAGCACAGAATGTAGACTACAGTACATGGGGCTTTCTATGCGTGAGGCACGCTCACGGATAAGGGAGCACCTAGTAAACATCAAGCATGGGTCCCTAACAACACCCCTAGTTCAGCATTTCAAACAATGCCATCAGAGCAAAGTGTCCTCGTTAAAATGGAACGTGATTAAGAGGGTGGGGCAAAAAAAGGAGGTCCTGACATTTGACAGGTGATTTTAGCTAGAAAGGAGGTGTATTGGATTCTTAAACTTAAAACTAAGGTACCACAGGGTTTCAATTCGGAATATGATGTGATAAACTGTTGGCAATAGGATTCTCCAGATACTAAATGAAGGCACATGTATTTTGACTAATTGTCACTATTTTTTGCTAACAACTCTAATTCTTTTCTTTAAAATAATCTTTGCTGTTTTCCTTGGTTCTGGGTCTCTAATTACTTTTTGGTCTTTTAGATTACAATGTTATATTAGTATTGGTCTATTGATTGATTTAATCCGTCCAGCTCTTTAAGTTTAGGTTCATGAATGAGACCTTTCCCTGTGAGAGAATATTCAACAGTATGCATTTATACATATATGTATAGATTTGAGGGACTGATAGAGGGATATTCTATGAAGGGATTGTCAGTGTATCCAGGGGGTAGTCTCTGCGTGTGTAATGCAAATAAATAAATATATATATATATATATATATATATATATATATATATATAGAAGTAGAAGATGTGTATAGGTATGGCACTGGATATAGCCTAGTTGTAATTATAGGTATACTTGCCGCCTAGGAGTAACTATCCAGGTGATAAGGACCCCCAATACCCTATCACCAGATAGAAAATAGTAATGGGATCTAAATAATGTGGGGAAGGGGAAAAAATACAAATATAAAACATATAAGGGAATAACTCCAATTGCGCAGCCTATCTAGTAGATACGGATATAATGAACCAAATCTATATATAGTTCCAAATAATATAAAGTGACCTATTATTATTATCGGTTATTTGTAGAGGGCCAACCGATTCCGCAGCGCTAGACCTAGAGCTAAGACGTAATTATATGGTTAGTAAAGAGATTCACAAAGGAAAGACCTTATCTGATCTATTTCGTGGTCACATGTGAAACATCAGTAGAGTATCTTACATATAATATACAAAGAATGCAACATATAATGCACGTTAAAAAATAGATGGAAGCAGATATTATTAATAATAATAATAATAATGATATGTCCCACTGTAAAAAGTAGTGCTCATTTAAATCAACACAGTGATGGTATAGACTGGCAAATGTTGATAGCCTCTGAGGAAGAAGGGTGTACGATAAGACCCCTTTGAAACGCGTTAGGATACTATCACTTCATTTGCAGGAGTGCTCTCCATACAAAAAAGGACGTTTTTTATCACTCCATAAGCTGTATAAGGCAAACCATATGTGGATATATGTTTTGAATTACCTCATATTGTATTGAGGTCTTTTATTGTAAGCACATTATCGAGTACAATAAAGTATAGTGTCAATTTTACAAACAGGATTGCACTATTATTTCTTTCTCTTTCTGTGCTTCTATATGACATATGCTTGGAGAACGCCTGTCTGGAGGAGCAGCAGAGAGTTTTAAAGACACAGATACATGATCCTGAATCTTATCCCCAAGGGTTTTCCTCTCACTATGCGGCACTTACCTCATAGGATTGAGGTGAAGGAGTGTGAGTAAACTCTCAAGGGGAGCCGAGTTTTTTGTTTACAAGTCTTTGTTTATGAAATTTGAATTGAGAACCATAATGAGCGTTACAAGGCTCTAATTCCCTTCTTTATAAGGGACATCATACAAGGTTGTTATCATTAACATTCTATTTTGTATATTTTGTTTTGTTTTCTCTACTGTTTAGTGAACTTACTACTGAATATTATCTACTATACCATCACTGTGTTGATTTAAATGAGCACTACTTTTTACAGTGGGACATATCATTATTATTATTATTATTAATAATATCTGCTTCCATCTATTTTTTAACGTTCATTATATGTTGCATTCTTTGTATATTATATGTAAGATACTCTACTGATGTTTCACATGTGACCACGAAATAGATCAGATAAGGTCTTTCCTTTGTGTATCTCTTTACTAACCATATAATTACGTCTTAGCTCTAGGTCACTTTATATTATTTGGAACTATATATAGATTTGGTTCATTATATCCGTATCTACTAGATAGGTTGCGCCATTGGAGTTATTCCCTTATATGTTTTGTATTTGTATTTTTTCCCCTTCCCCACATTATTTAGATCCCATATATATATTTATATATATATATATATTTAAAAAAAATTATATTGTGTTTTTATTTTGAGCTCTTTGGAAAACACTGTAATGATGCTATTGGATAACAATTTGTATTGCAGCAATTACTATGTTCTGAGTGACATCTGAGTGACATCCCCTTTCAGTCTACCATAAGTATTTCAGAGTATTAACAATTTCCTTATTGAAATCCTGAGAAAAATAAACAAAATTATTGGTTATCAGGGGTTGGTTTTAGCAAATGATTTTAATTCCTAAGGTATTTAAGTTTACTTGTTGTCAATGTATCTCACAGCTATGATTACGGTGAAAACAAAACATGTCAGCTGAGTGACCCATAACTATTCTGCTTTTGGATTGTACAGTTTTCTTTTAAGCCATTAGAATAAAATTTAAGTTTTGATAGCCAGTGCTCCTGATCGTTTTGATTTGGTATGACTGTCAGGTACTTACCTGGTATCCCATGTGAGGCAGTCCGGGAGATGCTGCTCCTGTTCTGGTGAAGATGCCAAAGCCTGCTACCTCAGTCTCAGCATCCCACATGGAGGAAACCCAGGGCCAGGTTCCTGCAGCAGCTTCTGATTGTCTCTTGGTATGCGTGGCCGCATGTTGCCTAGATTTAAAGGGGCCATGTCCTAATTAACCAGATCTTGATAAAGCCCCACATGTAGGGCGAAACGCATTGATGAGCTGTGCTGGTGCCTTGTTGTAAATGTATATATAAGTGTATAAAAACTGAAGGAGAGATCAAATATACTATCCAGGAGCAAATAGTGCTTAAACCAATCACAACACCTTGGAAAATGTCATGTGACCGGAGTCGCAACCAGCCACCCAATACACCAGACAAGGAACCCCTGTGGAGACGGAGGATTCATCACTTGCCATGAGTAACGGTCAGAGAAACATCTTCCACTACTGGAGGTCTGAGCAAGGAGCGAGTGGAGTTTGGTTAGAGGTACTATATACGGTTCACAGACCCCTGCTTCAAAAACATACTGAATATGCATGCGGAACTACCGCTAAATACAAAAAAGTAAACACTTTATTATATAACTGATATTTGTGATACAAACTCATTTGGGACTTTTCTACCGTTACTATAGTGATCACCTATAAAGGGACTGGTATTGGGGAGACGTCCCCTTATCCATACAATACAAAATATCTGGTTTATCCCTATTTACTTTTTATTTTTGTAAAGTATTTTATACTGTGAAACATTATGCCAAATGGCTATACCAGAGAAAGCTTTCCTCAAACCAGCCACACCTGCTGTTCCTACCTGGTAACCCGAATTAGTCTCACCCTCCACACGATTGGGTGTATTGCACAATTCAATTATTAGTGCTTTCTTTATTGGTCACAAACAAGCCTGGGCATCAATAGTAACTTCATCAGTGTTTTCTTTAGTGCTTTGTCTCCCTTGGTTACGTAGTGTCAGGGTGCCAGGAATCAGACTGAGACGAGAAGTGCAAAAATAATCACACCTTTATTAATAGCAAAAAATAATAAAAAGTCCACAAGTCAAATAACAAGCCAGGAGTCAAAACCAGAGCTGGTAGTTAGACGAGCCGAGTCAGGAGCCAAAGCGAGTAGTCAGACGAGCCGGAATCAGGAACAAGGAGAACAGCAGAATCAGGAACAAGCCAGGGATCAGGAACCAGGAGGGATGTCAGACAGCCAGGTAATACACAGGAGCTCTCACAAACAGGTCTGAGACAACGCAAGGGTAAAGCATACTGAACAAAGGCCCTTTAAATAATAAGTAATGACATCACAATTCTGAGACTGCATCCTGTCTCACATGGATGATGAAAACCAGTCTGGCCATAAAAGGAAGTACAGGAAGTGAGCAGCATCTCCCAGAATGCACCAAAGTCAGCAAGAGAGATGAGTAAAATGGCTGCCAGCAGCACATGGCAAACAAGGCAGGAAAAAACCCTGACAGTACCCTCCCCTCAACGACCCCTCCCCCGCGGGAGGACAAAAGGCTTATTGGGGAAACGGGCATGGAAGGCACGGAGGAGGGCGGGAGCATGAACATCAGAGAAGAGAACCAATGAACGCTCCTCTGGACCGTAGCCCCTCCAATGAACCAAATACTGTACGCGGCCCCTGGACATACGAGAGTCAATAATGCTGCTGACCTCATACTCCTCATGGTTGTCAACAAAGATAGGACGGGGACGAGGCAACACAATGGTAAACCAATTACAAACCAATGGTTTAAGAGGGAGACATGAAAAACATTGGAGATGCGCATTGCAGGAGGAAGGTCAAGAGTGTAGACCACAGGATTGACCCGTCAGAGAATTCGAAAAGGACCAACATAACGGGGAGCCAGTTTATTGGAAGGCACATGAAGGTTTAAGTTGCGGGAGGACAGCCAAACTCTCTCACCAACCTGGTAGGAAGGTGCAGGCAGACGCCTGCGATCAGCCTGGAACTTTTGGCGCTGCATAGAACAATGAAGGCAATCCTGAATCTGCACCCACGTGGAACGGAGTTGCCGGAGATGCTCCTCCAAAGCCGGAATACCCTGAGACATGAATGAATCGGGCAACAAGGATGGTTGAAACCCATAATTCGCCATGAACGGGGATAACTTGGAGGAAGCATTAATAGCACTATTACGAGCAAACTCTTCCCAAGGTAACAGTTCAGACCAATTATTGTGGTGATCTGAGACATAGCAACGGAGGAACTGTTCTAGAGCTTGATTAGACCGTTCTGCAGCCCCATTGGATTGAGGGTGATATGCCGAGGAGAAGGAGAGCTGGATCCCCATTTGAGCACAAAAGGAATGCCAACATCTGGAGACAAACTGGCTACCCCGGTCCGACACTATCTCCTTGGGTAACCCATGTAAACGGAAGACCTCACGGGCAAAAATTGAAGCAAGCTCCTGAGCGGTAGGCAACTTCTTCAAGGGAATGCAATGTGACATTTTAGAAAAACGGTCAACCACCATAAGGATAACAGTATTGCCATTGGAAACAGGAAGCTTGACAATGAAGTCCATGGAAAGATGTGTCCAAGGACGCTCACCATTAGCAATAGGTTAAAGAAGACCCACTGGAAGACGTTGAGGAGTCTTATTCTGTGCACAAACTGAACAGGAGGCAACATACGCAGCAACATCAGAACGAAGACCTGGCCACCAGAATTGTCGAGTGACAGACCAAATCATTTGGTTCTTGCCTGGGTGACCTGCGGCTTTAGGATAATGGTAAGTGTGCAAAAGTTTAGTTCGAAGAGTCTCAGGAACAAAACACTTACCACTAGGTTTCTCAGGAGGTGCATTCGTTTGTGCAGCCAGGATCTCCTCCCCCAAGGGAGAAGTCAAATTAGTATGTATGGTAGCCAAAATATGGTCAGGAGGTATAACTGGAGTAGGTACAGACTCCTCCTTGGACAGAGGTGAAAATTGTCGAGAGAGGGCATCAGCCCTAACATTCTTACTACCAGGCAGGTAGGAGACCACATAATTAAACCAAGACAAAAATAGTGCCCACCTGGCCTGTCGGGCAACAAACGTTTTGCTTCAGATAGATAAGTTAAATTCTTGTGGTCCGTAAGAATGAGCACTGGCACGCTAGTACCCTCGAGAAGATGCCTCCATTCCTTGAGTGCCAAAATTATGGCCAGTAATTCCCTGTCGCCAATTTCATAATTGCACTCTGCTGGAGACAATTTCTTAAAGAAGAAACCACACGGATGCAAGGAACCGTCAGGTGTAAGACGTTGAGACAAGAGGGTACCTACTCCAGTCTCAGGCGCATCAACCTCAAGAACGAAAGGCAGGACAGGGTTAGGATGAGCCAGAACTGGAGCGGCAGCAAAGGCAGTCTTAAGATTATCAAAGGCCTTAATGGCAGTAGGTGACCAATGGAGTGGATCATTCTCTTTACGGGTCATTTCTGTGATAGGTTTGACAAAGGAAGAAAAGTTTTTAATAAACTTTCTATAGTAATTGGCGAACCCCAAAAAACGTTGAATAGACCGAAGACCAACTGGGCGAGGCCACTGCAGAACTGCAGATAACTTGTAAGGATCCATGGAGAACCCTGCAACAGAGATAACATAACCAAGGAAGGTTACTTGAGTCTGATGGAACTCACATTTCTCAAGTTTACAAAACAGGCCATTCTCATGTAGTCTCTGAAGAACCCGTGTAACATCAGAACGATGAGCCTTAAGTGTGGGTGAGTGTATGAGGATGTCGTCTAAGTACACCACAACACACTGTTGCAACATATCTCATAGGACATCATTAATAA
Organism: Bombina bombina; assembly: GCF_027579735.1. Lineage (NCBI taxonomy): Eukaryota > Metazoa > Chordata > Amphibia > Anura > Bombinatoridae > Bombina > Bombina bombina. The sequence continues at coordinate 873,579,348 of NC_069504.1, forward strand.
ATTCCTGGAAAACAGCAGGAGCATTACATAGGCCAAAGGGCATTACAAGATACTCATAATGCCCGCTCCTGGTGTTAAATGCTTTTTTCCATTCGTGGCCCTCCTTGATCCTAACGAGATTGTATGCTCCTCTCAAATCAAGTTTAGTAAAGACCGTAGCTCCCTTGAGGCGGTCAAAGGGTTCCATAAGGAGCGGAATAGGGTAAGCATTCTTAATGGTAAGACGATTAAGACCCCTATAATCGATGCATGGTCTTAACTCGCCACCCTTTTTATTCACAAAGAAGAAGCTAGCCCCTGCAGGAGAGCAGGATTTGCGGATGATCCCCCGCGACAGAGCATCGGAAACATACTCCTCCATAGCACAATTCTCCGCAACAGACAGAGGGTAAACCCGGCCCCGAGGAGGAATGGCTCCGGGTTGCAGGTCTATGGCACAATCGTAAGACCGGTGAGGAGGCAACGTACCGGCACGCACCTTGTCAAAAACGTCTAGGAACTCTCGGTACTCCTCTGGCAATTGAGATACTGAAGAAGTGCACAAGACTTTAACTGGTTTCTGAAGACAAGTGGAAATACATTGCGGAGACCACAACAAAATTTCGGACCTGCGCCAGTCGAGACTGGGATTGTGCTTTTGGAGCCAGGGATAACCTAGAACAATCGGAAAATGCTGGGAGTTTATCACCTGGAACTGGAGGGTTTCAAAATGGAGAACCCCAACAGCCATGGATAATGGAGCAGTTTCGTGAGTAACGAGTGCGGGCTGAAAGGGCCAGCCATCAATGGCTTCAATAGCAAGTGGAACAGACCGAGGCAAAACAGGAATGGAGTGCTTTGATACAAAAGCACTGTCAATGAAATAGCCCGCAGTACAGGAGTCAACAAGAGCCTGGGTGACTATGGAGGAGTCCACCCAGGAAAGGACAACCGTGACCAAAGGTTTCTCCTTTAGCGGTTTCCGGGGACAAGGATAAACCACCTAAGGTCTGCCCCCGACAGGACCTTTGGTGTGAGCGTTTCCCGGCCGTGTAGGACAAGACTTCAAAAGGTGGCCCTGTAACCCACAATAGAGGCAGAGCCCCTCCCTCCTCCTAAAGGCCCTCTCCACCGCGGAGAGACGTGTGAATCCCAACTGCATCGGCTCAGCAGTACCTGGGGACTCGGGACCAGGAGGCATGGGAGGAGAGGGAGGCATGGGTGGGAACGAACACGTAGGAGACAATGGTTCAGGAGGCTTCCGCAAGCGCTCCTTGAAAGAAGGCCTCTCACTTAGTCTGATGTCAATTAGGATCAAAAAAGACACCAATGCCTCGAGATCTTCTGGTAAATCTCTGGCAGCAACTTTGTCTTTAATCGCATCAGAGAGCCCATGAAAGAAGGCGGCAACAAGGGCTTCATTGTTCCAGCCTACCTCTGCTGCAAGCGTACGGAACTCAATGGCATACTGAGCAACAGATCTTGTACCTTGCAGAATGGACATTCGTTGTTTAGCAGCAGAGGAGGAACGAGCCGGAACATCAAATACCCTTCGAAAGGAGGCCACAAATTCAGGGTAATTTGAAATCACAGGTTTATTTGTCTCCCACAAGGGATTAGCCCAGGCAAGAGCTGTGTCAGAGAGTAACGAGATGAGAAATCCCACCTTAGCTCTGTCAGAGAGAAACGCCTGAGGTAACATCTCAAAGTAAATGCCCACCTGGTTCAAAAACCCTCTGCACTGATTAGGATTGCCTCCATATCGCTGAGGTAGAGGTGCAGAACCGGACAAGCGGTGATCCTGTTCATCCATCCTGGAAATGATGGCAGGTAAAGGTGGATTATTAGCACCATCAGGATTCATGGCCCTTGCATAATGTCAGGGTGCCAGGAATCAGACTGAGACGAGAAGTGCAAAAATCACACCTTTATTAATAGCAAAAAATAATAAAAAGTCCACAAGTCAAATAACAAGCCAGGAGTCAAAACCAGAGCTGGTGGTAGTCAGACGAGCCGAGTCAGTAGCCAAAGCGAGTAGTCAGATGAGCCGGAATCAGGAACAAGGAGAACAGCAGAGTCAGGAACAAGCCAGGGATCAGGAACCAGGAGGGACGTCAGACAGCCAGGTAATACACAGGAGCTCTCACAAACAGGTCTGAGACAACGCAAGGTCAAAGCATACTGAACAAAGGCCCTTTAAATAATAAGTGATGACATCACAATTCTGAGACTGCATCCTGTCTCACATGGATGATGAAAACCAGTCTGGCCATAAAAGGAAGTACAGGAAGTGAGCAGCATCTCCCAGAATGCACCAAAGTCAACAAGAGACGTGAGTAAAATGGCTGCCAGCACACATAGCAAACAAGGCAGAAAAAAACCCTGACACATAGGCATAATCCGTTTATCAGCTGGGAAACTGGCACTGTGCACTAAGTCCCAGTTTTGTCTTTATCACTGCCTAAAGTACCACATTAATGCTAACCTCCAACCTGAGACTCCAGTTAAACCTCTTGTTCAGATACCAGAGCTGTATCAAGATGTTCAAGATGTCTTTGAAAAGAAAGGAGCTGATACTCTCCCTCCTCATAGGGAATATGATTGCATAATTGATTTCCTTCCTGGGGTGCCAATTCATTTTTGCTGCATCAATCCACTGACAAAACCAGAGTTAAAAGTGTTAACAGAATATATTGAATACAATTACAAAAATGGTTTATTAAACCATCCAAGTCACAAGCTAGGGCTGGTAACTTATTTGTCAGCAAAAAAGATGAAGGACTTCATCCATGCATAGATTACAGGGACCTTAAAGGGATAGTAAACCCCAAAATGTTATTTTATGATTCCGATAGAACATACAATTTTAAACAACTTTTCAATTCAATTCTATTATCAAATGTTCTTCATTCTCTTGTTATCAATTGCTGAAGGGACAGCATTGCACTACTGACAGGAAGCTGAAAATATCTATTTAGCCAATCACAAGAGAAAAACAAGAGCTCCCACTAGTGTAAGATATGTGCGCATTCATTTTTTAACAAAGGATATTAAGGGAACAAAGCACATTTAAAAATAGAAGTGAATTTAAAAGTGTCTTAAAATGACATGCTCTATCTGAATCATGCAAGTTTAATTTTGACTTTCCTATCCCTTTAATGCCATCACTGTAAAGAATAAATACCATCTACCACTTATATTCCTGATATTAAACTTTCATGATTCAGATAGGGCATGTAATTTTAAAACAAATTTCCAATTTACTTTTATCATAAAATTTGATTTGCTCTATTGGTATTCTTTGATAAAAGCTAAACTCCTAGATTTAGAGTTTTGCGTTAGCCTTAAAAAGCAGCGTTAAGGGGTCCTTTTTAACGCCCGCTGGTATTACGAGTTTGGCAGGTACAGGTGTACCGCTTACTTTTCTTCCACGACTTGAGGCTCCTGCAAATCCCCTTACGTCAATTGTGTATCCTATATTTTAATGGGATTTGCCTAACGCTGGTATTACGAGTCTTGGAAGAAGTGAGCGGTACAGCCTCTACCTCCAAGACTCCTACCGCATAAAAAAGTCAGCAGTTAAGAGTTTTATGGGCTAACGCCGGAACAAAAAGCTCTTAACAACAGTGCTACAAAGTACACTAACACCCATAAACTACCTATGAACCCCTAAACCGAGGCCCCCCCACATCGCAAACCCTATAATAAAATTATTTAACCCCTAATCTGCCAACCGGACACCGTCGCCACCTACATTATAGCTATGAACCCATAATCTGCTGTCCATAACATCGCCAACACCTATATTATTAACCCTTAAACCTAGGTCTAACCCTAACCCTAACACCCCCCTAAATTAAATATAATTTAAATAAAACGAGAAAAAAAATACTATAATTAAATAAATTAATCCTATTTAAAACTAAATACTTACCTATAAAATAAACCCTAATATAGCTACAATATAACTAATAATTACATTGTAGCTATTTTAGGATTTATATTTATTTTACAGGCAACTTTGGGTACAATAGCTATTAAATAGTTAATAACTATTTAATAGCTACCTAGTTAAAATAATTACAAAATTACCTGTAAAATAAATCCTAACCTAAGTTACAATTACACCTAACACTACACTATCAATAAATTAATTAAATAAATTAACTACAATTATCTAAACTAAAATACAATTAAATAAACTAAACTATAGTACAAAAAAAACAAACACTAAATTACAAAAAATAAAAAAATATTACAAGAATTTTAATCTAATTACACCTAATCTAAGCCCCTTAATAAAATAAAAAAGCCCCCAAAATAATAAAATTCCCTACCCTATACTAAATTACAAAAGTAATCAGCTCTTTTACCAGCCCTTAAAAGGGCTTTTTGCGGGGCATTGCCCCAAAGTAATCAGCTCTTTTACCTATAAAAAAAATACAAGACCCCCCCCAACATTACAACCCACCACCCACACACTCCTACTCTAAAATCCACCCGATCCCCCCTTAAAAATACCTAACACTACCCCATTGAAGATCACCCTACCTTGAGCCATGTTCACCCAGCCGGGCACCACTGGTCATCCGATCCATCCAGAAGGCTTCATCCAAGCGGCATCTTCTATCTTCATCTATCCCGGGCGGAGCGGGTCCATCTTCAAGACATCCGACATGGAGCATCCTCTTCTTTCCAATAGATCACTGCTGCTGGTTCAACAAAGGATACCAAGAGAATGAAGCACATTTGTTGACAGATACAAACCTGAAAGCTGTTAAAAATAGTATACTCTATATGAAACAAAAATAAAAAAAAGTTACGAAAAAGTGTGGGTTTCATGTCTCTAAAAGTTCAATACAAGGGTATCTGTCAGGAACCAGACGTCACAGCAAAGGGAGCAGGCAAAAGAATAGTCAAATGTTCTCTTCCAGAGGTAAGTAGCCAATAAATCAGTCCTTAAAGGGACAGTCAAGTCCAAAAAAAGTTCATGATTTTAATAGGGAATGTAATTTTAAACAACTTTCCAATTTACTTTTATCACCAATTTTGCTTTGTTCTCTTGGTATTATTAGTTGAAATTATTATTGGTTGAAATAGTGGTTAGCATGCTTGCCTACGAAGCAGCAGGTTGAGGGATTGAATCCAACCATATCGAAACCACCCGTGGGCTCTGCTAAATGCCTTCTTTGGAACTAAAAGTTTAAGTGCTTGTGTTTAAAAAGAACACTGAACCCAATTTCTTTCTTTTGTGATTCAGATAGAGCATGCAATTTTAAGCAACTTTCTAATTTACTCCTATTTGCAAAATGTTCTTCATTCTCTTGGTATCTTTATTTGAAAAGCAAGAATGTAAGTCTAGATGCCGGCCCATTTTTGGTGAACAACCTGGGTTGTTCTTGCTGATTGGTGAATAAATGCATCCCCCAATAAACAAGTGCTGTCCAGGGTTCTGGACTTTCTTTTTCAAATAAAGATAGCAAAAGAACAAAGAAAAATTGATAATAGTAGAAAATTAGAAAGTTGCTTAAAATTGCATGCTCTTTAATCTGACTCACGAAAGAAAAAATTTGGGCTCAGTATCCCTTTAACTAAAGCTGCTCTTCTATTTATTTGCACGCTCTTCTAGAACAACTTTATATCCTACAGTCTAGATAAAAAAAACAAAATGTTGTCTTGTTTTGCCAACTCCTCTATTCTATTTTGTTTCTTTAGCAGAAGTCATGTCTTTATTGCTTATATACTTGTGATCACTTTCCAAGTAAGATACCAGCGGAGCATACCATTGTGGTCTAGTAGTTAGCATAGCGTTCTTGTTTGGTTAAGATTTACAATCCAGCTACAACACCTTGCCTTTTCTGTGTCTTTCTGCTAAGATATTACAGATAGCTTTCCAAAGAAAACGTTTGTTTTGCATATTTGATTCCATTTTATTTTCTTAAAGCAATTCATCTCTTTAATTCTTTACAAGCTTTCTGCTTGTTGACTTGGTATTGCCTCGCCGGTAATGGATGTTGACCCTGCCTGGCTTTCTATTGCCAGCATTGGTTGTGTAATGGCTAGCTGAACTACCTTGAAAGCAGAAGGTTTGTGGTTTGAATCCAGCTACTGCTCTTTGAATGTGCACTCAAAAATTGCTTGCTTTTCAAGTTTTATGCTATTTCCTTTTCTTAAAGAGACATTAAAAAACTCTTGCTTTTCTTTAACAATTTGTGTTTACCCCACTTCTCCTAGAGAGGTTAACAAAAAAACATCTGCAACCTTGGTTTTCAAAATGCTGCAAATTGCCATAGAAAATGGCACTCCATTGTAGCTTGGAGGTTAACTTGCCTGGAGAGACACAGAACAAATTATTTTGGCAACCTAGATGTTCTAGGCAAGTTGTAGCCTTATGAAAAAAACATTTGCAGGTAAATGTTAAAAATAGTGATGTCGCGAATAGTTTGCCAGCGAATAGTTCCCGGCGAACATAGCATGCGATGTTCGATCCACCACCTATTCATCATCATTGAGTAAATTTTTACCCTGTACCTCACAGTCAGCAGGCACATTCCAGCCAATCAGCAGCAGACCCTCCCACCTCCTGGACAGCATCCATTTTAGATTCATTCGGAAGCTGCATTCTTAGTGAGAGGAGGGACAGTGTAGCTGCTGATGATTTAATAGGGAAATCGATAGCTAGGCTAGTGTATTCAGTGTCCACTACAGTCCTGAAGGACTCATCTGATCTCTGCTGTAAGGACAGCACCCCAAAAAGCCGTTTTTAGGGCTAGAACATCAGTCTGCTTTTTTTTTTTTTTCCTGTGTAATCTAATTGCAGTTGCGTGCCTGCCAGCGTGTGTGTCAGACTCACAGCGTATACAGTGCCCACTTGCCCAGTGCCACCACTCATATCTGGTGTAACAGTAGTGTACATTTAAAAAAAACAACACTTTTTTTGACTGTGAAATAATATCAGACAGCTGCCAGTACCCAAGATGGCCGCCAATAAGGCAGATGGGGAGGGTTAGAGAGCTGTTTTGGGGGGGATCAGGGAGGTTTGGGCTAAGGGGGATGCTACACCACAGCATATGTAAATATGCTAAAAAAAATTAAAAACTTTTATTTTAGTACTGGCAGACTTTCTGGCGGGGACAATTGTGGGGTGGGGGAGGGAAGGGAGCTGTTTGGGAGGGATCAGGGGGTCTGATGTGTCAGGTGGGAGGCTGATCTCTACACTAAAGCTAAAATTAACCCTGCAAGCTCCCTACAAACTACCTAATTAACCCCTTCACTGCTAGCCATAATACACGTGTGATGCACAGCAGCATTTAGCGGCCTTCTAATTACCAGAAAGCAACGCCAAAGTCATATATGTCTGCTATTTCTGAAAAAAGGGGATCCCAGAGAAGCATTTACAACCATTTGTGCCATAATTGCACAAGCTGTTTGTAAATAATTTCAGTGAGAAATCTAAAATTGCGAAAAATGTAAGTTTTTTTTAAATTTGATCGCATTTGGCAGTGAAATGGTGGCATTAAATATACCAAAATGGGCCTCGATCAATACTTTGGGTTGTCTACTACACTACACTTAAGCTAAAATTAACTGTACAAGCTAACCCCTTCACTGCTGGACATAAAACACGTGTGGTGCGCAGTGGCATTTAGCAGCCTTCTAATTACCAAAAAGCAACGCCAAAGCCATATAAGTATGCTATTTCTGAACAAAGGGAATCCCAGAAAAGCATTTACAACCATTTATGCCATAATTGCATAAGTTGTTTGTAAATAATTTCTGTGAGAAACCTAAAGTTTGTGAAAAAGTGAACAATTTTTTTTTATTTGTTCGCATTTGGCGGTGAAATGGTGGCATGAAAAATACCAAAATGGGCCTAGATCAATACTTTGGGATGTCTTCTAAAAAAAATATATACATGTCAAGGGATATTCAGGTATTCCTGACAGATATCAGGGTTCCAATGTAACTAGCGCTCATTTTGAAAAAAAGTGGTTTTGAAATAGCAAAGTGCTTCTTGTATTTATTTCCCTATAACTTGCAAAAAAAGCAAAGAACATGTAAACATTGGGTATTTCTAAACTCAGGACAAAATTTAGAAACTATTTAGCATGGGTGTTTTTTAGTGGTTGTAGATGTGTAACAGATTTTGGGGGTCAAATTTAGAAAAAGTGTGTTTTTTCCATTTTTTCCTCATATTTTATAAAAAAAATTATAGTAAATTATAAGATATAATGAAAATAATGGTATCTTTAGAAAGTCCATTTAATGGCGAGAAAAACGGTATATAATATGTGTGGGTACAGTAAATGAGTAAGAGGAAAATTACAGCTGAACACAAACACCACAGAAATGTAAAAATAGCCATTGTCATTAAGGGTAAGAAAATTGAAAAATGGTCCGGTCATTAAGGGGTTAAAGGGGCACTAAACCCAATTTTTTTTCTTTTGTGATTCAGATAGAGCATGCAATTTTAAGCAACTTTCTAATTTACTCCTATTTGCAAATATTCTTCATTCTCTTGGTATCTTTATTTGAAAAGCAAGAATGTAAGTCTAGATGACAGCCCATTTTTGATGAACAACCTGGGTTGTTCTTGCTGATTGGTGAATAAATTCATCCCCCAATAAACAAGTGCTGTCCAGGGATCCTGACTTTCTTTTTCAAATAAAGATAGCAAAAGAACAAAGAAAAATTGGTAATAGGAGTAAATTCTAAAGTTGCTTAAAATTGCATGCTCTTTAATCTGAATCACAAAAGAAAAAATTTGGGCTCAGTATCCTTTTAACTAAAGCTGCTCATCTATTTATTTGCACGCTCTTCTAGAACAACTTTATATCCTCAGTCTAGATAAAAAAAACAAAATGTTGTCTTGTTTTGCCAACTCCTCTATTCTATTTTGTTTCTTTAGCAGAAGTCATGTCTTTATTGCTTATATACTTGTGATCACTTTCCAAGTAAGATACCAGCGGAGCATACCATTGTGGTCTAGTAGGTAGCATAGCGTCTTGTTTGGTTAAGATTTACAATCCCAGCTACAACACCTTGCCTTTTCTGTGTCTTTCTGCTAAGATATTACAGATAGCTTTCCAAAGAAAACGTTTGTTTTGCATATTTGATTCCATTTTATTTTCTTAAAGCAATTCATCTCTTTAAGTCTTTACACTGTTTCTTGGAACAATGAACTAAAATGATAAAAAGAATGGGTACTGGCCCTGTCTTTAACCAGCATAGCACCTTGCGGCTCGTGGCTAGCTTAGCCCCCTAACAATGTCTGGCGGCGCTTCCAGGGCTGTAAAAGCATAGCTCTTGCTGACAGTGATAACACTGCACTGTTTCTGCGTGCCTCACTGCCTGAGATCCGCACTCGTAAAGCCCTGGAAGGGTACGTGGCCGTAGTGAAGGAGATAGATATCTGTTTCTACCACCTCCCCCTCAAGATCCAAGTTCATTTTTTCCCATTCAGACCCCTCCCCCTCCTATTTTCCTAACCTGGTCCCTCCCACTCAAGATCCTCACTTTTTCCTTATCCATTCCCCTTCCACTCCTATTTTTCCTAACCCTGGCCCTCCTCCCACCAGATCCCTTTTTAATTTCCACAAGCAGTCCCCTCCCTCTCCTGATTTTCACAACCAGACCCCTCACCCCTCACCCATATCCTATGAATTTCCAAATAGAGACCTCCCCTCCCCTCAATATCCTAGTTACTCAAACAGACCCCTCCTCCTGAGACCCCCCCCCCCTCCAGTTCCACATACTATGTTTCCCACCCAGAACCCTCCCCCTCTACACCCTTTTCTTCATCCAGATCCCTACCCCAATTGATCTACATCCTTTTTTATTTATTTTTCTAAACATTTGAACCCCACCTCCCCTATTTATTCCCATCCAGATCCCTCCCCCTCCAGCTCCTACTTTTTTTCCCACCCAGTCTCCTCCCCCTCTTATTTTTCCCAACCCCATTCCTGTCCCTCGAACTCCTATTTGTTTCCCCAGTCTCCTCTAGCTCCTACTTTTTCTCACAGTTCCTTTGCCCCATCCTATTTCTCGCAACTTGTGTTCAGCTAACTCACAATAGATCACTGCTGCTGGTTCAACAAAGGATACCAAGAGAATGAAGCACATTTGTTGACAGATACAAACCTGAAAGCTGTTAAAAATTGTATGCTCTATCTGAAACAAAAATAAAAAAAAGTTACGAAAAGTGTGGGTTTCATGTCTCTTCAAGTTCAATACCAGGGTATCTGTCAGGAACCAGACGTCACAGCAAAGGGAGCAGGCAAAAGAATAGTCAAATTTTCTCTTCCAGAGGAAAGTAGCCAATAAATCAGTCCTTAAAGGGACAGTCAAGTCCAAAAAAAGTTCATGATTTTAATAGGGAATGTAATTTTAAACATCTTTCCAATTTACTTTTATCACCAATGTTGCTTTGTTCTCTTGGTATTATTAGTTGAAAGCTAAACCTGGGAGGTTCATATACTAATTTATTCGAACTTGAAGACCTCTAATCTGAATGCATTTTGACCACTAGAGAGCATTAGTTCATGTGGTTTATATAGATAACATCGATACATGAACGCCAGAACTTCAATAAGAATAACCAAGACTTAGAATGACATCAGCAGACACCTTTAAGCATGTCCCCAGAGGTTATGGCACACAAAATCAATACAGGGTCATCCCGGTTACAAGTGGCGCTACTTTAAGCGCAAGTATCACAGTAAAAAAAAGAAAGACGCCTTCAGCACCTCTCCCACTCTAAAAGCACCATGATGGCTTCATCCAGTGTCCCCCTCCAACTATTTTTCCCCAAACTGCTCCCGCCTCCTTTAGATCCCTACTTTCCCCCCCAGGCTCCTCCCCTTCCTATTTTCCCCCAGGCTCTTCCCCTTCCTATTTTCCCTCTCCTTTTCCTAAGGCTCCTCCTCCTAGCCCTGCGCCTGCTCTTTTTCACCATCCAATACGACTCTTATTTCTTCCTCCTCCAGTGTCCTCCTAATCCCTCCTTCCCCCTTGTCTCATGCTCCTCCCCCTCTTTCCTATTTTACCTTACCCAGCCCCTTCCCATTTTCCTTACCAGATACCTTCTACCCAATCTAGTCTGCGCCCTCTCACCAAACCATCCAGTGTCCTCCCACTTCTATTTCTTCCTCCTCCATTATTCACCCATTCATTCACCGATTACTCCCGCCTCCATTATTCACCCAATCACTCACCTTCCATATTTTCTCCTCCTCCATATTCCTCCCCTTTCTATTTTTCCTCCTCAAATTCTCCCCCCTTTTATATTTCCCATTAAGCCCCTCCTCAATCTTATCCAGATTAATTTCGATTTTATGATATTTCCCCAGATCCCATTATTTTGTTTAACCAGGATTTTAAGGGGTGGTCTGAGGTAGGGTGTTATATTACAGACCAGACCAGTTTAAGCAGACGTCATAGGGTGGATTCGAACCGCTAGCCTTGTGCTTGCTAGCCCATGACCTTACAACTGCTCCACAGCAGCTTTCTGCTTATTGAATAGGTCAGTGATTTTTAACCTTTTTTTTGCCGTGGCACACTTTTTTACATTAAAAAATCCTGTGGCACACCAACATCCCAAAATTTAAAAAAAATCACACATTGTAGCCTAATACAGCATATATATATATATACACATACACACAAACACACACATACTGTATGTATTGTGAGGTTATGCCATGCCTCCTACAAACTACCCCTGCACTGGGAGTAAAAAACAGGCAAAGTTTAAAAAATATGTCACACTGTTGTCAGTCTGCCATGGCACACCTGAGGATCTCTCACGGCACACTAGTGTGCCACGGCACACTGGTTGAAAAACACTGGACTAGGTATTGCCTCACCAGTAATGGATGTTGACCCTGCTTGGCTTTCTATTGCCAGCGTTGGTAGCATAATGGCTAGCTGAACTACCTTGCAAGCAGAAGGTTTGTGGTTTGAATCCAGCTACTACTCTATGAATGTGCACTTAAAAGTTGTTGTTTTTTTTGTTTTGCAAGTTGTATGCTATTTCCTTTTCTTAAAGAGAAATTAAAAAACTCTTGCTTTTCTTTAACAATTTGAGTTTGCCCCACTTCTCCTAGAGAGGTTAACAAAAACATTGTTTAGTTCATAATTGGACTAAAATCATAACAGTAATAGGTATAAATTCTACCAGTTCTCCTAAGAAAGCCCTAGCTAAGCTTCGCGGTTAGCATACCTGACTATGAAACAGCAGGTTGAGGGATCGGATCCACCCATGGCCTCTGCTAAACGCCTTCTTTGGAATTAAAAGTTTAAAGGGGCACTAAACCCAATTTTTTTTCTTTTGTGATTCAGATAGAGCATGCAATTTTAAGCAACTTTCTAATTTACTCCTATTTGCAAATATTCTTCATTCTCTTGGTATCTTTATTTGAAAAGCAAGAATGTAAGTCTAGATGACAGCCCATTTTTGATGAACAACCTGGGTTGTTCTTGCGGATTGGTGAATAAATTCATCCCCCAATAAACAAGTGCTGTCCAGGGATCCTGACTTTCTTTTTCAAATAAAGATAGCAAAAGAACAAAGAAAAATTGATAATAGGAGTAAATTCTAAAGTTGCTTAAAATTGCATGCTCTTTAATCTGAATCACAAAAGAAAAAATTTGGGCTCAGTATCCTTTTAACTAAAGCTGCTCATCTATTTATTTGCACGCTCTTCTAGAACAACTTTATATCCTGCAGTCTAGATAAAAAAAACTAAATGTTGTCTTGTTTTGCCAACTCCTCTATTCTATTTTGTTTCTTTAGCAGAAGTCATGTCTTTATTGCTTATATACTTGTGATCACTTTCCAAGTAAGATACCAGCGGAGCATACCATTGTGGTCTAGTAGGTAGCATAGCGTCTTGTTTGGTTAAGATTTACAATCCAGCTACAACACCTTGCCTTTTCTGTGTCTTTCTGCTAAGATATTACAGATAGCTTTCCAAAGAAAACGTTTGTTTTGCATGTTTGATTCCATTTTATTTTCTTAAAGCAATTCATCTCTTTAAGTCTTTACACTGTTTCTTGGAACAATGAACTAAAATGATAAAAAGAATGGGTACTGGCCCTGTCTTTAACCAGCATAGAAACACCTTGCGGCTCGTGGCTAGCTTAGCCCCCTCAAAATGTCTGGCGGCGCTTCCAGGGCTGTAAAAGCACAGCTCTTGCTGACAGTGATAACACTGCACTGTTTCTGCGTGCCTCACTGCCTGAGATCCGCACTCGTAAAGCCCTGGAAGGGTACGTGGCCGTAGTGAGGGAGATAGATATCTGTTTCTACCACCTCCCCCTCAAGATCCAAGTTCATTTTTTCCCATTCAGACCCCTCCCCCTCCTATTTTCCTAACCTGGTCCCTCCCACTCAAGATCCTCACTTTTTCCTTATCCATTCCCCTTCCACTCCTATTTTTCCTAACCCTGGCCCTCCTCCCACCAGATCCCTTTTTAATTTCCACAAGCAGTCCCCTCCCTCTCCTGATTTTCACAACCAGACCCCTCACCCCTCACCCATATCCTATGAATTTCCAAATAGAGACCTGCTCTCCCCTCAATATCCTAGTTACTCAAACAGACCCCTCCTCCTCAGACCCTCCCCCTCCAGTTCCACATACTATGTTTCCCACCCAGAACCCTCCCCCTCTACACCCTTTTCTTCATCCAGATCCCTACCCCAATTGATCTACATCCTTTTTTATTTATTTTTCTAAACATTTGAACCCCACCTCCCCTATTTATTCCCATCCAGATCCCTCCCCCTCCAGCTCCTACTTTTTTTCCCACCCAGTCTCCTCCCCCTCTTATTTTTCCCAACCCCATTCCTGTCCCTCGAACTCCTATTTGTTTCCCCAGTCTCCTCTAGCTCCTACTTTTTCTCACAGTTCCTTTGCCCCATCCTATTTCTCGCAACTTGTGTTCAGCTAACTCACAATAGATCACTGCTGCTGGTTCAACAAAGGATACCAAGAGAATGAAGCACATTTGTTGACAGATACAAACCTGAAAGCTGTTAAAAATTGTATGCTCTATCTGAAACAAAAATAAAAAAAAGTTACGAAAAGTGTGGGTTTCATGTCTCTTCAAGTTCAATACCAGGGTATCTGTCAGGAACCAGACGTCACAACAAAGGGAGCAGGCAAAAGAATAGTCAAATTTTCTCTTCCAGAGGAAAGTAGCCAATAAATCAGTCCTTAAAGGGACAGTCAAGTCCAAAAAAAGTTCATGATTTTAATAGGGAATGTAATTTTAAACATCTTTCCAATTTACTTTTATCACCAATGTTGCTTTGTTCTCTTGGTATTATTAGTTGAAAGCTAAACCTGGGAGGTTCATATACTAATTTATTCGAACTTGAAGACCTCTAATCTGAATGCATTTTGACCACTAGAGAGCATTAGTTCATGTGGTTTATATAGATAACATCGATACATGAACGCCAGAACTTCAATAAGAATAACCAAGACTTAGAATGACATCAGCAGACACCTTTAAGCATGTCCCCAGAGGTTATGGCACACAAAATCAATACAGGGTCATCCCGGTTACAAGTGGCGCTACTTTAAGCGCAGGTATCACAGTAAAAAAAAGAAAGAAGCCTTCAGCACCTCTCCCACTCTAAAAGCACCATGATGGCTTCATCCAGTCTCCCCCTCCAACTATTTTTCCCCAAACTGCTCCCGCCTCCTTTAGATCCCTACTTTCCCCCCCCCAGGCTCCTCCCCTTCGTATTTTCCCCCAGGCTCTTCCCCTTCCTATTTTCCCTCTCCTTTTCCTAAGGCTCCTCCTCTAAGCCCTGCGCCTGCTCTTTTTCACCATCCAATCCGACTCCTATTTCTTCCTCCTCCAGTGTCCTCCTAATCCCTCCTTCCCCCTTGTCTCATGCTCCTCCCCCTCTTTCCTATTTTACCTTACCCAGCCCCTTCCCATTTTCCTTACCAGATCCCTTCTGCCCAATCTAGTCTGCGCCCTCTCACTAACCCATCCAGTCTCCTCCCACTTCTATTTCTTCCTCCTCCATTATTCACCCAATCATTCACTGATTACTCCCGCCTCCATTATTCACCCAATCACTCACCTTCCATATTTTCTCCTCCTCCTCCTCCTCCTCCATATTCCTCCCCTTTCTATTTTTCCTCCTCAAATTCTCCCCTCCTTTATATTTCCCATTAAGCCCCTCCCCAATCTTATTTTTTTATGATATTTCCCCAGATCCCATTATTTTGTTTAACCAGGATTTTAGGGGGTGGTCTGAGGTAGGGTGTTATATTACAGACCAGACCAGTTTAAGCAGACATCATAGGGTGGATTTGAACTGCTGGCCTTGTGCTTGCTAGCCCATGACCTTACAACTGCTCCACAGCAGCTTTCTAGCAGCTTTCTGCTTATTGACTAGGTATTGCCTCACCAGTAATGGATGTTGACACTGCCTGGCTTTCTATTGCCGGCATTGGTAGCATAATGGCTAGCTGAACTACCTTGCAAGCATAAGGTTTGTGGTTTGAAACCAGCTACTGCTCCTTGAATGTGCACTCAAAAGTTGTTGTTATTTTGTTTTGCAAGTTGTATGCTATTTCCTTTTCTTAAAGAGACATTAAAAAACTCTTGCTTTTCTTTAACAATGTGTGTTTGCCCCACTTCTCCTAGAGAGGTTAACAAAAAACATCTGCAACCTTGGTTTTCAAAATGCTGCAAATTGCCATAGAATATGGCACTCCATTGTAGCTTGGAGGTTAACTTGCCTGGAGAGACACAAAACAAATTATTTTGGCAACCTAGATGTTCTAGGCAAGTTGTAGCCTTATGAAAAAACATTTGCAGGTAAATGTTATAAACTGTTTTACATTGTTTAGTTCATAATTGGACTAAAATTATAACAGTCATAGGTATTAATTCTACCAGCTATACTATTAAAGCCCTAGCTTAGCTTAGCGGTTAGCATACCTGACTATGAAACAGCAGGTTGAGGGAACAAATCCACCCATGGCCTCTGCTAAACGCCTTCTTTGGAATTAAAAGTTAAAAGGGGCACTAAACCCAATTTTTTTTCTTTTGTGATTCAGATAGAGCATGCAATTTTAAGCAACTTTCTAATTTACTCCTATTTGCAAATATTCTTCATTCTCTTGGTATCTTTATTTGAAAAGCAAGAATGTAAGTTTAGATGACAGCCCATTTTTGATGAACAACCTGGGTTGTTCTTGCTGATTGGTGAATAAATTCATCCCCCAATAAACAAGTGCTGTCCAGGGATCCTGACTTTCTTTTTCAAATAAAGATATTAAAAGAACAAAGAAAAATTGATAATAGGAGTAAATTCTAAAGTTGCTTAAAATTGCATGCTCTTTAATCTGAATCACAAAAGAAAAAATTTGGGCTCAGTATCCTTTTAACTAAAGCTGCTCATCTATTTATTTGCACGCTCTTCTAGAACAACTTTATATCCTGCAGTCTAGATAAAAAAAACTAAATGTTGTCTTGTTTTGCCAACTCCTCTATTCTATTTTGTTTCTTTAGCAGAAGTCATCTCTTTATTGCTTATATACTTGTGATCACTTTCCAAGTAAGATACCAGCGGAGCATACCATTGTGGTCTAGTAGGTAGCATAGCGTCTTGTTTGGTTAAGATTTACAATCCAGCTACAACACCTTGCCTTTTCTGTGCCTTTCTGCTAAGATATTACAGATAGCTTTCCAAAGAAAACGTTTGTTTTGCATATTTGATTCCATTTTATTTTCTTAAAGCAATTCATTTCTTTAATTCTTTACACTGTTTCTTGGAACAATGAACTAAAATGATAAAAAAAAATCGGTACTGGCCCTGTCTTTAACCAGCATAGCAACACCTTGCGGCTCGTGGCTAGCTTAGCCCCCTAACAATGTCTGGCGGCGCTTCCAGGGCTGTAAAAGCACAGCTCTCGCTGACAGTGATAACACTGCACTGCTTCTGCGTGCCTCACTGCCTGAGATCCGCACTCGTAAAGCCCTGGTAGGGTACGTGGCCGTAGTGAGGGAGATAGATATCTGTTTCTGCCACCTCCCCCTCAGGATCCAAGTTCATTTCTTCCCATTCAGACCCCTCCCCCTCCTATTTTCCTAACCTGGTCCCTCCCACTCAAGATCCTTACTTTTTCCTTATCCATTCCCCTTCCACTCCTATTTTTCCTAACCCTGGCCCTCCTCCCACCAGATCCCTTTTTAATTTCCACAAGCAGTCCCCTCCCTCTCCTGATTTTCACAACCAGACCCCTCACCCCTCACCCATATCCTATGAATTTCCAAATGGAGACCTGCCCTCCCCTCAATATCCTAGTTACTCAAACAGACCCCTCCTCCTCAGACCCTCCCCCTCCAGTTCCACATACTATGTTTCCCACCCAGAACCCTCCCCCTCTACACCCTTTTCTTCATCCAGATCCCTACCCCAATTGATCTACATCCTTTTTTATTTATTTTTCTAAACATTTGAACCCCACCTCCCCTATTTATTCCCATCCAGATCCCTCCCCCTCCAGCTCCTACTTTTTTCCCACACAGTCTCCTCCCCCTCTTATTTTTCCCAACCCCATTCCTGTCCCTCAAACTCCTATTTGTTTCCCCAGTCTCCTCTAGCTCCTACTTTTTCTCACAGTTCCTTTGCCCCATCCTATTTCTCGCAACTTGTGTTCAGCTAACTCCCAATAGATCACTGCTGCTGGTTCAACAAAGGATACCAAGAGAATGAAGCACATTTGTTGACAGATGCAAACCTGAAAGCTGTTAAAAATTGTATGCTCTATCTGAAACAAAAATAAAAAAAAGTTACGAAAAAGTGTGGGTTTCATGTCTCTTCAAGTTCAATACCAGGGTATCTGTCAGGAACCAGACGTCACAGCAAAGGGAGCAGGCAAAAGAATAGTCAAATTTTCTCTTCCAGAGGAAAGTAGCCAATAAATCAGTCCTTAAAGGGACAGTCAAGTCCAAAAAAAGTTCATGATTTTAATAGGGAATGTAAATTTAAACATCTTTCCAATTTACTTTTATCACCAATGTTGCTTTGTTCTCTTGGTATTATTAGTTGAAAGCTAAACCTGGGAGGTTCATATACTAATTTATTCGACCTTGAAGACCTCTAATCTGAATGCATTTTGACCACTAGAGAGCATTAGTTCATGTGGTTTATATAGATAACATTGATACATGAACGCCAGAACTTCAATAAGAATAACCAAGACTTAGAATGACATCAGCAGACACCTTTAAGCATGTCCCCAGAGGTTATGGCACACAAAATCAATACAGGGTCATCCCGGTTACAAGTGGCGCTACTTTAAGCGCAGGTATCACAGTAAAAAAAGTAAAAGAAAGAAGCCTTCAGCACCTCTCCCACTCTAAAAGCACCATGATGGCTTCATCCAGTCTCCCCCCTCCAACTATTTTTCCCCAAACTGCTCCCGCCTCCTTTAGATCCCTACTTTCCCCCAAGGCTCCTCCCCTTCCTATTTTCCCCCAGGCTCTTCCCCTTCCTATTTTCCCTCTCCTTTTCCTAAGGCTCCTCCTCCTCCTCTAAGCCCTGCGCCTGCTCTTTTTCACCATCCAATCCGACTCCAATTTCTTCCTCCTCCAGTGTCCTCCTAATCCCTCCTTCTTCCAAGGCTCCTTCCCCCTTGTCTCATGCTCCTCCCCCTCTTTCCTATTTTACCTTACCCAGCCCCTTCCCATTTTCCTTACCAGATCCCTTCTGCCCAATCTAGTCTGCACCCTCTCACCAGCCCATCCAGACTCCTCCCACTCCTATTTCTTCCTCCTCCATTATTCACCCAATCATTCACCGATTACTCCCGCCTCCATTATTCACCCAATCACTCATCTTCCATATTTTATCCTCCTCCTCCTCCTTCCCTTTCTATTTTCCCTCCTCAAATTCTCCCCCCTTTATATTTCCCATTAAGCCCCTCCCCAATCTTATCCAGATTAATTTCCATTTTATGATATTTCCCCAGATCCCATTATTATTATTACAGCTATATATTGTTTAACCAGGATTTTAGGGGGTGGTCTGAGGTAGGGTGTTATATTACAGACCAGACCAGTTTAAGCAGACGTCATAGGGTGAATTCAAACTGCTGGCCTTGTGCTTGCTAGCCCATGACCTTACAACTGCTCCACAGCAGCTTTCTGCCTATTGACTAGGTATTGCCTCACCAGTAATGGATGTTGACCATGCCTTGCGTTCTATTGCCAGCATTGGTAGCATAATGGCTAGCTGAACTACCTTGCAAGCAGATGGTTTATGGTTTGAATCCAGCTACTGCTCCTTGAATGTGCACTCAAAAGTTGTTGTTTTTTTTGTTTTGCAAGTTGTATGCTATTTCCTTTTCTTAAAGAGACATTAAAAAACTCTTGCTTTTCTTTAACAATTTGTGTTTGCCCCACTTCTCCTAGAGAGGTTAACAAAAAACATCTGCAACCTTGGTTTTCAAAATGCTGCAAATTGCCATAGAATATGGCACTCCATTGTAGCTTGGAGGTTAACTTGCCTGGAGAGACACAAAACAAATTATTTTGGCAACCTAGATGTTCTAGGCTAGTTGTAGCCTTATTAAAAAAAATTTGCAGGTAAATGTTATAAACTGTTTTACATTGTTTAGTTCATAATTGGACTAAAATCATAACAGTAATAGGTATTAATTCTACCAGTTCTCCTATGAAATCCCTAGCTTAGCTTAGCGGTTAGCCTACCTGACTATGAAACAGCAGGTTGAGGGATCGAATCCACCCATGGCCTCTGCTAAACGCCTTCTTTGGAATTAAAAGTTTAAAGGGGCACTAAACTCAATTTTTTTTTTTTTTTTTGTGATTCAGATAGAGCATGCAATTTTAAGCAACTTTCTAATTTACTCCTATTTGCAAATATTCTTCATTCTCTCGGTATCTTTATTTGAAAAGCAAGAATGTAAGTCTAGATGACAGCCCATTTTTGATGAACAACCTGGGTTGTTCTTGCTGATTGGTGAATAAATTCATCCCCCAATAAACAAGTGCTGTCCAGGGATCCTGACTTTCTTTTTCAAATAAAGATAGCAAAAGAACAAAGAAAAATTGATAATAGGAGTAAATTCTAAAGTTGCTTAAAATTGCATGCTCTTTAATCTGAATCACAAAAGAAAAAATTTGGGCTCAGTATCCTTTTAACTAAAGCTGCTCATCTATTTATTTGCACGCTCTTCTAGAACAACTTTATATCCTGCAGTCTAGATAAAAAAAACAAAATGTTGTCTTGTTTTCCCAACTCCTCTATTCTATTTTGTTTCTTTAGCAGAAGTCATGTCTTTATTGCTTATATACTTGTGATCACTTTCCAAGTAAGATACCAGCGGAGCATACCATTGTGGTCTAGTAGGTAGCATAGCGTCTTGTTTGGTTAAGATTTACAATCCAGCTACAACACCTTGCCTTTTCTGTGTCTTTCTGCTAAGATATTACAGATAGCTTTCCAAAGAAAACGTTTGTTTTGCATATTTGATTCCATTTTATTTTCTTAAAGCAATTCATCTCTTTAATTCTTTACACTGTTTCTTGGAACAATTAACTAAAATGCTAAAAAAGAATGGGTACTGGCCCTGTCTTTAACCAGCATAGCAACACCTTGCGGCTCGTGGCTAGCTTAGCCCCCTAACAATGTCTGGCGGCGCTTCCAGGGCTGTAAAAGCACAGCTCTCGCTGACAGTGATAACACTGCACTGTTTCTGCGTGCCTCACTGCCTGAGATCCGCACTCGTAAAGCCCTGGAAGGGTACGTGGCCGTAGTGAGGGAGATAGATATCTGTTTCTGCCACCTCCCCCTCAAGATCCAAGTTCATTTTTTCCCATTCAGACCCCTCCCCCTCCTATTTTCCTAACCTGGTCCCTCCCACTCAAGATCCTTACTTTTTCCTTATCCATTCCCCTTCCACTCCTATTTTTCCTAACCCTGGCCCTCCTCCCACCAGATCCCTTTTTAATTACCACAAACAGTCCCCTCCCTCTCCTGATTTTCACAACCAGACCCCTCACCCCTCACCCATATCCTATGAATTTCCAAATAGAGACCTGCCCTCCCCTCAATATCCTAGTTACTCAAACAGACCCCTCCTCCTCAGACCCTCCCCCTCCAGTTCCACATACTATGTTTCCCACCCAGAACCCTCCCCCTCTACACCCTTTTCTTCATCCAGATCCCTACCCCAATTGATCTACATCCTTTTTTATTTATTTTTCTAAACATTTGAACCCCACCTCCCCTATTTATTCCCATTCAGATCCCTCCCCCTCCAGCTCCTAGTTACTCAAACAGACCCCTCCTCCTCAGACCCTCCCCCTCCAGTTCCACATACTATGTTTCCCACCCAGAACCCTCCCCCTCTACACCCTTTTCTTCATCCAGATCCCTACCCCAATTGATCTACATCCTTTTTTATTTATTTTTCTAAACATTTGAACCCCACCTCCCCTATTTATTCCCATTCAGATCCCTCCCCCTCCAGCTCCTACTTTTTTTCCCACCCAGTCTCCTCCCCCTCTTATTTTTCCCAACCCCAATCCTGTCCCTCGAACTCCTATTTGTTTCCCCAGTCTCCTCTAGCTCCTACTTTTTCTCACAGTTCCTTTGCCCCATCCTATTTATCGCAACTTGTGTTCAGCTAACTCACAATAGATCACTGCTGCTGGTTCAACAAAGGATACAAAGAGAATGAAGCACATTTGTTGACAGATACAAACCTGAAAGCTGTTAAAAATTGTATGCTCTATCTGAAACAAAAATAAAAAAAAGTTACGAAAAAGTGTGGGTTTCATGTCTCTTCAAGTTTAATACCAGGGTATCTGTCAGGAACCAGACATCACAGCAAAGGGAGCAGGCAAAAGAATAGTCAAATTTTCTCTTCCAGAGGAAAGTAGCCAATAAATCAGTCCTTAAAGGGACAGTCAAGTCCAAAAAAAGTTCATGATTTTAATAGGGAATGTAATTTTAAACATCTTTCCAATTTACTTTTATCACCAATGTTGCTTTGTTCTCTTGGTATTATTAGTTGAAAGCTAAACCTGGGAGGTTCATATACTAATTTATTCAACCTTGAAGACCTCTAATCTGAATGCATTTTGACCACTAGAGAGCATTAGTTCATGTAGTTTATATAGATAACATCGATACATGAAGGCCAGAACTTCAATAAGAATAACCAAGACTTAGAATGACATCAGCAGACACCTTTAAGCATGTCCCCAGAGGTTATGGCACACAAAATCAATACAGGGTCATCCCGGTTACAAGTGGCGCTACTTTAAGCGCAGGTATCACAGTAAAAAAAGTAAAAGAAAGAAGCCTTCAGCACCTCTCCCACTCTAAAAGCACCATGATGGCTTCATCCAGTCTCCCCCCCTCCAACTATTTTTCCCCAAACTGCTCCCGCCTCCTTTAGATCCCTACTTTCCCCCCCAGGCTCCTCCCCTTCGTATTTTCCCCCAGGCTCTTCCCCTTCCTATTTTCCCTCTCCTTTTCCTAAGGCTCCTCCTCCTCCTCTAAGCCCTGCGCCTGCTCTTTTTCACCATCCAATCCGACTCCTATTTCTTCCTCCTCCAGTGTCCTCCTAATCCCTCCATCTTTCAAGGCTCCTTCCCCCTTATCTCATGCTCCTCCCCCTCTTTCCTATTTTACCTTACCCAGCCCCTTCCCATTTTCCTTACCAGATCCCTTCTGCCCAATCTAGTCTGCGCCCTCTCACCAACCCATCCAATCACCTCCCACTCCTATTTCTTCCTCCTCCATTATTCACCCAATCATTCACCGATTACTCCCGCCTCCATTATTCACCCAATCACTCATCTTCCATATTTTCTCCTCCTCCATATTCCTCCCCTTTCTATTTTTCCTCCTCAAATTCTCCTCCCCTTTATATTTCCCATTAAGCCCCTCCCCAATCTTATCCAGATTAATTTCCATTTTATGATATTTCCCCAGATCCCATTATTATTATTACAGCTATATATTGTTTAACCAGGATTTTAGGGGGTGGTCTGAGGTAGGGTGTTATATTACAGACCAGACGTCATAGGGTTGATTCGAACCGCTGGCCTTGTGCTTGCTAGCCCATGACCTTACAACTGCTCCACAGCAGCTTTCTGCTTATTGACTAGGTATTGCCTCACCAGTAATGGATGTTGACCCTGCCTGGCTTTCTATTGCCAGCATTGGTAGCATAATGGCTAGCTGAACTACCTTGCAAGCAGAAGGTTTGTGGTTTGAATCCAGCTACTGCTCCTTGAATGTGCACTCAAAAGTTGTTGTTTTTTTTGTTTTGCAAGTTGTATGCTATTTCCTTTTCTTAAAGAGACATTAAAAAACTCTTGCTTTTCTTTAACAATTTGTGTTTGCCCCACTTCTCCTAGAGAGGTTAACAAAAAACATCTGCAACCTTGGTTTTCAAAATGCTGCAAATTGCCATAGAATATGGCACTCCATTGTAGCTTGGAGGTTAACTTGCCTGGAGAGACACAAAACAAATTTTCTTTCATGTAATTAGCAAGAGTCCATGAGCTAGTGACGTATGGGATATACATTCCTACCAGGAGGGGCAAAGTTTCCCAAACCTCAAAATGCCTATAAATACACCCCTCACCACACCCACAATTCACTTTTTACAAACTTTGCCTCCTATGGAGGTGGTGAAGTAAGTTTGTGCTAGATTCTACGTTGATATGCTCTCCGCAGCAGGTTGGAGCCCGGTTTTCCTCTCAGCGTGCAGTGAATGTCAGAGGGATGTGAGGAGAGTATTGCCTATTTTGAATGCAGTGATCTCCTTCTACGGGGTCTATTTCATAGGTTCTCTGTTATCGGTCGTAGAGATTTATCTCTTACCTCCCTTTTCAGATCGACGATATACTCTTATATATATACCATTACCTCTGCTGATTTTCGTTTCAGTACTGGTTTGGCTTTCTACAAACATGTAGATGAGTGTCCTGGGGTAAGTAAGTCTTATTTTCTGTGACACTCTAAGCTATGGTTGGGCACTTTGTTTATAAAGTTCTAAATATATGTATTCAAACATTTATTTGCCTTGTCTCAGGATGTTCAACATTCCTTATTTTCAGACAGTCAGTTTCATATTTGGGATAATGCACTTGAATCAATTATTTTTTCTTACCTTAAAAATTTGACTTTTTCCCTGTGGGCTGTTAGGCTCGCGGGGGCTGAAAATGCTTCATTTTATTGCGTCATTCTTGGCGCAGACTTTTTTGGCGCAAAAAAAAAATCTTTTCTGTTTCCGGCGTCATACGTGTCGCCGGAAGTTGCGTCATTTTTGACGTTCTTTTGCGCCAAAAATGTCGGCGTTCCGGATGTGGCGTCATTTTTGGCGCCAAAAAGCATTTAGGCGCCAAATAATGTGGGCGTATTATTTGGCGCCAAAAAATATGGGCGTCGCTTTTGTCTCCACATTATTTAAGTTCATTTTTTCTTTGCTTCTGGTTGCTAGAAGCTTGTTCATTGGCATTTTTTTCCCATTCCTGAAACTGTCATTTAAGGAATTTGATCTATTTTGCTTTATATGTTGTTTTTTCTCTTACATATTGCAAGATGTCTCACGTTGCATCCGAGTCAGAAGATACTTCAGGAAAATCGCTGTCTAGTGCTGGAACTACCAAAGCTAAGTGTATCTGCTGTAAACTTTTGGTAGCTATTCCTCCAGCTGTTGTTTGTATTAATTGTCATGACAAACTTGTTAATGCAGATAATATTTCCTTTAGTAATGTACCTTTACCTGTTGCAGTTCCATCAACATCTAAGGTTCAGAATGTTCCTGATAACATAAGAGATTTTGTTTCTGAATCCATCAAGAAGGCTATGTCTGTTATTCCTCCTTCTAGTAAACATAAAACATCTTTTAAAACTTCTCTTTATACAGATGAATTTTTAAATGAACATCATCATTCTGATTCTGATGACTCTTCTGGTTCAGAGGATTCTGTCTCAGAGATTGATGCTGATAAATCTTCATATTTATTTAAAATGGAATTTATTCGTTCTTTACTTAAAGAAGTACTAATTGCTTTAGAAATTGAGGATTCTGGTCCTCTTGATACTAATTCTAAATGTTTAGATAAGGTCTTTAAATCTCCTGTGGTTATTCCAGAAGTTTTTCCTGTTCCTAATGCTATTTCTGAAGTAATTTCCAGAGAATGGGATAAATTGGGTAATTCATTTACTCCTTCTAAACGTTTTAAGCAATTATATCCTGTGCCGTCTGACAGATTAGAATTTTGGGACAAAATCCCTAGAGTTGATGGGGCTATTTCTACCCTTGCTAAACGTACTACTATTCCTACGTCAGATGGTACTTCGTTTAAGGATCCTTTAGATAGGAAAATTGAATCCTTTCTAAGAAAAGCTTATCTGTGTTTAGGTAATCTTCTTAGACCTGCTATATCATTGGCTGATGTTGCTGCAGCTTCAACTTTTTGGTTGGAAACTTTAGCACAACAAGTAACAGATCATGATTCTCATAATATTATTATTCTTCTTCAACATGCTAATAATTTTATCTGTGATGCCATTTTTGATATTATCAGAGTTGATGTCAGGTTTATGTCTCTAGCTATTTTAGCTAGAAGAGCTTTATGGCTTAAAACTTGGAATGCTGATATGGCTTCTAAATCAACTCTACTTTCCATTTCTTTCCAGGGTAACAAATTATTTGGTTCTCAGTTGGATTCTATTATCTCAACTGTTACTGGTGGGAAAGGAACTTTTTTACCACAGGATAAAAAATCTAAGGGTAAAAACAGGGCTAATAATCGTTTTCGTTCCTTTCGTTTCAACAAAGAACAAAAGCCTGATCCTTCATCCTCAGGAGCAGTTTCAGTTTGGAAACCATCTCCAGTCTGGAATAAATCCAAGCCTTCTAGAAAAGCAAAGCCAGCTTCTAAGTCCACATGAAGGTGCGGCCCTCATTCCAGCTCAGCTGGTAGGGGGCAGGTTACGTTTTTTCAAAGAAATTTGGATCAATTCTGTTCACAATCTTTGGATTCAGAACATTGTTTCAGAAGGGTACAGAATTGGTTTCAAGATGAGACCTCCTGCAAAGAGATTTTTTCTTTCCCGTGTCCCTGTAAATCCAGTGAAAGCTCAAGCATTTCTGAATTGTGTTTCAGATCTAGAGTTGGCTGGAGTGATTATGCCAGTTCCAGTTCTGGAACAGGGGATGGGGTTTTATTCAAATCTCTTCATTGTACCAAAGAAGGAGAATTCCTTCAGACCAGTTCTGGATCTAAAAATATTGAATCGTTATGTAAGGATTCCAACGTTCAAAATGGTATCTGTAAGGACTATCTTGCCTTTTGTTCAGCAAGGGCATTATATGTCCACGATAGATTTACAGGATGCATATCTGCATATTCCGATTCATCCAGATCATTATCAGTTCCTGAGATTCTCTTTTCTGGACAAGCATTACCAGTTTGTGGCTCTGCCGTTTGGCCTAGCAACAGCTCCAAGAATTTTTACAAAGGTTCTCGGTGCCCTTCTGTCTGTAATCAGAGAACAGGGTATTGTGGTATTTCCTTATTTGGACGATATCTTGGTACTTGCTCAGTCTTTACATTTAGCAGAATCTCATACGAATCGACTTGTGTTGTTTCTTCAAGATCATGGTTGGAGGATCAATTCACCAAAAAGTTCATTGATTCCTCAGACAAGGGTAACTTTTCTGGGTTTCCAGATAGATTCAGTGTCCATGACTCTGTCTTTGACAGACAAGAGACGTCTAAAATTGATTTCAGCTTGTCGAAACCTTCAGTCACAATCATTCCCTTCGGTAGCCTTATGCATGGAAATTCTAGGTCTTATGACTGCTGCATCGGACGCGATCCCCTTTGCTCGTTTTCACATGCCACCTCTTCAGCTCTGTATGCTGAATCAATGGTGCAGGGATTACACAAAGATATCTCAATTAATATCTTTAAAACCGATTGTACGACACTCTCTAACGTGGTGGACAGATCACCATCGTTTAATTCAGGGGGCTTCTTTTGTGCTTCCGACCTGGACTGTAATTTCAACAGATGCAAGTCTCACAGGTTGGGGAGCTGTGTGGGGATCTCTGATGGCACAAGGAGTTTGGGAATCTTAGGAGGTGAGATTACCGATCAATATTTTGGAACTCCGTGCAATTTTCAGAGCTCTTCAGTCTTGGCCTCTTCTGAAGAGAGAATCGTTCATTTGTTTTCAGACAGACAATGTCACAACTGTGGCATACATCAATCATCAAGGAGGGACTCACAGTCCTCTGGCTATGAAAGAAGTATCTCGAATTTTGGTTTGGGCGGAATCCAGCTCCTGTCTAATCTCTGCGGTTCATATCCCAGGTATAGACAATTGGGAAGCGGATTATCTCAGTCGCCAAACATTGCATCCGGGCGAATGGTCTCTTCACCCAGAGGTATTTCTTCAGATTGTTCAAATGTGGGAGCTTCCAGAAATAGATCTGATGGCGTCTCATCTAAACAAGAAACTTCCCAGGTATCTGTCCAGATCCCGGGATCCTCAGGCGGAAGCAGTGGATGCATTATCACTTCCTTGGAAGTATCATCCTGCCTATATCTTTCCGTCTCTAGTTCTTCTTCCAAGAGTAATCTCCAAGATTCTGAAGGAATGCTCGTTTGTTCTGCTGGTAGCTCCGGCATGGCCTCACAGGTTTTGGTATGAGGATCTTGTCCGGATGGCCTCTTGCCATCCATGGACTCTTCCGCTAAGACCAGACCTTCTGTCGCAAGGTCCTTTTTTCCATCAGGATCTCAAATCCTTAAATTTAAAGGTATGGAGATTGAACGCTTGATTCTTGGTCAGAGAGGTTTC
This sequence comes from Bombina bombina, assembly GCF_027579735.1. Classification (NCBI taxonomy): domain Eukaryota; kingdom Metazoa; phylum Chordata; class Amphibia; order Anura; family Bombinatoridae; genus Bombina; species Bombina bombina. Next base: position 873,607,219 of record NC_069504.1, read on the forward strand.
TCTGACTCTGTGATTACTACTATGTTACAGGCTCATAAATCTGTATCCAGAGAGATATATTATAGAGTCTGGAAGACTTATATTTCTTGGTGTCTTTCTCATCATTTTTCTTGGCATTCTTTTAGAATTCCGAGAATTTTACAGTTTCTTCAGGATGGTTTAGATAAAGGTTTATCTGCAAGTTCTTTGAAAGGACAAATCTCTGCTCTTTCTGTTCTTTTTCACAGAAAGATTGCTAATCTTCCTGATATTCATTGTTTTGTACAAGCTTTGGTTCATATAAAACCTGTCATTAAATCAATTTCTCCTCCTTGGAGTTTGAATTTGGTTCTGAGGGCTCTTCAAGCTCCTCCGTTTGAACCTATGCATTCATTGGACATTAAATTACTTTCTTGGAAAGTTTTGTTCCTTTTGGCGATCTCTTCTGCCAGAAGAGTCTCTGAATTATCTGCTCTTTCTTGTGAGTCTCCTTTTCTGATTTTTCATCAGGATAAGGCGGTGTTGCGAACTTCTTTTGAATTTTTACCTAAAGTTGTGAATTCCAACAACATTAGTAGGGAAATTGTGGTTCCTTCATTATGTCCTAATCCTAAGAATTCTAAGGAGAAATCGTTGCATTCCTTGGATGTTGTTAGAGCTTTGAAATATTATGTTGAAGCTACTAAGTCTTTCCGAAAGACTTCTAGTCTGTTTGTTATCTTTTCCGGTTCTAGAAAAGGCCAGAAAGCTTCTGCCATTTCTTTGGCATCTTGGTTGAAATCTTTAATTCATCATGCCTATGTCGAGTCGGGTAAAACTCCGCCTCAAAGGATTACAGCTCATTCTACTAGGTCAGTTTCTACTTCCTGGGCGTTTAGGAATGAAGCTTCGGTTGATCAGATTTGCAAAGCAGCAACTTGGTCCTCTTTGAATACTTTTACTAAATTCTACCATTTTGATGTATTTTCTTCTTCTGAAGCAGTTTTTGGTAGAAAAGTACTTCAGGCAGCGGTTTCAGTTTGAATCTTCTGTTTATGTTTTTCATTAAACTTTATTTTGGGTGTGGATTATTTTCCGCAGGAATTGGCTGTCTTTATTTTATCCCTCCCTCTCTAGTGACTCTTGCGTGGAAAGATCCACATCTTGGGTAATCATTATCCCATACGTCACTAGCTCATGGACTCTTGCTAATTACATGAAAGAAAACATAATTTATGTAAGAACTTACCTGATAAATTCATTTCTTTCATATTAGCAAGAGTCCATGAGGCCCGCCCTTTTTTTGTGGTGGTTATGATTTTTGTATAAAGCACAATTATTCCAATTCCTTATTTTATATGCTTTCGCACTTTTTTCTTATCACCCCACTTCTTGGCTATTCGTTAAACTGAATTGTGGGTGTGGTGAGGGGTGTATTTATAGGCATTTTGAGGTTTGGGAAACATTGCCCCTCCTGGAAGGAATGTATATCCCATACGTCACTAGCTCATGGACTCTTGCTAATATGAAAGAAATGAATTTATCAGGTAAGTTCTTACATAAATTATGTTATTTTGGCAACCTAGATGTTCTAGGCAAGTTGTAGCCTTATGAAAAAACATTTGCAGGTAAATGTTATAAACTGTTTTACATTGTTTAGTTCATAATTGGACTAAAATCATAACAGTAATAGGAATTAATTCTACCAGTTCTCCTATGAAAGCCCTAGCTTAGCTTAGCGGTTAGCATACCTGACTATGAAACAGCAGGTTGAGGGATCCAATCCACCCATGGCCTCTGCTAAACGCCTTCTTTGGAACTAAAAGTTTAAAGGGGCACTAAACCCAATTTTATTTCTTTTGTGATTCAGATAGAGCATGCAATTTTAAGCAACTTTCTAATTTACTCCTATTTGCAAATATTATTCATTCTCTTGGTATCTTTATTTGAAAAGCAAGAATGTAAGTCTAGATGACAGCCCATTTTTGATGAACAACCTGGGTTGTTCTTGCTGATTGGTGAATAAATTCATCCCCCAACAAACAAGTGCTGTCCAGGGATCCTGACTTTCTTTTTCAAATAAAGATAGCAAAAGAACAAAGAAAAATTGATAATAGGAGTACATTCTAAAGTTGCTTAAAATTGCATGCTCTTTAATCTGAATCACAAAAGAAAAAATTGGGGCTCAGTATCCTTTTAACTAAAGCTGCTCATCTATTTATTTGCACGCTCTTCTAGAACAACTTTATATCCTGCAGTCTAGATAAAAAAAACAAAATGTTGTCTTGTTTTGCCAACTCCTCTATTCTATTTTGTTTCTTTAGCAGAAGTCATGTCTTTATTGCTTATATACTTGTGATCACTTTCCAAGTAAGATACCAGCGGAGCATACCATTGTGGTCTAGTAGGTAGCATAGCGTCTTGTTTGGTTAAGATTTACAATCCAGCTACATCACCTTGCCTTTTCTGTGTCTTTCTGCTAAGATATTACAGATAGCTTTCCAAAGAAAACGTTTGTTTTGCATATTTGATTCCATTTTATTTTCTTAAAGCAATTCATCTCTTTAATTCTTTACACTGTTTCTTGGAACAATGAAATAAAATTATTAAAAGAATGGGTACTGGCCCTGTCTTTAACCAGCATAGCACCTTGCGGCTCGTGGCTAGCTTAGCCCCCTAACAATGTCTGGCGGCGCTTCCAGGGCTGTAAAAGCACAGCTCTCGCTGACAGTGATAACACTGCACTGTTTCTGCGTGCCTCACTGCCTGAGATCCGCACTCGTAAAACCCTGGAAGATCCCTACCCCCAATTGATCTACATCCTTTTTTATTTATTTTTCTAAACATTTGAACCCCACCTCCCCTATTTATTCCCATCCAGATCCCTCCCCCTCCAGCTCCTACTTTTTTTCCCACCCAGTCTCCTCCCCCTCTTATTTTTCCCAACCCCATTCCTGTCCCTCGAACTCCTATTTGTTTCCCCAGTCTCCTCTAGCTCCTACTTTTTCTCACAGTTCCTTTGCCCCATCCTATTTCTCGCAACTTGTGTTCAGCTAACTCCCAATAGATCACTGCTGCTGGTTCAACAAAGGATACCAAGAGAATGAAGCACATTTGTTGACAGATACAAACCTGAAAGCTGTTAAAAATTGTATGCTCTATCTGAAACAAAAATAAAAAAAAAGTTACGAAAAAGTGTGGGTTTCATGTCTCTTCAAGTTCAATACCAGGGTATCTGTCAGGAACCAGACGTCACAGCAAAGGGAGCAGGCAAAAGAATAGTCAAATTTTCTCTTCCAGAGGAAAGTAGCCAATAAATCAGTCCTTAAAGGGACAGTCAAGTCCAAAAAAGGTTCATGATTTTAATAGGGAATGTAATTTTAAACATCTTTCCAATTTACTTTTATCACCAATGTTGCTTTGTTCTCTTGGTATTATTAGTTGAAAGCTAAACCTGGGAGGTTCATATACTAATTTATTCGACCTTGAAGACCTCTAATCTGAATGCATTTTGACCACTAGAGAGCATTAGTTCATGTGGTTTATATAGATAACATTGATACATGAACGCCAGAACTTCAATAAGAATAACCAAGACTTAGAATGACATCAGCAGACACCTTTAAGCATGTCCCCAGAGGTTATGGCACACAAAATCAATACAGGGTCATCCCGGTTACAAGTGGCGCTACTTTAAGCGCAGGTATCACAGTAAAAAAAGTAAAAGAAAGAAGCCTTCAGCACCTCTCCCACTCTAAAAGCACCATGATGGCTTCATCCAGTCTCCCCCCTCCAACTATTTTTCCCCAAACTGCTCCCGCCTCCTTTAGATCCCTACTTTCCCCCCCAGGCTCCTCCCCTTCCTATTTTCCCCCAGGCTCTTCCCCTTCCTATTTTCCCTCTCCTTTTCCTAAGGCTCGTCCTCCTCCTCTAAGCCCTGCGCCTGCTCTTTTTCATCATCCAATACGACTCCTATTTCTTCCTCCTCCAGTGTCCTCCTAATCCCTCCTTCTTCCAAGGCTCCTTCCCCCTTATCTCATGCTCCTCCCCCTCTTTCCTATTTTACCTTACCCAGCCCCTTCCCATTTTCCTTACCAGATCCCTTCTGCCCAGTGATGTGCAGTCACTAGAGGCAGGTGAGGCAGTGCTTCACCTCTCATATGGGCAAAAATATATATTTTTTTATGGGCTTTAAAAAAATAAAATAAAAAAATTGCAATTTTTTTCCCCAGCATTTTTTTTCTTCACAGATACATGTTGTGCAATGGAGAGGCACAAGCAGGTCTGCCCACCATTACACAACATGCTGCGCCATCTACTGGATGACAGTGGTTAAGATCATTGCATGGCCCATAAGTGCTTTATTTGAGGCAGTCCTATTTGGGCTGAACCAATCCAGTGAGAGGCATTAGTAATTGGAACTGTGTGATTGTGTGTGTGTCTCTCTCTCTCTTTCTCTCTCTAACCCTCTGTGTGTGTCTCTCTCTCTCTTTCTCTCTCTCTCTAACCCTCTGTGTGTCTCTCTCTCTCTTTCTCTCTCTCTCTAACCCTCTGTGTGTGTCTCTCTCTCTTTTTTTCTCTCTCTCTCTAACCCTCTGTGTGTCTCTCTCTCTCTCTCTCTCTCTCTAACCCTCTGTATGTCTCTCTTTCTCTCTCTCTCTCTCTCTCTCTTTCTCTCTAACCCTCCGCGTGTGTGTCTCTCTCTCTCTCTCTCTCTCTCTCCCTCTGTGTGTGTCTTTCTCTTTCTCTCTCTAACCCTCTGTGTATGTGTTTCTGTCTACCTTTTATTTATTTAATTAATGAATTGGTAGTGCCATCTGATGGTTTGGCTTTATTTAAAGGGGTGGGGTCAAGCGCCCCACCATCTTTAAATTTCACCAGCCGCCACTGGATCAAGACATTTTTATATTTACTGAATAATGAAAGAATCTATAAGCATAATTTGCAGCATTAAAGTAAAAAGTATGTTTTAAACATATTTTAATGAGCATGGATTTCTAGATCTCATAATCAGAGCAAGCATTTTGTTATCTGGCAAGAGTTTCTGTTACAATCCTTTAGACTAAAATCAGATGTTTACTAAGTTGACCAGTTTTCCAAGACACCATTTAAAGGGACATGAAACCCATATGTTTTCTTTCATGATTTAGAAAGAATATGCAATTTAAATAACTTTCCAATTTACATCTAATATCTAATTGTCTTCATTCTTTTGATATCCTTTGTTGAAAATCATATATAAATATGCTCAGTAGCTGATGATTGGCTCACCCATGTGCATTGCTATTTCTTCAACAAAGGATATCTAAAGAATGAAGGCGTATCCAAGCCACTGCCTCACCAGCCTCTGACATCACTGCACGTCACTGCTTCTGCCCAATCTAGTCTGCGCCCTCTCACCAACCCATCCAATCTCCTCCCACTCCTATTTCTTCCTCCTCCATTATTCACCCAATCATTCACCGATTACTCCCGCCTCCATTATTCACCCAATCACTCACCTTACATATTTTCTCTTCCTCCTCCTCATGGTTTGAATCCAGCTACTGCTCCTTGAATGTGCACTCAAAAGTTGTTGTTTTTTTTGTTTTGCAAGTTGTATGCTATTTCCTTTTCTTAAAGAGACATTAAAAAACTCTTGCTTTTCTTTAACAATTTGTGTTTGCCCCACTTCTCCTAGAGAGGTTAACAAAAAACATCTGCAACCTTGGTTTTCAAAATGCTGCAAATTGCCATAGAATATGGCACTCCATTGTAGCTTGGAGGTTAACTTGCCTGGAGAGACACAAAACAAATTATTTTGGCAACCTAGATGTTCTAGGCAAGTTGTAGCCTTATGAAAAAACATTTGCAGGTAAATGTTATAAACTGTTTTACATTGTTTAGTTCATAATTGGACTAAAATCATAACAGTAATAGGTATTAATTCTACCAGTTCTCCTATGAAAGCCCTAGCTTAGCTTAGCGGTTAGCATACCTGACTATGAAACAGCAGGTTGAGGGATCCAATCCACCCATGGCCTCTGCTAAACGCCTTCTTTGGAACTAAAAGTTTAAAGGGGCACTAAACCCAATTTTATTTCTTTTGTGATTCAGATAGAGCATGCAATTTTAAGCAACTTTCTAATTTACTCCTATTTGCAAATATTCTTCATTCTCTTGGTATCTTTATTTGAAAAGCAAGAATGTAAGTCTAGATGACAGCCCATTTTTGATGAACAACCTGGGTTGTTCTTGCTGATTGGTGAATAAATTCATCCCCCAACAAACAAGTGCTGTCCAGGGATCCTGACTTTCTTTTTCAAATAAAGATAGCAAAAGAACAAAGAAAAATTGATAATAGGAGTAAATTCTAAAGTTGCTTAAAATTGCATGCTCTTTAATCTGAATCACAAAAGAAAAAATTGGGGCTCAGTATCCTTTTAACTAAAGCTGCTCATCTATTTATTTGCACGCTCTTCTAGAACAACTTTATATCCTGCAGTCTAGATAAAAAAAACAAAATGTTGTCTTGTTTTGCCAACTCCTCTATTCTATTTTGTTTCTTTAGCAGAAGTCATGTCTTTATTGCTTATATACTTGTGATCACTTTCCAAGTAAGATACCAGCGGAGCATACCATTGTGGTCTAGTAGGTAGCATAGCGTCTTGTTTGGTTAAATTTACAATCCAGCTACATCACCTTGCCTTTTCTGTGTCTTTCTGCTAAGATATTACAGATAGCTTTCCAAAGAAAACGTTTGTTTTGCATATTTGATTCCATTTTATTTTCTTAAAGCAATTCATCTCTTTAATTCTTTACACTGTTTCTTGGAACAATGAAATAAAATTATTAAAAGAATGGGTACTGGCCCTGTCTTTAACCAGCATAGCACCTTGCGGCTCGTGGCTAGCTTAGCCCCCTAACAATGTCTGGCGGCGCTTCCAGGGCTGTAAAAGCACAGCTCTCGCTGACAGTGATAACACTGCACTGTTTCTGCGTGCCTCACTGCCTGAGATCCGCACTCGTAAAGCCCTGGAAGATCCCTACCCCAATTGATCTACATCCTTTTTTATTTATTTTTCTAAACATTTGAACCCCACCTCCCCTATTTATTCCCATCCAGATCCCTCCCCCTCCAGCTCCTACTTTTTTTCCCACCCAGTCTCCTCCCCCTCTTATTTTTCCCAACCCCATTCCTGTCCCTCGAACTCCTATTTGTTTCCCCAGTCTCCTCTAGCTCCTACTTTTTCTCACAGTTCCTTTGCCCCATCCTATTTCTCGCAACTTGTGTTCAGCTAACTCCCAATAGATCACTGCTGCTGGTTCAACAAAGGATACCAAGAGAATGAAGCACATTTGTTGACAGATACAAACCTGAAAGCTGTTAAAAATTGTATGCTCTATCTGAAACAAAAATAAAAAAAAAGTTACGAAAAAGTGTGGGTTTCATGTCTCTTCAAGTTCAATACCAGGGTATCTGTCAGGAACCAGACGTCACAGCAAAGGGAGCAGGCAAAAGAATAGTCAAATTTTCTCTTCCAGAGGAAAGTAGCCAATAAATCAGTCCTTAAAGGGACAGTCAAGTCCAAAAAAGGTTCATGATTTTAATAGGGAATGTAATTTTAAACATCTTTCCAATTTACTTTTATCACCAATGTTGCTTTGTTCTCTTGGTATTATTAGTTGAAAGCTAAACCTGGGAGGTTCATATACTAATTTATTCGACCTTGAAGACCTCTAATCTGAATGCATTTTGACCACTAGAGAGCATTAGTTCATGTGGTTTATATAGATAACATTGATACATGAACGCCAGAACTTCAATAAGAATAACCAAGACTTAGAATGACATCAGCAGACACCTTTAAGCATGTCCCCAGAGGTTATGGCACACAAAATCAATACAGGGTCATCCCGGTTACAAGTGGCGCTACTTTAAGCGCAGGTATCACAGTAAAAAAAGTAAAAGAAAGAAGCCTTCAGCACCTCTCCCACTCTAAAAGCACCATGATGGCTTCATCCAGTCTCCCCCCTCCAACTATTTTTCCCCAAACTGCTCCCGCCTCCTTTAGATCCCTACTTTCCCCCCCAGGCTCCTCCCCTTCCTATTTTCCCCCAGGCTCTTCCCCTTCCTATTTTCCCTCTCCTTTTCCTAAGGCTCGTCCTCCTCCTCTAAGCCCTGCGCCTGCTCTTTTTCATCATCCAATACGACTCCTATTTCTTCCTCCTCCAGTGTCCTCCTAATCCCTCCTTCTTCCAAGGCTCCTTCCAACTTATCTCATGCTCCTCCCCCTCTTTCCTATTTTACCTTACCCAGCCCCTTCCCATTTTCATTACCAGATCCCTTCTGCCCAATCTAGTCTGCGCCCTCTCACCAACCCATCCAATCTCCTCCCACTCCTATTTCTTCCTCCTCCATTATTCACCCAATCATTCACCGATTACTCCCGCCTCCATTATTCACCCAATCACTCACCTTACATATTTTCTCTTCCTCCTCCTCATGGTTTGAATCCAGCTACTGCTCCTTGAATGTGCACTCAAAAGTTGTTGTTTTTTTTGTTTTGCAAGTTGTATGCTATTTCCTTTTCTTAAAGAGACATTAAAAAACTCTTGCTTTTCTTTAACAATTTGTGTTTGCCCCACTTCTCCTAGAGAGGTTAACAAAAAACATCTGCAACCTTGGTTTTCAAAATGCTGCAAATTGCCATAGAATATGGCACTCCATTGTAGCTTGGAGGTTAACTTGCCTGGAGAGACACAAAACAAATTATTTTGGCAACCTAGATGTTCTAGGCAAGTTGTAGCCTTATGAAAAAACATTTGCAGGTAAATGTTATAAACTGTTTTACATTGTTTAGTTCATAATTGGACTAAAATCATAACAGTAATAGGTATTAATTCTACCAGTTCTCCTATGAAAGCCCTAGCTTAGCTTAGCGGTTAGCATACCTGACTATGAAACAGCAGGTTGAGGGATCCAATCCACCCATGGCCTCTGCTAAACGCCTTCTTTGGAACTAAAAGTTTAAAGGGGCACTAAACCCAATTTTATTTCTTTTGTGATTCAGATAGAGCATGCAATTTTAAGCAACTTTCTAATTTACTCCTATTTGCAAATATTATTCATTCTCTTGGTATCTTTATTTGAAAAGCAAGAATGTAAGTCTAGATGACAGCCCATTTTTGATGAACAACCTGGGTTGTTCTTGCTGATTGGTGAATAAATTCATCCCCCAATAAACAAGTGCTGTCCAGGGATCCTGATTTTCTTTTTCAAATAAAGATAGCAAAAGAACAAAGAAAAATTGATAATAGGAGTAAATTCTAAAGTTGCTTAAAATTGCATGCTCTTTAATCTGAATCACAAAAGAAAAAATTTGGGCTCAGTATCCTTTTAACTAAAGCTGCTCATCTATTTATTTGCACGCTCTTCTAGAACAACTTTATATCCTGCAGTCTAGATAAAAAAAACAAAATGTTGTCTTGTTTTGCCAACTCCTCTATTCTATTTTGTTTCTTTAGCAGAAGTCATGTCTTTATTGCTTATATACTTGTGATCACTTTCCAAGTAAGATACCAGCGGAGCATACCATTGTGGTCTAGTAGGTAGCATAGCGTCTTGTTTGGTTAAGATTTACAATCCAGCTACAACACCTTGCCTTTTCTGTGTCTTTCTGCTAAGATATTACAGATAGCTTTCCAAAGAAAACGTTTGTTTTGCATATTTGATTCCATTTTATTTTCTTAAAGCAATTCATCTCTTTAATTCTTTACACTGTTTCTTGGAACAATGAACTAAAATGATAAAAAGAATGGGTACTGGCCCTGTCTTTAACCAGCATAGCACCTTGCGGCTCGTGGCTAGCTTAGCCCCCTAACAATGTCTGGCGGCGCTTCCAGGGCTGTAAAAGCATAGCTCTTGCTGACAGTGATAACACTGCACTGTTTCTGCGTGCCTCACTGCCTGAGATCCGCACTCGTAAAGCCCTGGAAGATCCCTACCCCAATTGATCTACATCCTTTTTTATTTATTTTTCTAAACATTTGAACCCCACCTCCCCTATTTATTCCCATCCAGATCCCTGCCCCTCCAGCTCCTACTTTTTTTCCCACCCAGTCTCCTCCCCCTCTTATTTTTCCCAACCCCATTCCTGTCCCTCGAACTCCTATTTGTTTCCCCAGTCTCCTCTAGCTCCTACTTTTTCTCACAGTTCCTTTGCCCCATCCTATTTCTCGCAACTTGTGTTCAGCTAACTCCCAATAGATCACTGCTGCTGGTTCAACAAAGGATACCAACAGAATGAAGCACATTTGTTGACAGATACAAACCTGAAAGCTGTTAAAAATTGTATGCTCTATCTGAAACAAAAATAAAAAAAAGTTACGAGAAAGTGTGGGTTTCATGTCTCTTCAAGTTTAATACCAGGGTATCTGTCAGGAACCAGACGTCACAGCAAAGGGAGCAGGCAAAAGAATAGTCAAATTTTCTCTTCCAGAGGAAAGTAGCCAATAAATCAGTCCTTAAAGGGACAGTCAAGTCCAAAAAAAGTTCATGATTTCAATAGGGAATGTAATTTTAAACATCTTTCCAATTTACTTTTCTCACCAATGTTGCTTTGTTCTCTTGGTATTATTAGTTGAAAGCTAAACCTGGGAGGTTCATATACTAATTTATTCAACCTTGAAGACCTCTAATCTGAATGCATTTTGACCACTAGAGAGCATTAGTTCATGTGGTTTATATAGATAACATTGATACATGAACGCCAGAACTTCAATAAGAATAACCAAGACTTAGAATGACATCAGCAGACACCTTTAAGCATGTCCCCAGAGGTTATGGCACACAAAATCAATACAGGGTCATCCCGGTTACAAGTGGCGCTACTTTAAGCGCAGGTATCACAGTAAAAAAAGTAAAAGAAAGAAGCCTTCAGCACCTCTCCCAGTCTAAAAGCACCATAATGGCTTCATCCAGTCTCCCCCCTCCAACAATTTTTCCCCAAACTGCTCCCGCCTCCTTTAGATCCCTACTTCCCCCCCCCCCCAGGCTCCTCCCCTTCGTATTTTCCCCCAGGCTCTTCCCCTTCCTATTTTCCCTCTCCTTTTCCTAAGGTTCCTCCTCCTCCAAGCCCTGCGCCTGCTCTTTTTCACCATCCAATCCGACTCCTATTTCTTCCTCCTCCAGTGTACTCCTAATCCCTCCTTCTTTCAAGGCTCCTTCCCCCTTATCTCATGCTCCTCCCACTCTTTCCTATTTTACCTTACCCAGCCCCTTCCCATTACCAGATCCCTTCTGCCCAATCTAGTCTGCGCCCTCTCACCAACCCATCCAATCACCTCCCACTCCTATTTCTTCCTCCTCCATTATTCACCCAATCATTCACCGATTACTCCCGCCTCCATTATTCACCCAATCACTCATCTTCCATATTTTCTCCTCCTCCTCCTCCTCCATATTCCTCCCCTTTCTATTTTTCCTCCTCAAATTCTACCCCCCTTTATATTTCCCATTAAGCCCCTCCCCAATCTTATCCAGATTAATTTCCATTTTATGATATTTCCCCAGATCCCATTATTATTATTACAGATATATATTGTTTAACCAGGATTTTAGGGGGTGGTCTGAGGTAAGGTAGGGTGTTATATTACAGACCAGACCAGTTTAAGCAGACGTCATAGGGTGGATTCAAACTGCTGGCCTTGTGCTTGCTAGCCCATGACCTTACAACTGCTCCACAGCAGCTTTCTGCTTATTGACTAGATATTGCCTCACCAGTAATGGATGTTGACCCTGCCTGGCTTTCTGTTGCCAGCATTGGTAGCATAATGGCTAGCTGAACTACCTTACAAGCAGAAGGTTTGTGGTTTGAATCCAGCTACTGCTCCTTGAATGTGCACTCAAAAGTTGTTGTTTTTTTTGTTTTGCAAGTTGTATGCTATTTCCTTTTCTTAAAGAGACATTAAAAAACTCTTGCTTTTCTTTAACAATTTGTGTTTGCCCCACTTCTCCTAGAGAGGTTAACAAAAAACATCTGCAACCTTGGTTTTCAAAATGCTGCAAATTGCCATAGAATATGGCACTCCATTGTAGCTTGGAGGTTAACTTGCCTGGAGAGACACAAAACAAATTATTTTGGCAACCTAGATGTTCTAGGCAAGTTGTAGCCTTATGAAAAAACATTTGCAGGTAAATGTTATAAACTGTTTTACATTGTTTAGTTCATAATTGGACTAAAATCATAACAGTAATAGGTATTAATTCTACCAGTTCTCCTATGAAAGCCCTAGCTTAGCTTAGCGGTTAGCATACCTGACTATGAAACAGCAGGTTGAGGGATCAAATCCACCCATGGCCTCTGCTAAACACCTTCTTTGGAACTAAAAGTTTAAAGGGGCACTAAACCCAATTTCTTTCATGTAATTAGCAAGAGTCCATGAGCTAGTGACGTATGGGATATACATTCCTACCAGGAGGGGCAAAGTTTCCCAAACCTCAAAATGCCTACAAATACACCCCTCACCACACCCACAATTCAGTTTTACAAACTTTGCCTCCGATGGAGGTGGTGAAGTAAGTTTGTGCTAGATTCTACGTTGATATGCGCTCCGCAGCAAGTTGGAGCCCGGTTTTCCTCTCAGCGTGCAGTGAATGTCAGAGGGATGTGAGGAGTATTGCCTATTTGAATGCAGTGATCTCCTTCTAAGGGGTCTATTTCATAGGTTCTCTGTTATCGGTCGTAGAGATTCATCTCTTACCTCCCTTTTCAGATCGACGATATACTCTTATATATACCATTACCTCTGCTGATTCTCGTTTCAGTACTGGTTTGGCTATCTACTATATGTAGATGAGTGTCCTGGGGTAAGTAAATCTTATTTTTTGTGACACTCCTAGCTATGGTTGGGCACTTTGTTTATAAAGTTCTAAATATATGTATTCAAACATTTATTTGCCTTGACTCAGAATGTTCAACTTTCCTTATTTTTCAGACAGTCAGTTTCATATTTGGGATAATGCATTTTAATTTAACTTTTTTTCTTACCTTAAATTTGACTTTTTCCCTGTGGGCTGTTAGGCTCGCGGGGGCTGAAAATGCTTCATTTTATTGCGTCATTCTTGGCGCGGACTTTTTTGGCGCAAAAATTCTATTTCCGTTTCCGGCGTCATACGTGTCGCCGGAAGTTGCGTCATTTTTTTGACGTTATTTTGCGCCAAAAATGTCGGCGTTCCGGATGTGGCGTCATTTTTGGCGCCAAAAAGCATTTAGGCGCCAAATAATGTGGGTGTCTTATTTGGCGCGAAAAAATATGGGCGTCACTCTTTGTCTCCACATTATTTAAGTCTCATTTTTTATTGCTTCTGGTTGCTAGAAGCTTGTTCTTTGGCATTTTTTCCCATTCCTGAAACTGTCATTTAAGGAATTTGATCAATTTTGCTTTATATATATGTTGTTTTTTCTCTTACATATTGCAAGATGTCTCACGTTGCATCTGAGTCAGAAGATACTACAGGAAAATCGCTGTCAAGTGCTGAATCTACCAAAGCTAAGTGTATCTGCTGTAAACTTTTGGTAGCTATTTCTCCAGCTGTTGTTTGTATTGATTGTCATGACAAACTTGTTAAAGCAGATAATATTTCCTTTAGTAAAGTACCATTGCCTGTTGCAGTTCCTTCAACATCTAAGGTGCAGAATGTTCCTGATAATATAAGAGATTTTGTTTCTGAATCCATAAAGAAGGCTATGTCTGTTATTTCTCCTTCTAGTAAACATAAAAAATCTTTTAAAACTTCTCTCCCTACAGATGAATTTTTAACTGAACATCATCATTCTGATTCTGATGATTCCTCTGGTTCAGAGGATTCTGTCTCAGAGGTTGATGCTGATAAATCTTCATATTTATTTAAAATGCAATTTATTCGTTCTTTGCTTAAAGAAGTCCTAATTGCTTTAGAAATAGAGGATTTTGGTCCTCTTGATACTAAATCTAAACGTTTAAATAAGGTTTTTAAAACTCCTGTAGTTATTCCAGAAGTTTTTCCTGTCCCTGATGCTATTTCTGCAGTAATTTCCAAAGAATGGGATAATTTGGGTAATTCATTTACTCCTTCTAAACGTTTTAAGCAATTATATCCTGTGCCGCCTGACAGATTAGAATTTTGGGACAAGATCCCTAAAGTTGATGGGGCTATTTCTACCCTTGCTAAACGTACTACTATTCCTACGTCAGATGGTACTTCGTTTAAGGATCCTCTAGATAGGAAAATGGAGTCCTTTCTAAGAAAAGCTTATCTGTGTTCAGCTAATCTTCTTAGACCTGCTATATCTTTGGCTGATGTTGCTGCAGCTTCAACTTTTTGGTTGGAAACTTTAGCGCAACAAGTAACACATCGTGATTCTCATGATATTATTATTCTTCTTCAGCATGCTAATAATTTTATCTGTGATGCCATTTTTGATATTATCAGAGTTGATGTCAGGTTTATGTCTCTAGCTATTTTAGCTAGAAGAGCTTTATGGCTTAAAACTTGGAATGCTGATATGGCTTCTAAATCAACTTTACTTTCCATTTCTTTCCAGGGTAACAAATTATTTGGTTCTCAGTTGGATTCCATTATTTCAACTGTTACTGGTGGGAAAGGAACTTTTTTACCACAGGATAAAAAATCTAAAGGTAAAAACAGGGCTAATAATCGTTTTCGTTCCTTTCGTTTCAACAAAGAACAAAAGCCTGATCCTTCATCCTCAGGAGCAGTTTCAGTTTGGAGACCATCTCCAGTCTGGAATAAATCCAAGCCAGCTAGAAAGGCAAAGCCTGCTTCTAAGTCCACATGAAGGTGCGGCCCTCATTCCAGCTCAGCTGGTAGGGGGCAGGTTACGTTTTTTCAAGGAAATTTGGATCAATTCTGTTCACAATCTTTGGATTCAGAGCATTGTTTCAGAAGGGTACAGAATTGGTTTCAAGTTGAGACCTCCTGCAAAGAGATTTTTTCTTTCCCGTGTCCCAGCAAATCCAGTAAAAGCTCAAGCATTTCTGAAATGTGTTTCAGATCTAGAGTTGACTGGAGTAATTATGCCAGTTCCAGTTCCGGAACAGGGGATGGGGTTTTATTCAAATCTCTTCATTGTACCAAAGAAGGAGAATTCCTTCAGACCAGTTCTGGATCTAAAAATATTGAATCGTTATGTAAGGATACCAACGTTCAAGATGGTAACTGTAAGGACTATCTTACCTTTTGTTCAGCAAGGGAATTATATGTCCACAATAGATTTACAGGATGCATATCTGCATATTCCGATTCATCCAGATCACTATCAGTTTCTGAGATTCTCTTTCCTAGACAAGCATTACCAGTTTGTGGCTCTGCCGTTTGGCCTAGCTACAGCTCCAAGAATTTTTACAAAGGTTCTCGGTGCCCTGCTGTCTGTAATCAGAGAACAGGGTATTGTGGTATTTCCTTATTTGGACGATATCTTGGTACTTGCTCAGTCTTTACATTTAGCAGAATCTCATACGAATCGACTTGTGTTGTTTCTTCAAGATCATGGTTGGAGGATCAATTTACCAAAAAGTTCTTTGATTCCTCAGACAAAGGTAACCTTTCTGGGTTTCCAGATGGATTCAGTGTCCATGACTCTGTCTTTAACAGACAAGAGACGTTTAAAATTGATTACAGCTTGTCGAAACCTTCAGTCACAATCATTCCCTTCGGTAGCCTTATGCATGGAAATTCTAGGTCTTATGACTGCTGCATCGGACGCGATCCCCTTTGCTCGTTTTCACATGCGACCTCTTCAGCTCTGTATGCTGAAGCAATGGTGCAAGGATTACACGAAGATATCTCAATTAATATCTTTAAAACCGATTGTTCGACACTCTCTAACATGGTGGACAGATCACCATCGTTTAATTCAGGGGGCTTCTTTTGTGCTTCCGACCTGGACTGAAATTTCAACAGATGCAAGTCTCACAGGTTGGGGAGCTGTGTGGGGATCTCTGACGGCACAAGGAGTTTGGGAATCTCAGGAGGTGAGATTACCGATCAATATTTTGGAACTCTGTGCAATTTTCAGAGCTCTTCAGTTTTGGCCTCTTCTGAAGAGAGAATCGTTCATTTGTTTTCAGACAGACAATGTCACAACTGTGGCATACATCAATCATCAAGGAGGGACTCACAGTCCTTTGGCTATGAAAGAAGTATCTCGAATTTTGGTTTGGGCGGAATCCAGCTCCTGTCTAATCTCTGCGGTTCATATTCCAGGTGTAGACAATTGGGAAGCGGATTATCTCAGTCGCCAAACGTTGCATCCGGGCGAATGGTCTCTTCACCCAGAGGTATTTCTTCAGATTGTTCAAATGTGGGAACTTCCAGAAATAGATCTGATGGCGTCCCATCTAAACAAGAAACTTCCCAGGTATCTGTCCAGATCCCGGGATCCTCAGGCGGAGGCAGTGGATGCATTATCACTTCCTTGGAAGTATCATCCTGCCTATATCTTTCCGCCTCTAGTTCTTCTTCCAAGAGTAATCTCCAAGATTCTGAAGGAATGCTCGTTTGTTCTGCTGGTAGCTCCGGCATGGCCTCACAGGTTTTGGTATGCGGATCTTGTCCGGATGGCCTCTTGCCAACCGTGGACTCTTCCGTTAAGACCAGACCTTCTGTCACAAGGTCCTTTTTTCCATCAGGATCTGAAATCCTTAAATTTAAAGGTATGGAGATTGAACGCTTGATTCTTGGTCAAAGAGGTTTCTCTGACTCTGTGATTAATACTATGTTACAGGCTCGTAAATCTGTATCTCGAGAGATATATTATAGAGTCTGGAAGACTTATATTTCTTGGTGTCTTTCTCATCATTTTTCCTGGCATTCTTTTAGAATACCGAGAATTTTACTGTTCCTTCAGGATGGTTTAGATAAGGGTTTGTCCGCAAGTTCTTTAAAAGGACAAATCTCTGCTCTTTCTGTTCTTTTTCACAGAAAGATTGCTATTCTTCCTGATATTCATTGTTTTGTACAAGCTTTGGTTCGTATAAAACCTGTCATTAAGTCAATTTCTCCTCCTTGGAGTTTGAATTTGGTTCTGGGAGCTCTTCAAGCTCCTCCGTTTGAACCTATGCATTCATTGGACATTAAATTACTTTCTTGGAAAGTTTTGTTCCTTTTGGCCATCTCTTCTGCCAGAAGAGTTTCGGAATTATCTGCTCTTTCTTGTGAGTCTCCTTTTCTGATTTTTGATAAGTGTTGCGAACTTCTTTTGAATTTTTACCTAAAGTTGTGAATTCCAACAACATTAGTAGAGAAATTGTGGTTCCTTCATTATGTCCTAATCCTAAGAATTCTAAGGAGAAATTGTTGCATTCTTTGGATGTTGTTAGAGCTTTGAAATATTATGTTGAAGCTACGAAATCTTTTCGTAAGACTTCTAGTCTATTTGTTATCTTTTCCGGTTCTAGAAAAGGCCAGAAAGCTTCTGCCATTTCTTTGGCATCTTGGTTGAAATCTTTAATTCATCTTGCCTATGTTGAGTCGGGTAAAACTCCGCCTCAGAGAATTACAGCTCATTCTACTAGGTCAGTTTCTACTTCCTGGGCGTTTAGGAATGAAGCTTCGGTTGACCAGATCTGCAAAGCAGCAACTTGGTCCTCTTTGCATACTTTTACTAAATTCTACCATTTTGATGTATTTTCTTCTTCTGAAGCAGTTTTTGGTAGAAAAGTACTTCAGGCAGCGGTTTCAGTTTGAATCTTCTGCTTATGTTTTTCGTTAAACTTTATTTTGGGTGTGGATTATTTTCAGCAGGAATTGGCTGTCTTTATTTTATCCCTCCCTCTCTAGTGACTCTTGTGTGGAAAGATCCACTTCTTGGGTAGTCATTATCCCATACGTCACTAGCTCATGGACTCTTGCTAATTACATGAAAGAAAACATAATTTATGTAAGAACTTACCTGATAAATTCATTTCTTTCATATTAGCAAGAGTCCATGAGGCCCGCCCTTTTTTTGTGGTGGTTATGATTTTGTATAAAGCACAATTATTCCAATTCCTTATTTTATATGCTTTCGCACTTTTTTTCTTATCACCCCACTTCTTGGCTATTCGTTAAACTGAATTGTGGGTGTGGTGAGGGGTGTATTTGTAGGCATTTTGAGGTTTGGGAAACTTTGCCCCTCCTGGTAGGAATGTATATCCCATACGTCACTAGCTCATGGACTCTTGCTAATATGAAAGAAATGAATTTATCAGGTAAGTTCTTACATAAATTATGTTTTTATTTCTTTTGTGATTCAGATAGAGCATGCAATTTTAAGCAACTTTCTAATTTACTCCTATTTGCAAATATTCTTCATTCTCTTGGTATCTTTATTTGAAAAGCAAGAATGTAAGTCTAGATGACAGCCCATTTTTGATGAACAACCTGGGTTGTTCTTGCTGATTGGTGAATAAATTCATCCCCCAATAAACAATTGCTGTCCAGGGATCCTGACTTTCTTTTTCAAATAAAGATAGCAAAAGAACAAAGAAAAATTGATAATAGGAGTAAATTCTAAAGTTGCTTAAAATTGCATGCTCTTTAATCTGAATCACAAAAGAAAAAATTTGGGCTCAGTATCCTTTTAACTAAAGCTGCTCATCTATTTATTTGCACGCTCTTCTAGAACAACTTTATATCCTGCAGTCTAGATAAAAAAAACAAAATGTTGTCTTGTTTTGCCAACTCCTCTATTCTATTTTGTTTCTTTAGCAGAAGTCATGTCTTTATTGCTTATATACTTGTGATCACTTTCCAAGTAAGATACCAGTGGAGCATACCATTGTGGTCTAGTAGGTAGCATAGCGTCTTGTTTGGTTAAGATTTACAATCCCAGCTACAACACCTTGCCTTTTCTGTGTCTTTCTGCTAAGATATTACAGATAGCTTTCCAAAGAAAACGTTTGTTTTGCATATTTGATTCCATTTTATTTTCTTAAAGCAATTCATCTCTTTAATTCTTTACACTGTTTCTTGGAACAATTAACTAAAATGATAAAAAGAATGGGTACTGGCCCTGTCTTTAACCAGCATAGCAACACCTTGCGGCTCGTGGCTAGCTTAGCCCCCTAACAATGTCTGGCGGCGCTTCCAGGGCTGTAAAAGCACAGCTCTCGCTGACAGTGATAACACTGCACTGTTTCTGCGTGCCTCACTGCCTGAGATCCACACTCGTAAAGCCCTGGAAGGGTACGTGGCCGTAGTGAGGGAGATAGATATCTGTTTCTGCCACCTCCCCCTCAAGATCCAAGTTCATTTTTTCCCATTCAGACCCCTCCCCCTCCTATTTTCCTAACCTGGTCCCTCCCACTCAAGATCCTTACTTTTTCCTTATCCATTCCCCTTCCACTCCTATTTTTCATAACCCTGGCCCTCCTCCCACCAGATCCCTTTTTAATTTCCACAAGCAGTCCCCTCCCTCTCCTGATTTTCACAACCAGACCCCTCACCCCTCACCCATATCCTATGAATTTCCAAATAGAGACCTGCCCTCCCCTCAATATCCTAGTTACTCAAACAGACCCCTCCTCCTCAGACACTCCCCCTCCAGTTCCACATACTATGTTTCCCACCCAGAACCCTCCCCCTCTACACCCTTTTCTTCATCCAGATCCCTACCCCAATTGATCTACATCCTTTTTTATTTATTTTTCTAAACATTTGAACCCCACCTCCCCTATTTATTCCCATCCAGATCCCTCCCCCTCCAGCTCCTACTTTTTTTCCCACCCAGTCTCCTCCCCCTCTTATTTTTCCCAACCCCATTCCTGTCCCTCGAACTCCTATTTGTTTCCCCAGTCTCCTCTAGCTCCTACTTTTTCTCACAGTTCCTTTGCCCCATCCTATTTCTCGCAACTTGTGTTCAGCTAACTCACAATAGATCACTGCTGCTGGTTCAACAAAGGATACCAAGAGAATGAAGCACATTTGTTGACAGATACAAACCTGAAAGCTGTTAAAAATTGTATGCTCTATCTGAAACAAAAATAAAAAAAAGTTACGAAAAAGTGTGGGTTTCATGTCTCTTCAAGTTTAATACCAGGGTATCTGTCAGGAACCAGACGTCACAGCAAAGGGAGCAGGCAAAAGAATAGTCAAATTTTCTCTTCCAGAGGAAAGTAGCTAATAAATCAGTCCTTAAAGGGTATCATATGCGCCCTGTGAAAGATAGTTAACTTAATGAATATAAGGATCACAATTGCAGATCTCATTCCTAACAAAAATTATGTATGTCTGTAATAACTCCTGCAGGTTGGCGGAGACTGAACATATATGTACTTAATATTTCGCAGAAGGTTTACAATTTATTCTATGGCACCTGATATACATCTGTATATAACCTCATATACAAATGGTTAATCTTGCCAATAACTCATATGAGGATATAATAAGACATATATATATATATATATGACAAGTGTAATTAAGTAAGGTCAAAAATAAGGCAACAAGCATATAGAACTTTTAAGAGCATATACTGAAACTGAGATGGAGAAGTAGTAGTAGAACGAAGTTAAGTAAAATCATCATATGTTCAGACAGACTGTGGCAAACATAATTAGGTTGGAGTAAGTATGGTGAATCGATATGCACAATTTCACAAACAATGTCATTAATATAGCATATGTACATAAAGGCTCTTTAAAGATCAAACCTGCTCGATTGTAAGGATTGAAGTAGAGAGAGCGGGCAGTAGCGGCTGCAGCCGAAGAGAAACTGTCAGCGTGTGACGTCACCGCAACTAAGCCGGAAGTAGCTAGGACTTGGAGCAGCGGATGAGAAGGCAGTCAGAGTAGCCAACGAATCAGTTCAGAATTACTCCCAAAGGAGGGGCTTGACACGGTGCTCGATGGAGACAGGATAACAAGCAAGGATGTAAGTTGTAAGGTGAGCTTTATAGCAAAAGCGATGATCCAATTACAGGTGTGAAGGAATTAGCATTGATAGAGTAAAGGTTACACCAACTGTAATATGACAGGATACCCCTTCCAAAGATCACCTCCGGAGATCAGGTGAGGGTCGGTCAGGATGTCTCCGATGGAATAAAGCAACCAAACGAGGTGCAGAAACTTGTGTAGCAGGCTCCCAAGAGTCATCCTCATCAGGATAACCCTTCCAATGTATCAGATATTGGAGTACTCCACCAACTCTTCTGGAGTCAAGTATCTTTTGAACTTCATATTCACTAGATGGAACTAAGAGTTGAGGAATACTAGGCGTGATAGGATTGTGGTCTCTGAGCTTTTTATATGGTTTTAACAGGGATAAATGGAAGGTTGGATGTATCTTCATATTAGTTGGTAATTTAAGTGTTACTGCATTTTGATTTATAATTCTGGAAATTGGAAATGGTCCTATGAAAACTGATGAAAGTTTTTTCAAAGGATAGTGTAGTTTGAGATTACGGGTTGAAAGCCAAACAAAATCACCTACTGCATAATTTGGAGAGGTAGTTCTACGTGTATCATAGTAGAACTTTTGTTTCTTCTTAGCTAGCGTAATGTTATCCCTAATTGAGGTGAAAGTATCAGCAATGGTGTTAATCATTTGATTAACCATTGGACATTTACTTTGAATACTATTGTCCCAGTGATAATTTGGGTGGAAGCCGTAATTTACAAAAAATGGTGTATTCTTTATAGAATTGTGATAAGTATTGTTGAAGGCAAATTCAGCATGTATCAGAAGGTCAGACCAATTATCCTGTTGAGCAGTGGCAAAACAACGTAGGTACTGTTCTACCCACTGATTGTTTTTTTCTGTCTGTCCGTTACTTTGAGGATGGTAAGCACTAGACAACCTTCTTGTGATTCCAAGTTTTGTACAAAGTTCTTGCCAGAATTTACTGGTAAACTGTGTACCACGATCCGAGGTGATTGAGTTGGGTAATCCATGTAATTTGAAGATGTTGTTATAAACTATATTGGCTGTTTCATAAGCGGTTGGAAGCTTATGGAATGGTACAAAATGGACCATCTTACTGAACAAATCAACTATTACAACTATTGTGTTGAATTTGTTAGCTGGAGGTAAGTCCACTATAAAGTCTATGGCAATATCCTGCCAAGGCCTATCTGGAGTAGGCAAGGGAAAAAGTTGTCCAAATGGTGCTTTCTTCCCTTTTTTGGAGGTAACACAAACCTTACATGACTGAACATATTCAGCCACATCTTGTGCTAAAGAAGGCCACCAGAAGAATCTTTTAACAAGTTCTTGTGTCTTAGTAATACCCGGATGTCCAGAAAGTGTTGAATCATGTAAAGTCTGAAGCACCATTTCTCGGAGAGATTCTGGTACATAAATTTGGTGATCATGGTAGTACAACCCGTCATCTTGAAGTTGAAGTTCTGTTTTTGGTATATTGGAATCAGTTAACTGCTTAGCAGAGAATAATTGTTGTTGATCAAAAGTGAGACCTAAAAAATGGTCTAAAGAGATGATTGTTCCCTCTTTGTTTGAATCATGAGTAATGTCAAACTGACGGGAGAGAGCGTCTGCCTTACGATTTTTAGAGGCCGGTCTGTATGTTATGAGGAAGTTGAACCTATTGAAGAAGAGATTCCATCTAACCTGTCTTGATGTTAAAGTCCTGTTGGTTTTAAGGTACTGCAGGTTCCTATGATCTGTATAAATCAATATAGGGTTTGAAGTGGCCTCAAGAAGATGCCTCCAATGTTCCATAGAACTTTTAATAGCGAGAAGTTCTTTTTCTCCTATTGGATAATTTTCTTCAGCCGATGTCAAGGTTCGTGAGTAATAAGCTACTGGATGTAACAGTTTTTCCAAACTCTCTCTTTGTGAGAGAATAGCTCCAATTGCTACATTCGAGGCATCTACCTCTAGGATGTATTGAAGTTTTGGGTTTGGGAAGAGCAAGATGGGTGCACTAGTGAAAGATTTCTTTAATTTATCAAAGACTGTTTGTGCTTCAATTCCCCACTGAAAGGGTGTATTCTTCTTTGTAAGATTTGTTAAAGGTTTTGTTATAAGTGCAAAGTTTCGTATAAATTTCCGATAAAAATTAGCAAAGCCCATGAATCTCTGGACTTGTTTCTTGTTAGTGGGTCTCGGCCAACGTAAGATCGCTGAGATCTTATCCTCTTCCATGTTTATTCCTTCAGAACTAATAGTGTAACCTAAAAAGGTTATCTTGTTAGTGTGGAATTCACATTTTTCAAGTTTTACATAAAGGTGGTTTTCACGTAACCTGGTAAGAACCACTTTTACATGTTGAATATGTTCATCGAAAGACTTAGAGTAGATCAGAATGTCATCCAAATAAATCACTATAAATATATCGAGTAAATCTTTAAAAATATCATTTATCAGATACTGGAAAGTCGCAGGGGCGTTACATAGCCCGAAGGGCATGACCGTATATTCGTATAACCCATATCGGGTTCGGAAGGCTGTCAGCCATTCATGCCCTGATTTAATTCGAACTAAATTATAAGCACCCCTTAAGTCCAGTTTTGTGAAAAATTTCGCACCTTGTAACCTTTCTATGAGGTCAGGAATTAGAGGTAGAGGGTATCGGTTTTTAACGGTGCGCTTATTCAATTCGCGATAATCAACAATAGGTCTTAAGCTATGATCTTTATTCCGAACAAAGAATATCCCTGCTCCTGCAGAAGTAGAAGGTTTAATAAACCCTTTTTTTAAATTGTCCTCCAAATATGTTTTCAAGAATTCTAATTCTGAATCCGATAAAGGGAAAATATGCCCGTATGGGATGTACACTCCAGGTAGTAGATCAATTGGACAATCATATTTTCTATGAGGAGGCAAGTTTTCTGCCTCCTTCTTGTCAAAAACATCAGAGAATGTCTGATATTGTGGGGGTATAGAAGGTGTGTCTGTTAGAAGTACATGAGAGTGGAAACAAGTATTTTTACAATAATCTGAAGAGAACTCAATTGTAGAAGTTGACCAAATAATGTTGGGGTCATGTAAGGATAACCAGGTAATACCAAGTATTACAGGATAAAGAGGTGATGGAATAACATCAAATGTTATATATTCCGTGTGGTTCTGTTTAGAAATAACTTTTAGTGGAATAGTTTGGTATTGAATAGGACCTGAGGAAATAGACTTTCCATCAATAAATCGTAACACAATGGGGTTTGCTTTTTTAATTAATGGAATTTTATTTTGATTAACAAAATCTACATCAATATAATTCAAACTAGCCCCAGAATCAAGGATAGCCTGGGTTTGTAGTTGATGTTGGTCCCACTGTAAAAGAATAAATAGTAGACAGTGAGATGAAAGTTTATTATATGTTGATAAACAATTAGCAGTAGTTGTTTGCTTACCCTTCCTTGTGCGCAATTGAGGGCAGTCTTTAACTGTGTGATCTAGTGCTCCGCAGTACATACACAGGTTGTTACTGCGTCTTCTTAGTTTCTCCTGTTGGTTCAGGGGTCCTCTAATAAATCCTAGATCCATTGGCTCAGGTGGATCTTTATTGGTAACTTTCAAGCTATGTTCTGAATAACTTGGAGTGTATGTTTTTTTTTATTGAGTGATCTGTCTGATACCTCTCAACTCTCCTTTCTCTAATTCTTCTATCAAGAACTATGCAGAGGTTAATTAAATCTTCAAGAGATTCAGGTAGCTGAACTCTCGCCAGTTCATCTTTTAGAGCATCAGACAACCCTAACCGGAATTGATTTCTAAGCGACAGGTCATTCCAGAGTGTATCCTTTGACCATTTTTTAAAGTCAGTAACATATTCTTCCACCTGTCGTTTATTTTGTCTGAATGACCTCATAGTGTTTTCTGCTGTGAGTTGTTTATTTGGGTCGTCATATAATTGACTCATAGCTTTGAAGAAATTTTCTAAAGAATACAAGATAGGGTCATCAGTCTCAAAGAATGTGTTAGCCCAGCTACGGGGCTCTCCTCTCAAATAGGAAATAGTAGTTAACACCTTAGAGTGATCATTAGGATATGATCTTGGTTTTAATGCATAATACAAAAGGCAAGCATTTTTAAATTCTCTGTATTGCCTTCTATCACCAGAGAATTTCTCTGGAGGACTGGGTTGTGGATCTGATGCTAAATTTGAGGAGCTCAAAGATTGTAATTTTTCATTTATATACAATTTTAAGTTTGTATTTTCCTGGTGTAAACTATTGTAACCTTGTGTGAGTGTCTCTACTCTTTCTATGAGGACCTGAACATGTTTAACAAGGTCTGCTGGATCCATGTTGTGGCTTGTTATTTCTATCATATGCGCCCTGTGAAAGATAGTTAACTTAATGAATATAAGGATCACAATTGCAGATCTCATTCCTAACAAAAATTATGTATGTCTGTAATAACTCCTGCAGGTTGGCGGAGACTGAACATATATGTACTTAATATTTCGCAGAAGGTTTACAATTTATTCTATGGCACCTGATATACATCTGTATATAACCTCATATACAAATGGTTAATCTTGCCAATAACTCATATGAGGATATAATAAGACATATATATATATATGACAAGTGTAATTAAGTAAGGTCAAAAATAAGGCAACAAGCATATAGAACTTTTAAGAGCATATACTGAAACTGAGATGGAGAAGTAGTAGTAGAACGAAGTTAAGTAAAATCATCATATGTTCAGACAGACTGTGGCAAACATAATTAGGTTGGAGTAAGTATGGTGAATCGATATGCACAATTTCACAAACAATGTCATTAATATAGCATATGTACATAAAGGCTCTTTAAAGATCAAACCTGCTCGATTGTAAGGATTGAAGTAGAGAGAGCGGGCAGTAGCGGCTGCAGCCGAAGAGAAACTGTCGGCGTGTGACGTCACCGCAACTAAGCCGGAAGTAGCTAGGACTTGGAGCAGCGGATGAGAAGGCAGTCAGAGTAACCAACGAATCAGTTCAGAATTACTCCCAAAGGAGGGGCTTGACACGGTGCTCGATGGAGACAGGATAACAAGCAAGGATGTAAGTTGTAAGGTGAGCTTTATAGCAAAAGCGATGATCCAATTACAGGTGTGATGGAATTAGCATTGATAGAGCAAAGGTTACACCAACTGTAATATGACAAAGGGACAGTCAAGTCCAAAAAAAGTTCATGATTTTAATAGGGAATGTAATTTTAAACATCTTTCCATTTTACTTTTATCACCAATGTTGCTTTGTTCTCTTGGTATTATTAGTTGAAAGCTAAACCTGGGAGGTTCATATACTAATTTATTCAACCTTGAAGACCTCTAATCTGAATGCATTTTGACCACTAGAGAGCATTAGTTCATGTGGTTTATATAGATAACATTGATACATGAACGCCAGAACTTCAATAAGAATAACCAAGACTTAGAATGACATCAGCAGACACCTTTAAGCATGTCCCCAGAGGTTATGGCACACAAAATCAATACAGGGTCATCCCGGTTACAAGTGGCGCTACTTTAAGCGCAGGTATCACAGTAAAAAAAGTAAAAAAAAAAAAGCCTTCAGCACCTCTCCCACTCTAAAAGCACCATGATGGCTTCATCCAGTCTCCCCCCCTCCAACTATTTTTCCCCAAACTGCTCCCGCCTCCTTTAGATCCCTACTTTCCCCCCCAGGCTCCTCCCCTTCGTATTTTCCCCCCAGGCTCTTCCCCTTCCTATTTTCCCTCTCCTTTTCCTAAGGCTCCTCCTCCTCCAAGCCCTGCGCCTGCTCTTTTTCACCATCCAATCCGACTCCTATTTCTTCCTCCTCCAGTGTCCTCCTAATCCCTCCTTCCCCCTTGTCTCATGCTCCTCCCCCTCTTTCCTATTTTACCTTACCCAGCCCCTTCCCATTTTCCTTACCAGATCCCTTCTGCCCAATCTAGTCTGCGCCCTCTCACCAACCCATCCAGTCTCCTCCCACTTCTATTTCTTCTTCCTCCTCCATTATTCACCCAACAATTCACCGATTACTCCCGCCTCCATTATTCACCCAATCACTCATCTTCCATATTTTCTCATCCTCCTCCTCCATATTCCTCCCCTTTCTATTTTTCCTCCTCAAATTCTCCCCCCCCTTTATATTTCCCATTACGCCCCTCCCCAATCTTATCCAGATTAATTTCCATTTTATGATATTTCCCCAGATCCCATTATTATTATTACAGCTATATATTGTTTAACCAGGATTTTAGGGGGTGGTCTGAGGTAGGGTGTTATATTACAGACCAGACCAGTTTAAGCAGACGTCATAGGGTGGATTCGAACTGCTGGCCTTGTGCTTGCTAGCCCATGACCTTACAACTGCTCCACAGCAGCTTTCTGCTTAATGACTAGGTATTGCCTCACCAGTAATGGATGTTGACCCTGCCTGGTTTTCTATTGCCAGCTTTGGTAGCATAATGGCTAGCTGAACTACCTTGCAAGCAGAAGGTTTGTGGTTTGAATCCAGCTACTGCTCCTTGAATGTGCACTCAAAAGTTGTTGTTTTTTTGTTTTGCAAGTTGTATGCTATTTCCTTTTCTTAAAGAGACATTAAAAAACTCTTGCTTTTCTTTAACAATTTGTGTTTGCCCCACTTCTCCTAGAGAGGTTAACAAAAAACATCTGCAACCTTGGTTTTCAAAATGCTGCAAATTGCCATAGAATATGGCACTCCATTGTAGCTTGGAGGTTAACTTGCCTGGAGAGATACAAAACAAATTATTTTGGCAACCTAGATGTTCTAGGCAAGTTGTAGCCTTATGAAAAAACATTTGCAGGTAAATGTTATAAACTGTTTTACATTGTTTAGTTCATAATTGGACTAAAATCATAACAGTAATAGGTATTAATTCTACCAGTTCTCCTACAAGAGCCCTAGCTTAGCTTAGCGGTTAGCATACCTGACTATGAAACAGCAGGTTGAGGGATCCAATCCACCCATGGCCTCTGCTAAACGCTTTCTTTGGAACTAAAAGTTTAAAGGGGCACTAAACCCAATTATATTTCTTTTGTGATTCAGATAGAGCATGCAATTTTAAGCAACTTTCTAATTTACTCCTATTTGCAAATATTCTTCATTCTCTTGGTATCTTTATTTGAAAAGCAAGAATGTAAGTCTAGATGACAGCCCATTTTTGATGAACAACCTGGGTTGTTCTTGCTGATTGGTGAATAAATTCATCCCCCAATAAACAAGTGCTGTCCAGGGATCCTGACTTTCTTTTTCAAATAAAGATAGCAAAAGAACAAAGAAGAATTGATAATAGGAGTAAATTCTAAAGTTGCTTAAAATTGCATGCTCTTTAATCTGAATCACAAAAGAAAAAATTTGGGCTCAGTATCCTTTTAACTAAAGCTGCTCATCTATTTATTTGCACGCTCTTCTAGAACAACTTTATATATTGCAGTCTAGATAAAAAAAACAAAATGTTGGCTTGTTTTGCCAACTCCTCTATTCTATTTTGTTTCTTTAGCAGAAGTCATGTCTTTATTGCTTATATACTTGTGATCACTTTCCAAGTAAGATACCAGCGGAGCATACCATTGTGGTCTAGTAGGTAGCATAGCGTCTTGTTTGGTTAAGATTTACAATCCAGGTACAACACCTTGCCTTTTCTGTGTCTTTCTGCTAAGATATTACAGATAGCTTTCCAAAGAAAACGTTTGTTTTGCATATTTGATTCCATTTTATTTTCTTAAAGCAATTCATCTCTTTAATTCTTTACACTGTTTCTTGGAACAATGAACTAAAATGATAAAAAGAATGGGTACTGGCCCTGTCTTTAACCAGCATAGCACCTTGCGGCTCGTGGCTAGCTTAGCCCCCTAACAATGTCTGGCGGTGCTTCCAGGGCTGTAAAAGCATAGCTCTTGCTGACAGTGATAACACTGCACTGTTTCTGCGTGCCTCACTGCCTGAGATCCGCACTCGTAAAGCCCTGGAAGATCCCTACCCCAATTGATCTACATCCTTTTTTATTTATTTTTCTAAACATTTGAACCCCACCTCCCCTATTTATTCCCATCCAGATCCCTCCCCCTCCAGCTCCTACTTTTTTTCCCACCCAGTCTCCTCCCCCTCTTATTTTTCCCAACCCCATTCCTGTCCCTCGAACTCCTATTTGTTTCCCCAGTCTCCTCTAGCTCCTACTTTTTCTCACAGTTCCTTTGCCCCATCCTATTTCTCGCAACTTGTGTTCAGCTAACTCACAATAGATCACTGCTGCTGGTTCAACAAAGGATACCAAGAGAATGAAGCACATTTGTTGACAGATACAAACCTGAAAGCTGTTTAAAATTGTATGCTCTATCTGAAACAAAAATAAAAAAAAGTTACGAAAAAGTGTGGGTTTCATGTCTCTTCAAGTTCAATACCAGGGTATCTGTCAGGAACCAGACGTCACAACAAAGGGAGCAGGCAAAAGAATAGTCAAATTTTCTCTTCCAGAGGAAAGTAGCCAATAAATCAGTCCTTAAAGGGACAGTCAAGTCCAAAAAAAGTTCATGATTTTAATAGGGAATGTAATTTTAAACATCTTTCCAATTTACTTTTATCACCAATGTTGCTTTGTTCTCTTGGTATTATTAGTTGAAAGCTAAACCTGGGAGGTTCATATACTAATTTATTCGACCTTGAAGACCTCTAATCTGAATGCATTTTGACCACTAGAGAGCATTAGTTCATGTGGTTTATATAGATAACATAGATACATGAACGCCAGAACTTCAATAAGAATAACCAAGACTTAGAATGACATCAGCAGAAACCTTTAAGCATGTCCCCAGAGGTTATGGCACACAAAATCAATACAGGGTCATCCCGGTTACAAGTGGCGCTACTTTAAGCGCAGGTATCACAGTAAAAAAAGTAAAAGAAAGAAGCCTTCAGCACCTCTCCCACTCTAAAAGCACCATGATGGCTTCATCCAGTCTCCCCCCTCCAACTATTTTTCCCCAAACTGCTCCCGCCTCCTTTAGATCCCTACTTTCCCCCCAGGCTCCTCCCATTCCTATTTTCCCCCAGGCTCTTCCCCTTCCTATTTTCCCTCTCCTTTTCCTAAGGCTCGTCCTCCTCCTCTAAGCCCTGCGCCTGCTCTTTTTCATCATCCAATACGACTCCTATTTCTTCCTCCTCCAGTGTCCTCCTAATCCCTCCTTCTTCCAAGGCTCCTTCCCCCTTATCTCATGCTCCTCCCCCTCTTTCCTATTTTACCTTACCCAGCCCCTTCCCATTTTCCTTACCAGATCCCTTCTGCCCAATCTAGTCTGCGCCCTCTCACCAACCCATCCAATCTCCTCCCACTCCTATTTCTTCCTCCTCCATTATTCACCCAATCATTCACCGATTACTCCCGCCTCCATTATTCACCCAATCACTCACCTTCCATATTTTCTCTTCCTCCTCCTCATGGTTTGAATCCAGCTACTGCTCCTTGAATGTGCACTCAAAAGTTGTTGTTTTTTTTGTTTTGCAAGTTGTATGCTATTTCCTTTTCTTAAAGAGACATTAAAAAACTCTTGCTTTTCTTTAACAATTTGTGTTTGCCCCACTTCTCCTAGAGAGGTTAACAAAAAACATCTGCAACCTTGGTTTTCAAAATGCTGCAAATTGCCATAGAATATGGCACTCCATTGTAGCTTGGAGGTTAACTTGCCTGGAGAGACACAAAACAAATTATTTTGGCAACCTAGATGTTCTAGGCAAGTTGTAGCCTTATGAAAAAACATTTGCAGGTAAATGTTATAAACTGTTTTACATTGTTTAGTTCATAATTGGACTAAAATCATAACAGTAATAGGTATTAATTCTACCAGTTCTCCTATGAAAGCCCTAGCTTAGCTTAGCGGTTAGCATACCTGACTATGAAACAGCAGGTTGAGGGATCGAATCCTCCCATGGCCTCTGCTAAACGCCTTCTTTGGAACTAAAAGTTTAAAGGGGCACTAAACCCAATTTTATTTCTTTTGTGATTCAGATAGAGCATGCCATTTTAAGCAACTTTCTAATTTACTCCTATTTGCAAATATTCTTCATTCTCTTGGTATCTTTATTTGAAAAGCAAGAATGTAAGTCTAGATGACAGCCCATTTTTGATGAACAACCTGGGTTGTTCTTGCTGATTGGTGAATAAATTCATCCCCCAATAAACAAGTGCTGTCCAGGGATCCTGACTTTCTTTTTCAAATAAAGATAGCAAAAGAACAAAGAAAAATTGATAATAGGAGTAAATTCTAAAGTTGCTTAAAATTGCATGCTCTTTAATCTGAATCACAAAAGAAAAAATTTGGGCTCAGTATCCTTTTAACTAAAGCTGCTCATCTATTTATTTGCACGCTCTTCTAGAACAACTTTATATCCTGCAGTCTAGATAAAAAAAACAAAATGTTGTCTTGTTTTGCCAACTACTCTATTCTATTTTGTTTCTTTAGCAGAAGTCATGTCTTTATTGCTTATATACTTGTGATCACTTTCCAAGTAAGATACCAGCGGAGCATACCATTGTGGTCTAGTAGTTAGCATAGCGTTCTTGTTTGGTTAAGATTTACAATCCAGCTACAACACCTTGCCTTTTCTGTGTCTTTCTGCTAAGATATTACAGATAGCTTTCCAAAGAAAACGTTTGTTTTGCATATTTGATTCCATTTTATTTTCTTAAAGCAATTCATCTCTTTAATTCTTTACACTGTTTCTTGGAACAATGAACTAAAATGATAAAAAGAATGGGTACTGGCCCTGTCTTTAACCAGCATAGCAACACCTTGCGGCTCGTGGCTAGCTTAGCCCCCTAACAATGTCTGGCGACGCTTCCAGGGCTGTAAAAGCACAGCTCTTGCTGACAGTGATAACACTGCACTGTTTCTGCATGCCTCACTGCCTGAGATCCGCACTCGTAAAGCCCTGGAAGGGTACGTGGCCGTAGTGAGGGAGATAGATATCTGTTTCTGCCACCTCCCCCTCAAGATCCAAGTTCATTTTTTCCCATTCAGACCCCTCCCCCTCCTATTTTCCTAACCTGGTCCCTCCCACTCAAGATCCTTACTTTTTCCTTATCCATTCCCCTTCCACTCCTATTTTTCCTAACCCTGGCCCTCCTCCCACCAGATCCCTTTTTAATTTCCACAAGCAGTCCCCTCCCTCTCCTGATTTTCACAACCAGACCCCTCACCCCTCACCCATATCCTATGAATTTCCAAATAGAGACCTGCCCTCCCCTCAATATCCTAGTTACTCAAACAGACCGCTCCTCCTCAGACCCTCCCCCTCCAGTTCCACATACTATGTTTTCCACCCAGAACCCTCCCCCTCTACACCCTTTTCTTCATCCAGATCCCTACCCCAATTGATCTACATCCTTTTTTATTTATTTTTCTAAACATTTGAACCCCACCTCCCCTATTTATTCCCATCCAGATCCCTCCCCCTCCAGCTCCTACTTTTTTTCCCACCCAGTCTCCTCCCCCTCTTATTTTTCCCAACCCCATTCCTGTCCCTCGAACTCCTATTTGTTTCCCCAGTCTCCTCTAGCTCCTACTTTTTCTCACAGTTCCTTTGCCCCATCCTATTTCTCGCAACTTGTGTTCAGCTAACTCACAATAGATCACTGCTGCTGGTTCAACAAAGGATACCAAGAGAATGAAGCACATTTGTTGATAGATACAAACCTGAAAGCTGTTAAAAATTGTATGCTCTATCTGAAACAAAAATAAAAAAAAGTTACGAAAAAGTGTGGGTTTCATGTCTCTTCAAGTTCAATACCAGGGTATCTGTCAGGAACCAGACGTCACAGCAAAGGGAGCAGGCAAAAGAATAGTCAAATTTTCTCTTCCAGAGGAAAGTAGCCAATAAATCAGTCCTTAAAGGGACAGTCAAGTCCAAAAAAGTTCATGATTTTAATAGGGAATGTAATTTTAAACATCTTTCCAATTTACTTTTATCACCAATGTTGCTTTGTTCTCTTGGTATTATTAGTTGAAAGCTAAACCTGGGAGGTTCATATACTAATTTATTCGACCTTGAAGACCTCTAATCTGAATGCATTTTGACCACTAGAGAGCATTAGTTCATGTTGTTTATATAGATAACATTGATACATGAACGCCAGAACTTCAATAAGAATAACCAAGACTTAGAATGACATCAGCAGACACCTTTAAGCATGTCCCCAGAGGTTTTGGCACACAAAATCAATACAGGGTCATCCCGGTTACAAGTGGCGCTACTTTAAGCGCAGGTATCACAGTAAAAAAAGTAAAAGAAAGAAGCCTTCAGCACCTCTCCCACTCTAAAAGCACCATGATGGCTTCATCCCCCCGGCTCCTCCCCTTCGTATTTTCCCCCAGGATCTTCCCCTTCCTATTTTCCCTCTCCTTTTCCTAAGGCTCCTCCTCCTCCAAGCCCTGCGCCTGCTCTTTTTCACCATCCAATCCGACTCCTATTTCTTCCTCCTCCAGTGTCCTCCTAATCCCTCCTTCTTCCAAGGCTCCTTCCCCCTTATCTCATGCTCCTCCCCCTCTTTCACCTTACCCAGCCCCTTCCCATTTTCCTTACCAGATCCCTTCTGCCCAATCTAGTCTGCGCCCTCTCACCAACCCATCCAATCTCCTCCCACTCCTATTTCTTCCTCCTCCATTATTCACCCAATCATTCACCGATTACTCCCGCCTCCATTATTCACCCAATCACTCATCTTCCATATTTTCTCCTCCTCCTCCTCCCCTTTCTATTTTTCCTCCTCAAATTCTCCCCCCCTTTATATTTCCCATTTCCCTCACCAATCTTATCCAGATTAATTTCCATTTTATGATATTTCCCCAGATCCCATTATTATTATTACAGCTATATATTGTTTAACCAGGATTTTAGGGGGTGGTCAGAGGTAGGGTGTTATATTACAGACCAGACCAGTTTAAGCAGACGTCATAGGGTGGATTCGAACCGCTGGCCTTGTGCTTGCTAGCCCATGACCTTACAACTGCTCCACAGCAGATTACCGCTTATTGACTAGGTATTGCCTCACCAGTAATGGATGTTGACCCTGTCTGGCTTTCTATTGCCAGCATTGGTAGCATAATGGCTAGCTGAACTACCTTGCAAGCAGAAGGTTTGTGGTTTGAATCCAGCTACTGCTCCTTGAAAGTGCACTCAAAAGTTGTTGTTTTTTTTGTTTTGCAAGTTGAATGCTATTTCCTTTTTTTTTTTTTTTTTGTATTTTCTTTTTTTTTTTTAAGAAATACATTTTTTATTGAGGATATATTTTTAACATACAGCCTTTCTCAAACATGAATATAAACAGAATCTATAATTAACAAAGCATGAAAGGAGCATTCTTATGTATAGGGTTCAAATACTGCTGTCAATAGCTGAGAATAGGAACTTCTCCTTGTGTGGGAATCCTCGTTTTTACAGAGGTCACCTTATGTGTACATAATGAACATTTAGGGGAATACAGGAGTATATCATCAGTCTACAAAGGTGTAATCTTTAAAGTAACAAACCAGTCAAAAGAAGTAAACCATTAGCATGGTATTACTCAGTATGTTGTAGCTCAGGCTCCAAACGGGGCAGGGGGTTCTCCGACCCCTCTCCGCTTGCCATCTGGTGGGTAGAGCTTTGGGCTACTATCACAGCTCCTAGATAGGGGAGGGGGCGGGAAATGAGTATAAGGGCCATGGTTGAGGGTGTCTGAAGGGGGTTTATTCTGAACCCTCTACTCTCTCTCTATTGTCTAGGTTCCAATATTAGGGGTCGATCGGGTCAGCATAGAGTCCCAGGGTTCCCAAATTGCGCAATAATTGCTCAGTTGCCTTCTCTCTCTAGCAACGTAATTTTCCATGTTTTTAAGGTAGTTCACGCTCTCAATTACACTTTGTAGTCTAGGGGGCTGGCTCTTTTTCCAGTTTCTAGCTATAAGCAGCTTAGCAGAGATGAGAATGTAGATCAATAGATTTTGCTTAGCTTTAGGGAGCTTATCTATGTCTAAATGTAAGATAGCTAGGGCTGGGCTCAGGGCTTGAGTTAGCTCCAACTCTGTGCAAATCTTACTTACTTTCTGCCAATAGGTCGCTAGCTTGGGGCAGGTCCACCAAACATGGATGGGGGAGCCCGGCTCCCCGCACTCCCTCCAGCACAGCTGTGAGTGTTCTGGGAAAAGTCTCCTTAGTTTAGTTGGCACTAAGTGCCATCTGGTTATTACCTTAAATATAGTTCATAGA
This sequence comes from Bombina bombina, assembly GCF_027579735.1. Classification (NCBI taxonomy): domain Eukaryota; kingdom Metazoa; phylum Chordata; class Amphibia; order Anura; family Bombinatoridae; genus Bombina; species Bombina bombina. Next base: position 873,642,341 of record NC_069504.1, read on the forward strand.
GAGTGACACAGTGGGTTGCCTTTTTCGTTAGTCCAATGGCCTTGTCCCAGGTTTCTGCCGAAAATGTAACTTGTAACTCCTCTTCCCATGCACTCATATGAACTGTTTTTGGGGTAGCCCCTTCCTCTAAAAGGCAATGATAGTGTACTGAAAGGGGTTTGTGTAGTTGGGTGTTAGTTGTCCACCTCGTCTCCCAAACGGTCAGGTCTCTCAATGTGTCATCTAAGAAGCCCCAAGATCTCATTAGAGTACGGAGTCTCAGTAAGTCAAATTGGTGTCTAGAGGACAACGTAGGAAGGTCTACCATGTCTCTGTGTGTTCGTACCTGTCCATCACTGTAAAAGTCTCTCACAGAGTTTATTCCCGTAGTAGCCCATGAACTGAGATTTGAGTTGAGTAGCCCTATCAAGAGGCCTCTTATTGGATGTATTGGTGAGGGGTGTGGAGCCACTAATTTATTGTGTCTCAGCTTAGCCCAAGCATCTCGGCACCCCTTCACAATATCGTTCGCGACGTGGACCTTGGTTTGCCAATGTTGAGGTAACCAGAGAAGATCCTCTAGATGGATGTACGCTGGGAGCGATGCTTGCTCCAGCTCCCTCCATCTCGTTGGTGGGAGGGTCTTAGCCCATGCTGTAGCATGGGTTAGCATTGCTGCCTCATAGTATGTTTTGACACTGGGAAGACCAAGACCTCCTCTCTCTATTGGCTGTTGCAAGATATGCGCCGCCACTCGGGGTCGTTTGTCATGCCAGGTGTATGAGTTGAAGAGGGACTGAAACCTCCTCAGCATTGTCCCCGGGACTGGTATCGGGATACAACGGAATAGGTAGGTGAGCTTTGGTAGGATCATCATTTTAAGAGCTGCTACCCTGCCCATCCAAGATATATCGCAATATCTCTTTGAGTTAATTTCCGAAGTGACCGTCATTAGTAGCGTTTCAAAGTTCTCTTTGAGCACCACTGTCTTTTTATGTGAGAGAAAGACTCCCAAGTGACGGATCCCCTTGTAGGACCACTTGAAGGAATAGAGGCGCTGGATCTCGTCTTTCTCATTTTGAGGAATATTGATGGAGTAGGCCTCCGTTTTGGTCACATTCAATTTGTAATAGGAGACGTCCCCAAATTGTTTAAAAAGGGCCATCAATGGGGGGAGAGATTCTACTGGGTCAGAAAGGAAGACCGTAAGGTCATCGGCAAAGAGTGCAAGCTTTTGAGGGATATCATGCATTTGCACTCCATGGATCAATGTCGATTCTCTAATTGCGATTGCTAGAGGTTCGATAGCCAGAACGAACAGTAACGGAGAGAGAGGGCACCCCTGCCTGGTTCCATTACTAATTGTAATTTTAGGGGAGCAGAATCCCACTCCCCTAACAACTGCAGTCGGGTTGAATACAGTGCTTTGATCGCAGTGATGAATGGGTCCGGCACACCAAATGCTGAAAGTGTCTGGAATAGGTAGGCCCATCTCACCCTGTCGAAGGCCTTCTCGGCATCAAGCGACAGGGTGAGTATAGGGAGTCCCATATCCATTGCCTCCGAATATATATTTAGAAGGCGCCGAGTATTATCAGTACCCTGTCTCCCCTGCACAAAACCCACTTGGTCTAGGTGTATGATTGTGTGTAGATGCTTCCCTAATCGATTTGCCAATATTTTGGCATAGATTTTGGCATCTACATTAATAAGCGATATGGGCCTGTAGCTGGAGCACAGCAATGGGTCCTTACCTTCCTTGTGGATAGTGGTGATGTTCGCTTCCAAGAACTCCGCCAAAAAAGCGCCCTTAGTCGCTACACTCTGAAACAGCCGAAGCAGCACTGGGGATATGAGTGGGCTGAGCTCCCGATAGAACATGACCGTGAACCCATCTGGTCCGGGTGCCTTATGAGGAGCTAGATCTTTTATAGCTCCCTTGACTTCCGCCAAAGTGAACTGTCGTTCTAGTTCGGCCCTAGATTCCTCAGACAGAGTGGGCACAGGTAGTCTCTCCAAGAACCTGGGGATATCAATATGTTCAGGGTCATTGGCTGCTCTCGAGTTCTCAATATTGTATAGAGAGGAGTAGTAGTCAGCGAACGCTGTTCCTATTTCTTTAGGGGAGTATACTGCGCCTTCACGCGTTGCAATGCTGGGTATCCTTTTCTGCAGCGTGCGCTTGCGGAGCTTATTGGCTAGGAGTTTGTCTGCTCTATTGCCTTTGTGGTAATATAGCTGTTTAAGCTTATGCAGGTTATCTTGGACCCGTGATAAATCTCTCTTGGAGATTTCGTCCCTAATAAGTCCGATCTGGAGAGCTATCTGAGTGTTTGGGCTTGTTTTATTCTTCTGCTCTAGTGAACGGAGGTCTCCATACAATTTTGCTAAGGGTTGGCCAGCCTCTTTACGCAATCTAGCCGCTTTTTTTATAAAGTGTCCACGCAGGTACGCTTTAAGAGCGGCCCACACCATGGTGATGTCAGAGAGCCCCGAGTCATTGTGTGTCAGAAACTCCTGCACAATCTCTTGTAGTGCAGGGAGTTCTATTTCCGATATCCATCGCTCCGAGAGTTTCCACGGGGGTCTATTAGTGAAAGCTTGTAACTTAGTGAAGTCCAAGTAGACCATGTCATGGTCTGACCACGTGCATGGGCTAATGTTGGGGTTGGCAAATTGGTCTAAGGACCATGAATCACAGAATATATAATCCAGTCTGGAGTACGAATTATGGGCCTTTGAGTGGTGCGTGAAGTCTTTCACTGAGGGTGCTAAGCACCTCCAGGCATCATAGAGGTTATACTGGTATATGAGTTTCCGAAAGGCATTGGAGATGGAAGAGGTGTTTCTGTCAGAACGTATTGCAACAGAGGACTGTTTGTCAGTGGTTGGGTCCCAGACCATGTTGAAATCTCCCCCTATCACTAGGTGTCCCCTCTTAATCTGGTCTATGTGTGTTAAAAGTTTACGAAGGAATGGGATCTGTTTGGAGTTGGGCGCGTATAGTGATACCAACGTAAATAGTGAGTTATTGAGTGAACAAATAAGAATCAGATACCTGCCCTCATTGTCTCTTTCGACATATTCCAATGTAAATGACAGGTCTTTACTGTTCAAGGGGTCATGAGCTCAAGCTAAAGGGTAGTAGATTCAGGAGTAATTTGAGGAAGCACTTCTTTACAGAAAGAGTGATTGATTTATGGAATAAACTTCCTCAAGAGGTAGTAGCAACAAACACTGTGGGGGACTTTAAAAATGCATGGGACAAGCATAGGGCTATCCTACGAACTAGATAAGTTTATACTGTTAGGTAAGGTCGGGCAGACTTGCTGGGCCTATGGCTCTTATCTGCCGTCAATATCTATGTTTCTATGTTTAAGATGGCAACACCTTTGTTTTTGCTTTCTAGATTAGAGGCTGTTTCGCATACTGGGTAGTGCCGGGAAAGCCCAGAGATACGGGGCTCCCCCATCCAATGAGTTTCTTGTAGAAACATAATGTGCACCTTGTGTGTCAGGGCATATTGCTGCAATAGTTTTCTCTTAGTGGGAGAATTTAGGCCTTGCGTGTTCAGCGTGGCTATGCGTATGGGGATCATTTTGGGGATGTGAGCGAAATTTCCTGTGCTAATTGGGGTACGGGCGTGTTTCAGCTGCTAATTACAAGGTACTGGGCATATGTAGTGAGGTCTAGGAGCTTGCGGATTATTTTGGAGTGGAAGGAATGGTACGTGGGTAACAAGGGACTTCCGTGACTGGCTAAAAGTGATGAACGTACACTTTCGCAATGAGTGCACCGACTGGTCTATGCCAGTGGGGCACAACTAATAAATTGGGGGGGGAGCTAAGCGGAGAGGGGTCCATGGCCCCACCGGTATGGGGCAACATATAAAGAGAAGAAAGAAGAAGAGAGAGAAAAGGGGAGAGGAAGAGACAAGAGGAGAAGAAAGAAAATAAAGCTTGAGAAACATATGTGTTAAGGATGTATGTCATAAATAAGATAACATTTAACTCTGTAAACCTCTTAATACAATATTAATTTCAATTTCAACAGGAGGAACTTTGAACTGTGCTCGATAGTCTAACATCGAGTAATTAAGAACTTCACAATCACCACTTCCCCGTTAGATATCATTAAGCTTTTCATGTCTAATATTAAACTCTATGTGCCATGTGGTCCGGTTCTCCCTAATGGTGGTATGGACATTCAGACCTTGGGTTGTGGTACTATTCACTAGTCTACGAGTCGCTCGCTAAAAGTCGGTGAACCGTAGTAGTTAGGGGCCAGTCATTAAAAGTCTCAGTAAGGCTAGGGTAGCCATCTCATAACAGGCCTGTAAGTGAAATGTCCCAGCAATCTCCGTATAGGACAAGACGTTATGGGGAGAATTAAAGCATAGGCTGGCCTTAGGGTATATCCATTTCATAATAAAGCCTGATGGGCACATAGTTAACACAGGCATTCAGAAGTAAGCTTGGTCTAATCTCAGTTTCAGTCATGTTCGGGTATCTAGGATGGTCAGATAGGTGAGGTTGTGGGCATTCAAGTGTTTAAGTGTATACTACGGTACTGTAAAACCAGGGATACACATGTGATTCAATAACAAGATATAAGCATAATTAGCACCTATAACTTATATAATAAATAACAGTACATATGTGGGCACCAAGAAAAAGAAAATAGCCATGTTTAAAGTCTCTGATAAATGTCCATTGTAAGAATAAGCAGTGGCAATACATATATGGGCAACAATAACAAAGCAAACATGTCTAAAACCTATGGCAAATGTCCATTGTAACAATAAACAGTAGTAGTGTTCATGTGAGCAACAGGATAAAAAACAAAAAGCAAACTTGTTGAGAGTCTATGGTGGGTGCCCATGTAAAATGAAGAGAAAAAAAAAAAAAGACAAGTAAATTACACTACTTAATTGTTTAGATCTCACCCGTCTTCGTTCTTTTCAGTCCATGAGACAGATTTTTGGGGGTTGGAGAGTGTTTCCTCCTGTGATGAGGTGGTTGCTTCTTTCAGAAGGTTCAGCAGGTAAAGTATGAAATATGAAAACAGGCTCTCTATGGGTTTGAATCCTGATGTGGGCCAATAAGGTCTCTGCGCTTCTTAAAGGTCTCATTGAAATGTCCAGAAGTGCTAGGGGGTCTTTGTGGTAAAGGCTTCCATGGTGGAGCCGACGCTCTTAGTCCGGTAGACAGTTCCGGAGCAGGTAAGTGATCCTCTCCGTCAGCAGGAAGTAAGTTCCATTTTTGGAGTAATTCACGAGCCTGTTGGGGAGTGGAAGCCATGTATTGTTGGCCGTCTTTGGTAATAAAGAGGCGTACTGGGAATCCCCATCTATATTTTAAGTCTTTCTCTCTCAGTATTTTAGTATAGGGTTGGTAATGTCTGCGAATCTGCAGCATGTGAGTGGAAAGGTCTGGATAAACTTGCAGGCTGGCATACTCTTCAGGTAAGCGTTTATCTCTAGCTAAGGCTCGGAATATTTTTTCTCTGTAGGTGTAGTAGTGAAGCCTCGCTATGACGTCCCTTGGTTGGCCACCATCTGCCGAGCGAGCTCTAAGGGCTCTATGGGCTCTATCTATAAGGGCCTTGGTGCCTGTTGCAGGTCCCAGTACTGCTTTGAATAGGTCTTGGAGATATTTTTCTAGATCTTGTGGTAGGACTGACTCCGGAATGCCTTTAATGCGAATATTGTTACGGCGAGATCTGTCCTCCAGATCTGCCAGTTTTAGTTATAAATCTGTGATTTGAATGGCTAGAGACTGGGAGTAGCTGAGTAGGTTGGTGTGATCTATTGCTTGGTCTTCCTGTTTGCGCTCCAGCGCATCCGTTCGCTCCCCTATGAGACCAATATCTCTCTTTAAATCCGCGTGGGACCTGTCAAATCTCTTGGTCAAGGAGTCATAATGCTAGGATAATAGGGACTGGATGGCTTCTATCATATTATTATTAGAACCGCCTGACGTTCCCAGGACTTGTGTTGCTTTCTGTTTTAGCAATGATCCGGTCTGAGTGTCTGAGGCACTACCGGTATCTGAGTATTCATCTTCTGAACCCAGTTGGGTAGCGCTAGTAAGATGCTGGAAGTGATCAGCAACAGTTCTTTTTGGCGTGGCTTGGGGCTTCTGTTTCCTCTTGTGGGCTTGCGATATCCTGTTGCTTTGAGACATAAGACTTCTTATTGGTGCATGCGTATCACTGTTGAGGGCCTGTTTGTTTCACATATGCTAATGAAGATACATTAACCGGCGGGGCCACAAACACTTGGGGTTTGGTTACATGCTGTTATATGTTGTTACTTTTAAATGGGAATGTATGTCCTCTTGAGAGCTACGTGGTCTAGAGGTCTGCTGGTCAGGGGCCTTGTCCTGCACTGCTGGTTACACCGGTTGAAGTGAGGTCAGGTAGTGCACCTTCCTGGCTCTACGCTGCTTAGGTGGAAGCTAGGTGGGTTTGAGGTCACTAGGCACTCATATGCATAAGCAAGGGCAAAATAGAGTTTCTTTGTTAGGCACACAATGTGGTTGTATTATAGACCTGTCTTTACCAGAATAGGCAAGCAGCTAATGTATAAAAGTTAAGAGAGTGATTGCTTCCTGAATATACAACTCTCTCTGGTACTGTTTGTTACACTTAATGCCCAAGTAGGAGCAAAGACTCTCAAATGAAATATGCCAAGTAACCTATAATAATACTGCAATATCAGGTCTCTCCCAGCGAGGGAGTGAGGTTGTCTCAGGGTAAACCAAGCTTTTATCCCTCTTATTAAAGCATGTATTGCATCACAATTATCCTCTATAGCTCTAGAGCCTGGTGTCTTACAGCAAAAGATGACCTGTGTGATAGTAGTATTTCAGCGACCTAGGCCCTTCCTCTCTCTGTGTGGTATAACGGTTCAGCTCCCAGTAAAATCCGGTCTGTGGTTTACTTGTAATAGTAATATTGGGAATATTGCGGGCCTTTAAGATATCTGCTAAGCCTTTGTACCTACAGCATAGCCATCTAGTGTACTGTTTTTGGGGATGTGAGGTTAGGTGAGTCTATTGGAGCCGGTCGGGTTTGACACGGCACTATTCCCTGCAGGCCTTAAGGGAGGAACAATGGCGGCTTTTCGCGCCACAAGCACTCTGCTTGCTATATACTATTTATGGCCTACTGCACTTACCGTCTCGGTCCCCCACCTCTTCGCCACAGGAACACTGTTCTTGGGAGCTGCGATGGCCAGTATGCTCCGGCACACTCCCCGGTAACTTCTATGGGGGCACGAGCGGTGTTGCGTGCAGGGAAGGTCCGTGCTGCCTCTCGCTTCCAAATGTCACTGTCTGGGAGTCAAGTGGATGACGCTTCTACAGCTCCGGAGCGGATCCCCGACCCTCCGGAGCTGGGCTTTAACAGTAGTAAGTGCCGGGCTGGATGTAAGGCTGCACGGTGTCTGTGTGCAGTTCGCCCTATCAACAGACCTCCCAAGTTCTGTAATACGGCTCCTGCCGAGGAAACAGTTTATGTATGTATAAGTCCAGCAAGTGTTCCCACAGGCCAAAGGGACAATATGGGTCAATAATGAGAGGTTTCACAACCTTAATTTCAGGGAAAATTAAGTTATATTGGGTTTTCCTTGAGGAGCTACACTCTGCTGCGACTATTCAGCTTGGCAGTTAGCCGCTATTTCCTTTTCTTAAAGAGACATTAAAAAACTCTTGCTTTTCTTTAACAATTTGTGTTTGCCCCACTTCTCCTAGAGAGGTTAACAAAAAACATCTGCAACCTTGGTTTTCAAAATGCTGCAAATTGCCATAGAATATGGCACTCCATTGTAGCTTGGAGGTTAACTTGCCTGGAGAGACACAAAACAAATTATTTTGGCAACCTAGATGTTCTAGGCAAGTTGTAGCCTTATGAAAAAACATTTGCAGGTAAATGTTATAAACTGTTTTACATTGTTTAGTTCATAATTGGACTAAAATCATAACAGTAATAGGTATTAATTCTACCAGTTCTCCTATGAAAGCCCTAGCTTAGCTTAGCGGTTAGCATACCTGACTATGAAACAGCAGGTTGAGGGATCCAATCCACCCATAGCCTCTGCTAAACGCCTTCTTTGGAACTAAAAGTTTAAAGGGCACTAAACCCAATTTTTTTTTCTTTTGTGATTCAGATAGAGCATGCAATTTTAAGCAACTTTCTAATTTACTCCTATTTGCAAATATTCTTCATTCTCTTGGTATCTTTATTTGAAAAGCAAGAATGTAAGTCTAGATGACAGCCCATTTTTGATGAACAACCTGGGTTGTTCTTGCTGATTGGTGAATAAATTCATCCCCCAATAAACAAGTGCTGTCCAGGGATCCTGACTTTCTTTTTCAAATAAAGATAGCAAAAGAACAAAGAAAAATTGATAATAGGAGTAAATTCTAAAGTTGCTTAAAATTGCATGCTCTTTAATCTGAATCACAAAAGAAAAAATTTGGGCTCAGTATCCTTTTAACTAAAGCTGCTCATCTATTTATTTGCACGCTCTTCTAGAACAACTTTATATCGTGCAGTCTAGATAAAAAAAACTAAATGTTGTCTTGTTTTGCCAACTCCTCTATTCTATTTTGTTTCTTTAGCAGAAGTCATGTCTTTATTGCTTATATACTTGTGATCACTTTCCAAGTAAGATACCAGCGGAGCATACCATTGTGGTCTAGTAGGTAGCATAGCGTCTTGTTTGGTTAAGATTTACAATCCAGCTACAACACCTTGCCTTTTCTGTGTCTTTCTGCTAAGATATTACAGATTTCCAAAGAAAACGTTTGTTTTGCATTTTTGATTCCATTTTATTTTCTTAAAGCAATTCATCTCTTTAATTCTTTACACTGTTTCTTGGAACAATGAACTAAAATGATAAAAAGAATGGGTACTGGCCCTGTCTTTAACCAGCATAGCACCTTGCGGCTCGTGGCTAGCTTAGCCCCCTAACAATGTCTGGCGGCGCTTCCAGGGCTGTAAAAGCATAGCTCTTGCTGACAGTGATAACACTGCACTGTTTCTGCGTGCCTCACTGCCTGAGATCCGCACTCGTAAAGCCCTGGAAGATCCCTACCCCAATTGATCTACATCCTTTTTTATTTATTTTTCTAAACATTTGAACCCCACCTCCCCTATTTATTCCCATCCAGATCCCTCCCCCTCCAGCTCCTACTTTTTTTCCCACACAGTCTCCTCCCCCTCTTATTTTTCCCAACCCCATTCCTGTCCCTCGAACTCCTATTTGTTTCCCCAGTCTCCTCTAGCTCCTACTTTTTCTCACAGTTCCTTTGCCCCATCCTATTTCTCGCAACTTGTGTTCAGCTAACTCCCAATAGATCACTGCTGCTGGTTCAACAAAGGATACCAAGAGAATGAAGCACATTTGTTGACGGATACAAACCTGAAAGCTGTTAAAAATTGTATGCTCTATCTGAAACAAAAATAAAAAAAAGTTACGAAAAAGTGTGGGTTTCATGTCTCTTCAAGTTCAATACCAGGGTATCTGTCAGGAACCAGACGTCACAGCAAAGGGAGCAGGCAAAAGAATAGTCAAATTTTCTCTTCCAGAGGAAAGTAGCCAATAAATCAGTCCTTAAAGGGACAGTCAAGTCCAAAAAAAGTTCATGATTTTAATAGGGAATGTAATTTTAAACATCTTTCCAATTTACTTTAATCACCAATGTTGCTTTGTTCTCTTGGTATTATTAGTTGAAAGCTAAACCTGGGAGGTTCATATACTAATTTATTCGACCTTGAAGACCTCTAATCTGAATGCATTTTGACCACTAGAGAGCATTAGTTCATTTGGTTTATATAGATAACATTGATACATGAACACCAGAACTTCAATAAGAATAACCAAGACTTAGAATGACATGAGCAGACACCTTTAAGCATGTCCCCAGAGGTTATGGCACACAAAATCAATACAGGGTCATCCCGGTTACAAGTGGCGCTACTTTAAGCGCAGGTATCACAGTAAAAAAAGTAAAAGAAAGAAGCCTTCAGCACCTCTCCCACTCTAAAAGCACCATGATGGCTTCATCCAGTCTCCCCCCTCCAACTATTTTTCCCCAAACTGCTCCCGCCTAATTTATATCCCTACTTTCCCCCCCAGGCTCCTCCCCTTCCTATTTTCCCTCTCCTTTTCCTAAGGCTCCTCCTCTAAGCCCTGCACCTGCTCTTTTTCACCATCCAATCCGACTCCTATTTCTTCCTCCTCCAGTGTCCTCCTAATCCCTCCTTCTTCCAAGGCTCCTTCCCCCTTTTCTCATGCTCCTCCCCCTCTTTCCTATTTTACCTTACCGAGCCCCTTCCCATTTTCCTTACCAGATCCCTTCTGCCCAATCTAGTCTGCGCCCTCTCACCAACCCATTCAGTCTCCTCCCACTCCTATTTCTTCCTCCTCCATTATTCACCCAATCATTCACCGATTACTCCCGCCTCCATTATTCACCCAATCACTCATCTTCCATATTTTCTCCTCCTCCTCCTCCCCTTTCTATTTTTCCTCCTCAAATTCTCCCCCCCTTTATATTTCCCATTAAGCCCCTCCCCAATCTTATCCAGATTAATTTCCATTTTATGATATTTCCCCAGATCCCATTATTATTATTACAGCTATATATTCTTTAACCAGGATTTTAGGGGGTGGTCTGAGGTAGGGTGTTATATTACAGACCAGACCAGTTTAAGCAGACGTCATAGGGTGAATTCGAACTGCTGGCCTTGTGCTTGCTAGCCCATGACCTTACAACTGCTCCACAGCAGCTTTCTGCTTATTGACAAGGTATTGCCTCACCAGTAATGGATGTTGACCCTGCCTGGCTTTCTATTGCCTGCTTTGGTAGCATAATGGCTAGCTGAACTACCTTGCAAGCAGAAGGTTTGTGGTTTGAATCCAGCTACTGCTCCTTGAATGTGCACTCAAAAGTTGTTGTTTTTTTGTTTTGCAAGTTGTATGCTATTTCCTTTTCTTAAAGAGACATTAAAAAACTCTTGCTTTTCTTTAACAATTTGTGTTTGCCCCACTTCTCCTAGAGAGGTTAACAAAAAACATCTGCAACCTTGGTTTTCAAAATGCTGCAAATTGCCATAGAATATGGCACTCCATTGTAGCTTGGAGGTTAACTTGCCTGGAGAGACACAAAACAAATTATTTTGGCAACCTAGATGTTCTAGGCAAGTTGTAGCCTTATGAAAAAACATTTGCAGGTAAATGTTATAAACTGTTTTACATTGTTTAGTTGATAATTGGACTAAAATCATAACAGTAATAGGTATTAATTCTACCAGTTCTCCTATGAAAGCCCTAGCTTAGCTTAGCGGTTAGCATACCTCACTATGAAACAGCAGGTTGAGGGATCGAATCCACCCATGGCCTCTGCTAAACGCCTTCTTTGGAACTAAAAGTTTAGGCATTAAACCCAATTTTTTTTCTTTTGTGATTCAGATAGAGCATGCAATTTTAAGCAACTTTCCAATTTACTCTTATTTGCAAATATTCTTCATTCTCTTGGTATCTTTATTTGAAAAGGAAGAATGTAAGTCTAGATGACAGCCCATTTTTGATGAACAACCTGGGTTGTTCTTGCTGATTGGTGAATAAATTCATCCCCCAATAAACAAGTGCTGTCCAGGGATCCTGACTTTCTTTTTCAAATAAAGATAGCAAAAGAACAAAGAAAAACTGATAATAGGAGTAAATTCTAAAGTTGCTTAAAATTGCATGCTCTTTAATCTGAATCACAAAAGAAAAAATTTGGGCTCAGTATCCTTTTAACTAAAGCTGCTCATCTATTTATTTGCACGCTCTTCTAGAACAACTTTATATCCTGCAGTCTAGATAAAAAAAACAAAATGTTGTCTTGTTTTGCCAACTCCTCTATTCTATTTTGTTTCTTTAGCAGAAGTCATGTCTTTATTGCTTATATACTTGTGATCACTTTCCAAGTAAGATACCAGCGGAGCATACCATTGTGGTCTAGTAGGTAGCATAGCGTCTTGTTTGGTTAAGATTTACAATCCAGCTACAACACCTTGCCTTTTCTGTGTCTTTCTGCTAAGATATTACAGATAGCTTTCCAAAGAAAACGTTTGTTTTGCATATTTGATTCCATTTTATTTTCTTAAAGCAATTCATCTCTTTAATTCTTTACACTGTTTCTTGGAACAATGAACTAAAATGATAAAAAGAATGGGTACTGGCCCTGTCTTTAACCAGCATAGCAACACCTTGCTGCTCGTGGCTAGCTTAGCCCCCTAACAATGTCTGGCGGCGCTTCCAGGGCTGTAAAAGCACAGCTCTTGCTGACAGTGATAACACTGCACTGTTTCTGCGTGCCTCACTGCCTGAGATCCGCACTCGTAAAGCCCTGGAAGGGTACGTGGCCTTAGTGAGGGAGATAGATATCTGTTTCTGTCACCTCCCCCTCAAGATCCAAGTTCATTTTTTCCCATTCAGACCCCTCCCCCTCCTATTTTCCTAACCTGGTCCCTCCCACTCAAGATCCTCACTTTTTCCTTATCCATTCCCCTTCCACTCCTATTTTTCCTAACCCTGGCCCTCCTCCCACCAGATCCCTTTTTAATTTCCACAAGCAGTCCCCTCCCTCTCCTGATTTTCACAACCAGACCCCTCACCCCTCACCCATATCCTATGAATTTCCAAATAGAGACCTGCCCTCCCGTCAATATCCTAGTTACTCAAACAGACCCCTCCTCCTCAGACCCTCCCCCTCCAGTTCCACATACTATGTTTCCCACCCAGAACCCTCCCCCTCTACACCCTTTTCTTCATCCAGATCCCTACCCCAATTGATCTACATCCTTTTTTATTTATTTTTCTAAACATTTGAACCCCACCTCCCCTATTTATTCCCATCCAGATCCCTCCCCCTCCAGCTCCTACTTTTTTCCCACCCAGTCTCCTCCCCCTCTTATTTTTCCCAACCCCATTCCTGTCCCTCGAACTCCTATTTGTTTCCCCAGTCTCCTCTAGCTCCTACTTTTTCTCACAGTTCCTTTGCCCCATCCTATTTCTCGCAACTTGTGTTCAGCTAACTCACAATAGATCACTGCTGCTGGTTCAACAAAGGATACCAAGAGAATGAAGCACATTTGATGACAGATACAAACCTGAAAGCTGTTAAAAATAGTATGCTCTATCTGAAACAAAAATAAAAAAAAGTTACGAAAAAATGTGGGTTTCATGTCTCTTCAAGTTTAATACCAGGGTATCTGTCAGGAACCAGACGTCACAGCAAAGGGAGCAGGCAAAAGAATAGTCAAATTTTCTCTTCCAGAGGAAAGTAGCCAATAAATCAGTCCTTAAAGGGACAGTCAAGTCCAAAAAAAGTTCATGATTTTAATATGGAATGTAATTTTAAACATCTTTCCAATTTACTTTTATCACCAATGTTGCTTTGTTCTCTTGGTATTATTAGTTGAAAGCTAAACCTGGGAGGTTCATATACTAATTTATTCGACCTTGAAGACCTCTAATCTGAATGCATTTTGACCACTAGAGAGCATTAGTTCATGTGGTTTATATAGATAACATAGATACATGAACGCCAGAACTTCAATAAGAATAACCAAGACTTAGAATGACATCAGCAGAAACCTTTAAGCATGTCCCCAGAGGTTATGGCACACAAAATCAATACAGGGTCATCCCGGTTACAAGTGGCGCTACTTTAAGCTCAGGTATCACAGTAAAAAAAGTAAAAGAAAGAAGCCTTCAGCACCTCTCCCACTCTAAAAGCACCATGATGGCTTCATCCAGTCTCCCCCCTCCAACTATTTTTCCCCAAACTGCTCCAGCCTCCTTTAGATCCCTACTTTCCCCCCAGGCTCCTCCCCTTCCTATTTTCCCCCCGGCTCTTCCCCTTCCTATTTTCCCTCTCCTTTTCCTAAGGCTCCTCCTCCTCCTCTAAGCCCTGCGCCTGCTCTTTTTCACCATCCAATCCGACTCCTATTTCTTCCTCCTCCAGTGTCCTCCTAATCCCTCCTTCTTCCAAATCTCCTTCCCCCTTGTCTCATTCTCCTCCCCCTCTTTCCTATTTTACCTTACCCAGCCCCTTCCCATTTTCCTTACCAGATCCCTTCTGCCCAATCTAGTCTGCGCCCTCTCACCAACCCATCCAGTCTCCTCCCACTCCTATTTCTTACTCCTCCATTATTCACCCAATCATTCACCGATTACTCCCGCCTCCATTATTCACCCAATCACTCATCTTCCATATTTTCTCCTCCTCCTCCTCCCCTTTCTATTTATCCTCCTCAAATTCTCCCCCCCTTTATATTTTCCATTAAGCCCCTCCCCAATCTTATCCAGATTAATTTCCATTTTATGATATTTCCCCAGATCCCATTATTATTATTACAGCTTTATATTGTTTAACCAGGATTTTAGGGGGTGGTCTGAGGTAGGGTGTTATATTACAGACCAGCCCAGTTTAAGCAGATGTCATAGGGTGAATTTGAACTGCTGGCCTTGTGCTTGCTAGCCCATGACCTTACAACTGCTCCACAGCAGCTTTCTGCTTATTGACTAGGTATTGCCTCACCAGTAATGGATGTTGACCCTGCCTGGCTTTCTATTGCCAGCATTGGTAGCATAATGGCTAGCTGAACTACTTTGCAAGCAGAAGGTTTGTGGTTTGAATCCAGCTACTGCTCCTTGAATGTGCACTCAAAAGTTGTTGTTTTTTTTGTTTTGCAAGTTGTATGCTATTTCCTTTTCTTAAAGAGACATTAAAAAACTCTTGCTTTTCTTTAACAATTTGTGTTTGCCCCACTTCTCCTAGAGAGGTTAACAAAAAACATCTGCAACCTTGGTTTTCAAAATGCTGCAAATTGCCATAGAATATGGCACTCCATTGTAGCTTGGAGGTTAACTTGCCTGGAGAGACACAAAACAAATTATTTTGGCAACCTAGATGTTCTAGGCAAGTTGTAGCCTTATGAAAAAACATTTGCAGGTAAATGTTATAAACTGTTTTACATTGTTTAGTTCATAATTGGACTAAAATCATAACAGTAATAGGTATTAATTCTACCTGTTCTCCTATGAAAGCCCTTTCTTCTTTTGTGATTCAGATAGAGCATGCAATTTTAAGCAACTTTCTAATTTACTCCTATTTGCAAATATTCTTCATTCTCTTGGTATCTTTATTTGAAAAGCAAGAATGTAAGTCTAGATGACAGCCCATTTTTGATGAACAACCTGGGTTGTTCTTGCTGATTGGTGAATAAATTCATCCCCCAATAAACAAGTGCTGTCCAGGGATCCTGACTTTCTTTTTCAAATAAAGATAGCAAAAGAACAAAGAAAAATTGATAATAGGAGTAAATTCTAAAGTTGCTTAAAATTGCATGCTCTTTAATCTGAATCACAAAAGAAAAAATTTGGGCTCAGTATCCTTTTAACTAAAGCTGCTCATCTATTTATTTGCACGCTCTTCTAGAACAACTTTATATCCTGCAGTCTAGATAATGAAAAAAAAATGTTGTCTTGTTTTGCCAACTCCTCTATTCTATTTTGTTTCTTTAGCAGAAGTCATGTCTTTATTGCTTATATACTTGTGATCACTTTCCAAGTAAGATACCAGCGGAGCATACCATTGTGGTCTAGTAGTTAGCATAGCGTTCTTGTTTGGTTAAGATTTACAATCCAGCTACAACACCTTGCCTTTTCTGTGTCTTTCTGCTAAGATATTACAGATAGCTTTCCAAAGAAAACGTTTGTTTTGCATATTTGATTCCATTTTATTTTCTTAAAGCAATTCATCTCTTTAATTCTTTACACTGTTTCTTGGAACAATGAACTAAAATGATAAAAAGAATGGGTACTGGCCCTGTCTTTAACCAGCATAGCAATACCTTGCGGCTCGTGGCTAGCTTAGCCCCCTAACAATGTCTGGCGGCGCTTCCAGGGCTGTAAAAGCACAGCTCTCGCTGACAGTGATAACACTGCACTGTTTCTGCGTGCCTCACTGCCTGAGATCCGCACTCGTAAAGCCCTGGAAGGGTACGTGGCCGTAGTGAGGGGGATAAAAATAAATGTTGTTTTGCAAAATTCTCATCTATTTTATTTCCTTAAAGCAAGCCAGGAGATAAGCCGTTCTGAAAAGGACCTTGCATATGCACCTGCATATCAGATTAACCCAGAGCTACTTCTGTACCACCGAAAGGTGGGAGCAAATTTAGTACGGGAAGTCTGTTATGCCATCTGTTCCTCTTCTCCTTGAGATCTAATGAGCGTCCTATTTCCCCTGCAGCGGGGAGTAGCGCGGCAGCGACAGCAGCTTTCATGATATCTTTACAAAGGTTATAGGTTTTGTTCTTTGGGTCCTATGAAATCATATGGGGTATTTGCTGTCTGAGAGATACCTTGTGTTCCCAACATTTGCACATGTTAATCCTTGATCCTATGCCCATAAAAGCAGTGAGCAAGGTGAAATACATCTGTTGTAAGTCTTTAGCAGTGCAAGGAGAGACACTAACTTTATTGTGCCCCAGAACATTTGCTTTTAAGGCTTACAGAGCAGTCTAGCTTCGCCATCCAAAGTCAATTATCTAGCTATAACAAAATCTCATTGATAGGCCTTACGCTCCTTTCCTTTGACTTGTGGCGAGAGAAACACATACACATAGGCACAGGAACAAATGCCATAATGACACTGAATCTGTATCTTGAACCCATCAACATTCTTTCACTAATTCCTCAGAAAAGGGCAATGTCAGCCAATTCATGTAAGCAGGGGCCTAAGCCTCTAATAATATGGGAACCAATCAATATATCAATAGATTTCCCTTTTACCTCACATCCAGATCCCTTCCACATCTCTGTATCCCAAAACCCATTCTAAATATGCCAGGTACATTCTGATCTTACTTTTTACACATTCCTACCAGCCTCTCTTCCCTCTTGCAGATCCTCCTTCACAACCATACTCTCTCTACACCCCACACCCCATTCTAAATATCCCAGGAACCTCCCTATCCCCATTTTACATAACGCTCCATCTCTGACAACACATCCTCTTCCTAATTAATGTGGCAGATACTACCTATTCAGCATGCCTACATACCCCATTGCTACCATCTGGTCTTCCTCACTTTTTCCTTAACCATTCCCCTTACACTCCTATTTTTCCTAACCCTGGCCCTCCTCCCACCAGATATCTGTTTTTTTCCATAAGCAGTCCCCTCCCCCTCCTGATTTTCACAACAAGACCCCTCTCCCCTCACCCATATCCTATGTATTTCCAAAAAGAGACCTGCCCTCCCCTCAGTATCCTAGTTACTCAAACAGACCCCTCCTCCTCAGACCCTCCCCCTCCAGTTCCACATCCTATGTTTCCCACCCAGAACCCTCCCCTTCTACACCCTTTTCTTCATCCAGATCCCTACCCCTATTGATCTACATCCTTTTTTATTTATTTATTTTAAACATTTGAACCCCACCTCCCCTATTTATTCCCATCCAGATCCCTCCCCCTCCAGCTCCTACTTTTTTTACCACCCAGTCTCCTCCCCCTCTTATTTTTTCCAACCCGATTCCTGTCCCTCGAACTCCTACTTGTTTCCCCAGTCTCCTCCAGCTCCTACTTTTTCTCACAGTTCCTTTGCCCCATCCATTTTTTCGCAACATGTGTTCAGCTAACTCCCAATAGATCACTGCTGCTGGTTCAACAAAGGATACCAAAAGAATGAAGCACATTTGTTGACAGATACAAACCTGAAAACTTTTTAAAATTGTATGCTCTATCTAAAACAAAAATAAAAAAAAGTTACGAAAAAGTGTGGGTTTCATGTCTCTTCAAGTTCAATAGCAGGGTATCTGTCAGGAACCAGACGTCACAGCAAAGGGAGCAGGCAAAAGAATAGTCAAATGTTCTCTTCCAGAGGTAAGTAGCCAATAAATCAGTCCTTAAAGGGACAGTCAAGTCCAAAAAAAGTTCATGATTTTAATAGGGAATGTAATTTAAAACAACTTTCCAATTTTCTTTTATCACCAATTTTGCTTTGTTCTCTTGGTATTATTAGTTGAAAGCTAAACCTAGGAGGTTCATATGCTAATTTATTTGACCTTGAAGATTGCCTCTAATCTGAATGCATGCTGACCACTAGAGGGCATTAGTTCATGTGTTTCATATAGATAATATTGATACATGAACGCCAGAACTTCAATAAGAATAACCAAGACTTAGAATGACATCAGCAGACACCTTTTAGCATGTCCCCAGAGGTTATGGCACACAAAATCAATACAGGGTCATCCCAGTTACAAGTGGCGCTACTTTAAGCGCAGGTATCACAGTAAAAAAGTAAAAGAAAGAAGTATTCAGCACATTTCCCACTCTAAAAGCACCATGATGGCTTGATCCAGTCTCCCCCCCCTCCAACTATTTTTCCCCAAACTGCTCCCGCCTCCTTTAGATCCCTCCTTATACCCCCAGTCTCCTCCCCTTCCTATTTTCCCTCTCCTGAGCCTCACCTCCTCCTCTTCTAAGCCATGCGCCTGCTCTTTTTCACCATCCCATCCCTATTTCTTCCTCCTCCAGTATCCTCTTTAATTCTTTACAAGCTTTCTGCTTGTTGACTTGGTATTGCCTCGCCGGTAATGGATATTGGCCCTACAAGGCTTTTCATTGTCAGCATTGGTAGCATAATGGCTAGCTGAACTACCATGAAAGCAGAAGGTTTGTGGTTTGAATCCAGCTACTGCTCTTTGAATTTACACTCTAAAATTGCTTGTTTTTCAAGTTTTATGCTATTTCCTTTTATTAAAGAGACATTAAAAAACTCTTGCTTTTCTTTAACAATTAATTAATTAAAGAGATGAATTGCTTTAAAAAAATAAAATGGAATCAAATATGCAAAACAAATGTTTTCTTTGGAAAGCTATCTGTAATATCTTAGCAGAAAGACACAGAAAAGGCAAGATTGTAAATCTTAACCAAACAAGAACGCTATGCTAACTACTAGACCACAATGGTATGCTCCGCTGGTATCTTACTTGGAAAGTGAACACAAGTATATAAGCAATAAAGACATGACTTTTGCTAAAGAAACAAAATAAAATAGAGGAGTTGGCAAAACAAGACAAAATTTTTTTTTATCTAGACTGCAGGATATAAAGTTGTTCTAGAAGAGCGTGCAAATAAAGGAACCAGCAGCTTTAGTTAAAGGGATACTGAGCCCAATTTTTTTCTTTCGTGAGTCAGATAAAAGAGCATGCAATTTTAAGCAACTTTCTAATTTACTACTATTATCAATTTTTCTTTGTTCTTTTGCTATCTTTATTTGAAAAAGAAAGTCCAGTACCCTGGACAGCACTTGTTTATTGGGGGATGCCTTTATTCACCAATCAGCAAGAACAACCCAGGTTGTTCACCAAAAATGGGCCGGCATCTAGACTTACATTCTTGCTTTTCAAATGAAGATACCAAGAGAATGAATAACATTTGCAAATAGGAGTAAATTAGAAAGTTTTCTTCTGTGAAAAGAACACTGGTCTAAAAGAGGCTGCTTCTGGGTGGTAAATCGCCATAGAACAAGCCACTGAGCTGTTGTTCGTTCCTGGTAGAGCGCTTCTCTCTTTGTATGCAAATTATTATGACCCTGGGGAAGTCTCCCTATGGGTGATGGGGGAAACCAGACGTGGACTCCTTGCCCAGTGTGCTTAGAGGAATGTGGCTGCACCTCACTGACGAGGCCCATAGGAAGCTGAAACGATCGTCTGGGGTTGTCATGTTCCTTGTTCAGAGGAGAATTGCCTGGTATTTCGGGGCTGGACTGACCTTACTTGGCGGGATCAGACTGATATAATTCAGGAAAGTTTTCTTCTGTGAAAAGAACACTGGTCTAAAAGAGGCTGCTTCTGGGTGGTAAATCGCCATAGAACAAGCCACTGAGCTGTTGTTTGTTCCTGGTAGAGCGCTTCTCTCTTTGTATGCAAATTATTATGACCCTGGGGAAGTCTCCCTATGGGTGATGGGGGAAACCAGACGTGGACTCCTTGCCCAGTGTGCTTAGAGGAATGTGGCTGCACCTCACTGACGAGACCCATAGGAGGCCGAAACGATCGTCTGGGGTTGTCATGTTCCTTGTTCAGAGGAGAATTGCCTGGTATTTCGGGGCTGGACTGACCTTACTTGGCGGGATCAGACTGATATAATTCAGGAAAGTTTTCTTCTGTGAAAAGAACACTGGTCTAAAAGAGGCTGCTTCTGGGTGGTAAATCGCCATAGAACAAGCCACTGAGCTGTTGTTCGTTCCTGGTAGAGCGCTTCTCTCTTTGTATGCAAATTATTATGACCCTGGGGAAGTCTCCCTATGGGTGATGGGGGAAACCAGACGTGGACTCCTTGCCCAGTGTGCTTAGAGGAATGTGGTTGCACCTCACTGACGAGGCCCATAGGAGGCCGAAACGATCGTCTGGGGTTGTCATGTTCCTTGTTCAGAGGAGAATTGCCTGGTATTTCGGGGCTGGACTGACCTTACTTGGCGGGATCAGACTGATATAATTCAGGAAAGTTTTCTTCTGTGAAAAGAACACTGGTCTAAAAGAGGCTGCTTCTGGGTGGTAAATCGCCATAGAACAAGCCACTGAGCTGTTGTTCGTTCCTGGTAGAGCGCTTCTCTCTTTGTATGCAAATTATTATGACCCTGGGGAAGTCTCCCTATGGGTGATGGGGGAAACCAGACGTGGACTCCTTGCCCAGTGTGCTTAGAGGAATGTGGCTGCACCTCACTGACGAGGCCCATAGGAGGCCGAAACGATCGTCTGGGGTTGTCATGTTCCTTGTTCAGAGGAGAATTGCCTGGTATTTCGGGGCTGGACTGACCTTACTTGGCGGGATCAGACTGATATAATTCAGGAAAGTTTTCTTCTGTGAAAAGAACACTGGTCTAAAAGAGGCTGCTTCTGGGTGGTAAATCGCCATAGAACAAGCCACTGAGCTGTTGTTCGTTCCTGGTAGAGCGCTTCTCTCTTTGTATGCAAATTATTATGACCCTGGGGAAGTCTCCCTATGGGTGATGGGGGAAACCATACGTGGACTCCTTGCCCAGTGTGCTTAGAGGAATGTGGCTGCACCTCACTGACGAGGCCCATAGGAGGCCGAAACGATCGTCTGGGGTTGTCATGTTCCTTGTTCAGAGGAGAATTGCCTGGTATTTCGGTGCTGGACTGACCTTACTTGGCGGGATCAGACTGATATAATTCAGGAAAGTTTTCTTCTGTGAAAAGAACACTGGTCTAAAAGAGGCTGCTTCTGGGTGGTAAATCGCCATAGAACAAGCCACTGAGCTGTTGTTCGTTCCTGGTAGAGCGCTTCTCTCTTTGTATGCAAATTATTATGACCCTGGGGAAGTCTCCCTATGGGTGATGGGGGAAACCAGACGTGGACTCCTTGCCCAGTGTGCTTAGAGGAATGTGGCTGCACCTCACTGACGAGGCCCATAGGAGGCCGAAACGATCGTCTGGGGTTGTCATGTTCCTTGTTCAGAGGAGAATTGCCTGGTATTTCGGGGCTGGACTGACCTTACTTGGCGGGATCAGACTGATATAATTCAGGAAAGTTTTCTTCTGTGAAAAGAACACTGGTCTAAAAGAGGCTGCTTCTGGGTGGTAAATCGCCATAGAACAAGCCACTGAGCTGTTGTTCGTTCCTGGTAGAGCGCTTCTCTCTTTGTATGCAAATTATTATGACCCTGGGGAAGTCTCCCTATGGGTGATGGGGGAAACCAGACGTGGACTCCTTGCCCAGTGTGCTTAGAGGAATGTGGCTGCACCTCACTGACGAGGCCCATAGGAGGCCGAAACGATCGTCTGGGGTTGTCATGTTCCTTGTTCAGAGGAGAATTGCCTGGTATTTCGGGGCTGGACTGACCTTACTTGGCGGGATCAGACTGATATAATTCAGGAAAGTTTTCTTCTGTGAAAAGAACACTGGTCTAAAAGAGGCTGCTTCTGGGTGGTAAATCGCCATAGAACAAGCCACTGAGCTGTTGTTCGTTCCTGGTAGAGCGCTTCTCTCTTTGTATGCAAATTATTATGACCCTGGGGAAGTCTCCCTATGGGTGATGGGGGAAACCAGACGTGGACTCCTTGCCCAGTGTGCTTAGAGGAATGTGGCTGCACCTCACTGACGAGGCCCATAGGAGGCCGAAACGATCGTCTGGGGTTGTCATGTTCCTTGTTCAGAGGAGAATTGCCTGGTATTTCGGGGCTGGACTGACCTTACTTGGCGGGATCAGACTGATATAATTCAGGAAAGTTTTCTTCTGTGAAAAGAACACTGGTCTAAAAGAGGCTGCTTCTGGGTGGTAAATCGCCATAGAACAAGCCACTGAGCTGTTGTTCGTTCCTGGTAGAGCGCTTCTCTCTTTGTATGCAAATTATTATGACCCTGGGGAAGTCTCCCTATGGGTGATGGGGGAAACCAGACGTGGACTCCTTGCCCAGTGTGCTTAGAGGAATGTGGCTGCACCTCACTGACGAGGCCCATAGGAGGCCGAAACGATTGTCTGGGGTTGTCATGTTCCTTGTTCAGAGGAGAATTGCCTGGTATTTCGGGGCTGGACTGACCTTACTTGGCGGGATCAGACTGATATAATTCAGGAAAGTTTTCTTCTGTGAAAAGAACACTGGTCTAAAAGAGGCTGCTTCTGGGTGGTAAATCGCCATAGAACAAGCCACTGAGCTGTTGTTCGTTCCTGGTAGAGCGCTTCTCTCTTTGTATGCAAATTATTATGACCCTGGGGAAGTCTCCCTATGGGTGATGGGGGAAACCAGACGTGGACTCCTTGCCCAGTGTGCTTAGAGGAATGTGGCTGCACCTCACTGACGAGGCCCATAGGAGGCCGAAACGATCGTCTGGGGTTGTCATGTTCCTTGTTCAGAGGAGAATTGCCTGGTATTTCGGGGCTGGACTGACCTTACTTGGCGGGATCAGACTGATATAATTCAGGAAAGTTTTCTTCTGTGAAAAGAACACTGGTCTAAAAGAGGCTGCTTCTGGGTGGTAAATCGCCATAGAACAAGCCACTGAGCTGTTGTTCGTTCCTGGTAGAGCGCTTCTCTCTTTGTATGCAAATTATTATGACCCTGGGGAAGTCTCCCTATGGGTGATGGGGGAAACCAGACGTGGACTCCTTGCCCAGTGTGCTTAGAGGAATGTGGCTGCACCTCACTGACGAGGCCCATAGGAGGCCGAAACGATCGTCTGGGGTTGTCATGTTCCTTGTTCAGAGGAGAATTGCCTGGTATTTCGGGGCTGGACTGACCTTACTTGGCGGGATCAGACTGATATAATTCAGGAAAGTTTTCTTCTGTGAAAAGAACACTGGTCTAAAAGAGGCTGCTTCTGGGTGGTAAATCGCCATAGAACAAGCCACTGAGCTGTTGTTCGTTCCTGGTAGAGCGCTTCTCTCTTTGTATGCAGGAGTAAATTAGAAAGTTGCTTAAAATTGCATGCTCTATCTGAATCACAAATGAAAAATAATTGGGTTCAGTGCCCCTTTAAACACAAGACCTTAAACTTTTAGTTCCAAAGAAGGGTTTTCCCAGCCACAAAATAGCAGAGCCCATGGGTGAATTTGATCCCTCAACCTACTGCTTTGTAGCCAGGCATGCTAACTGCTAAGCTAGGGTTTACATAACAGGCCTGGTAGGATTAATACCTATTACTGTTATGATTTTTGTCCAATTATGAACTCAACAATGTAAAACAGTTTATAACATTTACCTGCAAATGTTTTTTCATAATGCTACAACTTGCCTAGAATATCTAGGTTTCCAAAATAATTTGTTTTGTGTCTCTCCAGGCAAGTTAACCTCCAAGCTACAATGGAGTGCCATATTCTATGGCAATTTGCAGCATTTTGAAAACCAAGGTTGCAGATGTTTTTTTGTTAACCTCTCTAGGAGAAGTGGGGCAAACACAAATTGTTAAAGAAAAGGAAGAGTTTTTTAATGTCTCTTTAAGAAAAGGAAATATCATAAAACTTGCAAAACAAAAAAACAAACAAGTTTAGAGTGCATATTCAAGGAGCATTAGCTGGATTCAAACCACAAACCTTTTGCTTGCAAGGTAGTTCAGCTAGCCATTATGCTACCAGTGGTGCCAATAAAAAGCCAGGCAGAGCCAATATCCATTACTGGCGAGGCAATACCTAGTCAACAAGCCGAAAGCTGCTGTGGAGCAGTGGTAAGGTCATGGGCTAGCAAGCACAAGGCCAGTGGTTCAAATCCACCCTATGATGTCTGCTTAAACTGGTCTGGTCTGTAATATAACACCCTACCTCAGACCACCCCCTAAAATTCTGGCTAAACAATATATAGCTGTAATGGGATCTGGAGAAATATCATAAAATGGAAATTAATCTGGATTAGATTGGAGAGGGGCTTAATGGGAAATATAGAGGGGGGGTAGAGGATAAATAGAAAGGGGAGGAATATGGAGGAGGAGGAGAAAACATGGGATAAGGAAGGTGAGTGATTCGGTGAATAATGGAGGAGGGAGAAATAGGAGTGGGAGGAGACTGGATGGGTTGGTGAGAGTGCTCAGACTAAGAAAATGGGAGGGGAGGAGCAAGAGTAAAGAGGGAAGGGGAGGAGCCTGGGAAGAAGGAGGGATTAGTATGGGGAAGAATAGAGGGAGGGATTAGGAGGATACTGGAGGAGGAAGAAATAGGAGACAGATGGGATGGTGAAAAAGAGCAGGCGCAGGGCTTAGAGGAGGAGGAGCCTTAGGAAAAAGTGAGGCTCAGGAGAGGGAGAATAGGAAGGGGAGGAGCCTGGGGGGGAAAGGAGGGATCTAAAAGAGGCGGGAGCAGTTTGGGGTAAAATAGTTGGTGGGGGGAGACTGGATAAAGCCATCTTAGTGCTTTTAGAGTGGGACAGGTGCTGAAGGCTTCTTTCTTTTACTTTTTTTTACTGTGATACCTGTGCTTAAAGTAGCACCACTGGTAACCGGGATGATCCTGTATTGATTTTGTGTGCAGTAACCTCTGGGGACATGCTAAAAGGTGTCTGCTGATGTCATTCTAAGTCTTGGTTATTCTTATTGAAGTTCTGGCATTCATGTATCAATGCTATCTATATGAACCACATGAACTAATGCCCTCTAGTGGTCAAAATGCATTCAGTTTAGCGGCAATCTTCAAGGTTGAAGAAACTAGCATATGAACCTCCTAGGTTTAGCTTTCAACTATTAATACCAGGAGAACAAAGCAAAATTTGTGATAATAGAAAATTGGAAAGTTGTTTACATTCCCTATTAAAATCATGACGTTTTTTTTGGACTTGACAGTCCCTTTAAGGACTGATTTATTGGCTAATTACCTCTGGAATAGAACATTTGACTATTCTTTTGCCTGCTCCCTTTGCTGTGACGTCTGGTTCCTGACAGATACCCTGGTATTGAACTTGAAGAAACATGAAACCCACACTTTTTCGTAACTTTTTTTTATTTTTGTTTCAGATAGAGCATACAATTTTAAACAGCTTTCAGGTTTGTATCTTTCAACAAATGTGCTTCATTCTCTTGGTATCCTTTGTTGAACCAGCAGCAGTGATCTATTGGGAGTTAGCTGAACACAAGTTGCGAGAAATAGGATGGGGCAACGGAACTGTGAGAAAAAGTAGGAGCTGGAGGAGACTGAGGAAACAAATAGGATTTTGAGGGACAGGAATCGGGTTGGGAAAAATAAGAGGGGGAGGAGACTGGGTGGGAAAAAAAGTAGGAGCTGGAGGGGGAGGGATCTGGATGGGGATAAATAGGGGAGGTGGGGTTCAAATGTTTAAAAAAAATAAAAATAAATAAAATAAAAAAGGTGTAGATCAATAGGGGTAGGGATCTGGATGAAGAAAAGGGTGTAGAGGGGGAGGGTTCTGGGTGGGAAACATAGGATGTGGAACTGGAGGGGGAGGGTCTGAGGAGGAGGGGTCTGTTTGAGTAACTAGGATATTGAGGGGAGGGCAGGTCTCTATTTGGAAATACATAGGATATGGGTGAGGGGAGAGGGGTCTGGTTGTGAAAATCAGGAGGTGGAGGGGACTGCTTGTGGAAAAAAAGGGATCTGGTGGGAGGAGGGCCAGGGTTAGGAAATATAGGAGTGGAAGGGGAATGGATAAGGAAAAAGTGAGGATCTGGAGTGGGAGGGACCAGGTTGGGAAAATAGAAGGGGGAGGGGTCTGAATGGGAAAAAATGAACTTGGCTCTTGAGGGGGAGGTGGCAGAAACAGATTGGGAGAGGAGTGAAATCTGTGATGGAAGACCAGATGGTAGCAATAGGGTACGTAGGCATGCTGGATAGGTAGTATCTGCCACATTATTTAGGAAGAGGATGTGTTGTCAGAGATGGAGCATTATGTAAAATGGGGATAGGGAGTTTCCTGGGATATGTAGAATGGGGTGTGGGGTGTAGGGAGAGTATGGTTGTGAAGGAGGATCTGCAAGAGGAAAGAGAGGCTGGTAGATTGCTCTGTAAGCCTTGTAAAGACTTACAACAGATGTATTTCACCTTGCTCAATGCTTTTATGGGCATAGGATCAAGGGTTAACATGTGCAAATGTTGGGAACACAAGGTATCTCTCAGACAGCAAATACCCCATATGATTTCATAGGACCCAAAGAACAAAACCTATACCCTTTGTAAAGATATCATGAAAGCTGCTGTCGCTGCCGCGCTACTCCCCGCTGCAGGGGAGGTAGGACCTTCATTAGATCTCAAGGAGAAGAGGAACAGATGGCATAACAGACTTCCCGTGCTGAATTTGCTCCCACCTTTCGGTGGTACAGAAGTAGCTCTGGGTTTATCTGATATGCAGGTGCATATGCAAGTTCCTTTTCAGAACGGCTTATCTCCTGGCTTGCTTTAAGGAAATAAAATAGATGAGAATTTTGCAAAACAACATTAATTTTTATCTCACTCACTATGGCCACGTACCCTTCCAGGGCTTTACGAGTGCGGATCTCAGGCAGTGAGGCACGCAGAAACAGTGCAGTGTTATCACTTTGGAACAATGGAGAACCCAGAGGGCACTGATCTGCGACAGAATAAAACTCCTACTGTCGATGCCTTATACCCCTCCCCCCTTTTTATTTTTCCCCCTCTACTGCTTTCCCCTTAACTCCTTTTCTCTGACTCCTCTTTCCTCCTGCTTCCCCTTATACTTACAAGATGTATTAGTATGGCAAATGGGCATCATCAGATTCACATTCATACTGACTAATGATAGCACAAATGCCTCTTTTAGATATTTCGGTCTTATGTAGCCACCTGTGGTAAGTTATCATTATTTGGTACTACTGGGTTGTAGTTTACAGTTATCCTTATGTTAAACCTGCTCTATGAAGCATTATACTGTGTACATTATTTTTGTTGAACGATCTGTTTAATAGTCCACATGCAGCACGGAAATCTAAGAAAATGTGGAAATTAGGAGCCTTGTACTTCTTGCATTCTCTCTCACAATGTTCAACTGAACCGGACTACACTAGACTTTTTTGATCGCAGTGTTGAGAATTGTAGATTAAACTGTTGAAAGTATATGTTGTAACCTTATAAGGCATTGTTGCAATGTATGTATGTTCATACCTTTATTTTTCAAATAACGCTCCTTTGAAAAAAAAAAAAAGTAAGATCAGAATGTACCTGGCATATTTAGAATGGGCTTTGGGACACAGAGATGTGGAAGGGATCTGGATGTGGGGCAAGATCTGACTTACAACAGAGTTTAGGTGATGGGGTAAAATGTGGGATCTAGTGAGGTAAAAGGGAAATCTATCGATATATTGATTGGTTCCCGTATTATTAGAGGCTTAGGCCCCTGCTTACATGAATTGGCTGACATTGCCCTTTTCTGAGGAATTAGTGAAAGAATGTTGATGGGTGCAAGATACAGATTCAGTGTCATTATGGCATTTGTTCCTGTGCCTATGTGTATGTGTTTCTCTCGCCACAAGTCAAAGGAAAGGAGCGTAAGGCCTATCAATGAGATTTTGTTATAGCTAGATAATTGAGTTTGGACGGCGAAGCTAGGCTGCTCTGTAAGCCTTAAAAGCAAACCTTCTGGGGCACGATAAAGTTAGTGTCTCTCCTTGCACTGCTAAAGACTTACAACAGATGTATTTCACCTTACTCACTGCTTTTATGGGCATAGGATCAAGGGTTAACATGTGCAAATGTTGGGAACACAAGGTATCTCTCAGACAGCAAATACCCCATATGATTTCATAGGACCCAAAGAACAAAACCTATACCCTTTGTAAAGATATCATGAAAGCTGCTGTCGCTGCCGCGCTACTCCCCGCTGCAGGGGAGGTAGGACCTTCATTAGATCTCAAGGAGAAGAGGAACAGATGGCATAACAGACTTCCCGTGCTGAATTTGCTCCCACCTTTCGGTGGTACAGAAGTAGCTCTGGGTTAATCTGATATGCAGGTGCATATGCAAGGTCCTTTTCAGAACGGCTTATCTCCTGGCTTGCTTTAAGGAAATAAAATAGATGAGAATTTTCCAAAACAACATTAATTTTTATCCCCCTCACTACGGCCACGTACCCTTCCAGGGCTCTACGAGTGTGGATCTCAGGCAGTGAGGCACGCAGAAACAGTGCAGTGTTATCACTGTCAGCGAGAGCTGTGCTTTTACAGCCCTGGAAGCGCTGCCAGACATTGTTAGGGGGCTAAGCTAGCCACGAGCCGCAAGGTGTTGCTATGCTGGTTAAAGACAGGGCCAGTACCCATTCTTTTTATTATTTTAGTTCATTGATCCAAGAAACAGTGTAAAGAATTAAAGAGATGAATTGCTTTAAGAAAATAAAATGGAATCAAATAGGCAAAACAAACGTTTTCTTTGGAAAGCTATCTGTAATATCTTAGCAGAAAGACACAGAAAAGGCAAGGTGGGGGGGCGGAGCCTGCAGTCGTCCGTGATGGCTGCGTTACCTGAGGCTCTCTCCACGGGCTAGAAGAAACCCGCCACAGCCCAAGCTATAAACCCCTCTGGTCACATATAAAACCGGAGGAGGTACTAGAACAACTACAGAGTTTAGTGTACAAAGAGGTAACACACCAGCGCCAAAGAATGGCAACAATACCCTAAAGAACACTAAGTCAATGTGTAGATGAATAAAGGTATAAATTTATTACTAAACTTTAAACATAACAGCACTGAGAAAAATATAAAATGGTCTCAAATATTTTATAAAACAATAATCAATTTACCTCACTGTATGTGACGATAAAAGAATGT
The DNA here is from genome assembly GCF_027579735.1 of Bombina bombina. Taxonomy (NCBI): domain Eukaryota; kingdom Metazoa; phylum Chordata; class Amphibia; order Anura; family Bombinatoridae; genus Bombina; species Bombina bombina. The sequence continues at coordinate 873,671,624 of NC_069504.1, forward strand.
ATAGGTTGGCCAACCTGAATAATAGATAATAAATAATAAATAATAAAATATATGTTTCCTTAAGAAGGTAGTTAATTTAAAACAGATACACAGCGTTAAATAGTAGCAGCACACTGCAAGAGGGCAATTTTAGTTCAAACTAGAATAGAGTAAAAAATGCAGTATAAAATTTAGTATAAAATGGAAAAATAATATTCCAAAAGGACAGTTCTTGAGATTAAAAAGAAATTGTAAAGATGATTGTGACTTTGAGAGACAGTCCCTAACTTTAAAAAATAAATTTATTGAAAGAGGATATCCGGAAGATAAAGTAGAAACAGAAAGAATTAAGATAAAAGAGATAGAAAGACTAGATATTCTACAATACAAAACAAAAGAAACCACATCTGAAATCCCTACAAATGCTGAAATTTTCCTACCTTTTATCACTGAGTTTAGTGAAGATAGGCATAAATTAGAAAAAATATTTAAAGCTCATTGGAAAATTCTGAAGTCTGACCCTCACATAGGGTCTAGGCTTCCACTCAATCCTAAATTTGTATACAAAAAAAACAAAAACCTAAAAAGTAAACTAGCTCCTACCTATAAACCAAATCCTTGCAAAACCACCAAAGACCTATTTGGAGAAAAATTACAAGGCTTCTACCCTTGCCTAACATGTAAGGCATGTAAGCATGCGAATAAAACAAAAAGCTTCATTTCTACGAATACAAATAAAAAATACACTATAAAAGAAACAATAAGATGTATTGATATTAATGCTATCTATCTTATAACTTGTAAAAAATGCGGAATACAGTATATAGGTGAAACGGAGAGAACAATAAGAGAGAGAATTAGGGAGCATATAAATTCTATTGAAAACTCCGATAAAGATAGAAATAAAGATCTTCCGGTGGCTAAACATTTTAAGACATGCTGTAATAATAATTTAAAATTTTTTAACTTCACAGCAATAGCCAAAATAAATGAAAAGAAAAGAGGAGGGAATCTATCTCACTTATTACTGCAAAATGAGGCAAAATGGATATTCGAACTCCATACACTTAAACCTGAAGGTTTAAATTTAGATTTTAATCTGAACTGTTTTTTAAACACTTGAGTGCAATACGTGTCTTATCAACTAATTAAACATACATTAGTCCACTTTCCCTACCCACATCAGAGGATCTCGAATATTTGAATATAGCATTTCTATTTATGTCACCTTTATATACATATAATAGTTCTGTACAAGTACATCATCTGAATAGGGTGTTTTTTGATACGCACACTGCTCTAATTTGTTTTATAGTTTCTGTCACTACCTTATTTATAATAGTGTAGCTACATATTCAAGGAATATATATTCTTTAATTATCTTTAATTATCTTTAATTATTTCTCTCATCCTTAGTATACATGTTGTCTTTTTAATATATTATTTTTAGCAGGTCACTATGTTTATTATGTTGCCCTTTAAATCTATTATTCTAAGCAGGTTACTATGTTTATTATTGCTGCATAAAACTGTAGCCCCATCGAATATTTCTATTGATCAATTATGTTGCACTAATTAGCGAATTGCTAGGGGCTATTTAAACCCCATAGAGACATCTGACAAGCAGCTTGACAAAGACTGAGTACTCTCAGTTGAAACGCGTTGCTGCCACATTTCTATCATCCAAGGAGACCAGAGAAGACGTTAAGAACGCCTTAGGAGATACTCTTAACTGAAGCCGTAGAGCCAGCACCCACATCGTAAGCGGACACTCCCACCAAAAACTTGAGGTCCAATCAGAGAGCCTTCCGGAGAAGGCGCGCACTCTGAAGGCTCACAGCTGGAGAACGCTGAACCGGCTTCACGATCGGCTATTTTTCGGAACTCAAGGATACCTTACCTAGCTTCTACTAGAAGCATCATAGTGTTTTTGACACAGAAAGGACAATCCAGGATCACTCTTAAAGGTACCTCTCAGCTGCATACGGAGAAAAACAAGTTGTTTTAGTATTATTTAACCGCTTGTCACATATTGATACAATCTGCCAAAAGAACTCCATTTCTATATTCTAAGAGGCTTCTTATACATCACAAAGACTGTGTATAACCACGAATATCAGTGGATTACATCATCAGTGTTTTATGTACTGTTCTTAGACTCTCCTATTTTGCTGCTATAATTTGAGATTGCATGATACTGTATTTTATACTAAATTTTATACTGCATTTTTTACTCTATTCTAGTTTGAACTAAAATTGCCCTCTTGCAGTGTGCTGCTACTATTTAACGCTGTGTATCTGTTTTAAATTAACTACCTTCTTAAGGAAACATATATTTTATTATTTATTATCTATTATTCAGGTTGGCCAACCTATACATTCTTTTATCGTCACATACAGTGAGGTAAATTGATTATTGTTTTATAAAATATTTGAGACCATTTTATATTTTTCTCAGTGCTGTTATGTTTAAAGTTTAGTAATAAATGTATACCTTTATTCATCTAGACATTGACTCAGTGTTCTTTAGGGTATTGTTGCCATTCTTTGGCGCTGGTGTGTTACCTCTTTGAACACTAAACTTTTCCTTTGGGACCTTTAGAGGAAGTCCTATCTTAACTCACTAGCTATACCCTCTTATTCCAGCGCAGTCTATCACCACCTTTTCTCCTAATTACACTACATTTCCTCTTTGTATAGTCTTGCTGCAGGAATGGATAGCCCTAATACTAATAGCAATATAGAAGCTATTATTAATACAATAGATGAACATACATGCAAAGTTAATAAAAAATCAAATAGAACAGATGTATTCGAATTAAGATCCTCTATCTATGATAATATCCATAATATTTTTGAAAAAGGTAAACAATTATCTAAAAATATAATAACAGTAAATACTAATGACAAACAAATGATACAGGAATACATGGATAAATTAGAGAGAAAACTTATTTTAGAAATTAGACATAAAACTGAGTGTATATTCTTAAACGAATATTTAAGAGCAAAAAGAGTACCCCGAGGACTACGCATCAAAAAAGAATGCGCTTTTAAAATTGACTCAGAAGATATAAAGAAAAAATGGAATGATATTTTGGAAGAAGCTTCTGCCAAATTAATGAATTTTATTAAAGAATACAGGGAAGAACTTCTTATTAAAATTGGCAATGAAATAAATGAGTTGGAAGCAAAACTAGAAAACTATAAAGATTTAGAGAAATACAAAAGAAGGGAAGAATCCCTGAAAAAATTAATGAAAGATACTAAGGATGAACTAATAAAAATCAAATTAAATAAATTTGAGAGAGATAGAGAAGATTACGAAAGTCATGAAAAAAATCAGACTAGTGAGTCTTATATCAGTCATAAATGGAGACGAATAAATAATTATAATAAACCAGAGATGAATATTCATACTATCAATAAAGGGAAGGAAGTAGAAGTTGATAATCACTATTATAAACCAAGATATATAGAAAATCCCAAAACCCAACATCATAAAGATATAAAGGGGAATGCTAATATGAGAAACCAAAATTATAACAAACAAAATGCTTATGTTGTTGAGAATAGATATTATCAACATACGAATACTCCAGATATTCACAGTGGAAACAGAGAACACAGACCAGCTCTGAGACCAGAATGGCAGACAGTTAATTATAATAGAAATAAAACTAACGATTACAGAAGAAGATCTCACCACTATGAACAGTCTAATGACCAACACTTTGAAAACTATACATATCATAATGACACACATTATAATCATAGAACAAACCAGTGGAGAACAGAGAGAGGTAGGAGAGATGATTGGAGAACACCCACATTTAATAGCTTTAGACCTCTAGAAAACCTTGAAGATAATGATATTTCATTATCCAATGTAGAAAAACCGGCCAATTGCGATGAACCTCATTTTTTAGGGGTAGGCCATCACCAAAACAATCGAAGAAAAAGAAATCACTCAGAAGAAGAGGTAAACGATGGAGAGGCCTACAGAGAAAAAACAGAAGGCACACACAAACACATACAAAAAATAAAGAGAATGAGATAAAACCTAATGGTATTTTCAATCTCAGTAAAATTGAGCTAGATAAAGAACACATTGAAATACTTAATAAAGGTCTATCTTTTGCTCCCACGAGAAAGTTAAATAAATTTAACTCTTTTATAGATGCTAACAAATTCATAAGAAATTTGACCCTGAAAAAATATTTTCTAAAAACGCCACTTGAAAGAAATCTCAATCTAGCCTCGATAACCAATGAACCTAGCACCTCCAAAACTAATGAATACATTCATTCAGATCTGAAAAACAAATCAAACTTCTATCCCAAACAAGATAAAGGTATTTATATCGAAACTTTCGAAAAAATGGTATTAGAAGATATTAGAAACATTAATCAAACCAATAAATTAAAACATAATATAACAATGAAACAAAAAACACTGATCAAAGAACTAGAAGATAACAAAGAGATTACTATAAAGCCAGCGGACAAAGGTGGGGGGGATAGTAATTTTGGATAAGGATATGTATAATAAAATGGTAGAAGAATTAATTGGAGACACTAGCACTTACAAAAAATTAAAAGTCAACCCCACTGGTATCTATAAATTATTTCTCAAACATCATCTGGAAAAAGCACATGATATAGGTATACTTAATGATAAAGAATTTGACTTTCTGCTTCCTAAACATCCTATAATACCAGCTATGTATGCTCTACCAAAAATCCACAAATCGGTTACCAAACCACCAGGTAGACCGATTATTGCAGGTATAAACTCTCTCACTGCGAACCTGTCGGCCTATATTGATAGATTTTTACAGAAATATGTTGTAACTTTGGAATCATACCTTAAAGATTCTACTAGCCTACTATTACTTTTGGAAAATTTTATATGGTCCACGGAATATATTTTAGTCACTTGTGATGTACAAGCATTATATACATCCATAAAACATGAAGATGGTATCACAGCAATTGATTTTTTTCTAAAAAATGACCCGCTCTTCAAAAAAGAGCAAAGAGAGCTCCTTCTTGAAAGTATCAAATTTATTCTTACACATAATTTTTTTCTGTATGAAAATACCTTCTATGAGCAGATTTGCGGCACAGCTATGGGCACTAAGTTTGCCCCTAGCTACGCAAATCTGTTCATGGGAAATTGGGAAATGACATTTTTTAACCACAGCCCCTATAAAAATAATATAATTGTATACAAAAGATATATTGATGATTTATTTATTATCTGGAAGGGAAGTAATGATCTGCTACTGGAGTGCTTAAATAGTATGAACGATAACAACTTAAATCTAAAATTTACAGCTGATATCAGTAAAGATAATATCCACTATCTAGATCTGGAAATTAACATAAAAGACAATGCTGTAACAACTAAAACCTATTTTAAAGAAGTGGATGCCAATAATTTCATCCATCAAACGAGCTGTCACTTACCCAAATGAAAAAATAATATTCCAAAAGGACAGTTCTTGAGATTAAAAAGAAATTGTAAAGATGATTGTGACTTTGAGAGACAGTCCCTAACTTTAAAAAATAAATTTATTGAAAGAGGATATCCGGAAGATAAAGTAGAAACAGAAAGAATTAAGATAAAAGAGATAGAAAGACTAGATATTCTACAATACAAAACAAAAGAAACCACATCTGACATCCCTACAAATGCTGAAATTTTCCTACCTTTTATCACTGAGTTTAGTGAAGATAGGCATAAATTAGAAAAAATATTTAAAGCTCATTGGAAAATTCTGAAGTCTGACCCTCACATAGGGTCTAGGCTTCCACTCAATCCTAAATTTGTATACAAAAAAACCAAAAACCTAAAAAGTAAACTAGCTCCTACCTATAAACCAAATCCTTGCAAAACCACCAAAGACCTATTTGGAGAAAAATTACAAGGCTTCTACCCTTGCCTAACATGTAAGGCATGTAAGCATGCGAATAAAACAAAAAGCTTCATTTCTACAAATACAAATAAAAAATACACTATAAAAGAAACAATAAGATGTATTGATATTAATGCTATCTATCTTATAACTTGTAAAAAATGCGGAATACAGTATATAGGTGAAACGGAGAGAACAATAAGACAGAGAATTAGGGAGCATATAAATTCTATTGAAAACTCCGATAAAGATAGAAATAAAGATCTTCCGGTGGCTAAACATTTTAAGACATGCTGTAATAATAATTTATATTTTTTTAACTTCACAGCAATAGCCAAAATAAATGAAAAGAAAAGAGGAGGGAATCTATCTCACTTATTACTGCAAAATGAGGCAAAATGGATATTCGAACTCCGTACACTTAAACCTGAAGGTTTAAATTTAGATTTTAATCTGAACTGTTTTTTAAACACTTGAGTGCAATACGTGTCTTATCAACTAATTAAACATACATTAGTCCACTTTCCCTACCCACATCAGAGGATCTTGAATATTTGAATATAGCATTTCTATTTATGTCACCTTTATATACATATAATAGTTCTGTACAAGTACATCATCTGAATAGGGTGTTTTTTGATACGCACACTGCTCTAATTTGTTTTATAGTTTCTGTCACTACCTTATTTATAATAGCGTAGCTACATATTCAAGGAATATATATTCTTTAATTATCTTTAATTATCTTTAATTATTTCTCTCATCCTTAGTATACATGTTGTCTTTTTAATATATTATTTTTAGCAGGTCACTATGTTTATTATGTTGTCCTTTAAATATTTATTATGTTGCCCTTTAAATATATTATTCTAAGCAGGTTACTATGTTTATTATTGCTGCATAAAACTGTAGCCCCATCGAATATTTCTATTGATCAATTATGTTGCACTAATTAGCGAATTGCTAGGGGCTATTTAAACCCCATAGAGACATCTGACAAGCAGCTTGACAAAGACTGAGTACTCTCAGTTGAAACGCGTTGCTGCCACATTTCTATCATCCAAGGAGACCAGAGAAGACGTTAAGAACGCCTTAGGAGATACTCTTAACTGAAGTCGTAGAGCCGGCACCCACATCGTAAGCGGACACTCCCACCAAAAGTTTGAGGGCCAATCAGAGAGCCTTCCGGAGAAGGCGTGCACTCTGAAGGCTCACAGCTGGAGAACGCTGAACCGGCTTCACGATCGGCTATTTTTCGGAACTCAAGGATACCTTACCTAGCTTCTACTAGAAGCATCATAGTGTTTTTGACACAGAAAGGACAATCCAGGATCACTCTTAAAGGTACCTCTCAGCTGCATACGGAGAAAAACAAGTTGTTTTAGTATTATTTAACCGCTTGTCACATATTGATACAATCTGCCAAAAGAACTCCATTTCTATATTCTAAGAGGCTTCTTATACATCACAAAGACTGTGTATAACCACGAATATCAGTGGATTACATCATCAGTGTTTTATGCACTGTTCTTAGACTCTCCTATTTTGCTGCTATAATTTGAGATTGCATGATACTGTATTTTATACTAAATTTTATACTGCATTTTTTACTCTATTCTAGTTTGAACTAAAATTGCCCTCTTGCAGTGTGCTGCTACTATTTAACGCTGTGTATCTGTTTTAAATTAACTACCTTCTTAAGGAAACATATATTTTATTATTTATTATTTATTATCTATTATTCAGGTTGGCCAACCTATACATTCTTTTATCATCACATACAGTGAGGTAAATTGATTATTGTTTTATAAAATATTTGAGACCATTTTATATTTTTCTCAGTGCTGTTATGTTTAAAGTTTAGTAATAAATTTATACCTTTATTCATCTACACATTGACTCAGTGTTCTTTAGGGTATTGTTGCCATTCTTTGGCGCTGGTGTGTTACCTCTTTGTACACTAAACTTTTCCTTTGGGACCTTTAGAGGAAGTCCTATCTTAACTCACTAGCTATACCCTCTTATTCCAGCGCAGTCTATCACCACCTTTTCTCCTAACAACTACAGAGTTTACACGCTGCGCTATGAACAGCTGGATACGCTCATCGCGGCAAACGGAGCTGACTTCAGTAACGGCGATGTGAAAGGCCGTAACCTACAGACCTGGAGTGAGCAAACAGAGCGGAGACTAATACCGCTCCTGAATCTCCCAAAGTGCCGGACTCCCCCGGGTAAGGGCACACTTGTGCTGCCGCTCTTAGGGCTCAAATAACTAAATAACTATGTAAGAAACTTTCACTAGCTTTCACACACAGCACTACCACGTGGCTGGCCTTTCTGTGACTGCACAATAAGCGCTGAGACCATTCTTATATTGCAACCACGCTGCAGTGTGCTTTATTATACATGTATACAAGGGGCATAAAGTAGCACAATGCAAAGTGACATATCTTTGATGAATATCGGTATGGAGCTGCAGTTATAATTCAGTGACTCATGTATTACATTGGGGCCTAACTGGTGTACACTAACAGAGGGTTACTCCATATTAAAAATAAGGCCGTCCCTGCATACCAGCTCGACCCTACGCATCTAATTTTGTGCCCTGGGTAAAATGAGAATCCTGTTTTTTATGTAATACCCTCTATCTCTGAACCGCAGTATGTTCAATTAACTTTTGGACTGTAAATCTATCTAGCATTTGTGGAGCAGTGTATCCAACCTGTTCAACTGATTACAAGGTGAAAATAAATAAATAATAAAAGAAAATGGCGCATCGTAGAATGTCAAAGACAGATAAGGTGCTGAAGTGCTGACTTAAAGCGCGAAATTAATGAACTGGGTTTTAGAGTCGAAACACTAGAAGACGACAGGGAAGAACTCGTCAAAAAAATAAACGACATGTCCCAACAGATCCAGACTCAGCAAAGTACAATCACCATGCTGGAAAGTAAAATGGACGACATAGAGAACCGCACGATGCGTAACAACCTTCGTATAAGAGGAGTCCCTGAGGCAATAGCTAGAGATGCCATACACCATTTCCTTCAGGAAATTTTCCAAGCACTAGCAATTGCGAATTCATTTGTCATCCAAGAAATCCCCATAGAAAGAGCCCACCGCACTCTACGCCCTAAACCCGGCAAAAATCAACCACCAAGAGATATAGTGGTTTGCTTTCAGAGTTTCAGAGATAAAGAAAAAATTCTCAACTACGCCAGGCAACTACAAAATTTCTCGCATATGGGATCAAAGATCCAGATATTTCAAGATCTATCAACCAGAACCCTACAGCTACGTAGAGAATTTAATACAGTTACAACGCACCTCAGAGCACAGAAGATCCCCTATAGATGGGGGTTCCCTGTTTCACTGCAAGTCCTCAAGGATGGTAAGAGACTAGAATGTAAATATCCAAATGAAGCTGCCTCATTTTACAACCTTCTTGCCATCTCTGCTCCGGAGATTTCTAAAAATTCACCTTCACAACAGAAACAGACCACATTGAGCACCTCTCAACTTCAGAAAAGCACATGGTCTGAAGTGGTGAATAGCCAACCCAAGAAGAAATCTGCACATAAAAGCTCTTCTTCTGAGACTTGAATTGACATATCTCATCATTCACGTGACTTTCTCAAACCACTCGGGCCCTATTGTTTTGAATTTTTTAGAAAGGGCCAATTACTTCAAGAATGTTCACACGCATCATATACAACTAGTCTTTAAGATCTTAGTTAGCCTCTTGTTTGTAAGTTAACACACATTATGTTCTTAATATGCTAATTGTTCATGACTTGTAACGTTCAGACCCAAGGTTTACTGTCTAGTTTTCATCCCAAGTTTTTTATCCTAGACAGATATAGCGGATAGGAAACAGAAAATGTATATGAACTCCTTAGGGAATGATATCAAATTGCTACCACATTGTTCGCATATAATGGTCACCTAGATTATAAGATATTAATTAAACTCTAGCATGTATGCCAGTATGTGTCGAGTTCTCAGTATGATAACTGTTTATAAAATGTATCCGCTCTGGTTAACTGTTAAATGTTTCATTTTTATTCACTGTTTGCTTTAAAATGTTTCGCAGATAAGACGATCCTTATTTCTTTCCTTCTCACCTCCTCATATTTGTTCCATCATATTAACTTCAAGACATGTTGGCGGGCTTTCTCATTCCGTGCTAAGCCCCTGCCATCTCTACTCTTTTATCCTCTTGCTCTTTCCCTTCTTTTCCCCCTGCTATAATAACCTGATTCTTCACAATCTCACTTTATCCTTCCTCTCTTATTTCCATCTTCCCTTTCCTTTCTCTTATTTCCCACTGTTACCTCCTCCTCCCCCTCCCTTAGTTTCATCCCGGACACCCTATTCCTAACAGGTACTGTTGACGCCTAATAGCAGTGTTAAGTGAACAGCTGCGTACACCCTACCCTTACCCCTACCCCTATTCCCTGACCTCCCAACCATTACACCCTCTCCCCCCATACGAAGAGTGCAGAGACTCCACTAATTAAAATTTGATTCTTCCCCACCCTACTAACATGCCAGAAAAAACCCCACTAACTCTTTTACCATAGCTACACAGAACGTCAATGGCTTCCTCTCAGCTGAGAAACGGTCAATAGCTTTCCATGACCTACATAAAAAACAGATTGACATTCTGCTATTGCAGGAGACCCACTTTACCACACTTAAGGAGCCTAAATTATCAACCTTCCTCTATGACCAGCACTTTATGAGCTCTGGCCCTGGCAGGAAAAACGGGGTTTGTATCTCTTTCCGTAGAGGGACCCCCTTCGAGCTTCTCCAGAAATATACAGACTCTGAGGGCAGGGTATTGATAATTGTAGGCTTACTATATGGCAGACCCCTTACAGTGGCCAATATCTATGCCCCTATCCGTCCAGCCCCCTCCTTCTTCCGTAAAACTATTAATCAGCTAATGGATATTGCTAAAGGACCAATCATATTAGGGAGAGACTTAAACTTCCCCATTAATCCAATATTAGATACCTCCACAGGAAAATCGTACCTTAACTACAAAAATATTAAAGCTAATTGGAACGCAATCCAATCTCTCCCTTTATACGACACCTGGCGAATTACACACGCACGAACCAAAGACTTCACCTTTTTCTCACACTCACAAATAACATATACAAGACTGGACTACTTATTCTGTGACCAAATGTTGCTAACCTCATTAGTATACTCCAAAATCAACCACACAACATGGTCCGACCACAGTGCAGTGATTGACTCCTTCACTTGGTCAACTAAACCCCTTAAACGCCCGACATGGAAACTCAATAATCTAATTTTTTCAGATCCCCAACTGTCAATAGAAATTACGAAAAAAAACACAGAATTTTTCTCGATAAACAAACCCAACGATACATCCCACACTAATAACTGGGAAGCATATAAGTGCTTCATCAGGGGAGAACTTATTAAATACACTAAAAGACAGCGCTCACAGAGAACAGCTGTTTATAATTCCTTGACAGCCAGACTCACACAAGCAGAAAGGGCACATAAAACTAATCCTCAATCTTCCCAACACTACGATACTTTACAACAAGCTAGGGAAGACCTGAATAACTACCTTACAAAGTGCGCACACTTACGGTCCTTAAACCAGAAATCCAAATTTTTTGTTGAAAAGAATAAATCGGGCAGAATGCTAGCCAGATCCCTCAAAAATAAGAGATATAAAACTTTTATTAAACAGATAAAAACCCATTCAGGACAAATCTCCTTTGACAGCTCCTCAATAGGGAATAGTTTCGCTTCCTACTACACCTCGCTCTATAATTTAGGCTCCCATGACTATGAGACTAAAATTAGCCTAATCAACAAGTATCTTGAGACAATCGAACTTCCAACACTTTCAGCAGAAGACATCTCCTCTCTAGACCGACCGTTCCATATCTCTGAAATATTAGCAGCCATTAAATCCCTACCAACGGAGAAAGCCCCAGGTCCTGATGGATTTACACCGAAATTCTACCACTTATTCAGCCCCCTACTTAGCCCTCACCTCCTTGGGCTCTTCCAATCCATAGACGATCAAGGCACATTCACCAAAAATCTGTTGGAGGCAGCAATCACAGTCATCCCCAAACCCGGTAAATCCCCAGACCAAGTGAAACACTACAGACCCATATCTCTCATAAATTTGGATATTAAGCTATATGCCAAGGTCTTAGCTACGCGCCTCAATAAATATCTCCCAAACCTGGTCCATACAGACCAGGTCGGCTTTATACCAGGGAGGGAAGCTAAGGACAATTCTATCCGTGTTCTCCAATCACTACATACAGCCCACAACAATAATACCTCAATGATTGTGCTTTCTACAGATGCTGAGAAGGCTTTTGACAGGGTCGACTGGGACTTCCTATGGTCGGCCCTGTCGAAATTTGACTTTTCTGAGGTTTTTATAAAAAGAATCAAAGCCTTATACACCAATCCTACGGCAACAGTAAGAGCGAATGACACCACATCTCATAGCTTTCACATACACAACGGCACACGTCAGAGATGCCCCTTATCCCCTCTTCTATTTGCCCTCACAGTTGAGCCCCTAGCTGCCCATATTAGGAATAACATCAATATTATAGGATTGGATTTCGACTCTATTCACCAAAAATGTCTGCTTTATGCGGACGATATTATCTTCACTCTACGTACTCCAACTATCTCAGTAACTCACCTCCTGACGGAACTTGAGACCTTTAAGGCAGTGTCTAATTTCTCAATTAACATGGATAAATCGGTTCTCTTGCCAATAAATCTCTCTGCAGAGGAACTTGCTTTCCTCTCTCACCACACTAATTTCATGAAAGCCAACTCCTTAAAATATCTCGGTATTATAATCTCCTCCTCTATCCCAGCTCTCTTTGAACTCAATTATGAGGTCCTTTCAAAAGAAATTCATATATTACTCAACAACTGGCACAGACAGAACCACCTATCTTGGCTTGGCCGGGTGAACGCGATATCAATGACCATACTTCCTAAATATCTATACTTGTTCCAGGTCCTCCCTTTAGACTTATCGCCTAAATACCTAGCTTTACAGCAGAAACGAATTGAATCTTTTGTGTGGTCGCATCAACGCCCGAGAGTAGCGAAACAGAATCTATACCTTAGTAAAGAGCGAGGAGGCCTGGGGATCCCCAACCTTACAGCCTATTACAAAGTGGCTCATATGGCCCGAGTAGTAGCCTGGAACCACTCTTCCCCCGCCAAACCATGGGTCCAGATAGAAGCTTCACTTTTACCAGAACATAATTTAGCCGAAATTTGCTGGATCCCAGAGAAACACAGACCGATACAACGCCAGCCCAACTATTACATTACCTCAACCCTTAGGGTCTGGGATAAGACCATAAAATCTACCCCAAACAACTTTCGTGCTGTCTCCCCCTTGACCCCCCTACTTAATAATACCACGTTCATTACTCCAGACCTCATAGATGGTTCATATCTCCTGACTCAACATGCTCACACCTCGGTATATAGACTTTTCCATAACGGACACTTTTACAGACAGACTTGAACCTTGAATTTGGCCCTCCTTTTCAAAAATGGTTCTCCTATTTTCAGATCAGACATGCCATACTAACCTCCCCCCATAAGTCAACTCTAACAAGCCCCCTAACACCATTCGAGGTATTATGTACAACCCCTTCCCTCCAGAAATCTCATATATCCCTGATCCACAAGATTTTACAGAACACCTCCCCTATACCCCTGCCCTCGTACATGACGAAATGGGAGAGGGAACTTACGGTGACTTTTACTCAAAAACAACTCCTGAATATATTCACATCGACAAAAAAATCATCTATATCACCAGTATTAACTGAACTCAATTATAAAATTCTAATGCGCTGGTACCTATCCCCCACCAGGCTTCATAACATTTTCCCAGGGGCCTCGTCCCTTTGCTGGCGACATTGCGGAGAGAGTGGATCCCTAACCCACGTTTTCTGGCACTGTCCCCTACTCACACACTATTGGCACACAATAAATACACATATCAATCACACCCTTGGCTCAAATATTACCTTAAACCCTACCTTGGTTCTGCTCAATGACCTACCAAATCTTAACTGCTGATACCGAAAGAAATTATTGCAATGCATGCTTAATTGCGCCAAATTCCTGATCCCTAGGTTCTGGAAGAAGACACAGGTCCCCACTCCACAAATGTGGATACGTGAAGTTAACCATATCCTCTCACTCGAGAAAATACATTACAGCTTTCAAGGTAAGGCTGATGATATCTCTGATATAATATTTATATGGGAGCAGGCGGATCTGAAGGAACCCCCGGTCTCCTCGTCCACCTCCTAAGAAGGTACTCATACAGGCACACGAGATACAGCCTCTAGCACTCTTCATTGGGCCCTAATCCAAACCTCCCTTCCCTCCCTCCCTACTCATTTCATTCCTCTCCTCCTTTACCACCGCTTTTGTTCACATTTCTTTATGGACAGTCGGGGAATCCGACTGTATTGCAAGTACCCTGTTTACCTTACAAATAGAAATGTGTATATCAGATGGGTAACCTTTCACTGTTTCTGTATTTATGGACTTCACTCAAATCATAAGACTTTTGAACGTCAATCTAGCACCCCGATAGAATGGGTTGCGTCATCCATGGAGTCTCCTTATTGTTATTATTGTTAATTTTGTTATCAATGTCATGATATTCTCCTGATAATGAATTATTATTATTTGTAAATTGTGAAAATTAATAAAAAAGATTTAAAACAAATAAAAAAAGAAAAGGCAAGGTGTTGTAGCTGGATTGTAAATCTTAACCAAACAAGAACGCTATGCTAACTACTAGACCACAATGGTATGCTCCGCTGGTATCTTACTTGGAAAGTGATCACAAGTATATAAGCAATAAAGACATGACTTCTGCTAAAGAAACAAAATAGAATAGAGGAGTTGGCTAAACAAGACAACATTTTTTTTTTTATCTAGACTGCAGGATATAAAGTTTTTCTAGAAGAGCATGCAAATAAATAGAAGAGCAGCTTTAGTTAAATGGATACTGAGCCCAAATTTTTTCTTTCGTGATTCAGATTAAAGAGCATGCAATTTTAAGCAACTTTCGAATTAACTCCTATTATCAATTTTTCTTTGTTCTTTTGCTATCTTTATTTGAAAAAGAAAGTCCGGATCCCTGGACAGCACTTGTTTATTGGGGGATGAATTTATTCACCAACCAGCATCTAGACTTACATTCTTGCTTTTCAAATAAAGATACCAAGAGAATGAAGAACATTTTGCAAATAGGAGTAAATTAGAAAGTCACTTAAAATTGCATGAAATGACTGTGATATCCCAGAAGGGGATACAAAGGCACGCTGTAGGGAAAATTATTTTTTAAAAAAGAAGATACAAAAAATGTGACTCAAAACTTTATCAAATGGCAAATTTATCGTACTCAGCTGACAATTGATTGCCGTTACAGCAAATGTCCATAAAATGTGATCCCAGTTGTCGGTTCTGGTGAACGCGGCTCCTCTTGGTCCCAGAGAGCAGGAATATTACTATTAAGGAATAGAAAAGAGAGGGCGCCACATAGCGTGATACGTTTCATAAAAGTGATACAATGTGGAAAAGGTAATGCGCTTACCAGAAGCTGTGGTACTGTGCTATGACCAGTACAATCTCGCCTGCTAGCACTTAATCAGTGGCTAGTACACTGCCAAACGACACACCTCCTAAGGCTCTCCCCTTTGGTAACGGCTCAATGAGTGCCTGTTTCTGTGGCCGTGGAAGCACTTTGTCTTTACAAGGGCTGGTCTGTTGCTTAAAACCTGCTCAATAGCACTGAATAAAAGGACGTGAACAACTTCCAAAATTAAAAGATATTCAAGCTTTATTATGACGCGTTTCTCAACCCCCAAAGGGTCGTTTCATCAGATATCAAAGCAGATGTTTGGATACTAGCCACTGATTAACTGCTACCAGGCGAGATTGTACTGGTCATAGCACATTTTCTATTCCTAAAATTAAAAAAAATAATTTGTTTTGTGTCTCTCCAGGCAAGTTAACCTCCAAGCTACAATGGAGTGCCATATTCTATGGCAATTTGCAGCATTTTGAAAAGCAAGGTTGCAGATGTTTTTTTGTTAACCTCTCTAGGAGAAGTGGGGCAAACACAAATTGTTAAAGAAAAGCAAGAGTTTTTTAATGTCTCTTTAAGAAAAGGAAATAGCATAAAACTTGCAAAACAAAAAAAAAACAACAACTTTTTGAGTGCACATTCAAGGAGCAATAGCTGGATTCAAACCACAAACCTTCTGCTTGCAAGGTAGTTCAGCTAGCCATTATGCTACCAATGCTGGCAATAGAAAGCTGGGCAGGGTTAATATCTATTACCGGCAAGGCAATACATACTCAACAAGTAGAAAGCTGCTGTGGAGCAGTGGTAAGGTCATGGGCTAGCAAGCACAAGGCCAGCGGTTTGAATCCACCCTATGACGTCTGCTTAAACTGGTCTGTAATATAACACCCTACCTCAGACCACCCCTAAAATCCTGGTTAAACAATATATAGCTGTAATGGGATCTGGGGAAATATCATAAAATTGAAATTAATCTGGATAAGATTGGGGAGGGGCTTAATGGAAAATATAGAGCTGCTGGTTCCTTTATTTGCACGCTCTTCTAGAACAACTTTATATCCTGCAGTCTAGGTTAAAAAAAAAGTTGTCTTGTTTTACCAACTCCTCTATTTTATTTTGTTTCTTTAGCAGAAGTTATGTCTTTATTGCTTATATACTTTTGTTAACTTTCCAAGTCAGATACCAGCGGAGCATACCATTGTGGTCTAGTAGTTAGCATAGCGTTCTTGTTTGGTTAAGATTTACAATCCAGCTACAACACCTTGCCTTTTCTGTGTCTTTCTGCTAAGATATTACAGATAGCTTTCCAAAGAAAACATTTGTTTTGCATATTTGATTCCATTTTATTTTCTTAAAGCAATTCATCTCTTTAATTCTTTAGAAGCTTTCTGCTTGTTGACTTTGTATTGCCTCGAAGGTAATGGATATTGGCCCTGCCTGGGTTTTTTTGACTAGCATTGGTAGCATAATGGCTTGCTAAACTACCTTGCAAGCAGGAGTTTTGTGGTTTGAATCCAGCTAATGCTCTTTGAATGTGCACTCAAAAATTGCCGGCTTTTCAAGTTTTATGCTATTTCCTTTTCTTAAAGAGACATTAAAAAACTCTTGCTTTTCTTTAACAATTTGTGTTTGCCCCACTTCTCCTAGAGAGGTTAACAAAAAACATCTGCAACCTTGGTTTTCAAAATGCTGCAAATTGCCATAGAATATGGCACTCCATTGTAGCTTGGAGGTTCACTTGCCTGGAGAGACACATAACTAATTATTTTGGCAACCTAGATGTTCTAGGCAAGTTGTAGCCTTATGAAAAAACATTTGCAGGTAAATGTTATAAACTGTTTTACATTGTTTAGTTCCTAATTGGTCTTAAATCATAACAGTAATAGGTATTTATCCTACCAGGCCTCATATGAAAACCCTAGCTTAGCTTAGTGGTTAGCATTCCTGGCTATGAAGCAGTAGATTGAGGGATCAAATCCACCCATGGGCTCTGCTACTTTGTGGCTGGGAAAAACTTTATTTGGAGCTAAAAGTTTAAGGGCATGTGTTTAAAAGGAACACTGAACCCAAATTTTTTCTTTTGTGATTCAGATAGAGCATGCAATTTTTTATTATTTTTTTTATATATATTTTATTTTGTACCAACAAAGCAAAATATTGATAAATTATTTAAAAAATGCAAAACAAGACATAACATTCTACTAAAACATATATGGTATTAATTTCATACCAATGAAACAAACAAGAAAAGAAAAAAAAAGAAATTTACAATCATTTTGCCATGTGTTTAAACAAGTACTGGATTTAGACTGACTTTCAGCCTTATGATGTGCTTTTGTTGGAATTTTTTTTTTTTTCGTTAATAACAAAAAATAACAAGAGAAATAATATTTCACAGTATTGACTTTTTACTGACTGTTTAATTAGATTTGATTAAGTTAAATTATATCCGAGGCAGAAGAAAAAAAAAAAAAAAGGAAGGGGGGAAGGAGAAGAGAAGGGGGACGGGAGTACAAGGTCAGAAGCCAATTATTACAAGAGAGTAACTGAATTTTTATTACCAGATATCTAACAAAACAATTTCAGCATTCCGGAATGGAAATATTAAGTTATCAATTTCATTAGGAGGGAATATTTTAATAAATTTTGACCACTTTGGAAAAAATCTATTTCTTTCTCTTTCTGAGTTTAGATCTGTTGCTAATTGCTCAACCATACATTGTTTTTTGAGATAATTCTTAACCTCCATTATTGAAGGTAATAAACTATTCTTCCATCTTTTGAATATCAAATTCCTAGCTGCAAGGATAGTCAGATTTTCAGATTTTCGCATCCTTTAAGACTGAGTTCTTATCTTTCAAAAAGATAATATCCATCACTGTAAGCTTGAGAGGAGTTATTTTCAAAACTTTTTCTATCCAAAATTCCACTTTAAGCCAAAATTGTTGTAATTTGGGACAGGACCACATCACATGGATTATATCAGCAGCAGGTAATCTACACTTAGGGCAATTATTAAAGTTTATATTGTGCCATCTATATCCTTTGTCTGGGGTATAATAGGTTAAATGTAAGAGCTTTATATGGGACTCCCTCCAGGTCTCTGCAATAGTAGCTTCATGAAGCAAGTCTAGGGATCATGAAACATGACTCTCATGATCAATATTAAATGCAAAATGATTCGTCCACTTTTGTGCTATTTGCTTGATATACTTTTCTCCCTTATAACCGACCATATACGTGTACCAAGGAGAGATCGAAGTTAGTACTGCTTTAACCAGGCTTGGCCAGTTCCCTAACCTGCCCCACGACCAGCTCCACGAAAATGTATTAGTTAACTGAGATGCATAGTGTCTAACTTATATATATGTGAAAAAATCACGATTATCGAGACTATAATCTTGTTTTAATTCTTCAAAGGATTTAATGTTTCCTGCCTCTTGATTGACCACTTGTCTTACATAATATAACCCATGCCACTTCCATTTTAACAATAATGGTGAGTATGCACCTTCCTGAAATTCCGGGTTGCCAATAAGTGTTTGGTATTTAAGTATATTTATGTTAACTCCAACTTTTATTCCAATCTTATTCCATGCCTTGATAATCGTGGAAATTGTTTTAATCTTCTTCACCTGTCTAGGAATTAAATGGTAAGGGAAATGCAAAAGAGATACAGGCACTAATGGAAATATCATGTTTAAATCCAATTCATTATCCGTAAAATAGTGTGCCTCTGCTATCCAATCAGCGGCTATGCGTCCTAGGAAGGCAAGATTATAGAGATGTAGATCGGGGAGAGCCAGACCAGAGAATTGCCTAGGAAGAGATAATTTCTGAAGCGAGATTCTGTTTTTTTTGGTTGTCATATGAATCGCCTAAGGATACAATTAAATTTTTTTATATCATAAGATTTCACCCTAATAAGTACATTCTGCAAAATATAAAGGATTTTGGGTAAAATAATCATCTTAAAAAGGGCTACTTGCCCTGATATAGAGAGAGGCAGATTCTGCCAGTTCTTCATGTAGTTAATGGCTTGATTTAAGATAGGAGATATGTTTAAGGAATACAACTCTTGGGGATTGTCTGAGATCATAATTCCTAAGTACCTAAAGGAGCTAGTGACTGTCTTAAAGGGATTCTCTAAACATTAGTCCTTTTTTTTCCTCAGCCAAAGCAGGTCCGATTTTAAGTTATTTACTTTATATCCTGAACACTGACCAAATAGTTCAATTATATTGGTAAGCTTAGGGATGTTTGTTAAAGTGTTAGATATATATAGCAGCAGGTCATCTGCGTAGAGGGCCACCTTCACCTCTTTTTTGTGGATTTTTATTCCTTCAATCTGCTGTCTAATTTTCGCTGCTAAAGGTTCAATTGCGAGATTGAATAGTAGAGGTGAAAGTGGGCAGCCTTGTCGAGTACCCTTTTCCATTCTAATTGCTTCTGATACTTGACCATTAATAACCAAATTAGTAGAAGAGTATGTGCATATATTTCCCACTAGTTTAAAAAAGTTGTTACCAAGCCCAAAACTATGTACTATGTCTAGCAAATAGTCGTGAGTGACGCGATCGAACGCCTTTTCAGCGTCTACTGCTAATACTGCAGCATCTGGGTAATCTTTCAACAAGCTAGCCTCAATATTCTTAAAATAGTCAATGATTAGGAGCAATTGTCTGATTTTAGCTGTTGAACTACGATTGCTAAGGAAACCCACCTAATACCTGTGTATAACTTCTGCTAACCCTTCCTGTAATCTCGCTGCTAAAATTGATGTGAATAACTTACAGTCGGTATTTAACAAGGCAATAGGTCTATAGGAATCTCTGTTAGATGATTTCTTTCTGGGTTTAAGTATAAAAATAGTAAATGATGCTAAAAAGTTAGCTGGAATCTGAATCTTGCCACAATAATACTGATTAAAAGGTTTAGTTAAGTGAGGAATAAGTGAAGGTGCCAAGATCTTATAAAAATCATTTGGCATTGCATCCGCGCCTGGAGCTTTCTCCAATTTCAGTGCTTGAATGGCTTTTGATACTTCAAGTTCAGAGATGGGCGAATTCAATTTATGATTAAATTCAGGGTTAGATTTCGTAATTTTTAAGTCTTTCCAAAAATTTTCACTAGCAACCTTATCCATGGATGTGGCTGAATAGATTATTTTGTAATATTCATAGAAAGATTCTAAAATATCTTCGGGGGCGCTTAATTGATTATCATTAATCTGAATTGACTCAATTGTTGAGGTTTGATTAGAGTTTTTTACTAATCTGGATAAAAGTTTGCCTGATTTGTTCCCAAATTTATATAATTTTGCTTGGTATTTTAGCTCTGAGCGTATTGTATAAGATGTTAAGAGGGAATCTTGTTCTTTTTTTGCTTTGTTATACCTGGTCCAATTTTCTTCCGTTAGAGAATTTAAATATCTATTATATGCATTACTTACTGCTGCAGTTAATTGTTTTTCCTTTAAGCGAGATTTGTGCTTAGCTCTAGCCATATAGGCAATAATTTCTCCCCTTAGGACTGCTTTCGCCGATTCCCAAACAATTGAAAAATTAGAGGCTGATCCTATATTAAAATGAAAAAATTCCTCTAGTTTATTTTTAAGCCAATGTCTAAATTTCGGATCATTATTCAGATATTTTGGATAAAAAAAATGAGCTCTACGTGCATACATGTTATCCCTTGGAACGTCAAGCATTACAGGGGCATGATCGGAGATACAAATTTCCGAGATCATAACTTTAGCTCCCGTTTGATATAAACTATCATTTACAAGAATAAGGTCAATTCTAGACATTGATTTAAATGCCTTTGAGTAGCAAGTATAATTTTTGGAATCTGGGTTCTGGGCCCTCCAAATATCTCTAACTGCTAGATTTTGGAAGATAGCATTGAAGATTTTTGATTCTAAGTTATCTTTTTTAGTTTTCTTCTGCGATGCACCTCTTCTTAATCTATCCAAGGGGTAGCGAGGAGCCATATTAAAATTGCCTGCAAAAATTACATATCCTTCTGCTACTTGAAGTAATTGGGCCTGGAGGGAGTCCCAAAACTCTAAGGCCTAGATTTAGAGTTTGGCGGTATCCGTCAAAACCAGCGTTAGAGGCTCCTAACGCTGGTTTTTACCGCCCGCTGATATTTGGAGTCAGTCAGGAAAGGGTCTAACGCTCACTTTGCAGCCGCGACTTTTCCATACCTCAGATCCCCCTACGCCATTTGCGTATCCTATCTTTTCAATGGGATCTTTCTAACGCTGGTATTTAGAGTTGTGGCTGAAGTGAGCGTTAGAAATCTAACGACAAAACTCCAGCCGCAGAAAAAAGTCAGTAGTTAAGAGCTTTCTGGGCTAACGCCGGTTTATAAAGCTCTTAACTACTGTGTTCTAAAGTACACTAACATCCATAAACTACCTATGTACCCCTAATCCGAGGTCCCCCCACATAGCCGCCACTCTATTAAAATGTTTTAACCCCTAATCTGCCGCTCCGTACACCGCCGCCACCTACGTTATCCCTATGTACCCCTAATCTGCTGCCCCTAATACCGCCGACACCTACATAATATTTATTAACCCCTAATCTGCCGCCCCCAACGTCGCCGCCACCTACCTACACTTATTAACCCCTAATCTGCCGACCGGACCGCACTGCTACTATAATAAATGTATTAACCCCTAATCCACCTCACTCCCGCCTCAATAACCCTATAATAAATAGTATTAACCCCTAATCTGCCCTCCCTAACATCACCGACACCTAACTTCAAGCATTAACCCCTAATCTGCCGACCGGAGCTCACCGCTACTCTAATAAATTTTTTAACCCCTAAAGCTAATTCTAACCCTAACACCCCCCTAAGTTAAATATAATTTTTATCTAATGAAATAAATTAAATCTTATTAAATAAATTATTCCTATTTAAAGCTAAATACTTACCTGTAAAATAAACCCTAATATAGCTACAATATAAATAATAATTATATTGTAGCTATTTTAGGATTAATATTTATTTTACAGGCAACTTTGTATTTATTTTAACCAGGTACAATAGCTATTAAATAGTTAATAACTATTTAATAGCTACCTAGTTAAAATAATTACAAAATTACCTGTAAAATAAATCCTAACCTAAGTTGCAATTAAACCTAACACTACACTATCAATAAATTAATTAAATAAAATACCTACAATTATCTACAATTAAACCTAACACTACGCTATCAATAAATTAATTAAATACAATACCTTCAAATAAATACAATTAAATAAACTAACTAAAGTACAAAAATAAAAAAGAACTAAGTTACAAAAAATAAAAAAATATTTACAAACATTAGAAAAATATTACAACAATTTTAAACTAATAACACTTACTCTAATCCCCCTAATAAAATAACAAAGACCCCCAAAATAAAAAAATGCCCTACCCTATTCTAAAATTAAAATAGAAAATCTCTTTTACCTTACCAGCCCTGAAAAGGGCCCTTTGCGGGGCATGCCCCAAAGAATTCAGCTCTTTTGCCTGTAAAAAAAAAACATACAATACCCCCCCCCAACATTACAACCCAACACCCACATACCCCTAATCTAACCCAAACCCCCCTTAAATAAACCTAACACTAAGCCCCTGAAGATCTCCCTACCTTTTCTTCACCACGCTGGGTTCACCGATCAATCCAGAAGAGCTCCTCCGATGTCTTGATCCAAGCCCAAGCGGTGGGCTGAAGATGTCCATGATCCGACTGAAGTCTTCATCCAAGCGGGAGCTGAAGAGGTCCATGATCGGGCTGAAGTCTTCATCCAAGCGGGAGCTGAAGAGGTCCATGATCGAGCTGAAGTCTTCTATCAAGCAGCATCTTCAATCTTCTTTCTTCCGGATCCATGTTCATCCCGCCGACGCGGAACATCCATCTTCACCGACGACTTCCCGACGAGTGACGGTTCCTTTAAGGGACGTCATCCAAGATGGCGTCCCTCGAATTCCGATTGGCTGATAGGATTCTATCAGCCAATCGGAATTAAGGTAGGAAAATTCTTATTGGCTGATGGAATCAGCCAATCAGAATCAAGTTCAATCCGATTGGCTGATCCGATCAGCCAATCAGATTGAGCTCGCATTCTATTGGCTGATCGGAACAGCCAATAGAATGCAAGCTCAATCTGATTGGCTGATCGGATCAGCCAATCGGATTGAACTTGATTCTGATTGGCTGATTCCATCAGCCAATAAGAATTTTCCTACCTTAATTCCGATTGGCTGATAGAATCCTATCAGCCAATCGGAATTCGAGGGACGCCATCTTGGATGACGTCCCTTAAAGGAACCGTCATTCGTCGGGAAGTCGTCGATGAAGATGGATGTTCCGCGTCGGCGGGATGAACATGGATCCGGAAGAAAGAAGAATGAAGATGCCGCTTGATAGAAGACTTCAGCCGGATCATGGACCTCTTCAGCTCCCGCTTGGATGAAGACTTCAGCCGGATCATGGACATCTTCAGCCCCCGCTTGGGCTTGGATCAAGACATCGGAGGCTCCTCTGGATCGATCGGTAAACCCGGCGTGGTGAAGATAAGGTAGGAAGATCTTCAGGGGCTTAGTGTTAGGTTTATTTAAGAGGGGTTTGGGTTAGATTAGGGGTATGTGGGTGGTGGGTTGTAATGTTGGGGGGGTATTGTATGTTTTTTTTTACAGGCAAAAGAGCTGAATTCTTTGGGGCATGCCCCGCAAAGGGTCCTTTTCAGGGCTGGTAAGGTAAAAGAGCTTTTCTATTTTAATTTTAGAATAGGGTAGGGCATTTTTTTATTTTGGGGGTCTTTCTTATTTTATTAG
The DNA here is from genome assembly GCF_027579735.1 of Bombina bombina. Taxonomy (NCBI): domain Eukaryota; kingdom Metazoa; phylum Chordata; class Amphibia; order Anura; family Bombinatoridae; genus Bombina; species Bombina bombina. Next base: position 873,696,025 of record NC_069504.1, read on the forward strand.
AGGGCTTAGAGTAGGTGTAATTAGTTTAACATTGTTGTAATATTTTTCTAATGTTTGTAAATATTTTTTTATTTTTTGTAACTTAGTTCTTTTTTATTTTTTGTACTTTAGTTAGTTTATTTAATTGTATTTATTTGTAGGTATTGTATTTAATTCATTTATTGATAGTGTAGTGTTAGGTTTAATTGTAGATAATTGTAGGTATTTTATTTAATTTATTTATTGATAGTGTAGTGTTAGGTTTAATTGTAACTTAGGAAAGGATTTATTTTACAGGTAATTTTGTAATTATTTTAACTAGGTAACTATTAAATAGTTATTAACTATTTAATAGCTATTGTACCTGGTTAAAATAATTACAAAGTTGCCTGTAAAATAAATATTAATCCTAAAATAGCTACATTATAATTATAATTTATATTGTTGCTATATTAGGGTTTATTTTACAGGTAAGTATTTAGCTTTAAATAGGAATAATTTATTTAATAAGAGTTAATTTATTTAGTTAGATTTAAATTATATTTAACTTAGGGGGGTGTTAGGGTTAGACTTAGCTTTAAGGGTTAATACATTTATTAGAGTAGCGGTGAGATCCGGTCGGCATATTAGGGGTTAATTATTGTAGGTAGGTGGAGGCGATGTTGGGGGCGGCAGATTAGGGGTTAATAAATATAATATAGGGGTCGGCGGTGTTAGGGGCAGCAGATTAGGGGTACATAGGGATAACGTAGGTTGCGGCGGTGTACGGAGCGGCAGATTAGGGGTTAATAATAATATGCAGGGGTCAGCGATAGCGGGGGTGGCAGATTAGGGGTTAATAAATATAACATAGGGGTCGGCGGTGTTAGGGGCAGCAGATTAGGGGTACATAGGGATAACGTAGGTTGCGGCGGTGTACGGAGCGGCAGATTAGGGGTTAATAATAATATGCAGGGGTCAGCGATAGTGGGGGTGGCAGATTAGGGGTTAATAAGCGTAAGGTTAGGGGTGTTTAGACTCGGGGTACATGTTAGGGTGTTAGGTGCAGACTTAGGAAGTGTTTCCCAATAGGAAACAATGGGGCTGAGTTAGGAGCTTAACGCTGCTTTTTTGCAGGTGTTAGAAGGTTTTTTTTCAGCTCAAACAGCCCCATTGTTTTCTATGGGGGAATCGTGCATGAGCACGTTTTTGAAACTGGCCGCGTCCGTAAGCAACGCTGGTATTTAGAGTTGCAGTGGCGGTAAATATGCTCTACGCTCCCTTTTTTGGAGCCTAACGCAGCCCTTCTGTGAACTCTAAATACCAGCGGTATTTAAAAGGTGCGGGGGGAAAAAAGCATGCGTTGCTAACGCACCCCTTTGGCCGCAGAACTCTAAATCTAGCCGAAAGTTAATTATGTTGGGAGCGTATAAATTACATATCGTATATATAGAGTTTGCCATTTTCAGTTTTAATATTAAATATCTGCTATCTGGGTCTACTATTGTGAGAAGCTTATAATATGTTAATTTCTTTCCCAATAAAATAGCTACCCCATTTTTTCTGTTTGGAGATGGGGTACAGATTACTTCCGACCCCCACATTGATTTTAATTTCATTGATTCCTCCATATTTAGGTGTGTTTCCTGAATCAAACCTATTGAGGTATTGAGCCTCTGTAGGTGTGCTAAAATCCTTTTCCGTTTAGTGGGGGAAGTGATACCCCCTACATTCCAAGTTGTGAATCTAAAATTTTTATTCATCAAATTTGTTATGAAGCCACAAGACAAGGGAAGAAAGGAAAAAAAACAAAAAAAAAAAACCCTCAGCCTCGGAAATCCGTTTCTAGTAGCCTTAACTAAAACTAACATCATATTCAGTTAAACTTAAAAACACTATCTAAGATGTCTCTTAATTGGGAACTATTAGAGCCCATGATTGGCTAATTTTTTTCTCTGCCTCAGCTACCGACTGAAAAAAGAAATTTGACCTTCTACAGTCACCTTGAGCCTAGCTGGGTAAATAACAGTGACCTGCCATCCTGCTTTCAGCATTTTTCCACAGACTGGAGAGAGTTCTTTTCTTTTAGAAGAAGTCTCAATAGAGAAATCTTGAAATAATAAGATCTTCGAGCCATTATAAGGTATGGGCTGATTTTTACGATAATATTGAAGAAAAAGCATTTTGTCTTGATAATTTAAAAATTTTGCGATAATTGGTCTTGATTTAGAAGAATTGCTTGGATTATTTTTAAGTCTCCCCAGTCTGTGAACTCTTTCTATCGGAAAAGATGTGTGCAATGGGGGGATATTTAACATTTGGGGGAGTGTGAGTGACATAAACTTCATAAGATCTTCTTGTTGTGAAGATTCTGGATAGCCAATAATTCTTAAATTATTCCTTCTTGACCTGTTTTCAAGCTCATCTATCTTGGCTTGAAGCTTAAGTATCATGTTCTTATTACCATCAATTTTAGGAATATAAGAATTAGTAACGTCCTCAAGGTCAGATATTCTTTGTTCTGCTTCCTGTATCCTACTAGAGAACTGTCTCACCTCAACTGTTAATAATGCTATATCCTGCTTAATTTCGTTCCTTAAACAATCAAATTTAGGGAATATAGCCTCTAATATACTTGATACTAGGGATTGTGATCCGTGAGGCTCCGTATAGCTTAAACTTTGTGCCATAGCACTAGATTCATGTATTATTGTGGGAACCTCTGGGGGATTCTTAAGATAAAGTTGCTGAATCACAGAGGTTCACAAATAAAAATTTTTAGGATGTTATGGTTAATATATCAATACCAGTACTATATTTAAACTATATTAGCTATGGAAGTATATGTCAGCTAATACTAAAAAGTTTATAGATGGGAATCTTTCTAATTATGAACCAAAATCTATAGTAATAAGCTATAAAAAGCAAGATCCACTAAATACTGAGTCTTTGCTGTGGTCAATGACTGTATTTCTAATTAGGTATAGAGATCTTAGCGAATCCTCCTCTCAATGAAATGGGAGTCTTAATGTTGGGGCTATAAAAGATTAACCTTGGTTTGAAAAGAGCCCTTTATTTCCACTTATAAATAAGTATCCTCCTATTAGCTTTCAAGACTATAAGAATAGAGTCCTAGTCCTAGGGTTTTCCCTCTATAAGTGGCTGAGCTGCACCCAATATATCTTAAATTGTAATCGGTAATTATAGATGTATGTGAGTCATTTATGCAATAAAGATGCCACAGTCATTACTCTCAATGTATCAACTTAAAAGACCAATTCTTAGCATTGATATTTTAAGAGGCTTAAAAGACCTCTCAAAAGACAGTTCCTATAATACTAGTTAAGGATAAGATTTTTAACCTTGGCATATGGGGAAAAAACAGCTTTTTTCTTTTCCTTTTTTCTTCCCCTTTTTTTCCCTTTTTTTTTTTCACGCCTATATTTATAGATATAGTAACTTTGAAATGCAAAAACCGTAAGTATATAGTCCTAATACTAGGGTTTTTCCTTAATAGATAAGCAAATATTTGTTATCATCTAACACAACCAGATTTCTATGAATGAAAAAAAGTTAAATAATAATATACTATTAATAATGTTGTGCTGCAAGCAGCTGCTTATATATTGAGGATAGCACAATTATTATGTTCTAAATTACAATTTTACAAGTTCATGGTTAGGCTGGATTTTAGGCAAAAAACGCTGCAAGCCCAATAACATTGCTAAGCCCGTTCTAGCAACGTGGAAAAGTTCAAGAGGCAGTTTGTAACTGCTTATATAATATATTTCGGCTGCAGTTGGCTATACTTGTAAGTAGATAACAAAAGCAGTTCTTGCAACAACTGTAGTAACTCAGATATAAGTATAGTTCAGCCAGCTGAATATTAACAGTCGAGTTAAGCGTGTAGAGAAAAAACAAAGAAAGTCCGGTTTGACAAAGTCCCATATGTTGTTTGACTTTCGATGGATGAAGAGAGTTATTTATAGAGCAAGAGCTAAAATAGCAAATAAATGTTATGATTATTTCTTTCTCACCCCTTCAGCGTGTCAATTCTCTCATTTTCAGTCGGGTACTAACCAAAAGGGTTCGCGGGCGTGCTTTTTAACCTCCCAAGCTCTCCAAGACCGGTCGGAAGTCACGGGAACCCTGCAGTTTACCTTCCGACTAGATCGCTGTGCTCTAATGCTCCCTCCGCATACCCGGATCCCCAGATCTGTCCGCGTTAGATCCGGTCAGAGAAGGGAAGCCGTTTCCATTGTCCACTGAACTGATCCTCCGCCGACTCACCACACGCAGCACTGGTGGGTGGGAGCGGCTTCAACTGGCTCGTCCCTAGTGCAGGCTCTGGTGAATCACAGGAAGCAGGCGATGGTCCTCGATACAGCGAGGTAGTCAAGCTGGGGCAATACCAACAAGGATACGCTGTAAGTTTGCTGAGGGTTGTTAGCTCTTGCTAGCCTTATACCTCCCCTACCCGGCTGGGTGAGGGAGGGAGGTCTTCACCTGAAGTGCTGTTATGTTTTTATCTTTTATGAAAGTAGCAAAACATTCAGCTGAGGAACCAATATTAGACTCTTGTAGAAAGATCTTTTTTAGCGTATGCTTAAAATTTACGCTATGTAAGCCAACTGGTCTATGGCATTAACCAGCTGCAGGAATTCCCTCAACCGTTGAGGTTCCAGGCGCAACAAGCCGCCAAGGTGTAGCTGCAGGGGAGTGCTACCTGCACAGGTGCAATCTAAGCACAGGCTCCTCCTCTTCCTCCTAGAGCATGCAATTTTAAGCAACTTTCTAATTTATTCCTATTTGCAAAATGTTCTTCATTTTCTTGTTATCTTTATTTGTAAAGCAAGAATGTAAGTCTAGATGCCGGCCCATTTTTGATGAACAACCTGGGTTGTTCTTGCTGATTGGTGAATACATTCATCCCCCAATAAACAAGTGCTGTCCAGGTATCTGGACTTTCTTTTTCAAATAAAGATAGCAAAAGAACAAAGAAAAATTGATAATAGGAGTAAATTCGAAAGTTGCTTAAAATTGCATGCTCTTTAATCTGAATCACGAAAGAAAACATTTGGGCTCAGTATCCCTTTAACTAAAGCTGCTCTTCTATTTATTTGCACACTCTTCTAGAACAACTTTATATCCTGCAGTCTAGATAATGAAAAAAAATGTCTTGTTTTGCCAACTCCTCTATTCTATTTTGTTTCTTTAGCAGAAGTCATGTCTTTATTGCTTATATACTTGTGATCACTTTCCAAGTAAGATACCAGCGGAGCATACTATTGTGGTCTAGTAGTTAGCATAGAGTTCTTGTTTGGTTAAGATTTACAATCCAGCTACAACACCTTGCCTTTTCTGTGCCTTTCTGCTACGATATTACAGATAGCTTTACAAAGAAAACGTTTCTTAAAGCAATTCATCTCTTTAATTCTTTAAACTGTTTCTTGGATCAATGAACTAAATGATAAAAAGAATGGGTACTGGTCCTGTCTTTAACCAGCATAGCAACACCTTGCGGCTCGTGGCTAGTTTAGCCCCCTAACAATGTCTGGCGGCGCTTCCAGGGCTGTAAAAGCACAGCTCTTGCTGACAGTGATAACACTGCCCTGTTTCTGCGTGCCTCACTGCCTGAGATCCGCACTCGTAAAGCCCTGGAAGGGTACGTGGCCGTAGTGAGGGGGATAAAAATAAATGTTGTTTTGCAAAATTCTCATCTATTTTATTTCCTTAAAGCAAGTCAGGAATAAGCCGTTCTGAAAAGGACCTTGCATATGCACCTGCATATCAGATTAACCCAGAGCTACTTCTGTACCACCGAAAGGTGGGAGCAAATTCAGAATGGGAAGTCTGTTATGCCATCTGTTCCTCTTCTCCTTGAGATCTAATGAACGTCCTACCTCCCCTGCAGCGGGGAGTAGCGCGGCAGCAACAGCAGCTTTCATGATATCTTTACAAAGGGTATAGGTTTTGTTCTTTGGGTCCTATGAAATCATATGGAGTATTTGCTGTCTGAGAGATACCTTGTGTTCCAAACATTTTCACATCTTAACCATTGATCCTATGCCCATAAAAGCAGTGAGTAAGGTGAAATACATCTGTTGTAAGTCTTTAGCAGTGCAAGGAGAGACACTAACTTTATCGTGCCCCAGAACGTTTGCTTTTAAGGCTTACAGAGCAGCCTAGCTTCGCCGTCCAAAGTCGTTTATCTAGCTATAATAAAAACTATCTCATTGATAGGCCTTACGCTCCTTTCCTTTGACTTGTGGCGAGAGAAACACATACACATAGGCACAGGAACAAATGCCATAATGACACTGAATCTGTATCTTGCACCCATCAACATTCTTTCACTAATTCCTCAGAAAAGGGCAATGTCAGCCAATTCATGTAAGCAGGGGCCTAAGCCTTTAATAATATGGGAACCAATCAATATATCGATAGATTTCCCTTTTACCTCACTAGATCCCACATTTTACCCCATAACCTAAACTCTGTTGTAAGTCAGATCTTGCCCCACATCCAGATCCCTTCCACATCTCTGTGTCCCAAAGCCCAGTCTAAATATGCCAGGTACATTTTAATCTTACTTTTTTTTTTTTCAAAGGAGCTTTATTTGAAAAATAAAGGTATGAACATACATGCATTGCAACAATGCCTTATAAGGTTACAACATATACTTTCAACAGTTTAATCTACAATTCTCAACACTGCAATCAAAAAAGTCTAGTGTAGTCCGGTTCAGGTGAACAGTGTGAGAGAAAATGCAAGAAGTACAAGGCTCCTATTTTCCACATTTTCTTAGATTTCCTTTTTGCATGTGGACTATTAAACAGATCGTTCAACAAAAATAATGTACACAGTATAATGCTCCATAGAGCAGGTTTAACATAAGGATAACTGTAAACTACAACACAGTAGTACCAAATAATGATAACTTACCACAGGTGGCTACATAAGACCGAAATATCTAAAAGAGGCATTTGTGCTATCATTAGTCAGTATGAATGTGAATCTGATGGTGCCCATTTGCCATACTAATACATCTTGAAAGTATAAGGGGAAGCAGGAGGAAAGAGGAGTCAGAGAAAAGGAGTTAAGGGGAAAGCAGTAGAGGGGGGAAAATAAAAAGGGGGAGAGGGGTATAAGGCATCGACAGTAGGAGTTTTATTCTGTCGCAGATCAGTGCCCTCTAGGTTCTCCATTGTTCCAAAGTTGGACCAACAGTTCGTGGGTATCCAGTTTCCCTATTCAGGTGCGTAGTGATATCTCTCCAGATTTAACAGGTTAAGCACCACTTGCCTCCATTCTGAGGTCAGAGGAATCTGAGGTGATTTCCATCTGGCCGGTATTAAGTTTTTAGCGCTTGTCAACATTATCATCAGTAGTGTTTTTTTAGTCAAATCTGGAATCTTAGTTGGAAAGTGGAACAACAGTGTTTCCATAGCCTTTGGGACCTCCAACTCTAGTGTTGCTTGGGGATGTGTTCCCACACCTCCCTCCCAAACCCCTCTAGCATGGGGAAGTCCCACCCAATGTGTGTTATGGAGCCAACTCCTCCACATCCCCTCCAGCATTTATCCAATGTATTAGGGTAAATCTTTTAAGGCGAGATGGCGTAAGGTACCATCGGCTCGGTAATTTATATTGTCTGATCTTACTTTTTACACATTCCTACCAGCCTCTTTTTCCTCTTGCAGATCCTCCTTCAGAACCATACTCTCCCTACACCCCACACCCCATTCTAAATATCCCAGGAACCTCCCTATCCCCATTTTATATAATGCTCCATCTCTGACAACACATCCTCTTCCTAAATAATGTGGCAGATACTACCTATCCAGCACGCCTACGTACCCTATTGCTACCATCTGGTCTTCCATCACAGATTTCATTCCTCTCCCAATCTGTTTCTGCCACCTCCCGCTCAAGATCCAAGTTCATTTTTTCCCATTCAGACCCCTCCTCCTCCTATTTTCCCAACCTGGTCCCTCCCACTTCAGATCCTCACTTTTTCCTTATCCATTCCCTTTCAACTCCTATTTTTCTTAACCCTGGCCCTCCTCCCAACAGATCCCTTTTTTTTCCACAAGCAGTCCCCTCCCCCTCCTGATTTTCACAACCAGACCGCTCTCCCCTCACCCATATGCTATGTATTTCCAAATAGAGACCTGCCCTCCCCTCAATATCCTAGTTACTCAAACAGACCCCTCCTCCTCAGACCCTTCCCCTCCAGTTCCACATCCTATGTTTCCCACCCAGAACCCTCCCCCTCTACACCCTTTTCTTCATCTAGATCCATACCCCTATTGATCTACATCCTTTTTTATTTATTTTTTTAAACATTTGAACCCCACCTCCCCTATTTATTCCCATCCAGATCCCTCCCCCTCCAGCTCCTACTATTTTTCCCACCCAGTCTCCTCTCCCTCTTATTTTTCACAACCCGATTCCTGTCCCTCGAACTCCTATTTGTTTCCCCAGTCTCCTCCAGCTCCTACTTTTTCTCTAAGTTCCTTTGACCCATCCTATTTCTCGCAACTTGTGTTCAGCTAACTCCCAATAGATCACTGCTGCTGGTTCAACAAAGGATACCAAAAGAATGAAGTACATTTGTTGACAGATACAAACCTGAAAGCTGTTTAAAATTGTATGCTCTATCTGAAACAAAAATAAAAAAAAGTTACGAAAAAGTGTGGGTTTCATGTCTCTTCAAGTTCAATACAAGGGTATCTGTCAGGAACCAGACGTCACAGCAAAGGGAGCAGGCAAAAGAATAGTCAAATGTTCTCTTCCAGAGGTAAGTAGCCAATAAATCAGTCCTTAAAGGGACAGTCAAGTCCAAAAAAAGCTCATGATTTTAATAGGGAATGTAATTTTAAACAACTTTCCAATTTTCTTTTATCACCAATTTTGCTTTGTTCTCTTGCTATTATTAGTTGAAAGCTAAACCTAGGAGGTTCATATGCTAATTTCTTCGACCTTGAAGATTGCCTCTAATCTGAATGCATTTTGACCACTAGAGGGCATTAGTTCATGTGGTTCATATAGATAACATTGATACATCAACGCCAGAACTTCAATAAGAATAACCAAGACTTACAATGACATCAGCAGACAACTTTTAGCATGTCCCCAGAGGTTATGGCACACAAAACCAATACAGGGTCATCCCGGTTACAAGTGGTGCTACTTTAAGCGCAGGTATCACAGTAAAAAAATGAAGTCTTCAGCACCTGTTCCACTCTAAATGGGCCATGATGGCTTCATCCAGTCTCCCCCCTCCAACTATTTTTCCCCAAACTGCTCCTGCCTCTTTTAGATCCCTGCTATTTTTCCCAGGCTCCTCTCCTTCCTATTTTTCCTCTCCGGAGCCTCACCTTTTCCTAAGGCTCCTCCTCCTCTAAGCCCTGCGCCTTTTCACCATCCCATCTGACTCCTATTTCTTCCTCTTTCAGTATTCCCTTTATTTTTCCCCATACTAATCTCTCCTTTTTCCCAGGCTCCTCCCCTTCCCCCATGCTCCTCCCCCAGCCCCCTCCCATTTTCCTTACCAGATCCCAATTTAGACTGCGCCCTCTCACCAACCCATCCAGTCTTCTTCCACTCCTATTTCTCCCTCCTCCATTATTCACCTAATCACTCACCTTCCATATCTCATGTTTTCTCCTCCTCCATATTCCTCCCCTTTCTATTTATCCTCCTCAAACTTAAGCCAGCTTATCCAGATTAATATTATGATATTTCCCCAGATCCCATTACAGCTATATATTGTTTAACCAAGGATTTTAGGGGGTGGTCTGAGGTAGGGTGTTATCTTACTGAACAGACCAGTTTAAGCAGACGTCATAGGGTGGATTAGAACCGCTGGCCTTGTGCTTGCTAGCCCATGACCTTACCACTGCTCCACTGCAGCTTTCTGCCTATTGACTTGGTATTGTCTCGCCTGTAATGAATATTGGCCCTGCCTGGCTTTTTATTGCCAGCATTGGTAGCATAATGCCTAGCTGAACTACCTTGCAAGCAGAAGGTTTGTGGTTTGAATCCAGCTACTGCTCCTTGAATATGCATTCAAAAGTTGTTTGTTTTTTTTGTTTTGCAAGTTTTATGCTATTTCCTTTTCTTAAAGAGACATTAAAAAACCCTTGCTTTTCTTTAACAATTTGTGTTTGCCCCACTTCTCCTAGAGAGGTTAACAAAAAAAATCTGCAACCTTGGTTTTCAAAATGCTGCAAATTGCCATAGAATATGGCACTCCATTGTAGCTTGGAGGTTAACTTGCCTGGAGAGACACAAAACTAATTATTTTGGCAACCTAGATATTCTAGGCAAGTTGTAGCCTTATGAAAAAACATTTGCAGGTAAATGTTATAAACTGTTTTACATTGTTTTTTTCATAATTGGACTAAAATCATAACAGTAATAGGTATTAATCCTACCAGACCTGTTATTAAAACCCTAGCTTAGCTTAGTGGTTAGAATTCCTGTCTACGAAGCAGCAGGTTGAGGGATCAAATCCACCCACGGGCCCTGCTAAATGCCTTATTTAGAACTAAAAGGTTAAGGGCTTGTGTTTAAAGGGAGCACTGAACCCAATCTTTTTTCTTTTGTGATTCAAATAGAGCATGCAATTTTAAGCAACTTTCTAATTTACTCCTATTTGCAAATGTTCTTCATTCTCTTGGTATCTTTATTTGAAAAGCAAGAATGTAAGTCTAGATGCCGGCCCATTTTTGGTGAACAACCTGGGTTGTTCTTGCAGATTGGTGAATAAATGCATCCCCCAATAAACAAGTGCTGTCCAAGGATCTGGACTTTCTTTTTCAAATATAGATAGCAAAAGAACAAAGAAAAATTGATAATACTAGTAAATTAGAAAGTTGCTTAAAATTGCATGCTCTTTTATCTGACTCACGAAAGAAAAAATTTGGGCTCAGTATCCCTTTAACTAAAGCTGCTGGTTCCTTTATTTGCACGCTCTTCTAGAACAACTTTATATCCTGCAGTCTAGGTAAAAAAAAATATTGTCTTGTTTTGCCAACTCCTCTATTTTATTTTGTTTCTTTAGCAGAAGTCATGTCTTTATTGCTTATATACTTGTGATCACTTTCCAAGTAAGATACCAGCGGAGCATACCATTGTGGTCTAGTAGTTAGCATAGCGTCTTGTTTGGTTAAGATTTACAATCCAGCTACAACACCTTGCCTTTTCTGTCTTTTTCTGCTAAGATATTATAAATAGCTTTCCAAAGAAAATGTTTGTTTTGCATATTTGATTCCATTTTGTTTTCTTAAAGCAATTCATCTCTTTAATTCTTTACAAGCTTTCTGCTTGTTGACTTGGTAGTGCCTCGCCGGTAATGGATATTGGCCGCACCAAGCTTTTAGTTGTCAGCGTTGGTAGCATAATGACTAGCTGATCTAGCTTGAAAGCAGAAGTTTTGTGGTTTGAATCCAGCTACTGCTCTTTGAATGTGCACTCTAAATTTGCTTGTTTTTAAAGTTTTATGCTATTTCCTTTTCTTAAAGAGACATTAAAAAACTCTTGCTTTTCTTTAACAATTTGTAATTGCCCCACTTCTCCTAGAGAGGTTAACAAAAAAACATCTGCAACCTTGGTTTTCAAAATGCTGCAAATTGCCATAGAATATGGCACTCCATTGTAGCTTGGAGGTTAACTTGCCTGGAGAGACACAAAACAAATTATTTTGGCAACCTAGATGTTCTAGGCAAGTTGTAGTCTTATGAAAAAACATTTGCAGGTAAATGTTATAAACTGTTTTACATTGTTTAGTTCCTAATTGGTCTAAAATCATAACAGTAATAGGTATTAATCCTATCAGGCATGTCATGAAAACTCTAGCTTAGCTTAGTGGTTAACATTCCTGGCTATGAAGCAGTAGGTTGGGGGATCAAATCCACTAATGGGCTCTGCTACTTTGTTGCTCGGAAGGCCTTCTTTGGAACTAAAAGTTTAATGGCTTGTGTTTAAAAGGATAACTGAACCCAATTTTTTTTCTTTTGTGATTCAGATAGAGCATGCAATTTTAAGCAACTTTGTAATTTACTCCTATTTGCAAAATGTTCTTCATTCTCTTTATTTGAAAAGCAAGAATGTAAGTCTAGATGCCGGCCCAATTTTGATGAACATCCTGGGTTGTTCTTGCTGATTAGTGAATAAATTCATCCCCCAATAAACAAGTGCTGTCCAGGGATCTGGACTTTCTTTTTCAAATAAAGATAGCAAAAGAACAAAGAAAAATTGATAATAGGAGTTAATTCGAAAGTTGCTTAAAATGGCATGCTCTTTAATCACGAAACGCTCTTCTAGAACAACTTTATATCCTGCAGTCTAGATTAAAAAAAAATGTTGTCTTGTTTTGCCAACTCCTCTATTCTATTTTGTTTCTTTAGCAGAAGTGATGTCTTTATTGCTTATATACTTGTGATCACTTTCCAAGTAAGATACCAGCGGAGCATACCATTTTGGTCTAGTAGTTAGCATAGCGTTCTTGTTTGGTTAAGATTTGCAATCCAACTACAAAACCTTGCCTTTTCTATTGATCTACATCCTTTTTTATTTATTTTTTTAAACATTTGAACCCCACCTCCCCTATTTATTCCCATCCAGATCCCTCCCCCTCCAGCTCCTACTTTTTTTCCCACCCAGTCTCCTCCCCCTCTTATTTTTCCCAACCCGATTCCTGTCCCTCGAACTCCTATTTGTTTCCCCAGTCTCCTCCAGCTCCTACTTTTTCCCACAGTTCCTTTGCCCCATCCTATTTTTCACAACTTGTGTTCAGCTAACTCCCAATAGATCACTGCTGCTGGTTCAACAAAGGATACCAAAAGAATGAAGCACATTTGTTGACAGATACAAACCTGAAAGCTGTTTAAAATTGTATGCTCTATCTGAAACAAAAATAAAAAAAAGTTACGAAAAAGTGTGGGTTTCATGTCTCTTCAAGTTCAATACCAGGGTATCTGTCAGGAACCAGACGTCACAGCGAAGGGAGCAGGCAAAAGAATAGTCAAATGTTCTCTTCCAGAGGTAAGTAGCCAATAAATCAGTCCTTAAAGGGACAGTCAAGTCCAAAAAGAGTTCATGATTTTAATAGGGAATGTAATTTTAAACAACTTTCCAATTTTCTTTTATCACCAATTTTGCTTTGTTCTCTTGCTATTATTAGTTGAAAGCTAAACCTAGGAGGTTCATATGCTAATTTCTTCGACCTTGAAGATTGCCTCTAATCTGAATGGATTTTGACCACTAGAGGGCATTAGTTCATGTGGTTCATAGAGATAACATTGATACATGAACGCCAGAACTTCAGTAAGAATAACCAAGACTTAGAATGACATCAGCAGACACCTTTTAGCATGTCCCCAGAGGTTATGGCACACAAAATCAATACATGGTCATCCCGGTTACAAGTGGCGCTACATTAAGCGCAGGTATCACAGTAAATAAAAGAAGCCTTCAACACCTGTCCCACTCTAAATGCACCCTGATGGCTTCATCCAGTCTCCCACCTCCAACCATTTTTCCCCAAACTGCTCCCGCCTCCTTTAGATCCCTCCTTTTTTTTCCAGGCTCCTCCTCTTCCTATTTTCCCTCTCCTGAGCCTCACCTCCTCTAAGCCTTCTCTTTTTCACCATCCCATCTGTTCCTCCTCCAGTATATTCCTAATCCCTCCTAAGCTCCTCCCCTTCACCTCTCCCTCCTATTTTACTTTACCCAGCCCCAGCCATTTTCCTTCTGCCCAATCTAGTCTGCGCCCTCTCACCGACCCTTCCAGTCTTCTCCCACTCCTATTTCTTTCTCCTCCGTTATTCACCTGTTTTCCCTTCTCCATTATTCACCCAATCACTCACCTTCCATATACCATGTTTTCTCCTACTCCTCCCCTTTCTATTTTTCCTCCTCAAACTCTACCCCCCTCTATATTTCCCATTAAGCCCCTCCCCAATCTTATCCAGATTAATTTCCGCTTTATGATATCTCCCCAGATCCCATTACCAGGATTTTAGGAAAGCAGACATCATAGGGTGGATTTGAAACGCTGGCTTTGTGCTTGCTAGCCCATGACCTTACCACTACTCCACAGCAGCTTCAGCATTGGAAGCATAATGGCTAGCTGACCTACCTTTGCAAGCAGAAGGTTTGTGGTTTGAATCCAGCTACAGCTCCTTGAATGTGCACTCAAAAGTTTTTTGTTTTTTTGTTTTGCAAGTTTTATGCTATTTCCTTTTCTTAAAGAGACATTAAAAAAACTCTTTCTTATCTTTAACAATTTGTGTTTGCCCCCCTTCTCCTAGAGAGGTTAACAAAAAAACATCTGCAACCTTGGATTTCAAAATGCTGCAAATTGCCATAGAATATGGCACTCCATTGTAGCTTATAGGTTAACTTGCCTGGAGAGACACAAAACAAATTATTTTGGCAACCTAGATGTTCTAGGCAAGTTGTAGCCTTAAGAAAAAACATTTGCAGGTAAATGTTATAAACTGTTTTACATTGTTTATTGCAATATCAGTTTTCTTGGCGTTAAGGTGTCTTAATATCGCCTTTCTTTTAATAGGGGAGGTTATCCCCCCTACGTTCCATATGGTAATCTTCATTCTACTACAGTAATATGATTACCTTGTGCGCTTATCACTATTTGTCAATGTGGCGGTGTGTGATGTGCTGCGTGTAGCTGTTTGGATATGTCAGGGTGCACTGTACTTACTCGCTCCTGCAGTCACCAAGCTCCGTCCTCTTTTCCCCCGGGGGCAGCACCTCGAGGCTGGGTGTACTCTATCTAATGCTATATAAAACAGTTAATATACCTTACAATAAAACAGTAACTTTTTCTCTTCCCTATCCCTTCCAACAAATTCAACAACCCACAAAGTGCTCTCAACAGTGAGATAAATCCCCCCCCCCCTCACTTGTAAAGGATATGAGTTAACATGTCTTAGTCCTTAAGGTGTTTTACTCTTTTTTTTCCTTCTGTGGCCTTGTCCTTGAGTCTTAGTTTCATGAAACAGAAGGAGCATTTCCTTGAGCTGGTGCTTGTCGTTGCTCTCTCTCTCTCTCTGCAAATGCAGCTTGAGATGTTTTGGTGACTCAAAGAACAAAGGTCCATTGGTTGTATGCAGTCATAGTCTTGCTGGGTACAGGAGGGTTGCTGTTCTGCCTTGCTCCATCAATTGCTTGTAATAGGGTGAGAATTATTTTCTTCTGGCTGCTACTGCCGCTGAATAATCTTGAAACAGATATACTTTTTGCTTTCATATTCCAGAGAAGAGATCTTCCTGTAGGCTTGCAGGATTGCTACTTTTGCCTTGAAGTTGAGGTACTTTACCATGACCTGTCTCGGCTGTTGGTTACCTTCCCCCTGTCTTCTTGGGTCCCCCACTCTGTGGGCTTTTTCTACTGTGCATGGAAGACATGATTGAGGAATATGTAGCATCTTTGGTAGGGTATTTTCTGCAAACTCTATTAGCTGTGATCCCGGGGGTGATTCTGGTATACCCACTATCCGCAGGTTGTTTCTTCTCGACCTGTTCTCCAGGTCGTCAATCTTTGCCCACAGCCGGTCAGTCTGCTGTTGTAATATTTGAATGGTAGCTTCAGCTTCTCTATGGCGAGTTTCTCCCTCCGCCACCCTCTGCTCCACTTGAGTTAGTCTGCCATTGAATGATTTTACCTCTGTCGTGAGTGAGTCCATTCCTGTTTGCAGTTGTTCTATCTTTGGTAGGAACAATGCAGAGATCTGTGAAACAATTGGGTGGGTGTCCACAGAATTAGAATTCATAATTTCTTCAGCCCCCAAAGGAGCCTGTAGTGTCTCCACTTGGTTCTTTTTCTTATCTGCATTCTTAAGTCTGCTTGCCATTGTTCCTGTTTTTTTAATGTAAGAATTATAATATTTTTGCATACAGCTTTAAAATTCTCCAGCTATGTTCACCAACTATGTTATATTTCTGCGGTTGTCTCACTATAAAGTTGCAGATCCAGTCTGGTGTCCTCTAGGCCACAGAGTGATATTAAACCTAGGTGGATCCGTGCCCTCTAGCCCTGCATGTTGTAATGAGTGATGTTACTGTTTAAAAGGAAAGTGGTCCTGGGGGTCTTAGGATAAGGAATTATTTCCAGCTATGCAGTCTCCCCAAGTTGTGCCCTATTTCTTGGGCTGCAAGTAAAAACCCCAAGGCTGAGGAATTTATGCTCTCAGAAAGAAAAAGGGAATTCTTCTATGATCGCTGGCTATTTGGGGCAGTCTCACATCATATGAGAGATTATTTAGTGTATGAGTTTGTGTGCCCTCTCTTCCTGAGATAATGTTCCTGTTCCCTTATGTACCTGGCTCCTATGCCCTGTGTTTGGCTCCGGGCTATACTTGATTCTTTATGTTAAGTTTGCCTCACTGCTGCGTGTATACTTGAGGGGTTAATACCCAACTGCCGCAGGAACAAGTACTGTTTCTTGCTCCCTTTTAAGTAATTCAGCAGTATTTTGTCTGTTTTCAGTCGTTCACACAGTTTCCAATGCACTGTTTACTGAATATGCCGTGGCCCGTACTAAGTTATACCCCCTGTAGTGAAGGCAAGATGGCGGTTTTCCTGCTGTTGACCGGGCTCTCCCTCTCGGTCTTTCAATTGCTCTACACAATGTCCTGGGCTCTTACCAAGAAGCGTATGCCTGTCGCTTGTCTCCTGTGTGTTTTTTTTGTGTTTTTTGCAGCCTACGTCCGATAGGTATTTGCTCAGCTGCAGCCGCAATTGGTCTCTGCCTCCTCTGTCTAGCGGCAGGAATGCTAACCACTAAGCTAAGCTAGAGTTTTCATAACAAATCTGGTAGGATTCATACCTATTACTGTTATGATTTTAGTCCAATTATGAACTAAACAATGTAAAACAGTTTATAACATTTACCTGCAAATGTTTTTTCATAAGGCTACAACTTGCCTAGAATATCTAGGTTGCCAAAATAATTAGTTTTGTGTCTCTCCAGGCAAGTTATCCTCCAAGCTACAATGGAGTGCCATGTTCTATGGCTATTTGCAGCATTTTGAAAACCAAGGTTGCAGATGTTTTTTTGTTAACCTCTCTAGGAGAAGTGGGGCAAACACAAATTGTTAAAGAAAAGCAAGAGTTTTTTAATGTCTTTTTAAGAAAAGGAAATAGCATAAAACTTGCAAAACAAAAAAACAAACAACTTTTGAGTGCACATTCAAAGAGCATTAGCTGGCTTCAAACCACAAACCTTCTGCTTGCAAGGTAGTTCAGCTAGCCATTATGCTACCAATGCTGGCAATAAAAAGCCAGGCAGGGCCAATATCCATTACCGGCGAGGCAATACCTACTTAACAAGCAGAAAGCTGCTGTGGAGCAGTGGTAAGGTCATGGGCTAGCAAGCACAAGGCCAGCGGTTCGAATCCACCCTATGACGTCTGCTTAAACTGGTCTGGTCTGTAATATAACACCCTACCTCAGACCACCCCCTAAAATCCTGGTTAAACAATATATAGCTGTAATGGGATCTGGGGAAATATCATAAAATGGAAATTAAACTGGATAAGATTGGGGAGGTGCTTGATGGGAAATATAGAGGGGGTAAAAATAGAAAGGGGAGGAATATGGAGGAGGAGGAGAAAACATGGGATATGGAAGGTGAGTGATTCAGTGAATAATGGAGGAGGGAGAAATAGCAGTGGGAGGAGACTGGATGGGTTGGTGAGAGGGCACAGACTAGATTGGGCAGATGGGATCTGGTAAGGAAAATGGGAGGGGGTTGCTTAAGGTAAAAAAGGAAGGAGGGGAGGAGCATGAGGGAAGGGGAGGAGCCTGGGAAGAATGTGGGGAAAAATAGAGGGAGGGATTAGGAGGATACTGGAGGAGGAAGAAATAGGAGTCGGATGGGATGGTGAAAAAGAGCAGGCGCAGGGCTTAGAGGAGGAGGAGCCTTATGAAAAGGTGAGGCTCAGGAGAGGGAAAATAGGAATGGGAGGAGCCTGGGGGAAAATAGGAAGGGGAGGAGTCTGGGGGAAAAGGAGGGATCTAAAGGAGGCGAGAGCAGTTTGGGGAAAAATAGTTAGAGGGGGGAGACTGGATGAAGCCATCATTGTGCTTTTAGAGTGGGACAGGTGCTGAAGGCTTCTTTCTTTTACTTTTTTTACTGTGATACCTGCGCTTATAGCGCCACTTGTAACCGGGATGACCCTGTATTGATTTTGTGTGCCATAACCTCTGGGGACATGCTAAAAGGTGTCTGCTGATGTCATTCTAAGTCTTGGTTATTCTTATTGAAATTCTGGCGTTCATGTATCAATGTTATCTATATGAACCACATGAACTAATGCCCTCTAGTGGTCAAAATGCATTCAGATTAGAGGCAATCTTCAAGGTCGAAGAAATTAGCATATGAACCTCCTAGGTTTAGCTTTCAACTAATAATACCAAGAGAACAAAGCAAAATTGGTGATAAAAAAAAATTGGAAAGTTGTTTAAAATTACATTCCCTATTAAAATCATGAACTTTTTTTGGACTTGACTGTCTCTTTAAGGACTGATTTATTGGCTACTTACCTCTGGAAGAGAACATTTGACTATTCTTTTGCCTGCTCCCTTTGCTGTGACGTCTGGTTCCTGACAGATACCCTGGTATTGAACTTGAAGAGACATGAAACCCACACTTTTTCGTAACTTTTTTTTATTTTTGTTTCAGATAGAGCATACAATTTTAAACAGCTTTCAGGTTTGTATCTGTCAACAAATGTGCTTTATTCTCTTGGTATCCTTTGTTGAACCAGCAGCAGTGATCTATTGGGAGTTAGCTGAACACAAGTTGGGAGAAATAGGATGGGGCAAAGGAACTGTGAGAAAAAGTAGGAGCTGGAGGAGACTGGGGAAACAAATAGGAGTTTGAGGGACAGGAATCGGGTTGGGAAAAATAAGAGGGGGAGGAGACTGAGTGGGAAAAAAAGTAGGAGCTGGAGGGGGAGGGATCTGGATGGGAATAAATAGGGGAGGTGGGGTTCAAATGTTTAAAAAAATAAATAAAAAAGGATGTAGATCAATAGGGGTAGGGATCTGGATGAAGAAAAGGGTGTAGAGGGGGAGGGTTCTGGGTGGGAAACATAGGATGTGGAACTGGAGGGGGAGGGTCTGAGGAGGAGGGGTCTGTTTGAGTAACTAGGATATTGAGGGGAGGGCAGGTCTCTATTTGGAAATACATAGGATATGGGTGAGGAGAGAGGGGTCTGGTTGTGAAAATCAGGAGGGGGAGGGGAATGCTTGTGGAAAAAAAGGGATCTGGTGGGAGGAGGGTCAGGGTTAGGAAAAATAGGAGTGGAAGGGGAATGGATAAGGAAAAAGTGAGGATCTGGAGTGGGAGGGACCAGGTTGGGAAAATAGGAGGGGGAGGGGTCTGAATGGGAAAAAATGAACTTGGATCTTGAGGGGGAGGTGGCAGAGACAGATTGGGAGAGTAGTGAAATCTGTGATGGAAGACCAGATGGTAGAAATAGGGTACTTAGGCATGCTGGATAGGTAGTATCTGCCACATTATTTAGGAAGAGGATGTGTTCTCAGAGATGGAGCGCTATGTAAAATGGGGATAGGGAGGTTCCTGGGATATTTAGAATGGCGTGTGGGGTGTAGGGAGAGTATGGTTGTGAAGGAGGATCTGCAAGAGGAAAGAGAGGCTGGTAGGAATGTGTAAAAAGTAAGATCAGAAGGTACCTGGCATATTTAGAATGGGCTTTGGGACACAGAGATGTGGAAGGGATCTGGATGTGGAGCAAGATCTGACTTACAACAGAGTTTAGGTGATGGGGTAAAATGTGGGATCTAGTGAGGTAAAAGGGAAATCTATCAATATATTGATTGGTTCCCGTATTATTAGAGGCTTAGGCCCCTGCTTACATAAATTGGCTGACATTGCCCTTTTCTGAGGAATTAGTGAAAGAATGTTGATGGGTGCAAGATACAGATTCAGTGTCATTATGGCATTTGTTCCTGTGCCTATGTGTATGTGTTTCTCTCGCCACAAGTCAAAGGAAAGGAGCGTAAGGCCTATCAATGAGATAGTGTTTATTATAGCTAGATAAACGACTTTGGACAGCGAAGCTAGGCTGCTCTGTAAGCCTTAAAAGCAAACGTTCTGGGGCACGATAAAGTTAGTGTATCTCCTTGCACTGCTAAAGACTTACAACAGATGTATTTCACTTTGCTCACTGCTTTTATGGGCATAGGGTCATGGGTTAACATGTGCAAATGTTGGGAACACAAGGTATCTCTCAGACAGCAAATACCCCATATGATTTCATAGGACCCAAAGTACAAAACCTATACCCTTTGTAAAGATATCATGAAAGCTGCTGTCGCTGCCGCGCTACTCCCCGCTGCTGGGGAGGTAGGACGTTCATTAGATCTCAAGGAGAAGAGGAACAGATGGCATAACAGACTTCCCGTGCTGAATTTGCTCCCACCTTTCGGTGGTACAGAAGTAACTCTGGGTTAATCTGATATGCACGTGCATATGCAATGTCCTTTTTAGAACGGCTTATCTCCTGGCTTTAAGGAAATAAAATAGATGAGAATTTTGCAAAACAACATTTATTTTTACCCCCCTCACTACGGCCGCGTACCCTTCCAGGGCTTTACGAGTGCGGATCTCAGGCAGTGAGGCACGCAGAAACAGTGCAGTGTTATCACTGTCAGCGAGAGCTGTGCTTTTACAGCCCTGGAAGCGCCGCCAGACATTGTTAGGGGGCTAAGCTAGCCACGAGCCGCAAGGTGTTGCTATGCTGGTTAAAGACAGGGCCAGTACCAATTCTTTTTATCATTTTAGTTCATTGTTCCAAGAAACAGTGTAAAGAATTAAAGAGATTAATTGCTTTAAGAAAATAAAATGGAATCAAATATGCAAAACAAACGTTTTCTTTGGAAAGCTATCTGTAATATCTTAGCAGAAAGACACAGAAAAGGCAAGGTGTTGTAGCTGGATTGTAAATCTTAACCAAACAAGACGCTATGCTAACTACTAGACCACAATGGTATGCTCCGCTGGTATCTTACTTGGAAAGTGATCACAAGTATATAAGCAATAAAGACATGACTTCTGCTAAAGAAACAAAATAAAATAGAGGAGTTGGCAAAACAAGACAACATTTTTTTTTTTTAGACTGCAGGATATAAAGTTGTTCTAGAAGAGCGTGCAAATAAATAGAACGAAGAGCAGCTTTAGTTAAAGGGATACTGAGCTCAAATTTTTTCTTTCGTGATTCAGATTAAAGAGCATGCAATTTTAAGCAACTTTTGAATTTACTCCTATTATCAATTTTTCTTTGTTCTTTTGCTATCTTTATTTGAAAAAGAAAGTCCGGATCCCTGGACAGCACTTGTTTATTGGGGGATGAATTTATTCACCAATCAGCAAGAACAACCCAGGTTGTTCATCAAAAATGGCCCGGCATCTAGACTTACATTCTTGCTTTTCAAATAAAGATACCAAGAGAATGAAGTTGCTTAAAATTGCATGCTCTATCTGAATCACAAAAGAAAAAAATTGGGTTCAGTGTTACTTTTAAACACAAGCCATTAAACTTTTAGTTTCAAAGAAGGCTTTTCCCAGCCACAAAGAAGCAGAGCCCATGGGTGGATTTGATCTCTCAACCTACTGCTTTGTAGCCATGCATGCTAACCACTAAGCTAAGTTAGTGTTTTCATGATATGCCTAGTAGGATTAATACCTATTACTGTTATGATTTTAGACCAATTAGGAACTAAACAATGTAAAACAGTTTATAAAATTAACTGCAAATGTTTTTTCATAAGACTACAACTTGCTTAGAATATCTAGGTTGCCAAAATAATTAGTTTTGTGTCTCTCCAGGCAAGTTAACCTCCAAGCTACAATGGAGTGCCATATTCTATGGCAATTTGCAGCATTTTGAAAACCAAGGTTGCACTTGTTTTTTTGTTAACCTCCCTAGGAGAAGTGGGACAAACACAAATTGTTAAAGAAAAGCAAGTTTTTTAATGTCTCTTTAAGAAAAGGAAATAGCATAAAACTTGAAAAACAAACAATTTTTCAGTGCACATTCAAAGAGCAGTAGCTGGATTCAAAGCACAAACCCCCTGCTTGCAAGGAAGTTCAGCTAGCCATTAGGCTACCAATGGTAGACTTAATAGCCAGGCAGGGACAATATCCTTTACCGGCGAGGCAATACCAAGTCAACAAACAGAAAGCTTGCAAAGAATTAAAGAGATGAATTGCTTTAAGAAAATAAAATGGAATCAAATATGCAAAACAAATGTTTTCTTTGGAAATCTATCTGTAATATCTTAGCAGAAAGACACAGAAAAGGCAAGGTGTTGTAGCTGGATTGTAAATCTTAACCAAACAAGACGCTATGCTAACTACTAGACCACAATGGTATGCTCCGCTGGTATCTTACTTGGAAAGTGATCACAAGTATATAAGCAATAAAGACATGACTTCTGCTAAAGAAACAAAATAGAATAGAGGAGTTGGCAAAACAAGACATTTTTTTTTACCTAGACTGCAGGATATAAACTTGTTCTAGAAGAGCCTGCAAATAAAGGAACCAGCAGCTTTAGTTAAAGGGATACTGAGCCCAAATTTTTTCTTTCGTGAGTCAGATAAAAGAGCATGCAATTTTAAGCAACTTTCTAATTTACTACTATTATCAATTTTTCTTTGTTCTTTGGCTATCTTTATTTGAAAAAGAAAGTCCAGAACCCTGGACAGCACTTGTTTATTGTGGGATGCATTTATTCACCAATCAGCAAGAACAACCCAGGTTGTTCACCAAAAATGGGCCGGCATCTAGACTTATATTCTTGCTTTTCAAATAAAAATACCAAGAGAATGAAGAACATTTGCAAATAGGAGTAAATTAGAAAGTTGCTTAAAATTGCATGCTCTAGCTGGCTCTGGAGGTTCTGATGAAGGAGGAGCAATGCAAGTGCAGCTGAACTCTGCTCTCCAGTCCCATAGCTGTTGGCGGTGGCTAGACGAGCCTTACCCCAAGTTCTGTTGGGTTGCTGCTGGACAGTTAAAATATCGCTTCTGAAACCACACAGCGGCAAACCATCCCGCTGTTTCTGCATAAAACAAGCCATTTTCTATGAAAAGCCCTGAAATCCAGCTTTAACCTCTGGGCGTATCGATAGAGCTGGACATTGCATAACCCCGCTCCTTTCCTGAAGAACCCCTCTCTCTCCCTCCGGCTTATATTTCCTTCTAAGTGAAAAGAAGGGACTGCGGTAACAACCAAACTTAAGTATTCGATACTTTGCCTTTACTTCCACTCTGGTAGGTCACTACTACTTTATTCCGGCCCCAACACCCCTTGTAACCCGCACTCTGTCCACCGTACCTGTAGGAATTGACCTCTACAACATCTGGGGCTCCTGTCGCTACTTGTCCTTCCTGGCCGCCTGCCCCCCTCTCCCACCGGTGCTGCAGTGTGGGGGGGGGGGACACAGGAGTGTGTTTGCCTGGTGATTTGGGGGATTCGACCCGGCTGGTAAACTCGCATCAAGAGGTCATCGACGGAAGCTGGCCCCCTCCTCTCCCACTGTTGCTGGAGGAGGCGGGGCTGACCCAAACCGCAACCAGGGCTCTGGTTTGGAAGACGGACAGCGGTGAAGTTTCCCCGGCTTGCATCTGGCCTGAAGTATCCCCGGCGAGAGGACCCATTATACCGTATCTGACGGCAGGAGTGCGGGAGGCGAGGAGGTAAGACTGCTTAACCATAACTTCATGAGCCCGACTGGCATGTATATCTGGGTCACCATTCTGGGGAGCGGAGAAGTCCGGGACGGCTGAGCTCCAGTCTTAGGAAAAAGGAGGGCAGCCCTTGCTAGCAAATATTTAATTTTAAATACGCCGACTAAGAGGGGCAGGGGGTAAAGTAAAGCAAAGAATTATAAGAAAAAGTGAGTCAAGCGGGAAAGGAGAGAGAAGGGGAAAGTAAAAGAAAAAGAAAAAACCCAATGGATTAAAACTTGAGAAAATTTGCCGCAATATTTTGTCTGCATTTCTTTATGACCCTTCATAAAAAAGGAGAAACAGGGAGGAGAGGCTGAAATAAAGGGAGGAAGGAAGAGAAGTAGAGCAAGGAGAAAACAAGCAAAGAGAGTAAAGGAAACATTGTTTTAAAAGAAGGCAAAGGAAAAAGAAAAAGTATCAACCCTAAAAGACTGAATGCTTTGCCCTTTTTTCTTTTTTTTTGTGGTCTCCTTCTCCCCCGTTTTCTCTTATTGTCTTTTTTTTCCTAACAAGGCCTAGCATACTATACATTTTACATTCCAGAATCTCTTTAGCTGTCTAAGGCTGTAATTAAGGTTTTCCTTTTTCACTCTGAAAAACCTGTTAGCTAATATGTCCTATTTCTCAAGTTGGTATTCTTAGTTTCAGAGCCTATAACCAGGTTGTGTCTGTTTCACCTTAAAAATCCTGCTCTTTAATCCGCTATTTTTTCTCATTGATAGTGAGTGAGGAAAATTGAGAACTAAAGTATTGATTTTTCAACTGCATTCCCTAAATTTACTAGAATACTACGTATGCTGGATGTAATCAAAAGGAATGTGCTATATCTTCTTTTCCTCTCCTTTTTTTCTCTCTTATTATTGTTTTTTCTTGCTGCTAATCTGGTTTGATTAAGTCCTAGAGGGTGTCACTAAGAATTGTCTTCTTTTTACCTTAAGAAAGAAGAAAGAGAAACTTCTCAAATCAATTAAAGGGACACTCAGGTTAAATTCAATTTTCATGATTCAGATACAGCATTTAATTTTAAACAACTTTCCAATTTACTTCCATTAAAAAAATGTGCACATTCTTTTATATTTACACTTTTTGAGTCACCAGATCCTACTGAGCATGTGCAAGAACTCACAGACTATACGTATATGCATTTGTGATTGGCTGATTGCTATCACATGGTCCAGGGGGAGTGGAAATATACATAACTTTGAAATTTGTTATAAAAAAAACTACTAGTCATTTGAAGTTCAGACTAAGTGCTATTGCATTGTCTTGTTATCTTGCATTTGTTGATTATGCAAATCTAATGTGTTGACTGGTCCTTTAACTAAACAGCTATTTGACTTTAGGACACTTTGTAATATAGATCTAGAATAGGAATAAGGGGAAAACGCTGCTTTGTTTGATTTTTTGTGTTTCACGTGAGACTGTTATTTTTTTGGTTAAGAATAACAATCAAATTGAAACTACTCTAGAAATCCCCCTATACATTTCAGAGTAAACAATACAGCTTGAAACCTTTAAAACCTTACTACATTTTCTTTTTTCCTTCTTCCCCCACGTTTTTTCCCTTTCCCCCTCACTCTCTTTATTTTTGCTGTAGATCAATTCACCAAGGGGGTTAATATTCCTCCATTCACAACACTTTTTTATACACAGCTAGATATTACACACCAATTTCACTCCACGTTTTTTCTCCCCCTCCCCCCCTCTTTTTTTTTTTTTTTTTGTGTTTTCACTATTCACAATTTTAGTTTTGCGGATCACTGACCAAATTCACAATTTATGGATAAATATATTCACTCTCACTCTAAAACTTCTCCCTCAGTCATGTCAGGGAAACAAAGAGATAAAAGGAACAAAGCAGTTCTAGAAACTCCAGCGAGTGCACAACCATCCCCTATCAATCTCTCAATCATGTCTGATACAATAGACATGCAAGCCCTAGTTACAAGCATCTCAGAAGCCTTGGCTCCCAAATTCGAGATACTAAGAAAGGAAATTAAACAAGACATAGCATCACTGTCTAGCGAAGTGAAACATTTTGCTCACAGACTCTCTGAGGCTGAGCAAAGGATATCTGACCTTGAAGATCTTAATACAACTTATAAAACTGCCCTCGACTCCACAAAAGCCTCTCTTTTAAAAATGCAGAGTAATGTAGAGGAGATAGAGGATAGATCTAGAAGAAACAACTTGAGGATTATTGGGGTGCCAGAGGATAAACAGTTTGAAGACCTAGATAGGCTACTTACAGTAACACTGCCTCGGCTACTACAGATTCCAGAATCTTCACCAAAGATTGTCATTGAAAGGGCCCATAGATTAGGTCCATCTATCCCTACCAAAACAAATACTAGGCCGAGACCAATAATTGCTAAGGTACTAAATTTTCAGCACAAAGTCACACTGCTCCAAACTTTTCGCAAACATCAGCCAATTTTTCTGAGTGAATCAAAAATTCTTATGTTTCAGGATTTCTCGGTAGAGACGGCCACAAAGAGGAGGGAGCTTGCTCCACTCTGCTCAAATTTTATTAAACAAGGCATCTGGGCAACCTTACTCTACCCTGCAAAACTGAAACTGGTAATAGATGGTCAAACACATTTTTTTGAATCAGCATATGAAGCTGGAAAATTTTACAATGAGAAATTCCCATTAACATAAGAGGTTAAACTGGGTGACAAAATAAATGTAAATAAGTTAGATGCTCTGAATGAGCTAGAATGTCTAGGCTTTTTAAATATAGGTATACTGAGGGAAATGGGATTAAAAACTGTCCAATGGCTTGTTTTTTTTTTTCTGGGATATCCCCCTTCCCCCTTTTGGTCCCCCCCCCCCTTTTTTTCTCTACCCCTCCCCTTCTCCTTTCCCTATTTCCATTGTTGTATCATAAATGGCTACCGATAATAAAATTAAATTAATCTCTTGGAATATAGGGGGCCTTACTTCACTCATTAAACGTAAGACAATATTATCCCATCTGAGAAAAAATAATGCAGACATAGCTTTTCTGCAAGAAACCCATTTAAAATCGGAAGAAGTACTTAAACTGAAAACTTCCTGGGTTAAAGAAGTTATATTTTCCTCTTCTCTAAAGAGAAAGAGTTGAGTAGCGATTCTCCTGGGAAAAAATGCTCACATATGAGATTATGCATGTAGATACAGACCACGAAGGGAGATACATAATGGCAAAAATTAAAATAAAGAAAACTTTGTACACACTTTGTAATTTCTATGCCCCAAATGTTTTCAACCTCCCTTTTTGGGACACTCTTCAAAACAGGCTCATGTCATATGCAGAGGGCTATCTAATTCTCGGTGGCGATTTTAATATGGCTCTGAAACATCCGCTAGACAGATTGAGACAGAATCCCCATATTATAAAAACTAAAAGAGATAATTTGGAAACAAAACTATTTATTAAAATCACAAATAACTTGAAGGTCTCTGATATCTGGAGACTTCAAAACCCGGATGCCAGAGACTACACATGTCATTCGAGGGCCCACAAATCGTTATCCAGAATAGATCTCTTTCTGTTGGATGATAGGCTTTCCAAGTCAAAAGTCATAGAAGAGATTTCACCAATTACTATCTCTGACCATGCCCTGATCTCTCTTCATTTTCAACTAAGCCCCATGTGTTCCAGGAACACTGGCTTTCGGTTTCCCCGTTATTTAGCTGTGGATATTAAGTTCAAGAATTGGCTTACAGCTAAATTCCGCGAATATGCAGCATTTAATCGAGAGTATATTACTGGACCCGCTGTGTTTTGGGAGACAGCTAAAGCAGTCCTTCGAGGGGACATATTAGCATATAACATATCAAGGACTAAAAAATTCAAGTTAAGAGAAAAGGAACTATTAAAAGCAGTAACAAATGCTTATAATCAATACATTCTCCAAAGAACACCCAAGAATTGGGCAAGGTACATAGCCGCTCTAGCAGAAAGAGATTCATTTTTTCTTTACCAATCATCTCAAAGAGATCTCAGACTGCAGGCAAAATTATACCGCTTTGGGAGTAAAACTGGGAAGTTACTTGCAAACTTGGTTAGGCGCGACAGGGCCTCCCCTTTGATAAATTCAATACACTCTAAAGGTAAACATCTTAAAACATCCGAGGAATTACTTGGTGCCTTTGCAGACTATTATAAGTCTATATATGCATGTAAGACCTCTAATGTTAAAGAACATGAGGAATTCTGGGGAAAAATACCTCACCCGAAAGTAACCTCTGAATTACTTGATAAACTATGTGCCCCGATAACAGAGCTAGAAACAGTTGCATTAATCAAAAAGCTTGCTTCAAATAAAACCCCCTGACCTGATGCCCTCCAAAACAAATTTTACAAGATTCTAATGCCTGAAATAACAACACACTTAACTGCACTTTTTAATGACCTATACATAAAGGGCAACACTCCATCTTCTGATTTTGTTGCTTCACATGCAACTCTTATTATCAAACAAGGCAAAGACCCAGCTAAAAAAGAATCTTTCAGACCCATAGCACTTCTTAATACGGATTACAAACTTTTAACAGCAATACTGGCACAAAGGCTTCAAATCCTTCTCCCCATTATTATCCATATAGATCAAGCTGGCTTCTTGTTGAAACGCAACTCTTCAGCTAAAATAAGAGAGGTATTCCTTACAATAGATCATTTCAAAGCAAGAGAGGGGCAGCAAGAGGAGGTGAGAGAGCACACCCTGGACATGGCGATTATTTCAATTGACACGGAAAAGGCATTCAATTCGGTACATCATGACCACATAGCATTCACCTTAAAACAATTTGGACAAACAAGGTCATTTCTTAAGGTTTTTCAATAACTTATATAAAAATGCCTCCACGAGAATAATAGTAAATGGTCTTCTTACACAGATTATAAAACTAGTGAGAGGCACGAGACAGGGCTGTCCTCTCTCCCCGCTTTTATTCGATCTAGCTATTGAACCCCTCGTGATTCAAATTCGGCAACAATTAGACGGGATCAAGATTAATAAAAAAGTACTGCAAATTGCTTTATACGCTGATGACGTATTGGTATACTTATCAAACACCTCTAGAAATATACCAAAACTCCTTTCAATAATCCAACAGTTTGGATCATTTTCAGGCGATAGTGTCAATACTGCAAAATCGGAGTGTCTTTGGGTTAGACAAACTCAGGATTCACTAACAGCCATTCGCTTCAATATAGTTCAGGACTCACTCAAATATTTAAGTATTTGGATATCATCCAACCCTGACAACTGGTACACCTTGAACATACTCCCGGTTCTAACCAATATAAAAGAAACCTTAAAAAACTGTCAGAATCTCCCTCTCTCACTATCGGGGCGCATAGCCCTTTACAAAATGGCTCTTCTTCCTAAAATCCTCTATGTTCTCCAGAACACCCCACTGCTTCTCAGAACAAAGGATGTCATATCATTTAACACCGTCTTACGAACATTTATCTGGCAGAACAGAAAACCAAGAATCTTGTTAGCTAGATTAGCGCTACCCAGAAATCTTGGGGGATTATCCCTCCCCAATCTCCGCTCATATAACCAAGTATTCTTGGCACAAATTGTAGCAGAAATACATAACGTTACATAACGAATGGAGAACTAGAGAGTAGTATAGTATATCCATTCTCGTTGACAGCTCTGATTCACTGCAACGGTAAAACAATACCTATTGAAGTAAAAAGGACAAGATCTATATTTAACCCAATCTGCATGTGGAGGAAGATTTGTCTCTCTCTTCACATTAAGCCTGAGGTTTCAAGATATGTCCCAATAATGAATAACTCCCAGTTCCCAGTACAGTCCGCTTTATTTTCCAATTGGTCAACTTTAGGCTTGGTAAAGGTTGAACAACTCTTAGACTTCAAAAGGAGATGCATTAGGACTTTTGTCTCCCTCAGGCAGGAATTCCATATTCCTAATCAAAACTTATTCCCGTACCTGCAGGTGAGACACTTTTTCCTTAAACAGATTGCCGACTACGGTTGGGACTGGTCACTCTGAGATGTGGAGAACTGGTTGACGTTAGTCAAAAACGGTTTCACGTCAATCTCATTTATCTATCAAACTCTGACCTCATTCAAAGGTCCTGACACAATGGAAAAACTTCACTCTAAGTGGTCCTTAATGCTTGGACAGAACTGTCCAAAAATTCAGAACTTTTGGCTGAGAGTACAATTCTGGCTCAACAACATAGTCAAGGTCCCCTCTTTTACATTCTCCTCCAGGAGGGTAGTCTTCTTTGCCAATAATCTAGGCACAACACATGACAACAACAAAATTACAAGTATGTTCATCCTAGCTGTCAGATACTTGATCCTAAAGAAATTGAAAACAAAAACTACTCCAAGCATAACTGAAATTAAAAATTGTTTAATGAAGCAATGCATCATTGAACAAGTTGATACTAATCCACAAAATGATAAAGATATAAGGAGTTTTTTTTCTAAGTGGTCCCAATTTATTATCTCCCCCCTAGCGAGATAGAGTATATAATTTATCCCTTTAAAGACACCGAATTGATCTTACTAGGGATCTGGTAGACTGTAGTGTGTCTACTAGGTTTTAGAGAATGATGGAATTGCAGGGAAGGGGAAGGGAATTATTATATAATTTTTTTTTTGTTCTGTTTTATTTTGTTTTTTGTTTTTTTGTTTTTTGGTTTTTGAATAAGTACACTCAGTTGTTCTTGCTGTATCTCCCGTTTGGTCTGACTGTCCCTTCAATTCACTTGTCGGTAGAATCCAAATATTCTTTATAGGAAAAACCCCAAGAAAGTGATATGAGATTACATATTATTAGAATGACTCTTGATACATAGAAAATTCTTCAAAATTTTTTATGTTAATATATCTATTTGATTTACTCTCTTCATCTGTGTCTGATTCTTGCGTACCTCCCCACCTTGTGAAGCTGGAGGCAGGTACTAACTGTATCGTTATATCACTTTATGATGTAAATAAAAAATATAAAAAAAAAAAATTGCATGCTCTATCTGAATCACAAAAGAAAAAAAATTGGGTTCAGGGCCCCTTTAAACACAAGCCCTTAAACCTTTAGTTCCAAAGAAGGCATTTAGCAGAACTCATGGGTGGATTTGATCCCTCAACCTGCTGCTTTGTAGGCAGGCTTGCTAACCACTAAGCTAAGTTAGGATTTTCATAATAGATGGTCTGGTAGGGTTAATACCTATTACTGTTATGATTTTAGTCCAATTATGAACTAAACAATGTAAAACAGTTTATAACATTTACCTGCAAATGTTTTTTCATAAGGCTACAACTTGCCTACAACATCTAGGTTGCCAAAATAATTTGTTTTGTGCCTCTCCAAGCAAGTTAACCTCCAAGCTACAATGGAGTGCCATATTCTATGGCAATTTGCAGCATTTTGAAAACCAAGGTTGAAGATGTTTTTTTGTTAACCTCTCTAGGAGAAGTGGGGCAAACACAAATTGTTAAAGAAAAGCAAGAGTTTTTTAATGTCTCTTTAAGATTAAGAAAAGGAAATAGCATAAAACTTGCAAAACAAAAAAAAAAACAACTTTTGCGTGCACATTCAAGGAGCAGTAGCTGGATTCAAACCACAAACCTTCTGCTTGCAAGGTAGTTCAGCTAGCCATTATGCTACCAATGCTTGCTATAGAAAGCCAGTCAGGGCCAATATCCATTACCGGCGAGGCAATACCTAGACAACAAGCAGAAAGCTGCTGTGGAGCAGTGGTAAGGTCATGGGCTAGCAAGCACAAGACCAGCGGTTCGAATCCACCCTATGACGTCTGCTTAAACTGGTCTGGTCTGTAATATAACACCTTACCCCAGACCACCCCCTAAAATCCTGGTTAAACAATATATAGCTGTAGTGGGATCTGGGGAAATACCATAAAATGGAAATTAATCTGAATAAGATTGGGGAGGGTCTTAATGGAAAATATAGAGGGGGGAGAGTTTGAGGAGGAACAATAGAAAATGGGAGGAATATGGAGGAGGAGGAGAAAACATGGGATATGGGTGAATAATGAAGGAGGGAGAAATAGGTGAATGATTGGGTGAATAATGGAGGAGGGAGAAATAGGAGTGAGAGGAGACTGGATGGATGGTGAGAGGGCGCAGACTAGATTGGGTAGAAGGGGTAAGGAAAATGGGAGGGGGCTGGGTAAGGTAAAACAGGAAGGAGGGGGAAGGGGAGGAGCCTGGGACAAATAGAGGGAGGGATTAGGAGGATAGTGGAGGAGGAAGAAATAGGAGTCGGATGGTATGGTGAAAAAGAGCAGGCTTAGAGGAGGAGGAGCCTTAGGAAAAGGTGAGGCTCAGGAGAGGGAAAATAGGAAGGGGTGGAGCCTAGGGTAAAATGGGAAAAGGAGGGCTCTAAAGGAGGTGGGAGCAGTTTGGGGAAAAATATTTGGAGGGGGGAGACTGGATGAAGCCATCATGGTGCTTTTAGTCTGGGACAGGTGCTGAAGGCTTCTTTCTTTTACTTTTTTTACTGTGATACCTGCGCTTAAAGCACTTGTAACCGGGATGACCCTGTATTGATTTTGTGTGCCATAATCTCTGGGGACATGCTAAAAGATGTCTGCTGATGTCATTCTAAGTCTTGATTATTCTTATTGAAGTTCTGGCAATCATGTATCAATGTTATCTATATGAACCACATGAACTAATGCCCTCTAGTGGTCAAAATGCATTCAGATTAGAGGCAATCTTCAAGGTCGAAGAAATTAGCATATGAACCTCCTAGGTTTAGCTTTAAACTAATAATACCAAGAGAACAAAGCAAAATTGGTGATAAAAGTAAATTGGAAAGTTGTTTAAAATTACATTCCCTATTAAAATCATGAACTTTTTTTGGACTTGACTGTCCCTTTAAGGACTGATTTGTTGGCTACTTACCTCTGGAAGAGAGCATTTGACTATTCTTTTGCCTGCTCCCTTTGCTGTGATGTCTGGTTACTGACAGATACCCTGGTATTGAACTTGAAGAGACATGAAACCCACACTTTTTCGTAACTTTTTTTAATTTTTGTTTCAGATAGAGCATACAATTTTAAACAGCTTTCAGGTTTGTATCTGTCCACAAATGTGCTTCATTCTCTTGGTATCCTTTGTTGAACCTGCAGCAGTGATCTATTGGGAGTTAGCTGAACACAAGTTGCGAAAAATAGGATGGGGCAAAGGAACTGTGAGAAAAAGTAGGAGCTGGAGGAGACTGGGGAAACAAATAGGAGTTCGAGGGACAGGAATCGGGTTGGTAAAAATAAGAGGGGGAGGAGACTGGGTGGGAAAAAAAGTAGGAGCTGGAGGGGGAGGGATCTGGATGGGAATAAATAGGGGAGGTGGGGTTCAAATGTTTAAAAAATAAATAAAAACGGATGTAGATCAATAGGGGAGGGATCTGGATGAAGAAAAGGGTGTAGAGGGGGTGGGAAACATAGGATGTGGAACTGGGGGAGGGTCTGAGGAGGAGGGGTCTGTTTGAGTAACTAGGATATTGAGGGGAGGCCAGGTCTCTATTTGGAAAAACATAGGATATGGGTGAGGGGAGAGGGGTCTGGATGTGGAGAGGTGGCAGAAACAGATTGGGAGAGGAGTGAAATCTATGATGGAAGACCAGATGGTAGCAATAGGGTACGTAGGCATGCTGGATACGTAGTATCTGCCACATTATTTAGGAAGAGGATGTGTTGTCAGAGATGGAGTGTTATGTAAAATGGGGATAGGGAGGTTCCTGGGATATTTAGAATGGGGTGTGGGGTGTAGGGAGAGTATGGTTGTGAAGGAGGATCTGCAAGAGGAAAGAGAGGCTGGAAGGAATGTGTAAAAAGTAAGATCAGAATGTACCTGGCATATTTAGAATGGGCTTTGGGACACACGGATGTGGAAGGGACATGGATGTGGGGCAAGATCTGACTTACAACAGAGTTTAGGTGATGGGGTAAAATGTGGGATCTAGTGAGGTAAAAGGGAAATCTATCGATATATTGATTGGTTCCCGTATTATTAGAAGCTTAGGCCCCTGCTTACATGAATTGGTTGACATTGCCCTTTTCTGAGGAATTAGTGAAAGAATGTTAATGGGTGCAAGATACAGATTCAGTGACATTATGGCATTTGTTCCTGTGACTATGTGTATGTGTTTCTCTCGCCACAAGTCAAAGGAAAGGAGCGTAAGGCCTATCAATGATATAGTTTTTATTATAGCTAAATAAACGACTTTGGACGGCGAAGCTAGGCTGCTCTGTAAGCCTTAAAAGCAAACGTTCTGGGGCACGATAAAGTTAGTGTCTCTCCTTGCACTGCTAAAGACTTACAACAGATGTATTTCACCTTGCTCACTGCTTTTATGGGCATAGGATCAAGGGTTAACATGTGCAAATGTTGGGAACACAAGGTATCTCTCAGACAGCAAATACCCCATATGATTTCATAGGACCCAAAGAACAAAACCTATACCCTTTGTAAAGATATCATGAAAGCTGCTGCCGCTGCAGGGGAGGTAGGAAGTTCATTAGATCTCAAGGAGAAGAGGAACAGATGGCATAACAGACTTCCCGTGCTGAATTTGCTCCCACCTTTCGGTGGTACAGAAGTAGCTCTGGGTTAATCTGATATGCAGGTGCATATGCAAGGTCGTTTTCAGAACAACTTATCTCCTGGCTTGCTTTAAGGAAATAAAATAGGTGAGAATTTTGCAAAACAACATTTATTTTTATCCCCCTCACTACGGCCACGTACCCTTCCAGGGCTTTACGAGTGCGGATCTCAGGCAGTGAGGCACGCAGAAACAGTGCAGTGTTATCACTGTCAGCGAGAGCTGTGCTTTTTGCAGCCCTGGAAGTGCCGCCAGACATTGTTAGGGGGCTAAGCTAGCCACGAGCCGCAAGGTGTTGCTATGCTGGTTAAAGACAGGGCCAGTACCCATTCTTTTTATCATTTTAGTTCATTGATCCAAGAAACAGTGTAAAGAATTAAAGAGATGAATTGCTTTAAGAAAATAAAATGGAATCAAATATGCAAAACAAACGTTTCTTTGGAAAGCTATCTGTAATATCTTAGCAGAAAGACACAGAAAAGGCAAGGTGTTGTAGCTGGATTGTAAATCTTAACCAAACAAGAACGCTATGCTAACTACTAGACCACAATGGTATGCTCCGCTGGTATCTTACTTGGAAAGTGAACACAAGTATATAAGCAATAAAGACATGACTTCTGCTAAAGAAACAAAATAGAATAGAGGAGTTGGCAAAACAAGACAACATTTTTTTTTTATCTAGACTGCAGGATATAAAGTTGTTCTAGAAGAGCGTGCAAATAAATAGAAGAGCAGTTTTAGTTAAAGGGATACTGAGCCCAAATTTTTTCTTTCGTGATTCAGATTAAAGAGCATGCAATTTTAAGCAACTTTCGAATTTACTACTATTATCAATTTTTCTTTGTTCTTTTGCTATCTTTATTTGAAAAAGAAAGTCGGGATCCCTGGACAGCACTTGTTTATTGGGGGATGAATTTATTCACCAATCAGCAAGAACAACCCAGGTTGTTCATCAAAACTGGGATGACATCTAGACTTACATTCTTGCTTTTCAAATAAAGATACCAAGAGAATGAAGAACATTTTGCAAATAGGAGTAAATTAGACAGTTGCTTAAAATTGCATGCTCTATCTGAATCACAAAAGAAACAAATTGGGTTCAGTGTTCCTTTCAAACACAAGCCCTTAAACTTTTAGTTCCAAAGAAGGAATTTAGCAGAGCCCATGGGTGGATTTGATCCCTCAACTTAAGCAGGCATGCTAACCACTAAGCTAACCTAGGGTTTTCATAACATTCCTGGTAGGATTAATACCTATTACTGTTATGATTTTAGTCCAATTATGAACTAAACAATGTAAAACAGGTTATAACATTTACCTGAAAATGTTTTTTCATAAGGCTACAACTTGCCTAGAACATCTAGGTTGCCAAAATAATTAGTTTTGTGTCTCTCCAGGCAAGTTAACCTCCAAGCTACAATGGAGTGCCATATTCTATGGCAATTTGCAGCATTTTGAAAACCAAGGTTGCAGATGTTTTTTTGTTAATCTCTCTAGGAGAAGTGGGGCAAACACAAATTGTTAAAGAAATGCAAGAGTTTTTTAATGTCTCTTTAAGAAAAGGAAATAGCATAAAACTTGCAAAACAAAAAAACAAACAACTTTTGAGTGCACATTCAAAGAGCAGTAGCTGGATTCAAACTACAAACCTTCTGCTTGCAAGGTAGGTCAGCTAGCCATTATGCTACCAATGGTGGCAATAGAAAGCCAGGCAGGGCCAATATCCATTATCAGAGAGGCAATACCTAGTCAACAAGCAGAAAGCTGCTGTGTAGCAGTGGTAAAGTCATGGGCTAGCAAGCACAAGGCCAGTGGATTGAATCCACCCTATGACGTCTAATTAAACTGGTCTGGTGTTTAATATAACACCCTACCTCAGACCACCCCTAAAATCCTGGTTAAACAATATATAGCTGTAATGGGATCTGGGGAAATATCATAAAATGGAAATTAATCTGGATAAGATTGGGGAGGGGCTTAATGGGAAATATATAGAGCGGGGGATAGAGTTTGAGGAGGAAAAATAGAAAGGGGAGGAATATGGAGGAGGAGGAGAAAACATGGGATATGGAAGGTGAGTGATTGGGTGAATAATGGAGGAGGGAGAAATAGGTGAATGATTGGGTGAATAATGGAGGAGGGAGAAATAGGAGTGGAAAGAGACTGGATGGGTTGGTGAGAGGGCGCAGACTAGATTGGGCAGGAGGGATCTGGTAAGGTAAAATGGGGAGGGGAAGGGGAGGAGCCTGGGAAGAAGGAGGGATTAGGAGGATACTGGAGGAGGAAGAAATAGGATTTGGATGGGATGGTGAAAAAGAGCAGGTGCAGGGCTTAGAGGAGGAGTAGCCTTAGGAAAAGGTGAGGCTCAGGAGAGGGAAAATAGGAAGGGGAGGAGCCTGGGGGAAAATAGGAAGGGGGGGAGCCTGGGGTAAAAAAGGAGGGATCTAAAGGAGGCGGGAGCAGTTTGGGGAAAGATAGTTGGAGGGGGAGACTGGATGAAGCCATCATGGTGCTTTTAGAGTGCGACAGGTGCTGAAGGCTTCTTTCTTTTAATTTTTTTACTGTGATACCTGCGCTTAAGGAAGGTAAGGAAAATGGGAGGGGGCTGGGTAAGGTGAAGGAGGGGGAGGAGCATGGGGGAAGGGGTGGAGCTTGGGAAGAATGAGGGATTATTAGTATGGGGAAAAATTGTGGGAGGGATTCGGAGGAAGAAATAGGAGTTGGATGGGATGGTGAAAAAGAGCAGGCACTGGGCTTAGAGGAGGAGGAGCCTTAGGAAAAGGTGAGGCTCCAGAGAGGGAAAATAGGAAGGGGATGAGCCTGTGGGAAAATAGGAAGGGGAGGAGCCTGGGGGGAAATGAAGGATCTAAAGGAGGTGGAAGCAGTTTGGGGAAAAATAGTTGGAGTGGGGAGACTGGATGAAGCCATCATGGTGCTTATAGAGTGGGACAGGTGCTGCAGGCTTCTTTTTTTTTACTGTGATACCTGAGCTTAAAGTAGCACCACTTGTAACCGGGATGACCCTCTATTGATTTTGTGTGCCATAACCTCTGGGGACATGCTAAAAGGTGTCTGCTGATGTCATTTTAAGTCTTGGTTATTCTTATTGAAGTTCTGGCGTTCATGTATCAATGTTATCTATATGAATCACATGAAATAATTCCCTCTAGTGGTCAAAATGCATTCAGATTAGATGCAATCTTCAAGGTTGAAGAAATTAGCATATGAACCTCCTAGGTTTAGCTTTCAACTAATAATACCTAAAGAGTAAAGCAAAATTGGTGATAAAAGTAAATTGGAAAGTTGTTTAAAATTACAATCCCTATTAAAATCATGAACTTTTTTTGGACTTGACTGTCCCTTTAAGGACTAATTTATTGGCTACTTACCTCTGGAAGAGAACATTTGACTATTCTTTTGCCTGCTCCCTTTGCTGTGACGTCTGGTTCCTGACAGATACCCTGGTATTGAACTTGAAGAGACATGAAACCCACACTTTTTCGTAACTTTTTTTTATTTTTGTTTCAGATAGAGCATACAATTTTAAACAGCTTTCAGGTTTGTAAAATAGGAGGGGGAGGGGTCTGAATGGGAAATAATGAACTTGGATCTTGAGGGGGAGGTGGCAGAAACAGATTGGTAGAGGAGGGAAATCTGTGATGGAAGACCAGATGGTAGCAATAGGGTACGTAGGCATGCTGGATAGGTAGTATCTGCCACATTATTTAGGAAGAGGATTTGTTATCAAAGATGGAGCATTATGTAAAATGGGGATAGGGAGGTTCCTGGGATATTTAGAATGGGGTGTGGGGTGTAGGGAGAGTATGGTTGTGAAGGAGGATCTGCAAGAGGAAAGAGAGGCTGGTAGGAATGTGTAAAAAGTAAGATCAGAATGTACCTGGCATATTTAGAATGGGCTTTGGGACACAGAGATGTGGAAGGGATCTGGATGTGCGGCAAGATCTGACTTACAACAGAGTTTAAGTGATGGGGTAAAATGTGGGATCTAGTGAGGTAAAAGGGAATTCTATTGATATATTGATTGGTTCCCGTATTATTAGAGGCTTAGGCCCCTGCTTACATGAATTGGCTGACATTGCCCTTTTCTGAGGAATTAGTGAAAGAATGTTGATGGGTAGTGATGTCGCGAACAGTTTGCCGGAGAACAGTTCCCGGCGATCTTAGCTTGTTCGCGTTCGCAGCGGCGGGTGAACATATGCGATGTTCGATCCGCCCCCATTTCATCATCATTGAGTAAACTTTGACCCTGTATCTCACAGTCTGCAGACACATTACAGCCAATCAGCAGCAGACACTCCCTCCCAGTCCCTCCCAGCTCCTGGGCAGCAGCCATTTTAGATTCATTCTGATCCTGCATTCTTAGTGAGAGCAGTGATAGTGCTGCTGCTGCTGATTTTTTAGGGAAATTGATAGCTAGGCTAGTGTATTCAGTGTCCACTACAGTCCTGAAGGACTCATCTGATCTCTGCTGTAAGGACAGCA
Source organism: Bombina bombina (assembly GCF_027579735.1). Taxonomy (NCBI): domain Eukaryota; kingdom Metazoa; phylum Chordata; class Amphibia; order Anura; family Bombinatoridae; genus Bombina; species Bombina bombina. The sequence goes on from NC_069504.1 coordinate 873,734,883, forward strand.
CCCCAAAAAGCCCTTTTTAGGGCTAGAACTTCAGTGGGTTTTTTGGGGGTTTTTTTGTAATCTAATTGCATTTGCCTGCCTCTCAGCCTGTGTGTGAGGCTCACAGCATATACTGTGCATACTTGCTCACTGCCACCACTCATATCTGGTGTAACATTAGTGTAAATTTAAAAAAAAAAAAACTTTTACATCAGTTTGCTAGTGTAATCTAATTTCAGTTGCCAGCAGGCCTGTGTATTAGGCTCACAGCATATACTGTGCCTAATTGCTCTGTGCCACCACTCATATCTGTTGTAACATTAGTGCAAATTGTTTTTAAAAAAACTTTTACATAAGTCTGCTAGTGTTATTTAACTTTAGTTGCCAGGCGAGCCTGCCACTAGTGCCAGCCTGTGTATCAGGCTCACAGCATACACTGTGCCTAATTGCTCCTTGCCACCGCTCATATCTGGTGTAACATTAGTGTAATTTTTAAAAAAAAAAAAACTTTTACATCAGTCTGCTAGTGTAATCTAATTTCAGTTGCCAGGCCAGCCTGCCACTGCCAGCCTCAGTGCCACCACTCATATCCGGTGTAACATTAGTGTAAATTTTTTTAAAAAAAACCTTTTACATCAGTCTGCTAGTGTTATTTAATTTTAGTTGCCAGGCCAGCCTGCCACTAGTGCCAGCCTGTGTGTCAGACTCACAGCATATACTGTGCCTACTTCCATCCTCAGAGCCACCACTCATATCTGTTGTAACATTAGTGTAACTTTTTTTTAAAAAAAAAAAGCTTTTACATCAGTCTGCTAGTGTTATTTAATTTTAGTTGCCAGGCCAGCCTGCCACTAGTGCCAGCCTGTGTGTCAGGCTCACAGCATATACTGTGCCTACTTCCATCCTCATTGCCACCACTCATATCTGTTGTAACATTAGTGTAAATTAAAAAAAAAAAAAACTTTTACATCAGTCTGCTAGTGTTATTTAATTTTTTTTTTTTAAATGTTTTTATTGGTTTTTAGACAAAAGAAAATCTTGACAATTACAGACTCCACATTCTGTAGGTAGTTTGCCTACCCAAAAAACAATATTCCATCAAAATACAGGATCACAATATAGTGCAGTGAAGTGTACCTAACTTCACTGGATCTCATTCCATATTTACATTGTTACCAAATCCTGGCGACTCTAGGACCCGAGAGAGGAGAAAAAAAAAGAAAAAAAAAAACCAAAGAGGAAAGGGGGCAATAAATCCCCCTCTCACCGACACCTTAATCAAATGACCATGTTCTTGGGAACCCTCCTGCCTGTATCTGCTGCAGGAACCACTCAAACTTCTTAAAGACTACCACTATTTGCCTTTGAATGGTTAAGGGGAGAGATAGAATAATCAATTTCCATTTGGTAAAAAATTGCCGTAATTGTTTATTTTTGCTGATTTTTATATTGTGCTGATCCAATATTATTTGATACTGGGCTTTCCTACAAAATTCAGACAACTTAAGGTCACACCCACTCTTCCAGTTAGTGAAGATCACATTTCTCCCTACTAATATCATTGTGTTCAGGAATTTGTGGTTAATTCCAGGTTTACTATTGTTATATTGAAATAGAAAAAATACCTCAAGCTGTGAGAACTACGCCTGGACTCCCATGACCTTATTACACCAGTAATTAACTTTGTTCCAGAATTGCCTAACTTTAGAACACTTCCACAAGCAGTGAGTTAAATCTGCCCTTTCTTGTCTACATTTGGGGCACTCCCCTGATGCTATATTACCACTCCATATAGATACTCGGGCAGGGGAGAAATATGCCATATTCAGTAGTTTAATATGGGATTCCCACCAGGTAACTGAAATCGTTGCTTTCATTGTTAACCTAACACTGGTGGTAATCCACTCTTTTTCTACTAGTGGTAACACCTTATCCCATTTCCCAAGTAATCTGTTCGTATGAATTTCCCCTTGGGTGTTAATTAAAATTTTATATACTTGTGAAATTCTGTTGACCCCATCAGTGTAGGATTGAATTACTCTACCTAATTCCCCCCTTTCTAGTTCCATCCCCATTTCAGTTCTTAAATTCACAATCCAGTGACATACTTGTAGGCAGGAATAAAAGGATGACCTTGCTAGATTATATTTACCTTTCAACTCCTCAAAAGATCTTACTACCAGCTTATTTTCCTGACATAATTGGCCCAGAGAATGTAGGCCAGCTTGCGCCCATATAGAGAAGACCGACCTATTTAACCCTGGCGAAAAGCTTGGATTTCCTATTAGTGGAAGAAAAACCAACTTGCGAAAATTAATCTTAGTTCCTATGCACACTTTCTGCCACGTCCTAACAACATCTTTAATGGTGAAATATTGTGTTATATTAGCCGGCAATTTTATCACTGGGTTATGTAAAATTGCTTTTAGATTAAAAGGGGAAATTAAATGCGACTCCAGGTCATACAGTGTAATGTATCCTTTCTCAGTAATCCAGACTAACGCAAATTTACACACAGCTGCATAATTGTAAATTCTAATATTTGGGCATGAGAGCCCTCCACAGTGTTTTGGGAGTGTTAAGGTTGCGAATGCTATTCGTGGCTTTTTCCCTCGCCAGATAAAATTATTAGAAGCCCTCTGTAGCGTAAGAATGTCTTTATTATATAGTAGCAATGGAAAATTTTGAAGGAAATATAACAATTTAGGAAATATGATAGCTTTTATAAGCATAATTCTAGCCGAGATGCTCAGTGGTAAATTGGACCAAATTTGAACTTTTTCTTGTATTTCTTTAATACATTTAGGAAAGTTCAGTCTATGCCACTCCCTAGGATTTCTACTCAAGCTTATACCCAAATATTGTATATACAAAGTTTCATGGAACGGGTGGGTTATTACCTGGGCTGGTTTATATATCCATAATAATTCCGATTTGTCGTTATTAATCCTGTAGCCCGAGAAGGATCCAAACAGCTTAAATATGGATAGAACTTGTGGTATGGACTGGGCTGTACTGCTTAGAAATAGTAAAAGATCGTCCGCAAAGAGTGAGAGCACCATATCCTGAGGGCCTATTCTAATCCCTTTCAACTCCTGTCTTAAATAAATTGCCAGAGGTTCTAGGGACAAATTAAATGTAATGGGGATAACGGGCAGCCCTGTCGTGTCCCTCGCCCCAAAGGGAATCTATCTGATGCTTCGCCATTTACTATGATTGCTGATAGTGGATTTTTATAAATTCTCTGTATGAACTGATGGAATACCCATGTCAGTCCAAATCTCTCTAATGACTTGAAAAGGTGATCCCACCCAATCGAGTCGAACGCCTTTTCGGCGTCGACTGTGAGAATTGCAAGGTCGGGTTTGGAGTGTGCTGTCTTATAAGCTTTATTTGCAAAATAATCCAAGACCAGCTGTACTCTTCATATATTTTTGACTGGATTACGTCCTGTCATAAATCCTGACTGGTCTGGATGTATAATGTAGTGCAGACATTTTTTAAGACGGTTAGAGATAATAGCCGTCAGCAATTTATAGTCCTGATTTAGGAGGGAAATAGGTCTATATGATGAAGGGGAACTAGGATCTTTTCCCTTCTTTAAAATCAGAACTACATTTGAAGCTGTAAACAATGAAGATTGTAATTTATTCCCAATAAAATAATCATTAAATAGCACATGTAGAAGGGGGAGAATTTGTTCTTGCAAGAGTTTATAGAATTCGGCTGGCAAATCATCCGGTCCTGGGGATTTGCCTCCTTTGAGGTTGGTTATAGCATCTGATATCTCTTTTATTGTGATTGGTTCGTTCAACATTTGTAAATCTTGTTTTGAGAACTGGGGTAATTCAATCTTCTGCCAAAACTTCTCTTTATTGTCTTGTTCTATTACACTAGGGGAATATACCTTTTGGTAGTAATCTAAAAAGACTTGTCTTATTTCTGATTCTGAACTCTTGTTAAATCTCATATTCTGATAGTCAATAACTGAGATAAAGTTTTTCTGTTGTCTAATTTTTGTAATTTTAGCTAATATTTTTGCCGAAATGCCCTGACTCCCCGCGAAAAAAGCTTTGTGCTTCTGGTCCTCTTCTACCATCTTTTGTTTATCTTTTGTTTAAGAAAGAGATCACATTCCCCTCTAACCTTTCTGTATTTATTCCAATTAAGTATTGATGTATCCTGAATATAGCGCGTATATGCATTTTTGAGTGTGTTGGCTAGTTGTTCCTCTCTCCATCCTAATTAGGTATGCTTTTATTTCACCTCTATGGACCGCCTTTGCGGTTTCCCAGAGGATTTCAGGTTTATTCAGATAATCTTTGTTATGGTTAAGAAACTCTCTCCATCTTTCTTGCAGCCACGACCTAAATTTAATATTCTGGTCAAGATATTGTGGAAAAAAGAAGCGTGCATTACTACACCGATTTTATGTCGGACTTCATCAATTGGCTAGAAACTAAAAAAAAGTCTATCCTGGAGAAGGATCTGAATGACCTGGAATCGCACGTATACCCCCTCTGATCTGGATGTTGAAATCGCCAGACATCCTTAAGTGCCAGCTTCTGACAGAACTTGTGTAGTATCTTAGTTTCCCTAATCTTTTTGTCCGTCGACAAGATATGTGAGAAAGTCATGTTGTAATCGCCAACTACTATTATGTTAATTTCCGTTTAATAGGTGAGGAGATCCCTCCTATATTCCAGGATAATATATTAAGTTTGTTCATCTCTATTTATCAGGTCATTTGTTAGGTTGCGGCGAGAGAGGGGAGTGAAAGAAAGAAAGAAGAAAAAATAAAAAATAAAAATAAATAGGAAAGAATAAATTATACATGTAGGGAGGTCCTGAGTCCCAGCAGCCAAATTAATAATGCAGCAATACCTGAACTTATCATTCAAGTGTCTAATAAAATTAACATATCTCAATGTTTGTTGGGGGCCTGTGCTCCCCCAACACTACTAAACAAAATTCCCTTCCCATTTTTCAGCATGGATGAAAAAATAAACAAAGAAAATAAAAGGAAAAAACAGACATCAAAACACCATAAACATGAAAGAAACAGCATTCTCAACATTAAAACTAACATCATTCCAGTAGTTACACATTTCCGCCTAAGGCGCCTGATAACATTACTGTACCCCATTCTTTTGACAGTAGGCCTTAATTTCTTCAACTTTCGAAAATGTAAGTATGGCGCCATCCTTCTCCAGCACAATTTTAGCCGGATACAACAATCTAGCCTTCAAGTTGGCATTAATAAGCCTGGAGCAGTATGGCGCCATTTCCCTCCGCTTTGTTTGTGTTTCTATCGAAAAATCCTGAAACAATAATAATCTCGTCTGGCCTACCTTAATTCCATTGTTCTTACGATACAATCTTAGATTGTGAAACTTATCTTGGAAGTTTACAAATTTTATTATTACTGGTCTGGGTTTATATACAACATCAGATTTGTCACGTACTGGCCCTAATCTGTGTGCTCTTTCTACTGGGATCACTAAATTTTCTATGTGACTGCCAACCATTTGCGGGAGTGTGGTAGAGGCAAATTTTAAAAGATCGGAATATTCTGCTGTTTCGGGGAGCCCAATAACCCTAAGGTTATTGCGCCGCGACCTATCCTCCAAATCCTCTAACTTAGCTTGTAATATATGTAGGGTCTTGTCTTGTGTCTCATTTATCTGTTCCTGAGTGGAGAGTTTATCCTCCATGTCAGAAACTCTCGTTTCCAATTCCAGGAGTCTAGGGGAAAATTGCTTGACTTCTGGCGATAAGTTACTTATTTCTTGTTTCAGGACATCAAACTGAGGCATTAACAGCTCAGATATTTGGTGTAATAGTGTTGCAGTATCAATACTACTCAGACTTAAGTCGCTGCAGGCCTCCGGCTCACTGTGCTTGGTCCTTTTGTCCTTCTGTTTGGGTGGCATCGCTGGTGAATTGGATTTAGAGTGGGACATATATTTGTCTATGAGTAAGGGAGCAAAAGAGCTTTGTTCCAGTTAGGTGTGATAAAAAAAATAAATGAATCCAATTGAAGTGAGTCTGTGGTAGTGTAAAGAATCAAGAAAGTGAATAGGGAGTGAGAATAGTGAGGATAGGGGTGAGGGGAGATGGGGAAACCCAAGAAGAGGGGGAGGAAAACACAAGAAGACCCCCACAAACCAACCCTAGTGACTAAGTAAGTGAAATTTATCGCGTCACCACCCAAAATCGGGAACTAAATTTCGGGACCACCTGAAACAGTTGGTCTGGATACCCCAGAGAATTTGTCTGCGGCCTCTAGCTAAGTATTTAGCTTTGGCAGCAGAGCCTCAGAAAACTGCTCTTAAGATATTAGGTTATGCTATACCCTGCGGATAGTGGGCCTAAAACTTCTGTACACTTGTTCTAAGTGTCAATGGACTGAAGCCTTTTAATTTGTAGCAAACTAGAGGAGTCAAAAACCACCTAGGCAATTCACAGTCTTATTTAAAGAATTATCTGGGAGAAGACACCAGGAATGCCCTATTTAAGTAACAAGACACCCTATCCAGATTAATATACTCAGGCTCAAGGCCTATGGCCGTTTAACCTCTGGCTATACAACCTGCTGGCATCAAGTACAGACAACTTTTTTAACTTGGTCCTTAAACCGGTATAGGGAATTTTCTCATTGCATATTTAAACTCACATTAGATATTCATATCCCTAATGAGTACACACTGAAAACAACCAGATGCAGATATTCCACACCTGTAAAGCCTATAAAGAGTTAAATTATATTCACACCAGCTGCCTGCGGTATCTTCTATAATAATCGGCATTAAATACAGATATAATATGTACAATTAGATGGCAATCAGTCCAAATGTAAATGGCATCCACTAAAATTCATCTGATAGACATAGACCTACAAAGTATGATACTTGGACTCACGCCCTAATCCTGGCCAGATATTGGCCCACTGATAGAAAGGTGACCTGTCTCTGAATCAAGAATTACTTCTCCTAGTGGCTAGATATGCCAGGGTATGCCAATGTCCCTTTTCCTGGCGGGCTTAAGAGGAGCCTGTGACTCCCAGCTCTCTGCAATGAAGAAATTGCTTTCCCAGCTCCTGGTAAGGCTTGCCCAGTCTGTGCCGGCCCAGGGTACTCTAATATGTAGTAGGAAGAAGCCCTCAAAAGTCCCCACTGTAGCTCTAGGCCCGACAATCTGATAGATATAATCCTCAGTGTAGGCTTGATGTAACTCTAGACCAGGAAATATTCTGGGCCTCCTTATCCTAGATACCAGGCTAGGATTTGATTGTAGTAGTTTAAATTGCCCAGAGTCTATGTTGGGGAAATATTATCCTCTCTGGGGCTCAAGTGCACCATTCAGCTGGCCTAGAGATTTTTTAACCCAAACAGTTGAGTGCTAGCAGCCACCCCTCTTCTTACTAGGTACAATGAATTTTTAAAGAAGATTTCAATTGCACCAACCCTCTAGGCTCCGCAAAGTTTATAGACCCCAAATATCACAGTTGGGCTAAAACATATGTATCACTCACGTATCTTGCAGCCACCTGTCCTTGGGTGTCCTTTATTTCCCCTGGTTATGTGAAGAGTTGCCCGCCTGCCTGAACAACTTGTTGCTCTCCTACCTTGGAGAGAATAGCTAGCGGCATCTGGAATAGGCAGTCCCCGGGTACTTGGTTCATCATATCAGCCGCTAATCCATTACTCAGCCAGCCTGTATTAGATGGACTATCGAACAGGGGTCCATAAAATTACAAAATTGTATTAAATATTTAATGCCTTCCGCGGCAGTTATATGTGCTTTCTGTTGTATTGGCTTCATCTGCAGCTCCTAGTAGGGCCGATGTGGTATTGCTTACTGCCCACTTCTGCACAGCCTCAGCAGTGGTGGTTGTAGTGGGCCAACGCCGACCGGTTTCTCTACCGCAGACTCACCAGATATCGCCACTTAGTGCACCGGCCTGCTGTACATCTGTGTACAAATGTGCTGCCTTCCATGGGGATACTACGTGCCTTTTATTCAGGTAACGGCTCCTGCCGCCCCTAGCGAGGCCCCTCCGGTGAACTTCGCCGCGGCTATGGTGTGTGCCGTCTGCTCTGTTGGCATCTCCTGCTGCTCTTAATGAGGCCACTCCGATGTCTCTTGCTGTTCGCTCCTACCCAGCCTCAGCAATATTAATTGTAGACAGCCAACGCCAACCGGCTTCTCGGTCATGCGCTCACCAGGTGGAGCCACTCAGTACATCTGCCCGATACAGCATCTGTTCCTCCGGGCTCTATGCGGGGTGGGTATTCTTATAAAGCTCCTCTGTAGTCATCGGCTCTCCTTAGACAGATGCAATCATGTGAAGCGTTAGCTGCAGCAAAAGGCTCAAATTCTGTTGGAAGCTGATCTTTAATTTTTCCTTTCAAGTCAGGTGCTGTGCCCTAGCCGACAGAGCCTCTAGGCGAAGCGTTAGGCTTCTCAGCGGCCACTGTTGTAATCCGAACCAGAAGTTTTCGGGTCAAGGATTCTGAACACCTGGAGTCAGTGTAAACCTGCTCTTTCCCTTAGAGCACAGAGCTAGCGTGTCCTCTGCTAGCTCCTCCCTGAGCTGCAGCTGCACAGGCCAGCCTGTGTGTCAGGCTCACAGCATATACTGTGCCTACTTCCATCCTCATTGCCACCACTCATATCTGTTGTAACATTAGTGTAAATTTAAAAAAAAAAAACTTTTACATCAGTCTGCCAGTGTTATTTAATTTTAGTTGCCAGGCCAGCCTGCCACTAGTGCCAGCCTGTGTGTCAGGCTCACAGCATATACTGTGCCTACTTCCATCCTCAGTGCCACCTCTCATATCTGTTGTAACATTAGTGTAACTTTTTTTAAAAAAACTTTTACATAAGTCTGCTAGTGTTATTTAATTTTAGTTGCCAGGCCAGCCTGCCATTAGTGCCAGCCTGTGTGTCAGGCTCCCAGCATATACTGTGCCTACTTCCATCCTCAGTGCCACCACTCATATCTGGTGTAACATTAGTGTAACTTTTTTAAAAAAAAACGTTTACATCAGTCTGCTAGTGTTATTTAATTTTAGTTGCCAGGCCAGCCTGCCATTAGTGCCAGCCTGTGTGTCAGGCTCACAGCATATACTGTGCCTACTTCCATCCTCAGTGCCACCACTCATATCTGTTGTAACATTAGTGTAAATTTTTTAAAAAAAACTTTTACATCAGTCTGCTAGTGTTATTTAATTTTAGTTGCCAGGCCAGCCTGCCACTAGTGCCAGCCTGTGTGTCAGGCTCACAGCATATACTGTGCCTACTTCCATCCTCAGTGCCACCACTCATATCTGTTGTAACATTAGTGTAAATTTTTTTTTAAAAAAACTTTTACATCAGTCTGCTAGTGTTATTTAATTTTAGTTGCCAGGCCAGCCTGCCACTAGTGCCAGCCTGTGTGTCAGGCTCACAGCATATACTGTGCCTACTTCCATCCTCAGTGCCACCACTCATATCTGTTGTAACATTAGTGTAACTTTTTTTAAAAAAACTTTTACATAAGTCTGCTAGTGTTATTTAATTTTAGTTGCCAGGCCAGCCTGCCATTAGTGCCAGCCTGTGTGTCAGGCTCACAGCATATACTGTGCCTACTTCCATCCTCAGTGCCACCACTCATATCTGGTGTAACATTAGTGTAACTTTTTTTAAAAAAACTTTTACATAAGTCTGCTAGTGTTATTTAATTTTAGTTGCCAGACAAGCCTGCCACTAGTGCCAGCCTGTGTGTCAGGCTCACAGCATATACTGTGTCTACTTCCATCCTCAGTGCCACCACTCATATCTGTTGTAACATTAGTGTAAATTTTTTTAAAAAAACTTTTACATCAGTCTGCTAGTGTTATTTAATTTTAGTTGTCAGGCCAGCCTGCCACTAGTGCCAGCCTGTGTGTCAGGCTCACAGCATATACTGTGCCTACTTCCATCCTCAGTGCCACCACTCATATCTGTTGTAACATTAGTGTAAATTTTTTTTAAAAAAAACTTTTACATCAGTCTGCTAGTGTTATTTAATTTTAGTTGCCAGGCCAGCCTGCCACTAGTGCCAGCCTGTGTGTCAGGCTCACAGCATATACTGTGCCTACTTCCTCAGTGCCACCACTCATATCTATTGTAACATTAGTGTAACTTTTTTTTAAAAAAAAACTTTTACACCAGTCTGCTAGTGTTATTTAATTGCAGTTGCCTGCCTGCCAGCGTGTGTGCCAGGCCCACTTGCCAACTAGTGCCACCAATCATATTTGTTATAACAGTATTGTAAATATTTTTAAAAAAAACTTTTTTGACTGTGAAACATCAGTCTGCTAGTGCAATCTAATTGCAGTTGCAGTTGCCTGCCTGCCAGCGTGTGTGCCAGGCGCACTTGCCAACTAGTGCCACCAATCATATTTATTATAACAGTATTGTAAATATTTTTTTTTTTAAATTTGACTGTGAAACATCAGTCTGCTAGTGTAATCTAATTGAAGTTGCAGTTGCCTGCCTGCCAGCGTGTGTGCCAGGCGCACTTGCCAACTAGTGCCACCAATCATATTTGTTATAACAGTATTGTAAATATTTTTAAAAAAAACTTTTTTGACTGTGAAACATCAGTCTGCTAGTGCAATCTAATTGCAGTTGCCTGCCTGCCAGCGTGTGTGTCAGGCCCACTTGCCAAGTTAGTGGCACCACTCATATTTGTTGTAAAAGTAGTGTAAATATTTTTAAAAAAATTATTTGACTGTGAAACATTAGTCTGCTAGTGTAATCTAATTGCAGTTGCCTGCCTGCCAGCTTGTGTGCCAGGCCCATTTGCCAAGTTAGTGGCACCACTCATATTTGTTGTAACAGTAGTGTAAATATTTAAAAAAAAAACTTTTTTGACTGTGAAACATCAGTCAGCTAGTGTAATCTAATTGCAATTGCTTGCCTGCCAGCATGTGTGCCAGGCCCACTTGCCAACTAGTGCCACCAATCATATTTGTTATAAAAGTAGTGTAAATATTTTTTAAAAAAAATTTGACTGTGAAACATCAGTCTGCTAGTGTAATGTAATTGAAGTTGCCTGCCTGCCAGCGTGTGTGCCAGGCCCACTTGCCAAGTTAGTGGCACCACTCATATTTGTTGTAACAGTAGTGTAAATATTTAAAAAAAAAACTTTTTTGACTGTGAAACATCAGTCTGCTAGTGCAATCTTATTGCAGTTGCCTGCCTGCCAGCGTGTGTGCCAGGCCCACTTGCCAAGTTAGTGGCACCACTCATATTTGTTGTAACAGTAGTGTAAATATTTAAAAAAAAACTTTTTTGACTGTGAAACATCAGTCTGCTAGTGCAATCTTATTGCAGTTGCCTGCCTGCCAGCGTGTGTGCCAGGCCCACTTGCCAAGTTAGTGGCACCACTCATTTTTGTTGTAAAAGTAGTGTAAATATTTAAAAAAAAAATTTTGACTGTGAAACATCAGTCTGCTAGTGCAATCTAATTGCAGTTGCCTGCCTGCCAGCATGTGTGCCAGGCTCACTTGCCAACTTGTGCCACCAATCATATTTGTTATAACAGTATTGTAAATATTTTTTTAAAAAACTTTTTTGACTGTGAAACATCAGTCTGCTAGTGTAATCTAATTGCAGTTGCCTGCCTGCCAGCGTGTGTGCCAGGCCCACTTGCCAACTAGTGCCACCAATCATATTTGTTATAACAGTAGTGTAAATATTTTTTTAAAAAAAAATTTGACTGTGAAACATCAGTCTGCTAGTGTAATCTAATTGAAGTTGCCTGCCTGCCAGCGTATGTGCCAGGCCCATTTGCCAAGTTAGTGGCACCACTCATATTTGTTGTAACAGGAAATATTTAAAAAAAAAACTTTTTTGACTGTGAAACATCAGTCTGCTAGTGCAATCTAATTGCAGTTGCCTGCCTGCCTGCGTGTGTGCCAGGCCCACTTGCCAAGTTAGTGGCACCACTCATTTTTGTTGTTACAGTAGTGCAAATATTTAAAAAAAAACTTTTTTGACTGTGAAACATCAGTCTGCTAGTGTAATCTAATTGAAGTTGCCTGCCTGCCAGCTTGTGTGCCAGGCCCACTTGCCAAGTTAGTGGCACCACTCATATTTGTTGTAACAGTAGTGTAAATATTTAAAAAAAAAACTTTTTTGACTGTGAAACATCAGTCAGCTAGTGTAATCTAATTGCAGTTGCCTGCCTGCCAGCGTGTGTGCCAGGCCCACTTGCCAACTAGTGCCACCAATCATATTTGTTATAAAAGTAGTGTAAATATTTTTTTAAACATTTTTTTGACTGTGAAACATCAGTCTGCTAGTGTAATCTAATTGAAGTTGCCTGCCTGCCAGCGTGTGTGCCAGGCTCACTTGCCAAGTTAGTGGCACCACTCATATTTGTTGTAACAGTAGTGTAAATATTTTAAAAAAAAACTTTTTTGACTGTGAAACATCAGTCTGCTAGTGCAATCTAATTGCAGTTGGCTGCCTGCCAGCGTGTGTGCCAGTCCCACTTGCCAAGTTAGTGGCACCACTCATATTTGTTGTAACAGTAGTGTAAATATTTTTTAAAAAAACTTTTTTACTGTGAAACATCAGTCTGCTAGTGTAATCTTATTGCAGTTGCCTGCCTGCCAGCGGGTGTGCCAGGCCCACTTGCCAAGTTAGTGGCACCACTCATTTTTGTTGTAACAGTAGAGTAAATATTTTTAAAAAAAAATTTTTGACTGTGAAACATCAGTCTGCTAGTGCAATCTAATTGCAGTTGCCTGCCTGCCAGCGTGTGCGCCAGGCCAACTTACCAACTTGTGCCACCAATCATATATGTTATAACAGTATTGTAAATATTAAAAAAAAAAACTTTTTTGACTGTGAAACATCAGTCTGCTAGTGTAATCAAATTGCAGTTGCCTGCCTGCCAGCGTGTGTGCCAGGCCCACTTGCCAACTAGTGCTACCAATCATATTTGTTATAACAGTAGTGTAAATATTTTTTTTAATTTTTTTTGACTGTGAAACATCAGTCTGCTAGTGTAATCTAATTGCAGTTGCCTGCCTGCCAGCGTGTGTGCCAGGCCCACTTGCCAAGTTAGTGGCACCACTCATATTTGTTGTAACAGTAGTGTAAATATTTAAAAAAAAAACTTTTTTGACTGTGAAACATCAGTCAGCTAGTGTAATCTAATTGTAGTTGCCTGCCTGCCAGCGTGTGTGCCAGGCCCACTTGCCAACTAGTGCCACCAATCATATTTGTTATAAAAGTAGTGTAAATATTTTTTTTAAATTTTTTTTGACTGTGAATCAGTCTGCTAGTGTAATCTAATTGAAGTTGCCTGCCTGCCAGCGTGTGTGACAGGCTCACTTGCCAAGTTAGTGGCACCACTCATATTTGTTGTAACAGTAGTGTAAATATTTTAAAAAAAAACTTTTTTGACTGTGAAACATCAGTCTGCTAGTGCAATCTAATTGCAGTTGCCTGCCTGCCAGCGTGTGTGCCAGGCCCACTTGCCAAGTTAGTGGCACCACTCATATTTGTTGTAACAGTAGTGTAAATATTTTAAAAAAAAAACTTTTTTGACTGTGAAACATCAGTCTGCTAGTGTAATCTTATTGCAATTGCCTGCCTGCCAGCGTGTGTGTCAGGCCCACTTGCCAAGTTAGTGGCACCACTCATTTTTCTTGTAACAGTAGAGTAAATATTTAAAAAAAAAACTTTTTTGACTGTGAAACATCAGTCTGCTAGTGCAATCTAATTGCAGTTGCCTGCCTGCCAGCTTGTGTGCCAGGCCCACTTGCCAACTAGTGCCACCAATCATATTTGTTATAACAGTAGTGTAAATATATATTTTTTTTAAATTTGACTGTGAAACATCAGTCTGCTAGTGTAATCTAATTGAAGTTGCCTGCCTGCCAGCATGTGTGCCAGGCCCACTTGCCAAGTTAGTGGCACCACTCATATTTGTTGTAACAGTAGTGTAAATATTTAAAAAAAAAAACTTTTTTGACTGTGAAACATCAGTCTGCTAGTGTAATCTAATTGCAGTTGCCTGTCTGCCTGCCTGCGTGTGTGCCAGGCCCACTTGCCAACTAGTGCCACCAATCATATTTGTTATAACAGTATTGTAAATATTTTTTAAAAAAACTTTTTTGACTGTGAAACATCAGTCTGCTAGTGCAATCTAATTGCAGTTGCCTGCCTGCCAGCGTGTGTGCCAGGCCCACTTGTCAAGTTAGTGGTACCACTCATATTTGTTGTAACAGTAGTGTTAATCTTTTAAAAAAAAAATATTTGACCGTGAAACATCAGTCTGCTAGTGTAATCTTATTGCAATTGCCTGCCTGCCAGCGTGTGTGTCAGGCCCACTTGCCAAGTTAGTGGCACCACTCATTTTTCTTGTAACAGTAGAGTAAATATTTAAAAAAAAAACTTTTTTGACTGTGAAACATCAGTCTGCTAGTGCAATCTAATTGCAGTTGCCTGCCTGCCAGCGTGTGTGCCAGGCCCACTTGCCAACTTGTGCCACCAATCATATTTGTTATAACAGTATTGTAAATATTTAAAAAAAAAAAAACTTTTTTGACTGTGAAACATCAGTCTGCTAGTGTAGTCTAATTGCAGTTGCCTGCCTGCCTGCCAGCGTGTGTGCCAGGCCCACTTGCCAACTAGTGCTACCAATCATATTTGTTATAACAGTAGTGTAAATATTTTTTTAAAAATTTTTTGACTGTGAAACATCAGTCTGCTAGTGTAATCTAATTGAAGTGCCAGGCCCACTTGCCAACTTGTGTAATCTAATTGTGTGCCAGGCCCACTTGCCAACTTGTGCCACCAATCATATTTGTTATAACAGTAGTGTAAATATTTTTTTAAAAATTTTTTGACTGTGAAACATCAGTCTGCTAGTGTAATCTAATTGAAGTGCCAGGCCCACTTGCCAACTTGTGTAATCTAATTGTGTGCCAGGCCCACTTGCCAACTTGTGCCACCAATCATATTTGTTATAACAGTATTGTAAATATTTTAAAAAAAAAACTTTTTTGACTGTGAAACATCAGTCTGCTAGTGTAATCAAATTGCAGTTGCCTGCCTGCCAGCGTGTGTGCCAGGCCCACTTGCCAACTAGTGCTACCAATCATATTTGTTGTAACAGTAGTGTAAATATTTTTTTAAAAATGTTTTGACTGTGAAACATCAGTCTGCTAGTGTAATCTAATTGCAGTTGCCTGCCTGCCTGCCAGCGTGTGTGCCAGGCCCACTTGCCAAGTTAGTGGCACCACTCATATTTGTTGTAACAGTAGTGTAAATATTTTTAAAAAAAAAACTTTTTTGACTGTGAAACATCAGTCAGCTAGTGTAATCTAATTGCTGTTGCCTGCCTGCCAGCGTGTGTGCCAGGCCCACTTGCCAACTAGTGCCACTAATCATATTTGTTATAAAAGTAGTGTAAATATTTTTTTAAAAAATTTTTTGACTGTGAATCAGTCTGCTAGTGTAATATAATTGAAGTTGCCTGCCTGCCAGCGTGTGTGACAGGCTCACTTGCCAAGTTAGTGGCACCACTCATATTTGTTGTAACAGTAGTGTAAATATTTAAAAAAAAAACTTTTTTGACTGTGAAACATCAGTCTGCTAGTGCAATCTAATTGCAGTTGCCTGCCTGCCAGCGTGTGTGCCAGGCCCACTTGCCAAGTTAGTGGCACCACTCATATTTGTTGTAACAGTAGTGTAAATATTTAAAAAAAAAACTTTTTTGACTGTGAAACATCAGTCTGCTAGTGTAATCTAATTGCAGTTGCCTGCCTGCCAGCGTGTGTGCCAGGCCCACTTGCCAAGTTAGTGGCACCACTCATTTTTCTTGTAACAGTAGAGTAAATATTTAAAAAAAAAAACTTTTTTGACTGTGAAACATCAGTCTGCTAGTGTAATCTTATTGCAATTGCCTGCCTGCCAGCGTGTGTGCCAGGCCCACTTGCCAAGTTAGTGGCACCACTCATTTTTCTTGTAACAGTAGAGTAAATATTTAAAAAAAAAACTTTTTTGACTGTGAAACATCAGTCTGCTAGTGCAATCTAATTGCAGTTGCCTGCCTGCCAGCGTGTGTGCCAGGCCCACTTGCCAAGTTAGTGGCACCACTAATTTTTCTTGTAACAGTAGAGTAAATATTTAAAAAAAAAAACTTTTTTGACTGTGAAACATCAGTCTGCTAGTGTAATCTAATTGCAGTTGCCTGCCTGCCAGCGTGTGTGCCAGGCCCACTTGCCATCTAGTGCTACCAATCATATTTGTTATAACAGTAGTGTAAATATTTTTTTAAAAATGTTTTGACTGTGAAACATCAGTCTGCTAGTGTAATCTAATTGAAGTTTCCTGCCTGCCAGCGTGTGTGCCAGGCCCACTTGCCAAGTTAGTGGCACCACTCATATTTGTTGTAACAGTAGTGTAAATATTTTTTTAAAAAAACTTTTTGACTGTGAAACATCAGTCTGCTAGTGCAATATAATTGAAGTTTCCTGCCTGCCAGCGTGTGTGCCAGGCCCACTTGCCAAGTTAGTGGCACCTCTCATATTTGTTGTAACAGTAGTGTAAATATTTCAAAAAAAACTTTTTTGACTGTGAAACATCAGTCTGCTTGTGCAATCTAAATGCAGTTGCCTGCCTGCCAGCGTGTGTGCAAGGCCCACTTGCCAAGTTAGTGGCACCACTCATATTTGTTGTAACAGTAGGGTAAATATTTCAAAAAAAACTTTTTTGACTGTGAAACATCAGTCTGCTAGTGTAATCTTATTGCAGTTGCCTGCCTGCCAGTGTGTGTGCCAGGCCCACTTGCCAAGTTAATGGCACCACTCATTTTTGTTGTAACAGTAGTGTAAATATTTAAAAAAAACTTTTTTGACTGTGAAACATCAGTCTGCTAGTGCAATCTAATTGCAGTTGCCTGCCTGCCAGCGTGTGTGACAGGCCCACTTGCCAACTTGTGCCACCAATCATATTTGTTATAACAGTATTGTAAATATTTAAAAAAAAACTTTTTTGACTGTGAAACATCAGTCTGCTAGTGTAATCTAATTGCAGTTGCCTGCCTGCCAGCTTGTGTGCCAGGCCCACTTGCCAACTAGTGCCACCAATCATATTTGTTATAACAGTAGTGTAAATATATATTTTTTTTAAATTTGACTGTGAAACATCAGTCTGCTAGTGTAATCTAATTGAAGTTGCCTGCCTGCCAGCATGTGTGCCAGGCCCACTTGCCAAGTTAGTGGCACCACTCATATTTGTTGTAACAGTAGTGTAAATATTTAAAAAAAAAAACTTTTTTGACTGTGAAACATCAGTCTGCTAGTGTAATCTAATTGCAGTTGCCTGTCTGCCTGCCTGCGTGTGTGCCAGGCCCACTTGCCAACTAGTGCCACCAATCATATTTGTTATAACAGTATTGTAAATATTTTTTAAAAAAACTTTTTTGACTGTGAAACATCAGTCTGCTAGTGCAATCTAATTGCAGTTGCCTGCCTGCCAGCGTGTGTGCCAGGCCCACTTGTCAAGTTAGTGGTACCACTCATATTTGTTGTAACAGTAGTGTTAATCTTTTAAAAAAAAAATATTTGACCGTGAAACATCAGTCTGCTAGTGTAATCTAATTGAAGTTGCCTGCCTGCCAGCTTGTGTACCAGGCCCACTTGCCAAGTTAGTGGCACCACTCATATTTGTTGTAACAGTAGTGTAAATATTTAAAAAAAAATTATTTGACTGTGAAACAACAGTCTGCTAGTGTAATCTAATTGAAGTTGCCTGCCTGCCAGCTTGTGTGCCAGGCCCACTTGCCAAGTTAGTGGCACCACTCATATTTGTTGTAACAGTAGTGTAAATATTTTAAAAAAAAACTTTTTTGACTGTGAAACATCAGTCAGCTAGTGTAATCTAATTGCAGTTGCCTGCCGGCCAGCGTGTGTGCAATGCCCACTTGCCAACTAGTGCCACCAATCATATTTGTTATAACAGTAGTGTAAACATTTAAAAAAAAAACTTTTTTGACTCTGAAACATCAGTCTGCTAGTGTAATCTAATTGCAGTTGCCTGCCTGCCTGCCTGCCTGCCTGCCTGCCTGCCAGCATGTGTGCCAGGCCCACTTGCAAAGTTAGTGGCACTACTCATATTTGTTGTAACAGTAGTGTAAATATTTTAAAAAAAAACTTTTTTGACTGTGAAACATCAGTTTGCTAGTGCAATCTAATTGCAGTTGCCTGCCTGCCAGCGTGTGTGCCAGGCCCACTTGCCAAGTTAGTGGCACCACTCATATTTGTTGTAACAGTAGTGTAAATATTTAAAAAAAAAAACTTTTTTAACTGTGAAACATCAGTCTGCTAGTGCAATCTAATTGCAGTTGCCTGCTTGCCAGCATGTGTGCCAGGCCCACTTGCCAACTAGTGCCACCAATCATATTTGTTATAACAGTATTGTAAATATTTAAAAAAAAAACTTTTTTGACTGTGAAACATCAGTCTGCTAGTGCAATCTAATAGCAGTTGCCTGCCTGCCAGCGTGTGTGCCAGGCAGACTTGCCAAGTTAGTGGCACCACTCATATTTGTTGTAACAGTAGTGTAAATATTTTAAAAAAAACTTTTTTGACTGTGAAACATCAGTCTGCTAGTGCAATCTAATTGGAGTTGCCTGCCTGCCAGCGTGTGTGCCAGGCCCACTTGCCAACTAGTGCCACCAATCATAATTGTTATAACAGTATTGTAAATATTTTAAAAAAAAACTTTTTTGACTGTGAAACATCAGTCTGCTAGTGCAATCTAATTGCAGTTGCCTGCCTGCGAGCGTGTGTGCCAGGCCCACTTGCCAACTAGTGCCACCAATCATATTTGTTATAACAGTAGTGTAAATATTTTAAAAAAAAACTTTTTTGACTGTGAAACATCAGTCTGCTAGTGTAATCTAATTGCAGTTGCCTGCCTGCCTGCCAGCGTGTGTGCCAGGCCCACTTGCCAAGTTAGTGCCACCGCTCATATTTGTTGCAACAGTAGTGTAAATATTTAAAAAAAAAACTTTTTTGACTGTGAAACATCAGTCTGCTAGTGTAATCTAATTGAAGTTGCCTGCCTGCCAGCGTGTGTGCCAGGCCCACTTGCCAAGTTAGTGGCACCACTCATATTTGTTGTAACAGTAGTTTAAATATTTAAAAAATAAACATTTTTGACTGTGAAACATCAGTCTGCTTTTTTGTGTCAGGCTTACAGCGTATACTGTGCCCATTTGCCCAGTGCCACCACTCATATCTTGTTTAATAGTAGTGTAAGTGTACATTTAAAAAAAATAAACTTTTTGGATTGTGAAACATCAGTCTGCTTTTTTGTGTCCGGCTCACAGCATATACTGTGCCCACTTGCCTTGTGGCACCACTCATATTTTGTTTAATAGTAGTGTAAGTCTACATTTAAAAAAAATGACAGGCAGAGGCAGGCCACCCCACAGGTGCCGTCGTGGTCATGGTGCTGTGATTCCCTTTGACCCTAAAATAATGCACAGTGTTCAGAGGCCACGTGCCATGAATGCAAAAAGTTCTGAGGAGGACCTAGTTGACTGGTTAACACAGGACACACAATCTTCTACAGCTTCCGCTCGGAACCTTGACTCACCATCCAACTCCAGCTTAGCTTCGGGCACCTCTGAAGTGACCAGTGCCACTCTCCCGCCTGCCGCCACCACCAACACTAGCACCACAGCCACTTCACTTGATCTGTCAGAGGAGTTATTGACACATCAGTTGGAAGAAATGAGTGATGCGCAACCATCATTGACAGAGGATGTAGATAACAGTGATATGTCTCAGTCAGGCAGCATTACAGACATGGACGTACGGTGTGATGATGATGGAATGTTGTACCCGCTGCTCCTTCCTTTGTTGATTTGTCAAATACAAGTGAAGCGGTTGATGATGATGCATCTGTGGATGTCACGTGGGTGCCCGCTAGAAGAGAAGAAGAAGAGGGGGAAAGTTCAGATGGGGAGACAGAGAGGAGGAGGAGGAGGAGACGAGTTGCAAGGAGCTAGTGGCACAGTCAGACAGCATGCATCGGCACCCGGGGTCAGCCAGACAGCACGCCAATCAACGCATGCTGTTGCCACCACGAGAATGCTGTCATCGCAGAGCTCAGCAGTGTGGCTTTTTTTTGTGTGTCTGCCTCTGACAACAGCGATGCCATTTGCAACCTGTGCCAAAAGAAACTGAGTCATGGGAAGTCCAACACCCACCTAGGTACAACTGTTTTGCGAAGGCACATGGTCTCACATCACAAACGCCAATGGGATGAACACATGAGTAGAAGCAGCACACAAACTCAAAGCCGCCATCCTCCTCCTGGTCCAACATCTTCAGCCACGTCAACCACTGCTGTACTCCTTGCCCCCTCTCAACCATCCGCCACTCAGTCTCTCTTACGTAGCAGTTTATGGTCATCTGCCCACAGTCAGGTGTCTGTCAAGGACATGTTTGAGTGTAAGAAGCCAATTTCTCAAAGTCACCCCCTTGCCCGGCATCTGTCAGCAGGCTTGTCTGAACTCTTAGCCCGCCAGCTTTTACCATACAAGCTGGTGGAGTCTGAGGCGTTCAAACAAATTGTAGCTATTGGGACACTGCAGTGGAAGGTACCCAGCCGAAATTTCTTTTCACAAAAGGCAATCCCCGACCTGTACTCGATTGTGCGAAAGGAAGTAATGGCATGTCTGGCACACAGCGTTGGGGCAAGGGTCCATATGATCACTGATAGCTGGTCTGCAAAGCATGGTCAGGGCAGGTATATCATCTACACTGCGCATTGGGTAAACCTGCTGACGGCTGACAAGCATGGAATGCGTGGCTCTGCAGAGGAGTTGGTGACACCGCCACGGCTTGCAGGCAGGCCTGCTGCTACCTCCTCTACTCCTCCTACTCCATCCTCTTCCATAACCTCTTCCTCGGCTGAGTCCTCTTCTGCTGCTGCGTCTTGCTCCACATCAACGGCACCCCCCAGCTCCCCAGGTACTATTCAACATCCCGGATATGGCAGTGTCACGCCGTCTTGGGGTTGACTTGCCTGAAAGCAGAGAGTCACACCGCACCAGCACTCATGTCCGCCCTGAACGCACAGGTGGATCAGTGGCTGACTCCACACCAACTGGAGATTGGCAAAGTTGTTTCTGACAATGGAAGTAATTTGGTGACTGATTTAAATTGGGCAAGTTGACACATGTGCCGTGCATGGCACATGTGTGTAATCTGATTGTACAATGCTTTGTGCATAAGTACCCAGGCTTACAGGACGTCCTGAAGCAGGCCAGGAAGGTGTGTGGCCATTTCAGGCGTTCCTATATGGCCATGGCGCACTTGTCAGATATCCAGCGGCGAAACAACCTGCCAGTGAGGCGCTTGATTTGCGACAGCCCGACACGTTGGAATTCAACACTCCTAATGTTCGACCGCCTGCTACAACAAGAAAAAGGTGTTAACGAGTATTTGTATGACCAGGGTGCTAGGACAGCCTCTGGGGAGCTGGGGATTTTTTTGACACATTACTGGACGCTCATGCGCAATGCCTGTAGGCTCATGCATCCTTTTGAGGAGGTGACAAACCTAATCAGTCGCACCGAAGGCACCATCAGTGACATCATACCATTTGTTTTCTTCCTGGAGCATGCCCTGTGAAGAGTGCTGGATCAGGCCGTAGATGAGCTTGAAGAGGAAGAGGAAGAGTTGTGGTCTCCATCACCACCAGAAACAGCCTTATCAGCATTGCTTGCTGGACCAGCGGCAATGCAGGAAGAGGATTGTGAGGAAGAGGAGTCAGAGGAGGAATGTGGCTTTGAGGAGGAAGAGGAAGACCAAGCACAACAGGCATCCCAGGGTGCTCGTTGTTGTCACCTATCTGGTACCCGTGGTGTTGTACGTGGCTGGGGGGGAAGAAGATACCTTCAGTGAGATCAGTGAGGATGAGGAACGGGACATGAGTAGCTCGGCATCCAACCTTGTGAAAATGGGGTCTTTCATGCTGTCATGCCTGTTGAGGGACACTCGTATAAAAAAGCTGAAGGAGAACGAACTGTACTGGATGTCCACGCTACTAGACCCCTGGTATAAGCATAAAGTGACTGAAATGTTACCAAACTCCCGCAAGTCGGAAAGGATGGAGCAGTTAAAAAATAAATTAAAAAAAGTATGCTTAACACAGCATATAAGGGTGATCTCACAGCACAATGGGAATCTAACAGGGGAAGAGATGAAAGTAATCCTCCTCCTCCTCCCATGACCACGGCGGCAAGGACAGGATGCTTTCCAGACGTGTTGTTGATGGAGGACATGCAGACCTTTTTAACTCCTATGCATCACCACAGCCCTTCGGGATCCAGCCTCAGAGAACAACTCAACCGACAGGTAGCAGACTACCTCGCATTAACTGTGGATCTCGACACTCTGAGGAGCGATGGACCTCTTGACTACTGGGTGTGCAGGCTTGACCTGTGGCATGAGCTATCTTAATTTGCTATCGAACTTCTGGCCTGCCCCGCTTCAAGTGTCCTGTCAGAAAGGACCTTCAGTGCAGCAGGAGGTATTGTCACTGAGAAGAGAAGTCGCCTAGGTCAAAAAAGTCTTGATTATCTCACCTTTATTAAAATGAATGAGGGATGGATCCTGAAGGGACTGACATTGGGCGACACATTAGAGTAAAAAAGGCCTGATGAGATGAGCTGCCTTGGGCTAAAAATGGTACACACGCTGCTGTATTTTATCTTCGAATGCCGGTTTACTTGCGTGACTTATCCGCCAACAACTAGTGTTCAAGCCGCAATGTTTTAGGGCACTTTCTAACTGTCAAACAAACATCAATTTTTCTGGCCGCTGCTACAGCAGCCTAATGCCTAATTTTGCAACAATACCTAATTTTTCAGGCATGTGTACAATTGTACATGCCTAATTTTTCTGGCCTCTGGTGCTGCACTGTGGCTTCAAAACCCAAACCAAAAAAAGGCACATAACAGGGATTAAACTGCTAAGAATAGCACTACTTAACACACCACTCATATCTGGTTGCACAGTATATTGCACGCGCAGTGCCCCAAATTTGAAGTAGGAGGACCGACCAAGCATCTTTTTCCATCTCCCGGTTCCTAAAAATTATCTACGGGTTCCTAAAAACGATGCCATACCTGTACTCGATTGTGCAAAAGGAAGTCATGGCATATGGGGTCTTTCATGCTGTCGTGCATGTTGAGGGTCGTAGACCCTCGTATAAAAAGGCTAAAGGAGAACGACCTGTACTGGGTGTCCAAGCATCTTTTTCCATCTCCCGGTTCCTAAAAAATATCTCCGGGTTCCTAAAATCGATGCCACACCTGTACTCGATTGTGAAAAAGGAAGTCATGGCATATGGGGTCTTTCATGCTGTCGTGCATGTTGAGGGTCGGGGACCCTCGTATAAAAAGGCTGAAGGAGAACGACCTGTACTGGGTGTCCAAGCATCTTTTTCCATCTCCCGGTTCCTAAAAAATATCTCCGGGTTCCTAAAATCGATGCCACACCTGTACTCGATTGTGCAAAAGGAAGTCATGGCATATGGGGTCTTTCATGCTGTCGTGCCTGTTGAAGGTCGGGGACCGTCTTATAAAAAGGCTGAAGGAGAACGACCTGTACTGGGTGTCCAAGCATCTTTTTCCATCTCCCGGTTCCTAAAAATTATCTCCGGGATCCTAAAATCGATGCCATACCTGTACTCGATTGTGCAAAAGAAAGTCATGGCATATGGGGTCTTTCATGCTGTCGTGCCTGTTGAAGGTCGGGGACCCTCGTATAAAAAGGCTGAAGGAGAACGACCTGTACTGGGTATCCAAGCATCTTTTTCCATCTCCCGGTTCCTAAAAATGATCTCCGGGTTCCTAAAATCGATGCCATACCTGTACTCGATTGTGCAAAAGGAAGTCATGGCATATGGGGTCTTTCATGCTGTCGTGCATGTTGAGGGTCGGGGACCCTCGTATAAAAAGGCTGAAGGAGAACGACCTGTACTGGGTGTCCAAGCATCTTTTTCCATCTCCCGGGTCAATAAATCCATGCCATATACACGTCCCCTGATAGGGGACACCGCAGTAGAAGGTACCCGGCCACAATTTCTTTGCACAAAAGGCAATCCCAGACCCCAACCTGTACTCGATTGTGCAAAAGGAAGTAACCTTACCATGGGTCACAGACAGCACGTCTTTGTAATTCTCTGTCTGGGAAATTATATATCTATCAAATCTATCTATTTATCTATCAAATCTATCTAAATATCAATCGTATCTATCAAATGTATATTGCATCTTTTGGTCTATGTAATTCGTATCTATCAAATGTATATTGCATCTTTTGATCTATGTCATTCGTATCTATCATATGTACATTGCATCTATTGATCTATGTAATTCATATCTATCAAATGTATATTGCATCTATTGATCTATGTAATCTATGTATCTATCTATCAAATCTGTCTATCTCGTGGCCGGACTGTTTTGTGACAGCCACTTGTGTTTCAGCCAAATTTGAAGTAGGAGGACCGACCAAGCATCTTTTTCCATCTCCCGGTTCCTAAAATCCATGCCATATACACCTCTCCCCATAGGGGGAGTAACAGGTATTAAACTGCTAAGAATAGTACTACTAAACACACCACTCATATCTGGTGGCACAATAGATTGCACGCGCAGTGCCCCAAATTTAAAGCAGGAGGACCGACCAGGCATCTTTTTCCATCTCCCGGTTCCAAAAATCCATGCCATATACACGTCCCCTGGCGGCGCAACTGCCTCTGGGAACCTTACCATGGGTCGTAGACCGCATGTCTTATTGTAATTCTCTGTCAGGGAAATTATATATCTATCTATCAATAGTATCTATCAAATATATATTGCATCTTTTGATCTATGTAATTCTTATCTATCAAATGTATATTGCATCTATTGATCTATGTAATTCGTATCTATCAAATGTATATTGCATCTTTTGATCTATGTAATTCATATCTATCAAATGTATATTGCTTCTATTGATCTATTTAATTTGTATCTATCAAATGTATATTGCATCTTTTGATCTATGTAATTCGTATCTATCAAATGTACATTGCATCTATTGATCTATGTAATTCGTATCTATCAAATGTATATTGCATCTATTGATCTATGTAATTCGTATCTATCAAATGTATATTGCATCTATTGATCTATGTAATTTGTATCTATCAAATGTATATTGCATCTATCGATCTATGTAATTCGTATCTATCAAATGTATATTGCATCTTTTGATCTATGTTATTCGTATCTATCAAATGTATATTGCATCTATTGATCTATGTAATTCATATCTATCAAATGTATATTGCATCTATTGATATATGTAATTCGTATCTATCAAATGTATATTGCATCTATTGATCTATGTAATTCGTATCTATCAAATGTATATTGCATCTTTTGATCGATGTAATTCGTATCTATCAAATGTATATTGCATCTATTGATCTATGTAATTCGTATCTATCAAATGTATATTGCTTCTTTTGATCTATGTAATTCGTAACTATCAAATGTATATTGCATCTATTGATCTATGTAATTCGTATCTATCAAATGTATATTGCATCTTTTGATCTATGTAATTCGTATCTATCAAATGTTTATTGCATCTATTGTTCTATGTCATTCGTATCTATCATATGTATATTGCATCTATTGATCTATGTAATTTGTATCTATCCAATGTATATTGCATCTATTAATCTATGTAATCTATGTATCTATCTATCAAATCTATCTATCTCGTGGCCGGACTGTTTTGTGACAGCCACTTGTGTTTCGGCCAAATTTGAAGTAGGAGGACCGACCAAGCATCTTTTTCCATCATCCGGTTCCTAAAATCCATGCCATATACACCTCCCCCATAGGGGGAGTAACAGGTATTAAACTGCTAAGAATAGTACTACTTAACACACCACTCATATCTGGTGGCACAATAGATTGCACGCGCAGTGCCCCAAATTTGAAGCAGGAGGACCGACCAAGCATCTTTTTCCATCTCCCGGTTCCGAAAATCCATGCCATATACACGTTCCCTGGCGGCGCAACTGCCTCTGGGAACCTTACCACGGGTCACAGACCGCATGTCTTATTGTAATTCTCTGTCAGGGAAATTATATATCTGTCAAATCTATCTATTTATCTATCGAATCTATCTAACTATCAATCGTATCTATCAAATATATATTACATCTTTTGATCTATGTAATTCGTATCTATCAAATGTATATTGCATCTATTGATCTATGTAATTTGTATCTATCAAATGTATATTGCATCTATCGATCTATGTAATTCGTATCTATCAAATGTATATTGCATCTTTTGATCTATGTAATTCGTATCTATCAAATGTATATTGCATCTATTGATCTATGTAATTCGTATCTATCAAATGTATATTGCATCTATTGATCTATGTGATTCGTATCTATCAAATGTATATTGCATCTTTTGATCTATGTAATTAGTATCTATCAAATGTGTATTGCATCTATTGATCTCTTTAATTTGTATCTATCAAATGTATATTGCATCTTTTGATCTATGTAATTCGTATCTATCAAATGTATATTGCATCTATTGATCTATGTAATTTGTATCTATCAAATGTATATTGCATCTATTGATCTATGTAATTCGTATCTATCAAATGTTTATTGCATCTATTGATCTATGTAATTTGTATCTATCATATGTATATTGCATCTATTGATCTATGTAATCTATGTATCTATCTATCAAATCTATCTATCTCATGGTTGTGCAATTGGACTGTTTGCGGTTGTTTGCGGTGCGTTACATGGGGAGTTTGGTCTGTCACTGTGAAGCGGGCGTAACCCTTACACTACCTGATCGATACAACATCATACCTGATGTTTTAAAGCACGTTATTCCAAACAACTTAGGAATGTTAGGTGATTTAGGCCCTTTATGGCTTAAAACCAGACTCTGCATCAACTATATAATTTTCCGTGGGAGTTTTGCCATGGATCCCCCTCCAGCATGTCACAGTCCAGGTGTTAGTCCCCTTGAAACAACTTTTCCATCACTATTGTGGCCAGAAAGAGTCCCTGTGGGTTTTAAAGTTCGCCTGCCTATTGAAGTAAATGGCGGTTCGCCTGGTTCGCCGGTTCGCGAACAGTAGTGAAAGTTCGAGTCCGCTGTTCGCGAATCAAAATTTTTAGGTTTGCGACATCACTATTGATGGGTGCAAGATACAGATTCAGTGTCATTACGGCATTTGTTCCTGTGCCTATGTGTATGTGTTTCTCTCGCCACAAGTCAAAGGAAAGAAGCGTAAGGCCTATCAATGAGATTTTATTATAGCTAGATAAACGACTTAGGACGGCGAAGCTAGGCTGCTCTGTAAGCCTTTAAAGCAAACGTTCTGGGGCATGATAAAGTAAGTGTCTCTCCTTGTACTGCTAAAGACTTACAACAGATGTATTTCACCTTGCTCACTGCTTTTATGGGCATAGGATCAAGGGTTAACATGTGTAAATGTTGGGAACACAAGGTATCTCTCAGACAGCAAATACCCCATATGATTTCATAGGATCCAAAGAACAAAACCTATACCCTTTGTAAAGATATCATGAAAGCTGCTGTCGCTGCCGCGCTACTCCCCGCTGCAGGGGAGGTAGGACGTTCATTAGATCTAAAGGAGAAGAGGAACAGATGGCATAACAGACTTTCCGTGCTGAATTTGCTCCCACCTTTCGGTGGTACAGAAGTAGCTCTGGGTTAATCTGATATGCAGGTGCATATGCAAGGTTCTTTTCAGAACGGCTTATCTCCTGGCTTGCTTTAAGGAAATAAAATAGATGAGAATTTTGCAAAACAACATTTATTTTTATCCCCCTCACTACGGCCACGTACCCTTCCAGGGCTTTACGAGTGCGGATCTCAGGCAGTGAGGCACGCAGAAACAGGGCAGTGTTATCACTGTCAGCGAGAGCTGTGCTTTTACAGCCCTGGAAGTGCTGCCAGACATTGTTAGGGGGCTAAGCTAGCCACGAGCCGCAAGGTGTTGCTATGCTGGTTAAAGACAGGGCCAGTACCCATTCTGTTTATCAGTTTAGTTCATTGATCCAAGAAACAGTGTAAAGAATTAAAGAGATGAATTGCTTTAAGAAAATATAATGGAATCAAATATGCAAAACAAACGTTTTCTTTGTAAACCTATCTGTCACAGAAAAGGCAAGGTGTTGTAGCTGGATTGTAAATCTTAACCAAACAAGATGCTATGCTACCTACTAGACCACAATGGTATGCTCCGCTGGTATCTTACTTGGAAAGTGATCACAAGTATATAAGCAATAAAGATATGACTTCTGCTAAAGAAACAAAATAGAATAGAGGAGTTGGCAAAACAAGACAACATTTTTTTTTATCAAGACTGCAGGATATAAAGTTGTTCTTTAGTTTAAGGAATACTGAGCCCAAATTTTTTCTTTCGTGATTCAGATTAAAGAGCATGCAATTTTAAGCAACTTTCGAATTTACTCCTATTATCATTTTTTCTTTGTTCTTTTGCTATCTTTATTTGAAAAAGAAAGTCCGGATCCCTGGACAGCACTTGTTTATTGGGGGATGAATTTATTCACCAATCAGCAAGAACAACCCAGGTTGTTCATCAAAAATGGGATGGCATCTAGACTTACATTCTTGCTTTTCAAATAAAGATACCAAGAGAATGAAGAACATTTTGCAAATAGGAGTAAATTAGAAAGTTGCTTAAAATTGCATGCTCTATCTGAATCACAAAAGAAAAAAAATTGGGTTCAGTGCCCCTTTAAACACAAGCCCTTAAACTTTTAGTTCCAAAGAAGGCTTTTAGCAGAGCCCATGGGTGGATTTGATCCCTCAAATTGCTGCTTTGGAGGCAGGCATGCTAACCACTAAGCTAAGCTAGGGTTTTCATAACAGTATTGGTAGGATTAATACCTATTACTGTTATGATTTTAGACCAATTATGAACTAAACAATGTAAAACAGGTTATAACATTTACTTGCAAATGTTTTTTCATAAGGCTACAACTTGCCTAGAACATCTAGGTTGCCAAAATAATTTGTTTTGTGTCTCTCCAGGCAAGTTAACCTCCAAGCTACAATGGAGTGCCATATTCTATGGCAATTTGCAGCATTTTGAAAACCAAGGTTGCAGATGTTTTTTTGTTAACCTCTCTAGGAGAAGTGGGGCAAACACAAATTGTTAAAGAAAAGCAAGAGTTTTTGAATGTCTCTTTAAGATAAGGAAATAGCATAAAACTTGAAAAACAAAAAAACAAACAACTTTTGAGTGCACATTCAAGGAGCAGTAGCTGGATTCAAACCACAAACCTTCTGCTTGCAAGGTAGGGCAGCTAGCCATTATGCTACCAATGCTGGCAATAGAAAGCCAGGCAGGGCCAATATCCATTACCGGCGAGGCAATACCTAGTCAACAAGCAGAAAGCTCCTGTGGAGCAGTGGTAAGACAAGGCCAGCAGATCGAATCCACCCTATGACGTCTGCTTAAACTGGTCTGGTCTGTAATATAACACCCTACCTCAGACCACCCCTAAAATCCTGGTTAAACAATATATAGCTGTAATGGGATCTAGGGAAATATCATAAAATGGAAATTAATCTGGATAAGATTGGGGAGGGGCTTAATGGGAAATATAGAGGGGGGGAGAGTTTGAGGAGGAAAAATAGAAAGGGGAGGAATATGGAGGAGGAGAAAACATGGGATATGGAAGGTGAGTGATTGGGTGAATAATAGAGGAGGGAGAAGTAGGTGAATAATGGAGGAGGGAGAAATAGGAGTTGGAGGAGACTGGATGGGTTGATGAGAGGGCGCAGACTAGATTGGGCAGAAGGGATCTGGTAAGGAAAATGGGAGGGGGCTGGGTAAGGTGAAGGAGGGGGAGGAGCATGGGGGAAGGGGTGGAGCTTGGGAAGAATGAGGGATTATTAGTATGGGGAAAAATTGTGGGAGGGATTCGGAGGAAGAAATAGGAGTTGGATGGGATGGTGAAAAAGAGCAGGCACTGGGCTTAGAGGAAGAGGAGCCTTAGGAAAAGGTGAGGCTCTGGAGAGGGAAAATAGGAAGGGGATGAGCCTGTGGGAAAATAGGAAGGGGATGAGCCTGTGGGAAAATAGGAAGGGGAGGAGCCTGGGGGGAAATGAAGGATCTAAAGGAGGTGGAAGCAGTTTGGGGAAAAATAGTTGGAGTGGGGAGACTGGATGAAGCCATCATGGTGCTTATAGAGTGGGACAGGTGCTGCAGGCTTCTTTTTTTTTTACTGTGATACCTGCGCTTAAAGTAGCACAACTTGTAACCGGGATGACCCTGTATTGATTTTGTGTGCCATAACCTCTGGGGACATGCTAAAAGGTGTGTGCTGATGTCATTCTAAGTCTTGGTTATTCTTATTGAAGTTCTGGCGTTCATGTATCAATGTTATCTATATGAATCACATGAACTAATGCCCTCTAGTGGTCAAAATGCATTCAGATTAGAGGCAATCTTCAAGGTCGAAGAAATTAGCATATGAACCTCCTAGGTTTAGCTTTCAACTAATAATACCAAGAGAACAAAGCAAAATTGGTGATAAAAGTAAATTGGAAAGTTGTTTAAAATTACATACCCTATTAAAATCATGAACTTTTTTTGGACTTGACTGTCCCTTTAAGGAGTGATTTATTGGCTACTTACCTCTGGAAGAGAACATTTGACTATTCTTTTGCCTGCTCCCTTTGCTGTGATGTCTGGTTCCTGACAGATACCCTGGTATTGAACTTGAAGAAACATGAAACCCACACTTTTTCGTAACTTTTTTTTATTTTTGTTTCAGATAGAGCATACAATTTTAAACAGCTTTCAGGTTTGTATCTGTCAACAAATGTGCTTCATTCTCTTGGTATCCTTTGTTGAACCAGCAGCAGTGATCTATTGGGAGTTAGCTGAACACAAGTTGAGAGAAATAGGATGGGGCAAAGGAACTGTGAGAAAAAGTAGGAGCTGGAGGAGACTGGGGAAACAAATAGGAGTTCGAGGGACAGGAATCGGGTTGGGAAAAATAAGAGGGGGAGGAGACTGGGTGGGAAAAAAAGTAGGAGCTGGAGGGGGAGGGATCTGGATGGGAATAAATAGGGCAGGTGGGGTTCAAATGTTTAAAAAAATAAATAAATAAGGATGTAGATCAATAGGGGTAGGGATCTGGATGAAGAAAAGAGTGTAGAGGGGGAGGGTTCTGGGTGGGAAACATAGGATGTGGAACTGGAGGGGGAGGGTCTGAGGAGGAGGGGTCTGTTTTAGAAACTAAGATATTGAGGGGAGGGCAGGTCTCTATTTGGAAATACATAGGATATGGGTGAGGTGAGAGGGGTCTGGTTGTGAAAATCAGGAGGGGGAGGGGACTGCTTGTGGAAAAAAAAGGGATCTGGTGGGAGGAGGGCCAGGGTTAGGAAAAATAGAAGTGGAAGAGAAATGGATAAGGAAAAAGTGAGGATCTGGAGTGGGAGGGACCAGGTTGGGAAAATAGGAGGGGGAGGGGTCTGAATGGGAAAAAATTAACTTGGATCTTGAGGGGGAGGTGGCAGAAACAGATTGGGAGAGGAGTGAAATCTGTGATGGAAGACCAGATGGTAGCAATAGGGTACGTAGGCGTGCTGGATAGGTAGTATCTGCCACATTATTTAGGAAGAGGATGTGTTGTCAGAGATGGAGCGTTATGTAAAATGGGGATACGGAGGTTCCTGGGATATTTAGAATGGGGTGTGGAGTGTAGGGAGAGTATGGTTGTGAAGGAGGATCTGCAAGAGGAAAGAGAGGCTGGTAGGAATGTGTAAAAAGTAAGATCAGAATGTACCTGGCATATTTAGAATTGGCTTTGGGACACAGAGATGTGGAAGGGATCTGGATGTGCGGCAAGATCTGACTTACAACAGAGTTTAGGTGATGGGGTAAAATGTGGGATCTAGTGAGGTAAAAGGGAAATCTATTGAAATATTGATTGGTTCCCGTATTATTAGAGGCTTAGGCCCCTGCTTACATGAATTGGACTGACATTGCCCTTTTCTGAGGAATTAGTGAAAGAATGTTGATGGGTGCAAGATACAGATTCAGTGTTATTACGGCATTTGTTCCTGTGCCTATGTGTATGTGTTTTTTTCTCGCCACAAGTCAAAGGAAAGGAGCGTAAGGCCTATCAATGAGATAGTTTTTATTATAGCTAGATAAATTACTTTGGACGGCGAAGCTAGGCTGCTCTGTAAG
Source organism: Bombina bombina (assembly GCF_027579735.1). NCBI lineage: Eukaryota > Metazoa > Chordata > Amphibia > Anura > Bombinatoridae > Bombina > Bombina bombina. The sequence continues at coordinate 873,767,234 of NC_069504.1, forward strand.
CCTTAAAAGCAAACGTTACTTACAACAGATGTATTTCACCTTGCTCACTGCTTTTATGGGCATAGCATCAAGGATTAACATGTGCAAATGTTGGGAACACAAGGTATCATTCAGACAGCAAATACCCCATATGATTTCATAGGACCCAAAGAACAAAAACTATACCCTTTGTAAAGATATCATGAAAGCTGCTGTCGCTGCCGCGCTACTCCCCGCTGCAGGGGAGGTAGGACGTTCATTAGATCTCAAGGAGAAGAGGAACAGATGGCATAACAGACTTCCCATGCTGAATTTTCTCCCACCTTTCGGTGGTACAGAAGTAACTCTGGGTTAATCTGATATGCAGGTGCATATGCAAGGTCCTTTTCAGAACGGCTTATCTCCTGGCTTGCTTTAAGGAAATAAAATAGATGAGAATTTTGCAAAACAACATTTATTTTTATCCCCCTCACTACGGCCACGTACCCTTCCAAGGCTTTACGAGTGCGGATCTCAGGCAGTGAGGCATGCAGAAACAGTGCAGTGTTATCACTGTCAGCGAGAGCTGTGCTTTTACAGCCCTGGAAGTGCCGCCAGACATTATTAGGGGGCTAAGCTAACCACGAGCCGCAAGGTGTTGCTATGCTGGTTAAAGACAGGGCCAGTACCCATTCTTTTTATCATTTTAGTTCATTGATCCAAGAAACAGTGTAAAGAATTAAAGAGATGAATTGCTTTAAGAAAATAAAATGGAATCAAATATGCAAAACAAACGTTTTCTTTGGAAAGCTATCTGTAATATCTTAGCAGAAAGACACAGAAAAGGCAAGGTGTTGTAGCTGGATTGTAAATCTTAACCAAACAAGACGCTATGCTACCTACTAGACCACAATGGTATGCTCCGCTGGTATCTTACTTGGAAAGTGATCACAAGTATATAAGCAATAAAGACATGACTTCTGCTAAAGAAACAAAATAGAATAGAGGAGTTGGCAAAACAAGACAACATTTTTTTATTATCTAGACTGCAGGATATAAAGTTGTTCTAGAAGAGCGTGCAAATAAATAGAAGAGCAGCTTTAGTTAAAGGGATACTGAGCCCAAATTTTTTCTTTCGTGATTCAGATTAAAGAGCATGCAATTTTAAGCAACTTTCGAATTTATTCCTATTATCAATTTTTCTTTGTTCTTTTGCTATCTTTATTTGAAAAAGAAAGTCCGGATCCCTGGACAGCACTTGTTTATTGGGGGATGAATTTATTCACCAATCAGCAAGAACAACCCAGGTTGTTCATCAAAAATGAGATGGCATCTAGACTTACATTCTTGCTTTTCAAATATAGATACCAAGAGAATGAAGAACATTTTGCAAATAGGAGTAAATTAGAAAGTTGCTTAAAATTGCATGCTCTATCTGAATCACAAAAGAAACAATTTGGGTTCAGTGTTCCTTTTAAACACAAGCCCTTAAACTTTTAGTTCCAAAGAAGGCTTTTCCCAGCCACAAAGTAGCAGAGCTAGCCATTATGCTACTAATGCTGGCAATAAAAAGCCAGGCAGGGCCAATATCCATTACTGGTGAGGCAATACTTAGTCAACAAGCAGAAAGCTGCTGTGGAGCAGTGGTAAGGTCATGGACTAGCAAGCACAAGACCAGCAGTTTGAATCCTCTCCATGACATCTACTTAAACTGGTCTGTTATATAACACCCTACCTCAGACCACCCCCTAAAATCCTGGTTAAACAATATATAGCTGTAATAATAATACAATTTTTATTTATTTTAAACAACTTTCTAATTTACTTCTATTATCTAATTTGTTTCATTCTCTTTGTTTCATTTGTTGAAGGAGCAGCAATGCACTACTGGTTTCTAAGTGAACACATGGGTAAGCCAATAACAATCAATATATATATATATGCAGCCACCAATCAACAGCTAGAACCTAGGTTCTCTGCTGCTCCTGAGCCTGCATAGATAAACCATAAAGAAAATGATAACAAGAAAAGGAAGCAAATTAAATAATAGAAGTAAAGGGGAAAGTTGTTTAAAATTGTATTCTCTATCTGAATCATGAAAGAAAATGTTTGTGTTTCATGTCCCTTTAAGGGCACTGTAAGGATACAGTACTTAAAAATGGCAAAAGAGTGTAATGTACAGATCCAGCAAATAGAGATGCCTTTTGTGGCTTTTTTGACATCCTGCTCCCAGAAAAGACTGATTCTGCTCCAGCTCGTCAACCATGTCATCCTCACCCTTCTCCTAAACCTTAAAGGTGATATTGGAGCAAGGTCATAGGGAGAAATGCTATGAAGAAGCAATCTGCAAGAGACAAAACCACCGAAAAAATGTACCTAACTTATTCTAAGGGGGATATTTATCAAAGCCTTAACTATGCTGCATTCGCCGGCACCAATACGCTCGCCTAACATCACCTAACATCGCGGCCGTGGACCTGAATACAATCTGACCTGAATACAATGCACCAAATACGGGGCGATGAGCATCGTACTGTTGTTAACTAGCAGTCATTGATCTCGCTGCTATTCAGTGTTTTTCCAACTTTATTTATACCCTGTCACTAAACGCCGCCATTATACTAAAATATTTAACCTCTATGCCGCTGCTCCCGGACCCCGCCGCCACTTAAATAAATGTATTAACCCCTTTTCCGCCGCTTCCGGACCCTCCCGCCACCTAAATAAACGTATTAACCCCTATCCCACCGCTCCCAGACCCCGTCGCCACCTAAATAAATGTATTAACCCCTAAACCTCTGGCCTCCCACATCACTACAAATAACTAAACCTGTTAACCCCTAAACCGCCAGCCCCCACATTGCCATAAACTAAATTAAGCTATTAACCCCTAAACCTAACAACCCGCTAACTTTACATTAAAATTACAACATCCCTATCTTTATTTTGATAGGGCTATTAGATTAGGTGTAATTTGTTTTTATTTTTGATACTGTGGTTTGTTTGTTTTTGTAACTTAGTGTTTGTTTTTTTGTAACTTAGCGTTTAGTTTTTTTTGTAATTTAGTAATTTTGAATAAGGTTAAATAGTATATTTAAATAATTTGAGTAGGGTTAGGGTTTTTTAATATGTAATATAGTTAATTTAATTGCTAGTTTAATGTAATTGTAGTATAATAGTTAGGGTAGGTTAATTAACAGTTAAATATAGTTTATTTTAAATGTTAAGGTAAGTTTTAATTTATTGTAAGATAGGGATTTTGTAATTTTAATGTAAAGTTAGCGGGTTGTTAGGTTTAGGGGCTAATAGCTTAATTTAGTTTATGGCGATGTGGGGGCTGGCGGTTTAGTGGTTAACAGGTTTAGTTAATGGTAGTGATGTGGGAGGCCAGATGATTAGGGGTTAATACATTTATTAAGGTGGTGGCGGGGTCCGGGAGCGGCTGAATAGGGGTTAATACATTTATTTAGGTGGTGACGGGGTCCGGGAGCGGCGGAATAGGAGTTAATAATTTTATTTAGGTTGCAGAGATGTTGGGGTGGCAGATTAGGGGTGTTTAGTCTTGGGATTTATGTTAGGGTGTTAGGTGTAAACGTAACTTGTTTTCTACCATATAAATTAATGGGATATCTGGCAGCATCAAACATAAGCTTTCGCTGCTTTCAGACTCCCATTGATTCCTTTGGCATCCGCAGCCTCCAGGGTGGCGGATTGAAAACCAGGTACGTTGGGCAGGAATAGCCGCGAGCGTACCTGTTAACTATTTGATAACTTTGAAAAATTGTCAAATAGTGTCAAATGTGTATTTGGAACATCTGTAATGATGTAAGCATCGATCTGTGTCGGATTGAAACAGGCGGATCGTATGTTACATCACAGATTTCAAATATTGCCAGTATGTAGGCTTTGATAACTAGCTCGAATCAAGCTCGCCACGATTACGCTGTGAAATTCCAGCGTATTTGCGGTTGACGGCTTGATAAATAGCCCTCTTTATCTGCAATTCAGAGGATTGACTTTCATATACATGATATCCTTTTTTTGCAGTACCTTTTAATACTACTTTTTGTAATAATTTGATCTATCGGGTGCCTCCACTTCGGACTTACCCAGAGGACAGATTACAAGTGGAGCGATATCATGTTGCAGGGTTAGACATGTGCAGCCTGCCATGTGCACTTTATGTTCTTAGAGCAAGAACACCACTATTTTCACATTTAAATTACAGGAAAAAGGGGCAGAATACATGACTACACATTTGTTTCACTACACATAATTAAACAATTTATAAATCAAAACAAAATATTTTGCAATGACGTTATGACAGAAACTGTTATATTTAAATAAAAAATAGAGATGTGTTATTTTAAATCAACAATATCTGTCATATAATATATAGGCTCCAGCAGTACTTTCAGTGATCAGTTTCAGTTTTCTCTCACAATATTTTGTTGCCATAGTGATAGACATCAGCACCTGGTTGATGATATGTTAATAGAATGTTGCCTTTTAGGACAGTTAACAGTGTTTACACTCAGTGATATTTGTTCAAATTGCTGAAGAGTGATTGAAGCAGCCATGCCTGGTGGATATACTCCTCCTAGCAGATATGCTACACGTGACTGGCGTTTACCTGAGGACGTTGTTCTTCCCCCCATCACCATTATACCATACTTTAGTGATCTTTCAGATATTTATAATGTATCACTGAACAAGGGATTCAGCCAGAAGGTAAAGCCAAATGCACAAAAAGCAAAGGAAGGTTCAGAATTCCCATATGGTTCATCTTACTGGTTTCCTCGCAAAAGCCAAGTTCCAGCAACGGAACCTAGTGGATCACATCTGGACCTCCTATCTAAGTATATGGTAAATGAGAATTGTTCTAAGGAACTAAATGGATTTGGATATAAAAGAAAACAAAACCCTTTTGATTTTAACTGGACATCATTTTTGCAGAAGCAAACTGATGAGAACAAATATAAAACTCTTGATCCAAAAAGGGCAGTGAAACAAGGAGGAATGAAGCAATACCTCACAAACCAACCTGCCCTAGCTAAAGAACCTACAGTCAAAGAGGAGAAAATGATGCAGAAGCACTTTTTACCCCCTCTATTGCCAAACAGAAATATGAAAAATATGAAGAACAGTAAATTAACTGACAAACCTGCAAATGACTGGTTTCATCAGGACCATCTTGATTATAAAAGGCAAATAAAACTGTCACCCATTAAACAGTCTCACATCAATCCATCTGCAGCTGCCAAACAAAATCTAATCAAAGAGGTAAAGCTGGAGAAAAAGTTGGTTTTGCCACCTATCGGATCTTCCATAAATACTGGCAATACTACTGATCATAATGTGATAAATGCTGTGTATGGAAATGACTGGTTTGATCTGGGTCTTGAAAAGAAGAAGTCTCAGAAAGTCTGCTCCATTAGGTCAAAACATGAAAAGGGCCGAAGAATTTTCACCATTCAATAAATATAAAATTAACTACAAAAGCAGGAAATTTACCTGAAGATTCATTTTATATAATGACTTGATTTCTAGCCTTGATTTGTCAACATGGCAAATGTGATTTTATGTGATATTCCAATTGCTTAAACACAAAAAAATAATAAAATTCTGTTCTTTAAAAAGTCCATTAATCTCTATTGTGTTTCTTTTTTCCAACTAAAATATAATTTATTTGTTATGCAACCAGGTTCCAACAAAGCCTGGTGCTTGAAGACAAAATAACATAAAAGTGAATACTGTACCCGTAATCATTAGTTACATTCACATCACTCATTCATGTATAGAAAAATGATAACTATTTTATTATACACTTTGGGCTAGATTACAGGTTAGAGTGCTAATTTATTGTGCACCCGCAAACAAGCAAATTTGCCCGTTTGTGGGAATGTGATAAATAACCAGACATTACAAGTGTCTAACGATAGCAATTATCACTTATAAAATTAACCAGAGATCAGATTTCTGGTTATTTTTTATAAATTTACCCCAAATGCCTCCAAAGTACAGTGGTGTGTATTTTATTTAAAAAAATTAAATTGTAGCATTTTTATTTTTTAATAAAATAACTGCACCAGGAAGTTTTGGGGGCTAAATAGTGTGTGTGTTAAAACAAAAAATGGCACTGAAAAGTGCCTTTACATTGTGGTCTATGGGATCCATGTGTTCCCAATAAATATATATGCTTATATACATATATATTTATTTGTTAATATGTGTAAATACACATATTAACACATAAATATATATATGTATATAGTCATATAAATATATATTTACAATTTGCTGCCATCGCTGCGCAACTTACCCCCTTCGCTGCGCTAGTTCTCATGCCGTGTCTCACGGCATGAGAATGGGGCTCCCATTGGAACCTATGGAAGCGCGCTCTCGTGAGCGCACTACTTACCAGCAATGTGACCGCAGGCTCGCATTCACATTGCTCTTAAATTGTAATACCAGCGCACTTTAGCGTGCACTGGTATTACTCAGTGAAGTGCAAATATCGCTTTCATGTAAGCGATGTTTAGAGCTCCACTTGTAATCTGGATCTTTATGGGTACAGAAATCACTAGTAAAAGGGACTGGTTGTTTTAAGATAAAGGAAACCAATGGCACTACTTGCAATATCCAAAGACTTTATATGACTCTTATTGTTAACTATCTCATGTATTGAGATTCAGTTATTCAGAGTATTGGCGTTGTGTATTGTATTTAAATTTAGGAAAAATTGGAGGGTAAAGAACCCCCTGCTAGAGAATACATGTATAGCACTCTAAAGTCTTCTGACACTATGAGGCCTATTTATCAAGCCGTCAACCGCAAATACGCTGGAATTCCGCAGCGTAATTGTGGCAAGCCTGATTTCCCTTATTTATCAAAGCCTACAGACCGGCAAAAGCTGTAATCTGTGACGTAACATACAATTCGCCGGTCTCAGTCCAACACAGATCGATGCTTAAGTCATTACAGATGTTCCGAATACAAAATTGGCACTATCTGACTACTTTTGCTAGTTATTAAACTCCTAACAGGTACGCTTGCCACTATTCCGGCCCAGCGTACCTGGTTTTCAATCCGCCGCCCTGGAGGCGGCGGATGCCATAGGAATCAATGGGATTCTGAAAGCAGCTAAAGCTCATGTTCGCTGCTGCCCGATATCCCATTGATTCCTATGGGAGAATAAAAGTTATGTTTACACCTACCACCCTAACATAAGCCCCGAGTCTAAACACCCCTAATCTGCCACCCCGACACCGCCGCCACCTACATTATACTTATTAACCCCTAATCTGCCACCCGCCACCGCAGCCACCTATATTATACTTATTAACCCCTAATCTGCCGCCCCGACACCGCTGACACCTACATTATACTTATTAACCCCTAATCTGCTGCCCCAACACCGCCGCCACCTACATAAATGTATTAAACCCTATCCCGCCGCTCCCGGAGCCCACCGCAACTAAATAAACCTATTAACCCCTAAACCGCAAACATCGCCATAAACTAAATTAACCCATTAACCCCTAAACCTAACAACCCGCTAACTTTATATTAAATATTACCTCACCCCTATTTAATAATAAATTAAAACTTACCTTTAGATTTCAATTAAACTATATTAAACTAATAATTAATCTACCCTAACTATTATTCTAAAATTACAATAAACTATATTAAACTAATAATTAACCTACCCTAACTATTATACTAAAATTACATTAAACTATATTAAACTAAAAATTAATCTACCCTAACTATTATACTAAAATTACATTAAACTACAAATTAAATTAAATATATTATATAGTTAAAAACCTAACCCTACTCAAATAATTTAAATCTACTATTAAAAATTACAAAGTTACAAAAAAACTAACAACTAAGTTACACAAAAAAACAAACACTAAGTTACACAAAATAACAAACACTAAGTTAAAAAAAAATAAACACTTACACAAAATAAAAAATAAATGATCAAATATTTAAACTAATTACACCTAATCTAAGAGCCCTATGAAAATGAGAAAGCCCCCCCAAAATAAAAAAAAAACCTAGCCTACAATAAACTGCCAATAGCCCTTAAAATGGCCTTTTGCGGGGCATTGTCCCAAAGAAATTACCTGTAAAAAAAAAAAACAGTAAAACCCACCGCCCACACAACCAAACCACCCAAATAAAAACCTAATCTAAAAAAACCTAAGCTTCCCATTACCCTGAAAAGGGCATTTGGATGGGCATTGCCCTTAAAGGGGCATTTAGTTTTTTTTCCTTGCCCAAACCCTAATCTAAAATTAAAACCCACCCAATAAACCCTTAAAAAAACCTAACACTAACCCCCGAAGATCCACTTACAGTTTCTGAAGAGCCGACATCCATCCTCAACGAAGCGGCAGAAGTACTCAGCGAAGCCGGCAGAAGTCTTCATCCAACCGGGCAGAAGTCTTCATCCAAGCCGGCAGAAGTCTTCATCCAAGCCGGCAGAAGTCTTCATCCAGACGGCATCTTCTATCTTCATCCGGCACGGAGCGGCTCCATCTTCAAGATATCCAGCGCGGAGCATACTCTTCTTTCAAAGTCTTCTGGAACAATGAAGTTTCCCTTTAAATGATGTCATCCAAGATGGCGTCACTTACATTCTGATTGGCTGATAGATTTCTATCAGCCAATCGGAATTAAGGTTGAAAAAATTCTATTAGCTGTTGCAATCAGCCAATAGGATTGAGCTTGCATTCTATTGGCTATTCCAATCAGCCAATAGAATGCGAGCTCAATCCTATTGGCTGATTGGATGGTAGATTTCTATCAGCCAATCGGAATCTAAGGGACGCCATCTTGGATGACGTCATTTAAAGGAACATTCATTGTTGAAGAAAACATCGGAAGAAGAGGATGCTCCGCGCTGGATGTCTTGAAGATGGAGCCGCTCCGTGCCGGATGGATGAAGATAGAGATGCCGTCTGGATGAAGACTTCTGCCGGCTTTGCTGAGGACTTCTGCCGCTTCGTTGAGGATGGATGTCGGCTCTTCAGAAACTGTAAGTGGATCTTGGGGGGTTAGTGTTAGGTTTTTTTAAGGGTTTATTGGGTGGGTTTTAATTTTAGATTAGGGTTTGGCAAGGAAAAAGAGCTAAATGCCCTTTTAAGGGCAATGGGGAGCTTAGGTTTTTTTATATAAGGTTTTTATTTGGAGGGTTTGATTGTGTGGGTGGTGGGTTTTACTGTTGGGGGTATTTGTATTTTTTTTTAAAGGTAAATGAGCTGATTTATTTGGGGCAATGCCCCGCAAAAGGCCCTTTTAAGGGCCATTGGTAGTTTATTGTAGGATAGGGGCTTTTTTTATTTTCATAAGGCTCTTAGATTAGGTGTAATTAGTTTAAATATTTGATCATTTATTTTTTATTTTGTGTAACTTAGTGTTTATTTTTTTGTAACTTAGTGTTTGTTATTTTGTGTAACTTAGTTGTTAGTTTTTTGTAACTTTTTAATATTTAATAGTAGATTTAAATTATTTGAGTAGGGTTAGGTTTTTAACTATATAATATATTTAATTTAATTTGTAGTTTAATGTAATTTTAGTATAATAGGGTAGATTAATTAATAGTTTAATATAGTTTAATGTAATTTTAGTATAACAGTTAGGGTAGGTTCATTATTAGTTTAATATAGTTTAATTTAAATCTAAAGGTAAGTTTTAATGTATTATAAGATAGGGATGAGTTAATATTTAATACAAAGTTAGCGGGTTGTTAGGTTTAGGGGTTAATAGGTTAATTTAGTTTATGGCGATATGGGGGGCTGGCGCTTTAGGGGTTATTAGGTTGATTTAGTTTATGGTGATGTGGGGAGCTGGCGGTTTAGGGGTTAATAGGTTTAGTAAGTGGTAGTGATGTGGGAGGCTAGGGGTTAATACATTTATTTAGTTGCGATGGGCTCCGGGAGCAGAGGGATAGGGGTTAATTCATTTAGTTAGGTGTGGCGGTGTCGGGGAGCGGCAAAATAGGGGTTAATACGTTTATTAGAGTTGCGGCAGGGGTCCGGGAGCAGCGGGATAGGGGATAATGACTTTATTTAGTTGCAGCGGGGTCGGGGAGTGGCGGGATAGGGGTTAAACATTTTAGTATAGTGGCAGTGTTTAGTGACAGGGTATAAATAAAGCAGGGAAAAAGCAGAATAGCAACGAGATCGATGACTGTTAGTTAACAACAGTCCACTCCTCATCGACCCGTACTTTGTGCGTGGCTTTTTGACAGCTTTTTTTATAAATAAGGAGAGCGTATTCAGGTCCGCAGCCGCGATGTTAGGCGAAGTCAGGCGAGCGTATTGGTGCCGTTGAATGCAAGAAAGTTGAGGGCTTGATAAGTAGGCCTCTATGTGTCTATAAATATTCTAAGACCTTAGTAGGAGGTATATGTAGATAGTCTCAGATACAGAGGAGGGGTCGGAGACTATTTATTAAAACATAACTTTTAATGGTATGTATATTATAAAACTTAAAGGGAAAAACACTTTAAAAACACACACTTATAATAATCCTGCACAAGTCTGAATACACACTATTATTAGTCAGTAATGGTATACTGAAGTTGAGAGGAGAGTGAAAGTAAACAAGTCAGCTGAATTATCTTCATAAGGATTGCAACCTCTTCAGTTAGTATTCAGTAAAACTGATACTTTATGTTGCTACACCTGGATGAAATACACTTTTTTGTGTTTATAGTTGTTATGCCCATATTCAATAAGTAAAACTCATAGTATAGTAAGAGATAATATTGTGTCACAATATGGGTATAAGTCACTTAACTTATCTCTCAGAATGTATATTACTCCAATCTATTGGAATCTGTTTGACTAGATAAGTGATATATTCAAAATAAAATGCTGCTTTCTTAACTGGATTTATTGGCAAACAGGGTAAATGGCAACAAGTATTGCTGTTTGGCAAAAGGTTACTGCATTTTTCATATGATATTGTCTTTGAATAAGTTTATTGACTAAGTAGCTATAGTTACTGAGTAATGTAAATAGTCTGATAACCTTAAAGTGGATGTAAAGTCAATGCTATGCACAATCTCAATTTGTTTATCAATCAAAATTATGTTAAGTTTAATTCATCGTTTTTTAAAAAAGTATAATTATATCGATCTATATACTTATTTACTATGAATCGTCTTGCTCGCTTCCTCCGCCCGCCATTTTGGACCGCGTTTATAACGTTGATTGACACTGTAGTCTACTAATGATCAATCATACCCCATGGCGTCCAGCCCCTTTTTGGAGACATCACTATTTCTTTATGCGCATGCATCTTTCTTTATGCGCATGCGTAAACCAACTGCTGTTTGATTTAGAAGCGCTCAGCGTACACGATTTAAGCATGCGTGTAAAAAAGCAGCAGTCATTTGCTTCCCGGGTTCACCGTGAATAGCAAGTAAGTATCTATCCTCCTAAAACTGAGACAAATTGTAATTATAGATACTTTTCAAAGAAAAAGCGCTGTGCAAGTGAAAGACCTATCTAATAACGCATGCGCAAATTAGGCACTGAAAGTTAAACGCATGCGCAAAAAAACAACACATCGTGAACGAGCTTTTCAAATACGTCATAGAGCGGGTGGGACCACTCTATACGTTATGTGGAAGAATTAAAGCAAGAAATGGATGGGAGGAGCTAGAAGCGAAAACGGAGATAAGTTTGCATTGAAAATATAATGTGATATTTTGCTTTTTTTGAAAAAAAAATATTGCGTTTTGACTAATACACTGATTATGAATTAATATTGATTCCTAAAAACGGGAAAATTTACATTCACTTTAATAAGTTCGTGCTTATCCGCTTAACATTCACACTTAGGATGCAGACAAATATAAACGTAGGCAGCAAGTGTTGCCAAATAGTGTTGATCAACTGGATATAATGTTGCAATAACTTCTGTTGAGTATTACTTATAACAGATGGGTAAGAAGCCTTGCTATATTCAATTTACCTAAATGCGATAGATGAATACACTATCTTGTATTTATTGAGGATGTGGTGTGCGTGTATTCACTTAAGTGCGTGAATTTGTATCTGATATTTGGACAGGTATATATGTTATTACATGCACTATTTGTATCCGGTACTGTAATAGATATATATACTATTAAATCCACTGTTTAAGCTTGAGTATTGTTGCCTTCTATATACTTATCCCCTTAACATTTTAAGTTAAAGGGACAGTAAACACCAGAATGTTTGTTGTTTAAAAAGATAGATAATCCCTTTATTACCCATTCCCCAGTTTTGCACAACCAACACAGTTATAATAATATACTTTTTACCTCTGTAAGTTGTATCTATGCCTCTGCAAACTGCCTACTTATTTCAGTTCTTTTAACAGACATTTTTAGCCAATCAGTGCTGACTCCTAGGAGCTGCACATGCTTGAGCTCAATGTTATCTATATCAAACACATGAACTAACGCCCTCTAGTGGTGAAAAGCTGTCAAAATGCTTTCAGATTAGAGGCGGCCTTCAAGGTCTAAGAAATTAGCATATAAATCTCCTAGGTTTAGCTTTTAACTAAGAATACCAAGAGAGCAAAGCAAAATTGGTAATAAAAGTAAATTGGAAAGTTGTTTAAAATTACATGCTATATTTAGTTGTTTTTTTTACTTGACTGTCCCTTTAAGGATGCAGGTTAATATGAGCTTAGGTAGCCAGTGTGGCTAAATTGTAAGCAGCTTGATTTAAAGTTGCAGCGGCTCCTATTGGCTTATGAAAGGTGTATATATTGTTATATTCACAATTTAAGCTTAAGTATAGTTAGCTTCCATAAAGTAGAATACATTATCAGTTGAGGATACAGTATGGTGAGAATTTTTACATTATGTTAAGTGAATAAATATCTGGTATTTGAATAAGGTATCAGTATCCGTTATTAGAATAAATATATGCTCTATTGAGCCCACAATTAAAGATAAGGTGTAGCTGTATTGTGGGCAACCAATGCATTCTCCGCTAAGCTTAATTCAGTTAAAGAGCCATGATACCCAAATGTTGAAACACTTGAAAGTGATGCAGCATAGCTGTAAAAAGCTGACTAGAAAATATCACCTGAACATCTCTATGTAAAAAAGAAAGATATTTTACCTCAAAAATTCCTCAGTAGCCACATCCCATTGTAAAAGACTTCTAAACAGGAAATCAGTATTTCTGTCCCGGGACAGCTAAGGGAGTGAGCTTACGTGTCATATTATTTCCCTATTTAGTTTAAGGAAGTTTACTATGAAATCTCATGAGAGTTAAGTCAAATCTCATAAGATCACAGTAAAAGAGTTCATGACCTCAGCACTGATGATGCTGATTGGCTGCTGTTCATTTCTTCGTTTTTTGTATTTTTTTACCTGCTGCTGAGCAACAGTTGAAGTATATTTTTTTACACAGAACTTACTCTGCTGAGCTAAGAAAATTGTGAGGTAAAATATCTTCCTTTTTTACATAGAGATGCTCAGGTGATATTTTCCTGTCAGCTTTTTACAGCTATACTGCATCAGTTTCAAGTGTTTTAGCATATGAGTATTATGTCCCTTTAAGCACCATATAGTTAAAGTTGCCGTGTGGCGACATAGGCAGGAAATTTACAGTGGCAGTTAAAAATACAGGAGTTCCCAGTGACTCCTCATCAAGTCCCTAACATGTTTCGCCATCTAAACGGCTTTCTCAAAGGGTATCGCGAGCGTCGCGATATTGGCCTCTTTTTATGACGTCTCGGTAAAGACTCCGCCCACAATTCTGACGTCATTTTATGGGATCGTTCTATTTTGAATCCAAAAGATATCACTGGCATCAGGCTATTTGGAAGAAATAGTAGTAAAAATGTTTCTCTCCATATTGGCTAAAGATTTTTATGATATACAGTATCGACTGATATTATTGTTGCATTCCAATCTTGAAGAAGGATTACAAAAGTTAAGTCAATTGTATATATCTTTCTTTCAGATAAACTGTTATTGGCTATTCAAAAATAAATACAATACATTTATTTTTGAATAGCCAATAAACTGTTATTGGCTATTCAAAAATAAATACATAATAAATACACAAATAAATTTGTTCTTGTAAATACAAGAACAAACTCGTGAGAACTGTTTAATAAACATTTATTTTAATATTTAAGAGTCAAATTGTATTTATTCAATTTGTGATGTGATCAAGTGTTCAAAATAAAGTGAAGGGGACATTGTATTGTGTACCTAGTGTTTATTGAGTGATGAATAAATAAACTTATACCCAGAGGTCTAAGAATGCAACTATTCCCTGCATTTGAATTCCGCAACCCCAATCTGAGCACAGAATGGGAAGAAGCGCTCACAGAATGGTCAGAGAAATTAAGAAAATATTAATCAAACATGACAAATCAGAATATGATATACTAGAAACACAAATCCAAGAATTAAACTTGCAATTAAAGGAATTCAAAACATACAAAGACTTTGAAAGTGCCTATAAAAAATACCAGCAGTAGCTAGAGAAGTACAAACAAAACAAGGAAAACTGAGCAGAGATAAGTCTGATTACGAAAATAAAATTTACAAGTGGAAAAGGCAAATTAACCTTAACAGAGATAGACCCTCCAGGGTGAATGTTATACAAAGCAATCTTTATGACACTGAAGAGGAAGAATCAGATAACCTAGACAATGATATAGAACCACAAGCAACCACTTCTACATCCAATACAATAACAACACATATGAAACAAAAGGATTTTTTAAAAGGAAATTCCTCTTCAGAAGGAAACACACTAGAAGAGGCAGGGGGGAAACCAAAAAGGCAAATGAGGAATCGCTCTCAAAACAAACAAACAAAACAAACAAGGTCAAAAACCATATCGGAGGGCCCCAAGTCCATTCTCACAAATCAGACTGAAACAATGAGAATAATAAACCTAACAAAACACTAACAGTTCATCACAATAACGTGTTATCCAAGGGAATGTCATTCTGTCCTACACCTTTTTAAAGATCTCCAACTCTTCCTGAGAAAAATAGCACTAAAACAACTATATAATGACAACTCAGACCTTAATGATAAAGAAACCTGGTCAGATGAGGAAAGAGAAAACTTGGTAACTTTAGAGGAACTCTTAAAAGAAAATGAACCCCCTAAAGAAATACATTGGCGAGACAAAAACAAATCCAAATTTATTCCAAAGACAAGCATCTGTCCCCAACTAGAAGTGTTCAATCAAGTGGTTTGTACCAAAATAATAAACCTAAGACAAATCAATACTCCAAAAAATCTAACCAAACAGGAACATAAAGCTCTTGCTGAAATGAAAAATTGGCAAGATGTAATCATTAGGAACTCAGACAAAGGAGAAAATGTAGTGATCTGGCCAACTGAACTATATCTAAAAGAAGCAGAACAACAACTTGATGATCCATCCGGCTATAAGAAATTTGGATACAACCCAATGCAATAATATTTACAATATTTGAAATTAATAGATACAGCAAAAAAACTGAAAATAATAACAACTAAAGAACATCAGTTCCTCAACAATTCTAATCCGACAACACCCACCTTCTATCTAATTCCCAAAATCCACAAAAACATCAGCCAACCCCCTGGCCGTCCAATAATACCAGGCATAAAAAGTAAGTACGTGGACTATAGGCTAAGAGAATACCTACCTCAGATGGCTTCATACGTACAAGATATAAGGGATGTACTAAAATAATTGGAACAACTATGTGTCAGCCCTTCCACTTGGCTAGTAACAGCTGATGTTGAATCCTTGTACACAAGTATACAACATGATTTGGGTCTGAAAGCAGCAGAATATTTTCTAAAAATGGGGTCTGAAGAAAACCTAGAACATGATGATTTTATTCTTCAACTCCTGTACTTTGTCCTGAATCATAATTTTTTCACTTTCAATCACAAATTCTATTTACAAACCAGTGGCACTGCAATAGGTATGTCTTGCACACCAACCTATGCCAACTTGTTTCTAGGCTGGTGGGAAAAAAATAATGTTTTTTCTGATTCAACCACAGATTTCATGCAATACATTTCACTTTGGTTATGCTACATTGATGATGTGCTGTTCTTCTTGGAGGGCCCAATAGATAATTTGGATGAGTTTTTAAACCACCTTAATAACAACAAATTGAACATCAAGCTAACCTATGAGCAGGCCCGGCGCTTGCATATAGGCAACTAAGCAACCGCCTTAGGGCGCACCAGAAGCGGGGCACAAAATTGTCAGTGACTCAGAGCAGCCAGTGTGTGTTTTATATATTTATTTATTTTTTGACATATGTTATCAGTGGCGGAGATCCGCCACTTAGGACTCCCGGCGTCTCCCAGTAGGCAGCAGCAGTGCAGCACAGTTTCCGGCCTCTTAGGTGCCAAAGTTTGGTCCCTTAACAGAACACCGGTGTAAGACTAAGCTCCTCCTACATCCGGATTCCAGTCCCTAAAGTGCGGGCCGCCCTCAGTCAACCATCACCCGCCACCTCTTGTTCAAGTCAGAAGACAGCACAGCAAACAGGTACATAGCATTAGCGTGCGGTGTGTGTGACAGGGACGTGGCGTGTGTCACCCCGCTCTGGTCCTCAACTGCTCTCGGCTATGAGTTTTTAATTGTATGGCATTTAACGCATACAAATTTGAGACTATTTCAGTTTAGCTTATTGTGAACAAACCTGCATCAATAATTTTGTACCACGTCTTTCTGTGCGCCATGCACATACTCACGGCCATAGGAACATGGGTGAAGCATGTATAGCTATGACAAATATAAAGCTTGTGTTTTAAATATTTAAATATAAACTAGTATTTTATTTAACCCATCAATCTGTTCTCAAAATGTATAGTCTATATTTTCTGCAAACATATGAATTAAAATTTAACATAAAACGTCAGAGCAGGTGTGAATTTCTTTGTGGCTTTTCTTGCTAAATTCAATAAATAAAATGTATGTATGTCGATAAGGTGCCCATTAAAATACTTCCCATACCTGCCCGCAAAAAATATGCATTCTGTTGAACTATACTGGGGTGTATGTGAATAGCGATGGTAGAATGGTGTCTAGAACTGGCATTATTTCAGCTGAGGTTTTATTATATTGGCACAGTAAAGTGTGAGTTGCAGGTATTCTAACAGAATAGTAATATAGATAAATGAGCTGGCGATCAATAGAAAGGAGGGGGTAGGAGAGAGAGACAGGGGAGGAAGAGACTTATGTGTAAATATATGAATACATTACTCACAGCTCTGTAGATACACAATTTGCTTGTGCCCTAGTCTTCACAAACAAAAGGTTAAATAACTTTGCAATGATCTATAAAGAAGACAGCTGTGTTTTTCCTTCTCCCTCTCCAGGAACAAATTATTGATGCAAACACAGGTATTCCTGCACAGGCTGATCTAAGCCTCGCTTCATTGCATTTAAATACAGGGGTCTGTATCCAATCCCATTATAAAATATTATACAGTATAATAGGTGGTGTTGTCTTTCCTGACACATAACATAACACACACGGATACTGTGTATATATATATATATATATATATATATATATATATATATATATACACAGTATATAGTGTGTGTGTGCATATATATACTTTTCTTTCTTTTTTTTATATATTCTTTTTTTAATACATCTTTGTAACATTTCGTAAAAAACAGCAATGGTATGTAATTTTTTTTTGGCGGGTGGAGGGGGGGGGCGCAAAATTTATCCTCGCCTGTGTGGCCAAAAATCCTAGCACCGGCCCTGCCTATGAGGCAGATCTGATTTCAATAACATTTCTAGATCTCCTGATTTTTAAAAATGTAATAGGAGAGTTCAACACTGACGTCCATAGGAAGAAAACAGCTACAAACAGCATGTTACAAAGTTCAAGTGCCCATGCCCCAAACACCATCAAAGTGTTACCAACTGAAGAATTTCTACACATGAGGAAAAACTGCTTAACAGAAGAAAATTACAAACATAGAGCTATTGAACTACAAGAAAGGCTAATTGCAAGGGGTTACAGCAAAAGATCTATAAAAAAAAAATCAGAATTCAGAGCTAGATCAACATCTAGACAGGCACTTCTAGTAAACAACCACACACAAAAAAGAGAAAACCAGGTACGGTTTATTACAACATACAGTCCGAATTCCAGAGAAATTATGGAAATTCTCAATGAAAACTGGCACATTTTACAAACAAACCCTATTTTATAAAAAATATTGGGGGACAAAGTACAAGTGGGTTACAGAAGAGACAAAAGCGTAAAAGACATGATAAGCCCTAGCTACTTTAAAGGCCAGAAAAACAGAAATCTATGTATGTAGGCAAAAGAAAAAAAGACGGCACTACTGGTGCAGTGTCCCTAATTTAACTCCTATCTCTCCTGGAATTAGAGAGAGAGAAAAAATTAATTGGAATAAAGGAGTATATACTATGGGAATTAGGTGCTGTACATTGGAAGAAACATACTAAGAATTATCAATTGCCGTGGCAATTGAGAGAATGTACATGGATAGCACTCAACAGCACTTGGGAGAAATTATCAAAAGT
This sequence comes from Bombina bombina, assembly GCF_027579735.1. NCBI lineage: Eukaryota > Metazoa > Chordata > Amphibia > Anura > Bombinatoridae > Bombina > Bombina bombina. The sequence continues at coordinate 873,785,771 of NC_069504.1, forward strand.
TACCATAGGAATGATAACCCTAAGAGATGGCGGATTAAAACTTAACATTTATTAGAATTATTAAAAACGGGAGATGTGTAGATTTAAAATCACAGTCAGTGTGAGTGAGTGAATGGCGGCTAATGGCCAAACAGCCTCCAAATCGTAAAGTATTCAAATTGTGTGAAACCTGAGTGCATTGTTGGGGTACATCACTAACCTGATAATAATAAAAAAGTCAGTTACAATTACTTGGATCCTTGTCTGACTTTTATCATTTTAAATCCTATGATGCCCCCGAAGGGCATCATATTTAATGATAGTGTAGTGTTAGGTTTAATTGTAACTTAGGTTAGGATTTATTTTACAGGTAATTTTGTATTTCTTTTAGCTAGGTAGTTATTAAATAGTTAATAACTATTTAATAACTATTCTAACTAGCTAAAATAAATACAAAGTTACCTGTAAAATAAATATAAAACCTAAAATAGCTACAATATAATTATTAATTACATTGTAGCTAGCTTAGAGTTTATTTTACAGGTAAGTATTTAGTTTTAAATAGGACTAATTTAGTTAATGATAGTGTAGTGTTAGGTGTAATTGAAACTTAGGTTAGTTTTTATTTTACAGGTAAATTTATCTTTCTTTCATGTAATTAGCAAGAGTCCATGAGCTAGTGACGTATGGGATATACATTCCTACCAGGAGGGGCAAAGTTTCCCAAACCTCAAAATGCCTATAAATACACCCCTCACCACACCCACAATTCAGTTTTACAAACTTTGCCTCCTATGGAGGTGGTGAAGTAAGTTTGTGCTAGATTCTACGTTGATATGCGCTCCGCAGCAAGTTGGAGCCCGGTTTTCCTCTCAGCGTGCAGTGAATGTCAGAGGGATGTGAGGAGAGTATTGCCTATTTGAATGCAGTGATCTCCTTCTACGGGGTCTATTTCATAGGTTCTCTGTTATCGGTCGTAGAGATTCATCTCTTACCTCCCTTTTCAGATCAACGATATACTCTTATTTATATACCATTACCTCTGCTGATTTTCGTTTCAGTACTGGTTTGGCTTTCTACAAACATGTAGATGAGTGTCCTGGGGTAGAAAATCTTATTTTCTGTGACACTCTAAGCTATGGTTGGGCACTTTATTTATAAAGTTCTAAATATATGTATTTAAACATTTATTTGCCTTGACTCAGAATGTTCAACATTCCTTATTTTCAGACAGTCAGTTTCATATTTGGGATAATGCGTTTGAATCAATCATTTTTTCTTACCTTAAAAATTTGACTTTTTTTCCCTGTGGGCTGTTAGGCTCGCGGGGGCTGAAAATGCTTCATTTTATTGCGTCATTCTTGGCGCGGACTTTTTTGGCACAAAAAATCTTTTCTGTTTCCGGCGTCATACGTGTCGCCGGAAGTTGCGTCATTTTTTGACGTCCTTATGCGCCAAAAATGTCGGCGTTCCGGATGTGGCGTCATTTTTGGCGCCAAAAAGCATTTAGGCGCCAAACAATGTGGGCGTATTATTTGGCGCCAAAAAATATGGGCGTCGTTTTTTTCTTTGCTTCTGGTTACTAGAAGCTTGTTTATTGGCATTTTTTCCGATTCCTGAAACTGTCATTTAAGGAATTTGATCAATTTTGCTTTATATGTTGTTTTTTCTCTTACATATTGCAAGATGTCTCACGTTGCATCTGAGTCAGAAGATACTTCAGGAAAATCGCTGTCTAATGCTGGAACTACCAAAGCTAAGTGTATCTGCTGTAAACTTTTGGTAGCTATTCCTCCGGCTGTTGTTTGTATTAATTGTCATGACAAACTTATTAAAGCAGATAATATTTCTTTTAGTAATGTACCATTGTCTGTTGCAGTTCCCTCAACATCTAAGGTGCAGAATGTTCCTGATAACATAAGAGATTTTGTTTCTGAATCCATCAAGAAGGCTATGTCTGTTATTTCTCCTTCTAGTAAACATAAAAAATCTTTTAAATCTTCTCTCTCTACAGATGAATTTTTAAATGAACATCATCATTCTGATTCTGATGACTCTTCTGGTTCAGAGGATTCTGTCTCAGAGATTGATGCTGATAAATCTTCATATTTATTTAAAATGGAATTTATTCGTTCTTTACTTAAAGAAGTACTAATTGCTTTAGAAATAGAGGATTCTGGTCCTCTTGATACTAATTCTAAACGTTTAGATAAGGTGTTTAAATCTCCTGTGGTTATTCCAGAAGTTTTTCCTGTTCCTAATGCTATTTCTGAAGTAATTTCCAGAGAATGGGATAAATTGGGTAATTCATTTACTCCTTCTAAACGTTTTAAGCAATTATATCCTGTGCCGTCTGACAGATTAGAATTTTGGGACAAAATCCCTAAAGTTGATGGGGCTATTTCTACCCTTGCTAAATGAACTACTATTCTACGTCAGATGGTACTTCGTTTAAAGATCCTTTAGATAGGAAAATTGAATCCTTTCTAAGAAAAGCTTATCTGTGTTCAGGTAATCTTCTTAGACCTGCTATATCTTTGGCTGATGTTGCTGCAGCTTCAACTTTTTGGTTGGAGACTTTAGCACAACAAGTAACAGATCATGATTCTCATAATATTATTATTCTTCTTCAGCATGCTAATAATTTTATCTGTGATGCCATTTTTGATATTATCAGAGTTGATGTCAGGTTTATGTCTCTAGCTATTTTAGCTAGAAGAGCTTTATGGCTTAAAACTTGGAATGCTGATATGGCTTCTAAATCAACTCTACTTTCCATTTCTTTCCAGGGTAACAAATTATTTGGTTCTCAGTTGGATTCCATTATCTCAACTGTTACTGGTGGGAAAGGAACTTTTTTACCACAGGATAAAAAATCTAAGGGTAAAAACAGGGCTAATAATCGTTTTCGTTCCTTTCGTTTCAACAAAGAACAAAAGCCTGATCCTTCATCCTCAGGAGCAGTTTCAGTTTGGAAACCATCTCCAGTCTGGAATAAATCCAAGCCTTCTAGAAAGGCAAAGCCTGCTTCTAAGTCCACATGAAGGTGCGGCCCTCATTCCAGCTCAGCTGGTAGGGGGAAGGTTACGTTTTTTTCAAAGAAATTTGGATCAATTCTGTTCACAATCTTTGGATTCAGAACATTGTTTCAGAAGGGTACAGAATTGGTTTCAAGATAAGACCTCCTGCAAAGAGATTTTTTCTTTCCCGTGTCCCAGTAAATCCAGTGAAAGCTCAAGCATTTCTGAATTGTGTTTCAGATCTAGAGTTGGCTGGAGTAATTATGCCAGTTCCAGTTCTGGAACAGGGGATGGGGTTTTATTCAAATCTCTTCATTGTACCAAAGAAGGAGAATTCCTTCAGACCAGTTCTGGATCTAAAAATATTGAATCGTTATGTAAGGATACCAACGTTCAAAATGGTAACTGTAAGGACTATCTTGCCTTTTGTTCAGCAAGGGCATTATATGTCCACAATAGATTTACAGGATGCTTATCTGCATATTCCGATTCATCCAGATCATTATCAGTTCCTGAGATTCTCTTTTCTGGACAAGCATTACCAGTTTGTGGCTCTGCCGTTTGGCCTAGCTACAGCTCCAAGAATTTTTACAAAGGTTCTCGGTGCCCTTCTGTCTGTAATCAGAGAACAGGGTATTGTGGTATTTCCTTATTTGGACGATATCTTGGTACTTGCTCAGTCTTTACATTTAGCAGAATCTCATACGAATCGACTTGTGTTGTTTCTTCAAGATCATGGTTGGAGGATCAATTTACCAAAAAGTTAATTGATTCCTCAGACAAGGGTAACTTTTCTGGGTTTCCAGATAGATTCAGTGTCCATGACTCTGTCTTTAACAGACAAGAGACGTCTAAAATTGATTTCAGCTTGTCGAAACCTTCAGTCACAATCATTCCCTTCGGTAGCCTTATGCATGGAAATTCTAGGTCTTATGACTGCTGCATCGGACGCGATCCCCTTTGCTCGTTTTCACATGCGACCTCTTCAGCTCTGTATGCTGAATCAATGGTGCAGGGATTACACAAAGATATCTCAATTAATATCTTTAAAACCGATTGTACGACACTCTCTAACGTGGTGGACAGATCACCATCGTTTAATTCAGGGGGCTTCTTTTGTGCTTCCGACCTGGACTGTAATTTCAACAGATGCAAGTTTCACAGGTTGGGGAGCTGTGTGGGGATCTCTGACGGCACAAGGAGTTTGGGAATCTCAGGAGGTGAGATTACCGATCAATATTTTGGAACTCCGTGCAATTTTCAGAGCTCTTCAGTCTTGGCCTCTTCTGAAGAGAGAATCGTTCATTTGTTTTCAGACAGACAATGTCACAACTGTGGCATACATCAATCATCAAGGAGGGACTCACAGTCCTCTGGCTATGAAAGAAGTATCTCGAATTCTGGTTTGGGCGGAATCCAGCTCCTGTCTAATCTCTGCGGTTCATATCCCAGGTATAGACAATTGGGAAGCGGATTATCTCAGTCGCCAAACGTTGCATCCGGGCGAATGGTCTCTTCACCCAGAGGTATTTCTTCAGATTGTTCAAATATGGGAGCTTCCAGAAATAGATCTGATGGCGTCTCATCTAAACAAGAAACTTCCCAGGTATCTGTCCAGATCCCGGGATCCTCAGGCGGAAGCAGTGGATGCATTATCACTTCCTTGGAAGTATCATCCTGCTTATATCTTTCCCCCTCTAGTTCTTCTTCCAAGAGTAATCTCCAAGATTCTGAAGGAATGCTCGTTTGTTCTGCTGGTAGCTCCGGCATGGCCTCACAGGTTTTGGTATGCGGATCTTGTCCGGATGGCCTCTTGCCATCCGTGGACTCTTCCGCTACGACCAGACCTTCTGTCGCAAGGTCCTTTTTTCCATCAGGATCTCAAATCCTTAAATTTAAAGGTATGGAGATTGAACGCTTGATTCTTAGTCAAAGAGGTTTCTCTGACTCTGTGATTAATACTATGTTACAGGCTCGTAAATCTGTATCCAGAGAGATATATTATAGAGTCTGGAAGACTTATATTTCTTGGTGTCTTTCTCATCATTTTTCTTGGCATTCTTTTAGAATTCCAAGAATTTTACAGTTTCTTCAGGATGGTTTAGATAAAGGTTTGTCCGCAAGTTCCTTGAAAGGACAAATCTCTGCTCTTTCTGTTCTTTTTCACAGAAAGATTGCTAATCTTCCTGATATTCACTGTTTTGTACAAGCTTTGGTTCGTATAAAACCTGTCATTAAGTCAATTTCTCCTCCTTGGAGTTTGAATTTGGTTCTAGGGGCTCTTCAAGCTCCTCCGTTTGAACCTATGCATTCATTGGACATTAAATTACTTTCTTGGAAAGTTTTGTTCCTTTTGGCAATCTCTTCTGCCAGAAGAGTTTCTGAATTATCTGCTCTTTCTTGTGAGTCTCCTTTTCTGATTTTTCATCAGGATAAGGCAGTGTTGCGAACTTCTTTTGAATTTTTACCTAAAGTTGTGAATTCCAACAACATTAGTAGAGAAATTGTGGTTCCTTCATTATGTCCTAATCCTAAGAATTCTAAGGAGAAATCGTTACATTCTTTGGATGTTGTTAGAGCTTTGAAATATTATGTTGAAGCTACTAAGTCTTTCCGAAAGACTTCTAGTTTATTTGTTATCTTTTCCGGTTCTAGAAAAGGCCAGAAAGCTTCTGCCATTTCTTTGGCATCTTGGTTGAAATCTTTAATTCATCTTGCCTATGTTGAGTCGGGTAAAACTCCGCCTCAAAGGATTACAGCTCATTCTACTAGGTCAGTTTCTACTTCCTGGGCATTTAGGAATGAAGCTTCGATTGATCAGATTTGCAAAGCAGCAACTTGGTCCTCTTTGCATACTTTTACTAAATTCTACCATTTTGATGTATTTTCTTCTTCTGAAGCAGTTTTTGGTAGAAAAGTACTTCAGGCAGCGGTTTCAGTTTGAATCTTCTGCTTATGTTTTTCATTAAACTTTATTTTGGGTGTGGATTATTTTCAGCAGGAATTGGCTGTCTTTATTTTATCCCTCCCTCTCTAGTGACTCTTGCGTGGAAAGATCCACATCTTGGGTAATCATTATCCCATACGTCACTAGCTCATGGACTCTTGCTAATTACATGAAAGAAAACATAATTTATGTAAGAACTTACCTGATAAATTCATTTCTTTCATATTAGCAAGAGTCCATGAGGCCCACCCTTTTTTTGTGGTGGTTATGATTTTTGTATAAAGCACAATTATTCCAATTCCTTATTTTATATGCTTTCGCACTTTTTTATCACCCCACTTCTTGGCTATTCGTTAAACTGAATTGTGGGTGTGGTGAGGGGTGTATTTATAGGCATTTTGAGGTTTGGGAAACTTTGCCCCTCCTGGTAGGAATGTATATCCCATACGTCACTAGCTCATGGACTCTTGCTAATATGAAAGAAATGAATTTATCAGGTAAGTTCTTACATAAATTATGTTTTATTTTAACTAGATAGCTATTAAATAGTTAATAACTATTTAATAGCTATTGTACCTAGTTAAAATAATTTGAAAGTTGCCTGTAAAATAAAAATAAATCCTAAGATAGCTACAATATAATTATTATTTATATTGTAGCTATATTAGGGTTTATTTTAAAGGTAAGTATTTAGTTTTAAATAGGATTAATTTAGTATTATTTAAGTTAGGGGGGTGTTAGGGTTAGTGTTAGACTTAGGTTTAGGGGTTAATAATTTTATGATAGTGGCGGCGGTGTAGGGGGGCAGGATAGGGGTTAATAAATTTATTATAGGTTGCGGCGGTATAGGGGGGGCAGGATAGGGGTTAATAAATTTATTATAGGTGGCGACGGTGTAGGGGGGGCAGATTAGGGGTTAATAAGTTTAATATAGGTTGCGGTGAAGTCCGGGAGCAGCGGTTTAGGGGTTAAACTATTTATTTAGTTGCGGCGGGGTCCGGGATCGTCAGGATAGGGGTTAATAACTTTATTATAGGTGGCGGCGGTATAGGGGGGGCAGGATAGGGGTTAGTAGGTATAATGTAGGTGGCGGTGGGCTCCGGGAGTGGCGGTTTAGGGGTTAATACATTTATAAGAGTTGCGGCGGGGTCTAGGAGCGGCGGTTTAGGGGTTACTAACTTTATTTAGTTGCGGGGGGCTCCGGGGGCGCCGGTATAGGGGGTAGAACAGTGTAGTTAGTGTGGGTGCTTAGTGACAGCTTGTCAATAAAGCTGTCAAAAAGCCGAAGAGCAGCGAAATCGGATGAGTGATAACTCTCACAGTCCGCTGCTCATCGCCCCGTACTTGGTGCGCGGCTTTTTGACAGCTTTTTTGATAACTTTGGCGAACGTATTCAGGTCCATGGAGGCGATGGTAGGCGAGCTTAGGCGGGCGTATTGGGCCGGCAAAGGCAGGTAAAGTAGACGCGTTGATAACAAGAGGCCAATGTCTGACAGCCTCCAGTGAAGTTGCTGGGGTAATTCACTTACCCAGGCCATCTAGTGTAGGATGAACATTACACAGCATGTAGCTACCGGTTGTATACAAAGCCACGCCGGGAAGCTAAAAAAAACATAAAACTACTACACAGCCATTTCAAAGCCCCTTACTTGTTGACTTCTATGTGAAAGCTAAATACTCCATCAGCTACCACAGACCAGATTCCTGCTGACTGATAACGTTTATACCATAAGTTCCTAAACTGTTTATGTTCACTGTTGATGCTAACCAAATTAGAATGTTGAGTTTTAGATAACATAATAGTCTGTATTATATGAGACAAAAGTGTACTGTGCCAATTAGATTACTATTTTCAATTAAAGTGAAGGTAAAGTTGCACCATATGAAAAGCAGGATTTGAAAGATCAATAAAAATAAACATAAGTTTAATTCATAAATTTTTTTCATTTTGAATAATAAACGATATAATGACATTGCAAACCTTAAATACTAGAGTTCAGCGTAATGCCCGGCTCTGTGTCACATATTTTGTTATGGTGACGTAAACGCCGGCATCCAATTGAAATCCTGGCCATTAGGTACCTACGATTGTAGACAAACCGCCCCCTCTATCTACAGCGCATGCCCAACACAATGCGCACATCTTAGTTAATAGGGAGTGAGCCTGGCTGCTTACGTAGAAAACGGGTGGGGCCGCTTTCTACATGGGATAGAGCACTTACCAGGAAGTCAAATCGAGGGTGGAGCGACGGTGCTGTCAATAGCAAATGTAATATATAAAAAATATAATTTTACAATTATTTTTTTTTATTAAAAGTTAGCGTTTTCATATATTAGCGCATAGGCTACATATATGAATGATCCGAGAGCCGCAACTTTACCTTTACTTTAACCTGTTCCAATCCAAGCTTGCCACTTTACAAAACCGGTGAATAAGAAAGCCTTATTGTCAGACATAATTTTAAAATATAATTCTTGTCACCCCCCCTCATATCTTAAAATCAATCCCAAAAAGTCAACTTATCAGGGTTAAACGCAATTGTTCTGATCCTGATATTTATGAACAAAAGGCAGCAAATACTATAGATAGACTACAAATGTGAGGCTATCCCAAAGAAATATTAAGGCAAGCAAAGAACCAGGTAGATTTGATACCTAGAACTGAGCTTCTTAAATATAAAAAAGTTACTCAAAAAGATACAAGTGACAAACATTGGAAATTCCCAATTTTTATAACATCATACAGTAAAGAATATAATCAAATTTGTAATCTGATCAGGCAGCATCTTCCTATATTACAAAATGATGAAAAACTAAATTAAATTGTAAAGGGAGGTTGCAAATTTGTTTCAAGGAAAGCACAAACACTTAGAAATATATTATCCCCCTCTATGTTACTTAAAGAACAATCAAATACATGGTTGAAAAAAAGAAATGGATGTTTTAAATGTAATTCTTCCAGATGCAAAACTTGCTCATACATCATACAGGGTAACAAACTTAAATCAGAGGCACTTCACAAGGATTTTGATATATTCGTTATTTTATCAATTCTAATAGTACCCATGTGGTATATCTTCTTACTTGTTTAGGCTGTAAAATTCAATATACTGGTTGCACGAAAAGATCTCTCAAAGATCGTTTTCTAGAACACCAAAGATCTATTGAGGATCCAGAGTCAAAAACACCTGTAGCCAAACATTTCAGGTACCATAATTCTGATAGTTCATTACTCAGAGTGCAGGGTATTGACTTTATACCTAGGCATCCTAGAGGGGGTAATAGAGAAATGAAATTGGATGAAAGAGAGGTCTTTTGGATCCTCCACCTCAAAACTTGGATGCCTTCAGGTTTAAACTCTAGAATGGATGTTAATATGTTCATCAAGAATTAATGTGTTTAGTCTTTTGGCATTTAAATATTAAGGGTATTTTTGGTATGAATTACACATTAATATATTAATCTATATTTGTATTAAACTTTATGTATTAGATTATATGTTTTGCTATGTATTTCCATTTTTCAGGTTTTTATATAGCCATGTTATATCAAAATAATATGTGCAATGTGCAATTTTTGTTATTAATAAGTACCTTATTATGTATCCTTATTATTGCCGCTGTTGTTCCCTAAGCCATTTTCTGTTTAGCAGTTGTGATATGTGTATATGTATATATCCATGAATTATGTTAGGGACATCAGGGGTTAATCCAATTAAGACAGGATGTTTTCTAATTGGTTATTTATATCTATATATAGAATCATTCCATCCCCCTGTTCCCTATCAGTGAACAAGTGCCCTAGCGGCATGAAACACGTATGATGTCACAGGGGGTCTTGGTTTTCCCTGTCTCTTTCTGTTCTTGTTTTTAATAGGGCCACCGCTCTTTTCTATGCTTTTTATGACATTGATCCAATAAAGAACTTTGTTTTACCTATTGGAGTGCCGGAATATCTTTGTGTTCTTGTGATGTTTGATCACGTCTGATCAGGGACGTGTTTTTTGTGCACCCTCATTGGCTATCAGCCAGGACATGTGATAGCGCAGAAGAACGCCACGGCTAGCTTAGGCCCTAGGTGCACTACTACAATATACAACATCCCTGTGACTATGAGGTATGTATCTCTCACACAACAGCCACAACTATATATATACTATACTGGTTGGTTATGTTACTATCTCACTAGGAAAACGATGTGCTGTCTACTGCCGGGATGGCATATCTCAGTTTCATTTTATACTATAACCAAAAAAAAAAAAAAAACTATCCAATAGTTATATTCAGTTTCCTATTGTAGACCTCGATGACATACTTGAAAACGAGAGAAATCTCAATGTATCCTTCCTGGTAAAATATTTTATAAATAAATAAATATATTTTTATATCCATTAGCAGAGGTCGCTATATAATTTAAGGAATCCTACAAAGTCATGTTAAAATCTTAAAGGTACAGTCAAGTCCAAAAAAAACTTTCATGTTTCAAATAGGGCATGTAATTTTAAACAACCTTCCACTTTACTTTTATCACCAATTTTGCTTTGTTGTCTTGGTATTCTTAGTTGAAAGCTAAACTTAGGAAGGATCATATGATAATTTCAAAGCCCTTGAAGGCTGCATCTTATCACATGCTTTTTTATTTGCTTTTCAAAACAGGGGAGAGCTAGTTCATGTAAACCATATAGATAACATTGTGATCACACCCGTGGATTGTGGCAGACACTGCACTAATTGGCTAAAATGAAAGTCAATAGATAACAAATAAAATGTCATGTGATCAGGGGGCTGTCAGAAGATGCTTAGATACAAGTTAATCACAGAGGTAAAAAGTATATTAATATAAAAGTGTTGGTTATGCAAAACTGGGGAATGGGTAATAAAGGGATTATCTATCTTTTAAACAACAAACATTCTGATGTTGATTGTCCCTTGAATATATGTTTATGGCTGTCACAGTGTTCCCCTGACAAATAGGTTACTCACCTAGTGTGATAATGGATGGTTTTAACTGTATGCTTAAATGCTATGTACTTTGTGACACTGAATGTCTGATTATATAAAACTCACATGATTGTACTCTTATATAACAATAATAGCTCATGTGAGTTAAAGGGGCCCATTTATCAAGCCCCGAACAGAGCTTGTGGGCCCGTGTTTCTGGCGAGTCTTCAGAAAAACTTTTGTTGAAGGAATCAAAATTACAATGGGACTTTTGGACCCTGGAAAAATACAAAAGTTTAAGCATGATACCAAGGGGATTGCGGGTCTTTAAATTCCCCACGTTTGATGTGGATGTCAGTGACAAAGAATTTATAGACTCATGGAACAATGTACTTTCCGATTGCTCCCTGAGACTTATGATGCTATTGTTGATTTATAAAAACAAACAGTTAGAGTCTTTAAGAAACGAAATTAATGAATTACAAGTAGAATTGAATAGACGGTCTAACAATCCTGATTTTGCTAGATTTGATAAAGTGTTGAGGGAATTGATCGCTAAGGGCAGGTCTGAAATTATGGAGAGAAAACATACTAAGTTTATTAGAGATAAATATGATTATGCTAATAACTGTGTATACATTTGGAACAAAAAATCTAGAGGGAACTCTAGGCAGAATCAGCCCAGATTTGGGAGAAGGAGAAGGGGTAATAACAAAAACAATCAAAATAAAAATAAAAATAAACAGAATGCACCTAAGAGTGTCACCTTCTCTGGTAGTGATACTGACTACTCCAGCGATGGCGACAAACAAAATGATAATACTCAGGACAGACAATATATTACATATCAGAATGTTGAACCTCCAGCTGCTACTGCGGTAGGTCCACACTCTGTATATGATATTAATCCCAATCAGTCTGCATATCCCTCTAGACCCAATCAATCTGCATATGTTGAGATCCCTCATACTATCTCCAGATCTGACAATACTGCACTTGAGCAGGTTTTTCCACAGGCTCAGGGAGGCATAGCGGGGGGGGGTCTCATATCCCCAGTCAGAATCTGATGATGACCAACAATCAGGACAGATATCAGTTGAGAGAACCAAGAACCGTAACAAAATACAAATAGTGGGTAATGTAGTTAATTTGTCATCCTTCACACTCAGTGATGCACAATATAGAGTCCTAAATTTGGGGCTCAATTTTGCACCTAATAATGATTTTGACCTATTTCAAACGATCATTGACATTAACAGACTAGTTAGGAACATAACCCTGAGAAAACATTTCTCAGGTGATGTTACCACTACCTTAGACGACTCTGCTCCTATCACAAGTGAAGGTTCCATTATGAGTAATAAATACAATTTCTCTGAAAACTGTGATATTGTCTCATTGCAACAATTGCAGTTGAATAATGACACAGTTGCTTGTGATACTAGGAGCAGAGGCCCCACTTTCAAGAAGAGATCACTATTCTATCCTCTACAAAGTAGGGGGAGTATTGTGGAAACTTTTCACAGTAGAGTGGAAAAAGATCTAGTTGAACTTAAGTCTAAACGGTCTAGCTGCAAGCCCAATCTGTCCTTGTCTGAAAAAGAAGCAGTAACTTCCCTGAGAAATAATGAGGATTTGGTCATTAGGAAGTCAGACAAGGGCGGAATGGTTGTAGCTATGGATCGGATACAATACATCTCTGAAGGTTTAAGACAATTAACTAATGAGCATGACTACCTAAAACTCGGTAGGGACCCAACTAATGAATATAAAAATGAATTAAAGCATCTTTTGGACGAGGGTTTGGAGCAGGGGTGTATTGACAGTAATACATCGGAATTCCTGTTTGTGGATAATCCCAAGACACCCCTGTTCCATCACTTCCCTAAAACACATAAATCTCTTATAGACATCAAGGGTCGCCCTATTGTTAGTGGAATTGATACACTTCTGAGTAATCTCTCCCAATGGCTTGATAACATACTCCAACCAATTGTGATGTCTCTTCTCTCCTATGTTCGAGATACAAAGCATATTCTTAATATACTTGAACATATGGAATGGTCTGAGTCTAGTATCTGGCTGACAATAAATGTTGTCTCCCTGTATTCCAGTATCCCTCATTCGAAGGGAGTGGAAGCAGTGACTTTTTTTCTGGATAATTTCACTGATTATGATCATTGCCTTAAGAATTACATTCTTAAAGTACTCACTTTTTTATTAACACACAATTTTTTCAAATTTGAGGACAGTTATTATCTCCAGAGATGTGGTACTGCCATGGGGGCAAAGTTTGCCCCATCCTATGCGAATTTATTCCTAGGATGGTGGGAATTTTACCACATCTTTGGAGATAATAACCCTTATAGATCACATATATCTCTATATCAGAGGTATATAGATTATCTTATTTTTATTTGGACAGGGGGTCAGGAAACCATTTCTCCCTTCTTAGAGTATTTACACTGCAATGATCTAAACCTGAAATTTACTAGTGAACACAATCCATACACTATTAATTATCTAGACATTACCCTGCGGGGATATTCTGATGGTAAAATCGAATCCACTGTTTTCAGGAAACCTATATCAGGGAATTCACTCCTCCAAGGCACTAGCTGCCACCCCAAACATGTCCCCTATGCTATTGCCAAAGGAGAGTTCACTAGGCTAAGGAGAAACTGTACTAGCTATCAGAATTTCAAACAGGAGTCTGTTAACTTAGAAAATAGGCTTCTAGAAAGGAAGTATCCTAGAGCAATAGTGAATAGGGCCAAATCAGCAGTCAGTACCATAGAAAGAAAAGATCTTCTGAAAATGAAGACTGCTAAAAATAAAGACTTTAAGGGAGTTACTTTTGTAACTAATCACAGCATTCAATATCATGATATATGTAAGATTGTCTGCAAGCACTTTTCCATTCTCTCTGCTGACGACAAACTAGTCAATACAGTTAAGAATGGCCTCAGATGCTCCTACAGGAGAAGTCCAACATTGGGTAATCTGCTGGCCCCTACATTATTGAAAAGCAAAAAAGATAGCCAATCCTCATGGCTAAGGCATATTGGCATGTTCAAATGTGGTCGGCGCAAGTGTAAACCCTGTGAGTATGTCAATGTGACAAGAAATTTCTCTAGTAGGGTCACCAATAAAGTATATGATATTAGTGCTTGTATGAACTGTACCACGGAATATGCCATTTACCTTATCGAATGTTCACTTTGCAAGCTTCAATATGTGGGGCTCACCTCAAGGGACCTTAATACACGTATACGGGAACACATGTCATCCTTTAAAACTAACAGGGCCAGTACTCCAATAGTACAACATTTTGGTACTTTTCACAACAATGATCTAAGATACTTTTCATGGTGTGCTATAGAAAAGATTATCAGGCCTACAAGGGGTGGTGACATTGACACAATATTGGCTAGAAGGGAAGCATATTGGATATTTACCCTTGATAGTAGACTACCTAAAGGTCTAAACTCCAGATTTGATATCATCAATGATTGGGAGTAGACTAACCTTCTGCCAATATGTGTTACACATAAGTTATGATGTTGTTTTTTGCATCTTCTTTAATACACCTTAAGATCATATTGTCACTAGCCGTATAATATAATATAATTTTGATGGGCTTTGTGATATACATACCCCTGTCAATAGTCTTTTCTCTCTACTTCCACTATACACATGATGTGTATCTATTAATGTGTGTATCTATTTTCACTGAAGGGAGTTTATATTCTACACATAGTCTCTGAGATAGTGTACTTTACATACTATTTACCCCCAATAGAATATCTATGGGTTTCAGGTATATTAGGATGTTTCTATTACATTTTTTACCCTATTTGTGGATTTATTCCTATATTTAATAGATTTAGTTTTTATGACTATGTATATACTGTTGCCAATGTGTGCTGTGTTATACGGTTTTCAATCTTTTTATGACCAATAGTGTGTACAATAAGCTCTCTTATAACGTTGTATCTCCACATTTGTGATACCTATATCTTGTATGCTATACCGTTACCTATTAGGTTAAGTATTTCATCTTGCTTGCATATATGTTCTACTTGTATATATTTTCTGTGTATTTTTCGTTTCTATATATATATAACATCACTTAAGTGCTGGCAATATTGATTTAAATAATTGAATTGAATGATATAAGAATATTGTATTCTATTGGATAGAGTCTATGGGTGTTGTTTCTTGTTTTATCTAATTATATTAGCCCATGGGGTTTTTAAAACAGGTGTGTGGGTCAGCACATCAGGCTGTGACTACGGAATCCTTTCCGAAACGCGTATGCCTGTGTGCTGTGCCCACGTCTGACTCTATGTTCAAGTTGCTGTGTTGCCTATAACTTTTAAATTGCCGAATAAAGTTTCCTTGATTTTACTTACAAGACGGATGTCGGTATTCCTTTTCTATAATTTGTATTACTCCAGTCCTGCCGACCCATCAGCTGTTGCTATACTCTGGAGCGGATCCAAGTTTGCTGTATCTCCGGAAAAGAACCCCTGCCATTGGTTGAGTAGCAGTGACGTATGAGTTCACGCCCACACACAAGCCGACGAGCACACTGAATACAGCGGAGGCCCTGTGAGCCGCTCAATAGAAGCCTGGAACTTCGGAAGCGGCACGGAGGCAGCTACACTTCAGGTAGCTACGCTGAATAGTGTTTAACTGATTAGGCGAAGAGGTGGTGAGTGACTCTGATTATTCTATCCCTACAAGTGTATTAAATATATTGCCGGAGACTCTGCATTTGGTCCAGATACATAGCCCGGTGTGGCTAAGTCTTGTTGCTTGGGTTTCTCTGTGTGTATAACTTTGAGTCTTCAGACTTGCCAGAAACACCAGTTACAAAGCAGCGGTCTCCATAACCCTGCTCCATAACCCTGTCCACCTGCTCTGATGAGGCGGACAGGAATCGCCGGAAATCAACCCGATCGAGTACAATCGGGTTAATTGACACCTCCCTACTGCCGGCCGATTGGCCGCGAGTCAGCAGGGGGTGGCGTTGCACCAGCAGCTCTTGTGAGCTGCTGGTGCAATGTTAAATGCGGAGAGCGTATTGCTCTCCGCATTCAGCGAGGTCTTGCAGACCTGATCCGCACTGTCGGATCAGGTCCACAAGACCTTTAAAAAAATAGGCCCCAAAGTCTCAACTCACCTTGTATAGTAATCTAATAGCTTTTATCTGTTTATTTTGTGCACTATTCTCAAATTTGCTCCCCATACAGTTACTCTAGTACCTAAAGTACTTCTCTGTCACACCTGCTCCCCCCCCCCCCAATGCTTATTGGATAAGCTTAGGAAAATGCATCCTACGAAAATCTTATTTCACTAGTTTCTCTATCCCCCTTAAATTCCCCCTAATTCAAATTAAAACTTTGATTGGTCCATGAGAGATCCTTGCCCACTATTTGGGGGTTACATTTTATAAGTTCTTTAATTATAGATGTAGGGGATATTTGACCATTTTTATAAGCGGAAAATAAAAAAATTGAGATGCAGAGATACATGATTACCTTTATGCACTGAACTATATACATTGAGATATCCCTACCCTTTAACACATCATGTCATTCTATTACAACTCTGATAGGGTGTATTATTTTGCAATTTTTCTATGTTGTACTATATATTCTGTACTTTTCGCTCTATGATAAGCTCGAGAAAAGTCCTGTATTGATTGATTGTTTGTACCCTCTCAATAAAAATGATAAATTTAAAAAAAAAAAAAAAAAAATGCAGAAAAAGATCTCAAAGAAGGAAAAAACAAAAGATTACCTCATTAGCAAGACATCAAAAAAAAAAATCACCAATCTAAACAATCAGAAGTGAAATGTTTTGGAATCCAAAAAATACATTTAGGGATCAGTGGTGGAAATTTGGAAAATTCTGTTCTCTGTGCAGAAAGTAAATGGGTTTTTCTATTGAACACTGTCCAACCATATGGACTGAATGAACAAAATAATTTTGGATCATTCTTATAATGTATACAGTCTCTGAATAGATATAAAAGATAACAACAAGAGAACAGATATCCTTCTTCAAGATTGGAACACAACAATATCAGTCAATACTGTATATCATAAAAATCTTTAGCCAATATGGAGAGAAACATTTTTATTATATTAAGTGCTACAGTAATACTCTTCTGGATTTCCTCCAAATAGCCTGATGCTAGCAATATATTTTGGATTCAAAATAGAACAATCCCATAAAATGATGTCAGAATTGTGGGCGGAGTCTAGAGGCCAAAAAAGAGGCCAAAATCGTGACGCTCCCGATACCCTTTGAGAAAGCCGTTTAGATGGCGAAACATGTTAGGGACTTTGTGAGGAGTCACTGGGAACTGCTGTATTTTTAACTGTCATTGTAACTTCCCTGCCTATGTCACCACACAGCAACTTTAACTATATGGTGCTTAACTGAATTGAGCTTGGCAGAGAGTGCATTGACTGCACACAATACAGCTATACCTTATCTTTAATTGTGGGCTCAATAGAGCATATATTTATTCTAATAACGGATACTAATAGCTTATTCAAATACTGGATACTAATTCACTTAACATAATGTAAAAATACTTACACTGTATCCTCAACTGATAATATATTAGACTTTATGGAAGCTAACTATACTTGAGCTTAAATTGTGGAAATAACAATATATATACCTATCATAATCCAATAGGAGCCGCTGCAACTTTAAATCAAGCTGATTACCATTTAGCCACACTGGCTACCTAAGCTCATATTAGCTTGCGTCCTTAACATAAAATGTTGAGTGGATAAGTATACAGAAGGCAATGATACTCAAGCTATTGGCTGATTGGAACAGCCAATAGAATGCGACTTCAATCCTATTGGCTGTTCTAATCAGCCAATAGGATTGAAGTTCAATCCTATTGGCTGATTGCATCAGCCAATAGGATTTTTTCTACCTTAATTCCAATTGGCTGATAGAATTCTATCAGCCAATCGGAATTGAAGGGACGCCATCTTGGATGACGTCATTTAAAGGAACCTTCATTCAGTCGTCGGATGAAGAAAGAAGAGGATGCTCCGCGTCGGATGTCTTGAAGATGGACCCGCTCCGCGCCGGATGGATGAAGATAGAAGATGCCGTCTGGATGAAGACTTCTGCCCGTCTGGAGGACCTCTTCTTCCCGGCTTGGATGAAGACTTCTGCCCGTCTGAAGGACCACTTCGCCCGGCTTCGTTGAGGACTTCGGCCCGGTTGGGTGAAGACTTCTCAAGGTAGGGTGATCTTTAAGGGGTTAGTGTTTTTTTAAGGGGGGATTGGGTGGGTTTTAGAGTAGGGTTGGGTGTGTGGGTGGTGGGTTTTAATGTTGGGGGGTATTGTACTTTTTTTTACAGGTAAAAGAGCTGATTACTTTGGGGCAATGCCCCGCAAAAGGCCCTTTTAAGGGCTATTTGTAATTTAGTATAGGGTAGGGCTTTTCATTATTTTGGGGGGCTTTTTTATTTTATTAGGGGGATTAGATTAGGTGTAATTAGTTTAAAAAACTTGTAATTATTTTATTATTTTCTGTAATTTAGTGGGGGGGGTTCGTACTTTAGATAATTGTATTTAATTGTATTTAATTGTAGTTAATTTAGGGAATTCATTTAATTATAGTGTAGTGTTAGGTGTAATTGTAACTTAGGTTAGGTTTTATTTTACAGGTAAATTTGTCTTTATTTTAACTAGGTAGATATTAAATAGTTAATAACTATTTAGTAACTATTCTACCTAGTTAAAATAAATACAAAGTTGCCTGTAAAATAAAAATAAATCCTAAGCTAGCTACAATGTAACTATTAGTTATATTGTAGCTACCTTAGGGTTTATTTTATAGGTAAGTATTTAGTTTTAAATAGGAATAATTTAGTTAATTGTAGTTATTTTATTTAGATTTATTTAAATTATATTTAAGTTTAGGGGGGTGTTAGGGTTAGACTTAGATTTAGGGGTTAATAACTTTAATATAGTGGTGGCGACGTTGGGGGCGGCAGATTAGGGGTTAATAAATGTAGGTAGGTGTTGGCGATGTTAGGGACGGCAGATAAGGGGTTAATAAAATTATATAATATTTAACTAGTGTTTGCGAGGCAGGAGTGCGGCGGTTTAGGGGTTAATATATTTATTATAGTGTCGGCAATGTCCGGTTCAGCAGATTAGGGGTTAAGAATTTTATTTTAGTGTTTGCGATGTGGGGGGGCCTCGGTTTAGGGGTTAATAGGTAGTTTATATGTGTTAGTGAACTTTTTAGCACTTTAGTTAAGAGTTTTATGCTACAGCGTTAGACCATAAAACTCTTAACTACTGACTTTAAAATGCGGTACCAGGCTTGACAGGAGAGGGTCTACCGCTCACTTTTTGGAAGACTCGTAATACCGGCGCTATGCAAGTCCCATTGAAAAAATAGGATACGCAATTGACGTAAGTGGATTTGCGGTATTTTTGAGTCTGGTCGAAAAAGTGAGCGGTACACCTGTACCTTCAAGACTCTTAATACCAGCGGGCGTTAAAAAGCAGTGTTGGGACCTCTCAACGCTGCTTTTTAAGGCTAACGCAAGACTCGTAATCTAGCAGTATGAGTTTTACTTATTGAATAAGGGCATAACAACTATAAATACAAAAAAGTGTGTAGCAACATAAAGTATCAGTTACACTGAATACTAACTGAAGAGGTTGCAATCCTTATGAAGATAATTCAGCTGACTTGTTTACTTTCATTCTCCTCTCAACTGCAATATACCATTACTGAATAATAATAGTGTGTATTCAGACTTGTGCAGGATTATTATAAGTGTGTGTTTTTAAAGTGTTTTCCCTTTACGTTTTATAATATACATACCAATAAAAGTTATGTTTTAATAAATAGTCTCCGACCCCTCCTCTGTATCTGAGACTATCTACATATACCTCCTACTAAGGTCTAAGAATATTTATAGACACATGGGGTATATTTATCAATGTGCAAGCAGATATGATATGAAGTAGCGTATCATGTCCGCTGGACATCGCTGGACATCGATAAATGCCGACAGCATACGCTAACGGCATTTATCATTACACCAGCAGTTCTTGTGAACTGCTGGTGCAATGCCGCCCCCTGCAGATTTACGGCCAGTCAGCCACTAGCAGGGGGTGCCAATCAACCCGATCGTATTCGATCGGGTTGATTTCTGTCCACCGTCTCAGAGCAGGCGGACAAGTTATGGAGTAGAGGTCTTTAGACCGCTGCTTCATAACTTCTGTTTCCGGCGAGCCTGAAGGCTCGTCAGAAACAAGGGGCCTCAAACTCCATACGGAGCTTGATAAATATGCCCCATAGTGTCAGAAGACTTAGAGTGCTAAACGTGTATTCTCAAGCAGGGGGTTCTTTTCCCTCCAATTTTTTCTAAATACTAGTAAAAAGGAATAACCCCTTTTATGTAGTTATCTCCCTTTATCTTTTGTACCATGTATTTATCTGGCATAATAAAATAATGAGTAATCTTTCAGAAAGATGTTTATCAATCTAAGAAGAGGTTCATTCCATGTGGGCGTGTGTTTGGTCATTCCCCACCCCCCAAGAACTGCCAATGCATAAATACAATATTATTTGTATGTCACTAAAGTCTTTCCAGATTCAGAGTTTATCTGATCAGACTGGCATCTTTTTCTTTTTAGTACTAATTTATATGAAAACAAAGCTACTTGGGCCTTTTTTATTATGTGAAAGCTATATGTATTTATTTGGAATTTACACATTATCTATGTTTATAGTTACAATTACTTGTTTTAAATGAATAGTAAAAACCTTGAAATTACAAGATTTGTATGCAGACTTTCAAAATATTAATATATTAGGTGAGTGTTAAATTGTTTTGAACAACTTGTTTGCTGCAATTATTTTTCAACAGCCAAACTCCACTCACTACTTGCCTTATTTGAAGGCACCAATCTGGGCTTTTAATTGCTGTATACACAGCTAGTCATAATTATATTGTAAAAGTTTTTTCCTAAATGAAATTAAACATTATATTGAACAAAATAAACATACATAAATATGTTTTTTTTTATGGAAAAATACAAATCTAGATATGAAACAACACTGAAATGGTTTGTTACTGCATTTCTTTCGGTGCAAAAGATTTTGGAAGAACACACAAGCGCCAAAGAGGCTAATACCCACAAAAATGGATCCAATCCAATTTAATAAAAAAACTTTTTTATTTATGTATTTATAAAAACAAATTTAAAAAAATTATTAAAAAAGAAACAAGGTTTTCTTTAAAAAACAATTGATCTTAATGCTCAAATAGAGACACTTTTAGCATAATCTGGTTGGCCAACCTTAGTGTTAAAATCTAGCAGTAGTATCAATCATACCTATCTAAAACGTTAAAATCTAACAGTAGTATCAATCATACCTATCTAAAACGTTAAAATCTAGCAGTAGTATCAATCATACCTATCTAAAACGTCAAATCTAGCAGTAGTATCAATCATACCTATCTAAAAGTTTTTTTATTAAATTGGATTGGATCCATTTTTGTGGGTATTAGCCTCTTTGGCGCTTGTGTGTTCTTCCAAAATCTTTTGCACCTAGATAAATTTTGGGGATTTTTTGAGGAAGACCCCTAGAACTCACTAGCTTATATACCCCTAGTTTGCGCAGTCTATAAAAAACCACTTGCCACATACTGCATTTCTTTCAACAGATGCGGAGAAGGCCTTTGACAGGGAGGATTGGCAATTGATATGGTCCACCCTGTTTAAATTTGGCTTTTTTTAAAAGTAATATAACAAAACCAAACCCTATATTCTTATCCCTCAGCTAGAGTCAGAGCAAATGGGTAGCTGTCACAAAAATGTTATATAAGTAATGGAACTAGACAGGGATGCCCGCTTTCCCCCTTCTATTTTCTTTAACAATTGAAACCTTGGCCATACATATCTGTGAATCTCCTAAGATCAACTAAATAACTATAGGAAATGTCACTCAGAAATGCCTTCTTTTTGTGGATGATATTATTTTCACACTACAGTTTCTACAAGATCCATTCCCAACATGTCAAAAGCCCTTCAAAATTACAAGCAAGAATATTTTTTCTATCAATTTGGACAAATCAGTTGTTATGAATATTAATGTACCCATGTCAGAGGTTCAATTTGTAAGATCCCATACAGACTTTGTAATCTTGGACATGATACGTTATCTGGGTATTACATTAATATCTTCCCCCTCTGACTTGTTAGCTATTTATTATAAAAATCTTAGTTTTGAAATTAAGCAAGACCTGCATAAATGGCTTATGCAAGGGCACTCATATTTGATGAGTTGTATTAATACAATCAATATGATGATTTTTACCTTAGTTTCTTTAAAGGGACAGTCTACACAAGAATTTTTATTGTTTTAAAAGATAGATAATCACTTTATTACCCATTTCCCAGTTTTGCATAACCAACACAGTTATATTAATATACTTTTTACCTCTGTGATTATCTTGTATCTAAGCCTCTGCAAACTGCCCCTTTATTTCAGTTCATTTGACAGACTTGCAGTTTAGCCAATCAGTGCCTGCTCCCAGATAACTTCACGTGCACAAGCACAGTGTTCTCTATATGAAATACATGAACTAACACCCTCTAGTGGTGAAAAACTGTTAAAATGCATTCTGAAAAGAGGTGGCCTTCAAGATCTAAGACATTAGCATATGAACCTCCTAGGTTAAGCTTTCAACTAAGAATACCAAGAGAACAAAGCAAAATTGGTGATAAAATTAAATTGGAAAATTGTTTAAAATGACATGCTCTAACTGAATCATGAAAGTTTATTTTGGACTAGACTGTCCCTTTAATTATTTCATGTACTACCTTTAGAACCGCCCATAACTTTTTTAACCTTCCAACAGCACATGCTTGAACAACTTGTATGGGATAATCATAGACTTCGCATTTCACGTAGGACACCCTATTTGAGTAAAGAAGACGGTAGTTTGGGTATTTCCAACCTTCTTCAGTACTATAGAGTTGCACATCTTGCACATGTTGGTACAAATGTATCTAATGCCTGGGTCCAATTTGAAGCCTTATTTATAGATTTCACAACGATTTTAAATAATTCTCTCTCGATATATACTAAAATCACTACAGTACCCATAATAGAGTGAAAACCTTTTTCATCTTCTGATTTACTTACTAATCCAGGACGACCTTGTTAAGACCCAAAATGAAATTAAAGAAAAAATAGGTCCTCCTTGGTTTACATACTCCAACTTAGGCATTTCATTTTACATAATCATTATACTGGGATATGACAAGAGCATTAACTCCCTTTGAAAAACTCTGTAACTCTCCTGATCTATCTAGGAAACATGTTTCATTAATATAAAACTACTGAAGGGTAATTATCCAGATGTCATACCTATATTTATTACTAAATGGAAGAATTAATTGAATGTCACTCTAAATAAGACTTAATGGAGAAAGATATTTGTTAATACTAAAAAGTTGTCTATATCTGTTTCAATAGTAGAATTGAATTATAAGATCCTGTCTAGATAGTATCTTTCCCCACACAAATTACTTAACACGTTCTATAAATAAGTGCCGCTAGAGGGTGCGAATCGTGTCAGGCGTTCTTTGCTAAAGAGCCCCATGTCTGTATGTATTTTTAATTGTGAATGAAATACATTGCACTTTTTATTCTATAGTACATGTGTAGAGATGGCCTTTATGTGACTTTGTGGATGTTCAGTGGTTGGATTTGGCACTTCTAGTTTGAGGGGATGCTTTTTTCTAAGTTTCATTGCACCGGAGATATGTGGAGTACTCACTTCCAGTTGCATACGGGTGCTGGTGTAAAACGGCAGTGGGGCCTAGAGCTAAACTCTGTGATGTGTAAATGACTACATAACATGTTACCTACGGCCTCTGATAGATGTTGGAGAAATTGTGGAGAGGTTGGTACATAATTAAATATCTGGTGGTATTGTACAGATATCCAATCTTATTTGAGCCGTATTTTCAGGTGTATGGATGTGACTTTAGGTATTAATATATACCTTTAAAAAGCTTAAGTGATATTCCTTAATGTATCTCCACTTATTAGTTGTATCTATAGAACACGGTTCTTTTGATGTATGATTAATTGTGCAAAGAGACTTATTCCTGGAGGAAGAAATGGCAAGTCCCCACTTTTGATCAATGGTTACATGAGGTAGATTACATTCTATCTATGGAAAAACTTTACTATAGTTTTATAGGTAAGCAAGAACATTTTCTTAATGTAGTATTTATTTGGGAACAAAACACATCCTTAGCCTAATTGTTGGATTTAATATACACCAACACCTCCACAGTTACATCTTAAAGGGCAAGTGAACCTAGAAAATAATGTTAAATAATTCTGCACATAGTGCAGAATTATATAACTTTATTTTAGTGCTAGCTTTCTGTAACCTAATATTATCAGGCATTTTTTTATTAAAAAAGATTTTTTTCAGAAACTTCGATCCTATTGGCTGATTGGAACAGCCAATAGAATGCGAGCTCAATCCTATTGGTTGTTCCAATCAGCCAATAGGATTGAAGTTCAATCCTATTGGCTGATTGCATCAGCCAATAGGATTTTTTCTACCTTAATTCCAATTGGCTGATAGAATTCTATCAGCTAATCGGAATCTAAGGGACACCATCTTGGATGACGTCACTTAAAGGAACCTTCATTCGTCGGGTAGTCGTCGGCCGAAGAGGATGCTCTGCGTCGGATGTCTTGAAGATGGACCCGCTCCACGCCGGATGGATGAAGATAGAAGATGCCATCTGGATGAAGACTTCTGCCCATCTGGAGGACCACTTCTGCCCGGCTTGGATGAAGACTTCTGCCTGTCTGGAGGACCACTTCTGCACGGCTTGGATGAAGACGTCTCCCGGTAAGTCGATCTTCAGGGGGTTAGTGTTAGGTTTTTTTTAAGGGTGTATTGGGTGGGTTTTCTTTTTAGGTTAGGGCTTTGGGCTGCAAAAGAGCTAATTGCCCTTTTAAGGGCAATGCCCATCCAAATGCCCTATTCAGGGCAATGGGGAGCTTAGGGTTTTTTAGTTAGTATTTTTTTTGGGGGGGTTGGTTGTGTGGGTGATGGGTTTTATTGTTGGGGGGGGTGTTTGTATTTTTTTTTTACAGGTAAAAGAACTGATTACTTTGGGGCAATGCCCCGCAAAAGGCCTTTTTAAGGGCTATTGGTAGTTTAGTTTAGGCTAGGGGTTTCTTTTATTTTGGGGGGGCTTTTTTTATTTTGATAGGGCTATTAGATTAGGTGTAATTAGTTTAAATTTCTGTAATTTGTTTATTATTTTCTGTAATTTAGTGTTTGGGTTTTTTTGTACTTTAATAGATAATTTAATTTAATTTTGGTTATTGTATTTAATTTAGTTAATTGTATTTAATTTAGTTAATTTATTTAATTATAGTGTAGTGTTAGGTGTAATTGTAACTTAGGTTATGTTTTATTTTACAGGTACTTTTGTATTTATTTTAGCTAGGTAGTTATTAAATAGTTAATAACTATTTAATAACTATTATACCTAGTTAAAATAAATACAAACTTGCCTGTAAAATAAAAATAAACCCTAAGCTAGCTACAATGTAACTATTAGTTATATTGTAGCTAGCTTAGGGTTTATTTTATAGGTAAGTATTTAGTTTTAAATAGGAATAATGTAGTTAATGATAGGAATATTTATTTATATTTATTTAAATTAGATTTAAGTTAGGGGATGTTAGGGTTATACTTAGGTTTAGGGGTCGGCAGATTAGGGGTTAATAACATAATGTAGGTGGCGGCGGTGTGGGGGGGGCAGATTAGGGGTTAATAACATAATGTAGGTGGTGGCGGTGTCGGGCAGCAGATTAGGGGTTAATAAGTATAATGTAAGTGGGGGCGGTGTCGGGGCAGCAGATTAGGGGTTAATAAGTATAATGTAGGTGGCGGCGGTGTCGGGGCAGCAGATTAGGGGCGTTTAGACTCGGGGTACATGTTAGGGTGTTAGGTGTAAACATAACTTTTATTCTCCCATAGGAATCAATGGGATATCTGGCAGCAGCGAACATGAGCTTTGCTGCTTTCAGACTCCCATTGATTCCTATGAAAACCAGGTACGCTGGACCGGAATAGTGTCGAGCATACCTGGTAGGTATTTGTTAACTAGCAAAAGTAGTCAGATAGTGCCGAATTTGCATTCGGAACATCTGTAGTGACGTAAGCATCGATCTGTGTCGGACTGAGACCAGCGGATCGTATGTTACGTCACAAAATTCTACTTTTGCCGGTTTGTAGGCTTTAATAACTAAGGGGAATCAGGCTCGCCACAAATACGCTGCGGAATTCCAGCGTATTTGCGGTTGACGGCTTGATAAATAGAGGCCTTTGTCTGCAACCACTGACACATACCGTGATGTTAAAGATAAACTGACAACATATTTTCTCCCTAAAAAGAACACTCAGTATAAAATATACATATTCAGACAGACAACACAACAGGGTGATGAACCTTTAGATGCATTTCAAACTAGGTTACGTTTACTAGCAAAGAATTGTGAGTTTTTTAATGTTGAAAAAGGAAAAGTAAGGCAAATTGCCTGGAATGCACATAAGGGTTAAGGCCAAGACGGAGGAGTGGGAGTGCTCTGTTGTGTGTGTGTGTGAAACAATGTTGCAGATAGAGAGGAGGGGTTCCAGCTTACCTTTTTAAGCCCTGTACAGGAAGCACAAGTCCTCTTTCTGCTGGTTTCTTCAAAGTTTTCACATGAAGCGTTCAAGGAGATCTAAAGTACCTCCAAAGCGAATCATGGAGACTAGGGAGGAACCTACAGAGAGAGAAGTCATGGAAGAGAGTGATGAAGCTGAATGGATTGCACCATCCCCTGAAACGGTGGGTCGAACTCCTTTTTTTCCCTTTCCCATGTCCCTCCCCAGGGTGATCCTAGTGAGGATGGTAGTACTATGACCAGGCCTGAGATCTCTGATCAGGCCCTGTTAGAGGCAATTTCCCAGGAGGGTGGATGGGATGTTACTGTAGGTCCCTCAGATGTAGCGTCTGAGCCGGTTGTCCATGCGGCCTATGTAAGGCCTACGCGCGGCGATGCAGTGGCTGGCACTTCCGGTTTGGCCACCGGTCCCCCCTGTGTCCCTCCAGGTGCATCATGGAATTTTGCGGGCCTTCCCAAGGTCAATCCCGGCCCTCCCGGTTCATCCCTGAATTTTGTAGGCCCTTCCCCGGCCAATCCCGTCCCTCCCGGTTCATCACTGAATTATGCGGGCCCTTCCCCGGTCAATCCAGGCCCATCGTGGCACTATAATGTCCCTCATATAGTTGGTGGGTATAGTGGGAGCGCCTTGGCCTTACCTGGGCATTCCGCGGCCTTGTCCCAAGAATCCATTTCAGCGGTGTCCCTCTTCCAGATGCTGGCGTCGGCGATGTCCGGGTCCAGATGCTGGCGTCCGGCGATGGGTGGCTTCGGCCTTCTCCGCCTTGACTTCCGGTCTCGGGTCCTTCAGCGGCGGTACTTCCGGTGACGTCACTTCCGGTGATGTCCCTTCCGGTTCCTCCATTCGACACCCGAAGGAGCACATTAAGTTCCCCATGCGGCTCCGCAAGTAAGAATGGAGTGCTGCAGGGGGGAACTTTGGCTCCGGGGGTTAGGCCTTCAGGGGCGATGGTGGCAACCAGTGCTCAGGGTGCTCGGGGCTAAATGCAATAGAGAAAGGGGGCAACGGAGCAGCAAGGGGGCAAGTGGTGAGTTATAACAGGCCATATGGAGCGGAAGTCAGCTCAGGTTATCAGGATAAAGGGGATAATAAAACCGCTAACGTGCGGTTAGGGGCTAAGGCCTTAGCAGGCAAAAATAAAGGTGCCGCAACACCTAATAGGCCCAGTATGTGTAGAATGAGTGGTGATTCCACGGCATGGCAATGGCCACGGACGATGGCAGCATGGATGGGATAGACTGCGGTGATATTCATAGTAGACAGCAGGGCATGACCATGGTGCCGCCCACTGCTAGGAAGGTAGTTACTAGGTCGGCTGCTAGGCAGGGTACCCCATCACAATTTCATAGTTTAGATATGGAATTAGCGCCAATTAGAAGTCACAAGAAGGCCCCTGCCCAGGCCCCTAAGTCAGTACACTTTAGCGAGAATATAGAAGATTTTTATGAGGAAGAGCAGAGTGTGCATGTTGGAGAGGGGTGTGGTAAGCGCCCATGTGGTCCCAGAGTGCCTGAGGGGGGGGGAAAGCATTGTGAGAGCAGGGGGAAGGGGAGAGCTGAACTTCCCCTGCGTGGTACTCCTCTCTTGCATTCTGTTTTTCAGGATAGCGACATGGCGACTACTGGCAATTCCGGAAGTGGCATGGAGAGAGATACAGAGAGCAGTGCAGATTCCATGGTGTCAGAGGATGAGCGTCCATCGACTTCGGGCATGGTGGCGATACTGCCTAGGACGGGGTTGCAAACCGGAGAGTCCTCAGTTTCAGTGGGGTTCAGGGGTTTCCCGTCATCCTCGAATGATTCTGGGTCAGAGAATGACTAAGAGTTGGGTTTCAATGCTAAGGGTCATAAGCGCATGTACAAAATGCTCAGGTGATTGACAGAGGAAAAATCTGCTAGGAAGGGGTTGCAAAGATCTTTAGAACGTGTTACCTCTGAGAAGTCTGATAGGGCATCCCAACCCAGATCTAGAGTCAGTGAGGTACGTGGACCTGCTAACCGCAAGGTGGCACTCCACAGCGATACATGATCTTGGTTATATTACAATTTGCACGAACTTAAGACTAAGACGGTTTGGCGCATTCAGAAGGGGAAGTATGTTAATATCTTTGAGCTCTCTGTGGAAGCCTTGAGGCAGAAGGAGAGAGCCGAAGATGGGAACGGCCCAAAGAATTACCAGCGCCCTGACACGTTCCATGAATGGCGACGTTGTTTCAGGATTTACGCTTCTTGTTTTTTAGAAAAATGGTGTCAGGGTGCCAGGAATCAGACTGAGACGAGAAGTGCAAAAATAATCACACCTTTATTAATAGAAAAAAATAATAAAAAGTCCACAAGTCAAATAACAAGCCAGGAGACAAAACCAGAGCTGGTAGTCAGACGAGCCGAGTCAGGAGCCAAAGCGAATAGTCAGACGAGCCGGAAACAGGAACAAGGAAAACAGCAGAGTCAGGAACAAGCCAGGGATCAGGAACCAGGAAGGACGTCAGGCAGCCAGGTAATACACAAGAAACTCTCACAAACAGGTCTGAAACAACGCAAAGGCAAAGCATACTGAACAGAGGCCCTTTAAATAATAAGTGATGACATCACAATTCTGAGACTGCATCCTGTCTCACATGGATGATGCACACCAGTCTGCCCATAAAAGGAAGTGCAGGAATTGAGCAGCATCCCCCACAATGCACCATAGTCAGGAAGAGAGGTGAGTAAAATGGCTGCCAGCAGCACATGGCAAACACAACAGGGAAAAAACCCTGACAGTACCCTCCCCTCAACGACCCCTCCCCCGCAGGAGGACAAAAGGCTTATTGGGGAAACGGGCATGGAAGGTACGGAGGAAGGCGGGAGCATGAACATCAGAGGAGGGAACCCAAGAATGAACATCAGAGGAGGGAACCCAAGAACGCTCCTCCGGACCGTAGCCTCTCCAGTGAACCAAATACTGTACACGGCCCCTGGACATACGAGAGTGAATAATGCTGCTGACCTCATACTCATCATGGTTGTCAACAAAGATAGGACGAGGACGAGGCAACACAGTGGTAAACCGATTACAAACCAATGGTTTCAAGAGGGAGACATGAAAAACATTGGAGATGCGCATAGCAGGAGGAAGGTCAAGAGCGTAGGCCACAGGATTAACCCGTCGGAGTATTCGAAAAACACCAACATAACGGGGAGCCAATTTATTGGAAGACACACGAAGGTTCAAGTTGCAGGAGGACAGCCAAACTCTCTCACCAACCTGGTGGGAAGGTGCAGGCAGACGCCTACAATCAGCCTGGAACTTTTGGCGCTGCATAGAACGATGAAGGCAATCCTGAATCTACACCCACGTGGAACGGAGTTGCCGGAAATGCTCCTCCAAAGCCGGAATACCCTGAGACATGAATGAATCGGGCAACAAGGATGGTTGAAACCCATAATTCGCCATGAACGGGGATATCTTGGAGGAAGCATTAATAGCACTATTACGAGCAAACTCTGCCCAAGGTAACAGTTCAGACCAATTATTGTGGAACTGTTCCAGAGCTTGATTAGACCGTTCCGCAGCCCCATTGGATTGAGGGTGATATGCCGAGGAGAAGGAAAGCTGGATCCCCATTTGAGCACAAAAGGAACGCCAAAATCTGGAGACAAACTGGCTACCCCGGTCCAACACTATCTCCTTGGGTAACCCATGTAAACGGAAGACCTCCCGGGCAAAAATTGAAGCAAGCTCCTGAGCGGTAGGCAGCATCATCAAGGGAATGCAATGTGACATTTTAGAAAAACGGTCAACCACCATAAGGATAACAGTATTGCCATTGGAAACAGGGAGCTTGACAATGAAGTCCATGGAAAGATGTGTCCAAGGGCGCTCACCATTAGCAATAGTTTGAAGAAGACCCACAGGAAGACGTTGAGGAGACTTATTCTGTGCACAAACTGAGCAGGAGGCAACATACGCAGCAACATCAGAACGAAGACCTGGTCACCAGAATTGTCGAGTGACAGACCAAATCATTTGGTTCTTACCTGGGTGACCTGCTGCTTTAGGATAGTGGTAAGTGTGCAAAAGTTTAGTTCGAAGATTCTCAGGAACAAAACACTTACCACTAGGTTTCTCAGGAGGTGCATTGGTTTGTGCAGCCAGGATCTCTTCCCCCAAGGGAGAAGTCAAATTAGTACGTATGGTAGCCAATATGGTCAGGAGGTATAACAGAAGTAGGTACAGACTCCTCCTTGGACAGAGGCGAAAATTGTCGAGAGAGGGCATCAGCTCTAACATTCTTACTACCAGGCAGGTAGGAGACCACATAATTAAACCAAGACAAAAATAGCGCCATCTGGCCTGTCGGGGCGACAAACGTTTTGCTTCAGATAGATAAGTTAAATTCTTGTGGTCAGTAAGAATGAGCACTGGCACGCTAGTACCCTCGAGAAGATGCCTCCATTCCTTAAGTGCCAAAATTATGGCCAGTAATTCCCTGTCGCCAATTTCATAATTGCACTCCGCTGGAGACAATTTCTTAGAGAAGAAACCACACTGATGCAAGGAACCGTCAGGCGTCGGACGTTGAGACAAGAGGGCACATACTCCAGTCTCAGACGCATCGACCTCAAGAACGAAAGGCAGGACAGGGTTAGGATGAGCCAGAACTGGAGCGGCAGCAAAGGCAGTCTTAAGACTATCAAAGGCCTTATTGGCAGTAGGTGACCAATGGAGTGGATCATTCTCTTTACGGGTCATGTCTGTGATAGGTTTGACCAAAGAAGAAAAGTTTTTAATAAACTTTCTATAGTAATTGGCGAACCCCAAAAAACGTTGAATAGACCGAAGACCAACTGCGCGAGGCCACTGCAGAACTGCAGATAACTTGTCAGGATCCATGGAGAACCCTGCAACGGAGATACCATAACCTAGGAAGGTTACTTGAGTCTGATGGAACTCACATTTCTCGAGTTTACAAAACAGGCCGTTCTCAGGTAGTCTCTGAAGAACCCGTGTAACATCAGAACGATGAGCCTCAAGTGTGGGTGAGTGTATGAGTATGTCGTCTAAGTACACCACAACACACTGTTGCAACATATCTCGTAGGACATCATTAATAAATTCCTGAAAAACAGCAGGAGCATTACATAGGCCAAAGGGCATTACAAGATACTCATAATGCCCGCTCCTGGTGTTAAATGCTGTTTTCCATTCGTGGCCCTCCTTAATCCTAACGAGATTGTACGCTCCTCTCAAATCAAGTTTAGTAAAGACTGTAGCTCCCTTGAGGCGGTCAAAGAGTTCCGTAATAAGCGGAATAGGGTAAGCATTCTTAATGGTAAGACGATTAAGACCCCTATAATCGATACATGGTCTTAACTCACCACCCTTTTTCTTCACAAAGAAGAAGCCAGCCCGTGCAGGAGAGCAGGATTTGCGGATGATCCCCAGCGACAGATCATCGGCAACCTACTCCTCCATAGCACAATTCTCTGCAACAGACAGAGGGTACACCCGGCCCCGAGGAGGAATGGCTCCGGGTTGCAGGTCTATGGCACAATCGGAAGACCGGTGAGGAGGCAACATACCGGCACGCACCTTGTCAAACGCGTCTAGGAACTCTCGGTACTCCTCTGGCAATTGAGAAACCGAAGAAGTGCACAAGACTTTAACTGGTTTCCGAAGACAAGTGGAAATACATTGCAGGGGACCACGACAAAATTTCGGACCTGCGCCAGTCAAGAGAGTCCCAACAGCCATGGACAACGGAGCAGTTTCGTGAGTAACGAGTGCGGGCTGAAGGGGCCTGCCATCAATGGCCTCAATAGCAAGCGGAACGGACCGAGGCAAAACAGGAATGGAGTGCTTTGATACAAAAGCACTGTCAATGAAATAGCCCGCAGCACCGGAGTCAACAAGAGCCTAGGTGACTATGGAGGAGTCCACCCAGGAAAGGACAACCGTGACCAAAGGTTTCTCCTTAAGCGGTCCCGGGGACGAAGATAAACCACCCAAGGTCTGCCCCCGACAGGACCTTGGGTGTGAGCGTTTCCCGGCCGTGTAGGACAAGACTTCAAAAGGTGGCCCTGTAACCCACAATAGAGGCAGAGCCCCTCCCTCCTCCTAAAGGCCCTCTCCGCCGCGGAGAGACGCGTGAATCCGAGCTGCATTGGCTCAGCAGTACCTGGTGACTCGGGACCAGGAGGTATGGGAGGAGAGGGAGGCATGGGTGGGAACGAACACGTAGGAGACAACGGAACAGGAGGCTTCCGCAAGCGCTCCTTGAAAGAGGGCCTCTCTCTGAGTCTAATGTCAATTAGGATCAAAAAAGACACCAATGCCTCGAGACCCTCTGGTAAATCTCTGGCAGCAACTTAGTCTTTAATCACATCAGAGAGCCCATGAAAGAAGGCGGCAACAAGAGCTTCATTGTTCCAACCTACCTCTGCGGCAAGCATACGGAACTCAATAGCAAACAGAGCAACAGATCTTGTACCTTGCTGAATGGACATGAGTCGTTTAGCAGCAGAGGAGGAGCGAGCCGGAACATCAAATACCCTTCGAAAGGAGGCCACAAATTCAGGGTAATTTGAAATCACAGGTTTATTAGTCTCCCACAAGGGATTAGCCCAGACAAGAGCTGTGTCAGAGAGTAACGAGATGAGAAATCCCACCTTAGCTCTGTCAGAGGGAAACGCCTGAGGTAACATCTCAAAGTAAATGCCCACCTGGTTCAAAAACCCTCTGCACTGAATAGGATTGCCTCCATATCGCTGAGGTAGAAGTGCAGAACCGGACATGCTCCGGTTCTGCACCGGAGCAGCCATAACTTGCAGGACACTTTGGTCCAAATGTGCAGTGCGAGTCAGCAGGGTTTGCAGGGCTAGTGCAACTTGATCCAAGCGGTGATCCTGTTCATCCATCCTGGAAATGATGGCAGGTAAAGGTGGATTATTAGCACCATTAGGATTCATGGCCTTTGCGAAATGACAGGGTGCCAGGAATCAAACTGAGACGAGAAGTGCAAAAATAATCACACCTTTATTAATAGCAAAAAATAATAAAAAGTCCACAAGTCAAATAACAAGCCAGAAATCAAAACCAGAGCTGGTAGTCAGACGAGCCGAGTCAGGAGCCAAAGCGAATAGTCAGACGAGCCGGAAACAGGAACAAGGAAAACAGCAGAGTCAGGAACAAGCCAAGGATCAGGAACCAGGAAGGACGTCAGGCAGCCAGGTAATACACAAGGAACTCTCACAAACAGGTCTGAGACAACGCAAAGGCAAAGCATACTGAACAGAGGCCTTTTAAATAATAAGTGATTAAATCACAATTCTGAGACTGCATCCTGTCTCACATGGATGATGCACACCAGTCTGGCCATAAAAGGAAGTGCAGGAATTGAGCAGCATCCCCCACAATGCACCATAGTCAGGAAGAGAGGTGAGTAAAATGGCTGCCAGCAGCACATGGCAAACACAACAGGGAAAAAACCCTGACAATAGTATTTTTCAAGCCCATTTTTTAATATAGAAAACATGCCCCTTCCCCTATATGTTTTATTATTAAGAAGCAAGTATTTATATTAACCAGCTCTGATGTATAGAGATCTTGGGCGCGATCCGATATCGATCGCAGTTTGCGGCGCAAGCGAGGGAACCGGCGTCGCCCGCAGTTTCAGCTCGCAACTCGAGCCATCCCATATAGGTCGCCGTCAGATGCTAACGTGCCGTAAGTCTCACAAACCAGCGATGTCCAGAAATCTGCGTAAGTACAAATTTCTGGCGTCGCCAGTGACTTGCGGCACGTTAGAAACTGCCGGCGCCTATAAAACCTGACTAAAGTTTAAAACACCCGCACTGTCTAACACGCCTCCCTAACATAGCCCGCACTGTCTAACACGCCTCCCTAACATAGCCCGCACTGTCTAACCCTCTATCCGCTATCCCCCCTCACTAGCCTAACAATAAAAAAGCTATTAACCCCTAAACCGCCGCTCCTTTACCCCGCCGCAACCTAATAAAGTTATTAACCCCTAAACCGCCGCTCCCGTACCCCGCCGCCAGCTATATTATATCTATAATCCCCTAAAGTGAGCCCCTAACACCGCCGCCATCTATATTAAAATTATTAACCCCTAATGTAAGCCCCTTACACCGCCGCCATCTCTATTAAAATGATTAACCCCTAATTTAATCTACCTACCCCGCCGCCAGCTATATTATCTATATTAACCCTAAGTATATTATAGTTAATATAGGTATTACATTATATATATTAACTATATTAACCCTAATTATATTATGGTTAATATAGTTAATATAGTTACTATAGTATTTATATTAACTATATTAACTCTATCTAACCCTAACTAAATTTATATTAAATTAATCTAATTCATTTATAAACTAAAATATTCCTATTTAAATCTAAATACTTACCTATAAAATAAACCCTAAGATAGCTACAATATAATTAATAATTACATTGTAGCTATGTTAGGGTTTATATTTATTTTACAGGTAAATTGTTAATTATTTTAACTAGGTATAATAGATATTAAATAGTTATTAACTATTTAATATCTACCTAGTTAAAATAATTACCCAATTACCTGTAAAATAAATCCTAACCTAAGTTACAAATACACCTACACTATCAATAAATTTAATAAACTACAAACATCTATCTAAAAATACAATTAAATTAACTAAACTAAATTACAAAAAAAAACAAACACTAAATTACAAAAAATAAAAAAAAGATTACAAGATATTTAAGCTAATTACACCTATTCTAAGCCCCCTAATAAAATAATAAACCCCCAAAATAAAAAAAATTCCCTGCCCTATTCTAAATTCAACAAATTTCAAAGCTCTTTACCTTACCAGCCCTTAAAAGGGCCTTTTGTGGGGCATGCCCCAAAGAATTCAGCTCTTTTGCATACAACAAATACAATACCCCCCCCCCCATTACAACCCACCACCCACATACCCCTATTCTAAACCCACCCAAACCCCCCTTAAAAAAGCCTAACACTACCCCCCTGAAGATCTCCCTACCTTGTCTTCACCACACCGGGCCGAACTCCTGATCCGATCCGGGCGATGTCTTCCTCCAAGCGGCAAAGAAGAATTCTTCCTCCGGCGACGTCTTCCTCCAAGCGGCAGCAAAGTCTTCATTCTTCCGGCGGCATCTTCAATCTTCTTTCTTCGCTCCGCCGCCGCGGAGCATCCATCCCGGCCGACTGCTGAACTTGGAATGAGGTACCTTTAAATGACGTCATCCAAGATGGCGTCCGCCGAATTCCGATTGGCTGATAGGATTCTATCAGCCAATCGGAATTAAGTTAAAAAAATCTGATTGGCTGATTGAATCAGCCAATCAGATTCAAGTTCAATCCGATTGGCTGATCCAATCAGCCAATCAGATTGAGCTCGCATTCTATTGGCTGTTCCGATCAGAGCTGAATTCTTTGGGGCATGCCCCACAAAAGGCCCTTTTAAGGGCTGGTAAGGTAAAGAGCTTTGAAATTTGTTGAATTTAGAATAGGGCAGGGAATTTTTTTTATTTTGGGGGTTTATTATTTTATTAGGGGGCTTAGAATAGGTGTAATTAGCTTAAATATCTTGTAATCTTTTTTTTATTTTTTGTAATTTAGTGTTTGTTTTTTTTGTAATTTAGTTTAGTTAATTTAATTGTATTTTTAGATAGATGTTTGTAGTTTATTAAATTTATTGATAGTGTAGGTGTATTTGTAACTTAGGTTAGGATTTATTTTACAGGTAATTGGGTAATTATTTTAACTAGGTAGATATTAAATAGTTAATAACTATTTAATATCTATTATACCTAGTTAAAATAATTAACAATTTACCTGTAAAATAAATATTAACCCTAACATAGCTACAATGTAATTATTAATTATATTGTAGCTATCTTAGGGTTTATTTTATAGGTAAGTATTTAGATTTAAATAGGAATATTTTAGTTTATAAATGAATTAGATTAATTTAATATAAATTTAGTTAGGGTTAGATAGAGTTAATATAGTTAATATAAATACTATAGTAACTATATTAACTATATTAACCCTAATATAATTAGGGTTAATATAGTTAATATATATAATGTAATACCTATATTAACTATAATATACTTAGGGTTAATATAGATAATATAGCTGGCGGCGGGGTAGGTAGATTAAATTAGGGGTTAATCATTTTAATAGAGATGGCGGCGGTGTAAGGGGCTTACATTAGGGGTTAATAATTTTTATATAGGTGGCGGCGGTGTAAGGGGTCAGATTAGGGGATAGATAAGGTAGATGGCGGCGGTTTTAGAGGCTCACAGTAGGGGGTTAGTTTATGTAGATGGCGGCGGGGTCCGGGAGCGGCGGTTTAGGGGGTAATAACTTTATTAGGGATTTCGGGGGGGGGGGATCGCGGTTGACAGGGAGATAGACATTGCGCATGCGTTAGGTGTTAGGTTTATTTTAGCAGATCGCGGTTGACAGGGAGATAGACATTGCGCATGCGTTAGGTGTTAGGTTTATTTTCTAGTTAGTTTAGGGAGTTACGGGGCTCCAATAGTAAGCGTAAGGCTTCTTACGGCTGCTTTTTGTGGCGAGGTGAAAATGGAGTAAGTTTTCTCCATTTTCGCCACGTAAGTCCTTACGCTGCATATTGGATACCAAACTGCGCGGGTTTGGTATACCTGCCTATGGCCCAAAAAACTGCGGGCGACGGCAGAAATATACGGGCGTAACTTCTAGGTTACGCCGTATATGTGATACCAAACCCGCGCAAATATTGGCGTCGCCGGCTTTTGCGGGCGACGATTTATATCGGATCGACCCCCTTATGTTATGTGACCGAGTCAATGACCAGCTTTAAAACTGTTTCAGGTTGTGAACCAGAGTCAGTTGTTCATTTATGTATTCTCCTGTTACCAGGTTCCTTTATATCTACAAGGTCTTAAGATTCTTTAATATAATATTACCCCTTCCCCTGTTAGTGATGGTTTTACACGTTTAAAGGGCTATTTGAGATGTGGCTCTGTTTAATATGTTCCAATAGTGTGTAAAAGATCTGTTAGGGATCTTATATTAATATAATCCTCCTATTCTTTTACATAATAGATGTGTAGGGAGGTCCAAAAGTGACCTCCATTATAGTTTGGAGGTAGAAAACTGAGGATTAACATTTGTAACTTACTTTATTTTATAGGTATATTTTATTTGTAACCTTATTTTATAGGTACTACTTAGATAGTTTGCAACATTATTGTAATTCAATTTATTTCACATGTATGTACCCTGTTGCTCTTGTGGCATGTTTTTGCTAAGGATCATATTGCCCGCTTATTTTGTTGTTGCACATTGGAATGTCTGTATACCTATCTTTTATCCTCAATAAAAAAAAAAAAAAAAATAAAACCTGTAGGGTGAATTGAAGAGGAGAGTACTCCAGCGTCTACCTCAAAATTTGAAGGATCTGGAGAGATTCTGTATGGAGGAATAGTCTCAGATCCCTTGCCATGTATTCTCCAACTTCATCAGGCATTATAGGAGAAGACTCAAAGCAGTTATCTTGGCAAAGGGAGGTAGCACAAAGTATTGACTAAAAGGGTGCCAATAATCATGCCACACATATATTTAACAAATATTTATTTCTTTTGGATAAACCTGTGTTATTGTTAGCAATTGTTTAATATCAATGAGAGCAGAGTATCTTTGTGTATTGTTTGAACAAAAGTTCAAAAAGGTTAAACAATAAAGACATTTTCACAGCCTTCTTTTCTAATATTTACCAAGGGTACCAATATTCGTAGAGGGTACTGTACATTATGCTAAATAAATATAAATCTAGGCATGCATTATGCTAGACCATACATGCCTGTGTGATGAGTCCATGACTGAGTTGTTTACTGCCTTTGCAGCATTTATCAGATTTAACTACACACTAGGGGGTAGATTTAACAGGCAGCGGATGCTGCTTTCTACGCCAGCAACCTGGCTCGCCAGAAACCTAAGTTAAGATTGCAAGACCGCTGTTCCTTAACTTGTCCGCCACCTTTCCCCTGCCGCAAATGTGCTTGGGATGGCATTGCAAAAGCATTTCACAAGAAATCTTGTGCAATGTTATGTTATGCTGTTGGCATTTAGCAATGTCAGTGGACATGATTCGTACAGCGAATCATGTCCACCCGGCAATTGGTAAATCTACCCCTAGGTTATCGTGTGTACAGATTTTACTCAATTGGCCAAAAATTGCACAGACCAAATTTTGTGCGCACACTGTTCAAACAAATTAGAGGAAACATTGATTGGCAGCCAATTTCAAAATTCCATCTAATCTTAGAGGACTTTCTTCTCTCTCTCTCTCTCTATATATATATATATATATATATATATATATATATATATATATAGTTAGTAGGTTTCTTCAATCAAGGACTGCACTCGCTGGATTTAGATAATATATGAATTATTTAATATGTGGTAACGTTTCGGGGTTCGCAGATCCCTTCCTCAGACCAAACACAGAGCATTAAACAATAGTGACTTTTAAACACAATAAGCCCCTCCCATCAAACATTGCAAATAATTGCGCCAAAAAGTGTTACCATGGCAATCACATAGTTGCCTGGAAACCAGTGTAAATATAAACATCAAAATTACATAAAGCAAAAGACAACATAAATAAAATGTTTCCCCTTCAGCAATGTGATAGCTATATAGAAAAATAAATAGTAAAGAAAGTGTGCTGTGTAGTATTACTAAATATTATTCAATCATATCAGGTGTCATTCTAGTGTATCAGGCCTTAGCCAAATATTCATAATTATATCAGACCAATGATCCTACATTTAGAGCTGTATTAATTAGTACAGAATAAGCTATCATATATTAAATAGACAATAGATGCCACTGCCGGAGCCCCCTATATATACACACTCACTAGTGTATCTGGGATGTAGTGTACAAGGGTTAATATTCTACTGTGTCTCAAGACTCCTGGGTTATGCTAGTAAAGCTATTACTATCGTGCATAATCAACCTTGCTCGTTCTATAATGCGTGCAAAGTGTCAGATGTGTGCAAAGTGGATATATGTGTTTGTGATTCACTTACTATGTACTTCTAGATAGAACA
Source organism: Bombina bombina (assembly GCF_027579735.1). Classification (NCBI taxonomy): domain Eukaryota; kingdom Metazoa; phylum Chordata; class Amphibia; order Anura; family Bombinatoridae; genus Bombina; species Bombina bombina. The sequence continues at coordinate 873,825,579 of NC_069504.1, forward strand.
TTCAGGGAAAAAAGCAGTTTGGTTGTTGCAGAGCAGCATCAGCCGTCTGTTACATTGTTTTGGTGCAATTACGGAGCCAGCGAGTCAGTGGCTCTATTCAAAAACCGCATGGCTAATTTGCATAGGTTCAGTGTGTGTTTGACGCCAGGCTAATAGCGTATATCCACATTCAGCATGTTCCGTTAGTCTGACAGCTATGTATATATTATAGCAAGCTGGAAAGGGAAAGACACAAACAATGTAGTGATTATGGGATTACACATTCAGTGCGAGTCCCGTTAGGAATGTCAACATTATTGTAAATCATTAAGTGTACATTTTTTGCATAATTGTAGCTGCACTATGCCCCAGATTAGAAAATGAAATAGTTGCTATATGCGCATATGTTTCTTCCATGCTTATGTAGCATGGTCCTAAGGGAGGGTGTAAAAGTTCTTGGTGTTAATAGTTGTATTAGACAAAATATTCTGCAGGGATAAATAGAAAAGTGATTAAACTCTGGTATATGTACCTCATTGAAATGTTATATTAGAGCTATTTTTTTGTGTGCAGTCAATGTGTGTTAATCATTTTGAACCAGTTAGTGCAAGTAATCACTGTGTGGAATATCTACTCATTATATATAAACCGACAACTTAATGCTATCCTACTGAACAATGTATATTACTACATATTATCATTACAATGTTCAATACAATATTCAACCATGTAACGCCACAGCGTTAGGGGTATCAGCTTCAGACCTCATAGGGAATCATTGGCCTATCTATTTACAAGTGGGAATCATGGTATAGCTCTCAAACTTATAGTGACTACAGAGTATTTTGTATATCATTGGTCCACTGTAGAGATATGGCAATCAAAGTCATATTCATGTTGCAGTTAATGAGTATTTGCATGGAGTATACGAGCTTAGGATAAGTTGCGTAGGGTCAGATGGTATTCAAAGATTTCATATTGCGTAGCAGTATAGGGTCAGTAAGGCAACATAAGTCAGCGGTATATAGGAGTCATGTCATAGGTAACTGCCCCTCTCAAGGTCATTACTGTTGATACTTGTGTGTCACATGTAATTACACCCATCAATGGCCATAATATGATGCAGTTATATAGATATTTAATGTGGGATTTATTGGGTTAGCTCTAGTGTATATCCCATTAAAACATGGGGTGTACCCTGGTCCGAATTCCCAACCGATAAGATCAGTACCAATCATTTGACATGTTTAGGCCATGTGGGTGTAAGGTACCAAGGCGATATATCCATCGTGATTCCAGTTGAAGGAGAATCCTGTCCCGATCGCCTCCACGTTTTAATGGGGGGACATGGTCAATTAAGATAAAACGCAAGTCCGTGACTTTATGTTTTGCCTGAAAGAAGTGTTTTGCTACTGGTTGATCCGATACACCTTTGTCCAATGCACTACGTATCGTAGATTTGTGGTTCGCCATTCTTAGGCAGGCATTGTCAATCGTTTTTCCAACGTAAAACTGTCCACATCAGCAACTGAGTAGCTATATCACATGGCTTGTGGTGCAAGTGATGAAGTATTTGATGGTGTATTTCCTAGTGGTATGTGGATGGCGAAACATTTTGCAGGGGATCATCCCACTACATGTTGTGCAGCCCGTACATCTGAAACCGTCTTTTTGGTTTTGAGCCATTGTTGTTGTTTTTTTTTTTTAATAATTTTTATTGAGGTTCTTATGTAAGTATACAGACAATTATCATCTGCAAATTAGAAAACATAACACAACTACAATTTACAGTATACATTGAAGATAAACTTACAACGACATATAAAATACCTCGATATATATTTACAGTCAAATCTGTTGCTTTACAAAAAACGTTTGAATAGTCAAAGGATGAACCTCATGTTTTTCACAGTTTTTCTTTGCTTTGGAATTATATAACATAAAACTCATAAATAAGATATAAAGACCACATTACAAGTATATATATATATATATATATATATATATATATATATATATATATATATATATATATATATATATATAGATTTGTTGACTGGTACAAGCACACATTAAAGGAGTAAAGACCTGCAACAATGCCTTCAATTGTTAGGGTACATACCAATCAAGCATAGGGAACAGGAAAGAAAATATATGCCTATTTACAAAAAAAAAAAAAGAAAAAAGACTATCGATAGATTGGCAAAAGGTAGGCTGACGTGAGACTAGGGGTTATATTAAGTTAAATGATGTTCAAGATCCGGTTCCACCCAGGGCCCTTGGGTTAGTGCCAGACACTATGAAAAAATGATGGGGTCCCCTTTTCAGAAATTTAGAATCTCTTTGTAAAAACTGCAATATATCTGAATTGTATTGATCCTGTTCTCAGAGAACCTTCCCAGCTATACTAAAGTATTAGCATGACATCCATTGGCACTGCAACAGATCCCCAAATAATAGGTAATCATATCAAAAGCGGTATTTATCTAAGGAAACCGCACATTAGACTCAGGGATTTAAGTACAAACCCAGAGTACTATATACAAGTGGGGGGTGGGAGTGAGAGAAAAGAAAGATAAGCAAAACTAAAAAATATATATATATAGCCATCCACACATTTGTTAGATAGTGGCAAAAACAAAAAAGAGAAAAAAAAAAATGACAAGAGTCCAGTGATCTCTTAAGGCTAGCTGCATAAACATAGCTTAACACCACCATAATGAACAGGAATAGTTGCTGCTTAAAGGGACACTGTACCCCAAAATTTTCTTTCGTGATTCAGATTGAGCATGAAATTTTAAGCAACTTTCTAATTTACTCCTATTATCAAATTTTCTTCATTCTCTTGGTATCTTTATTTGAAATGCAAGAATGTAAGTTTAGATGCCGGCCCATTTTTGGTGAACAACCTGGGTTGTCCTTGCTGATTGGTGGATAAATTCATCCACCAATAAAAAAGTGCTGTCCAGAGTACTGAAACCAAAAAAAAACTTTTCAAATAATGATAGCAAGAGAACGAAGAAAAAATGATAATAGGAGTAAATTAGAAAGTTGCTTAAAATTGCACGTTCTTTCTGAATTACAAAAGAAAGAATTTGGGTACAGTGTCCCTTTAAGAGGATCTGAATATACATATTGAGCCTAATTTAAGCGAGAAGATACATCTCCTTATAAAGTGTTAGTGGGAGTTAAATTAAGAATATGCAAAGATTACTCTAATGCCACTATAAGCTTAAATGGTCTCTATGCAATTGTCAGGGGTTTTTCCCTGTTGTTTGCCATGTGCTGCTGGCAGCCATTTTACTCACCTCTCTTCCTGACTATGGTGCATTGTGGGGGATGCTGCTCATTTCCTACACTTCCTTTTATGGCCAGACTGGTGTGCATCATCCATGTGAGACAGGATGCAGTCTCAGAATTGTGATGTCATCACTTATTATTTAAAGGGCCTCTGTTCAGTATGCTTTGCCTTTGCGTTGTCTCAGACCTGTTTGTGAGATTTCCTGTGTATTACCTGGCTGCCTGACGTCCTTCCTGGTTCCTGTTCTCTGGCTTGTTCCTGACTCTGCTGTTTTCCTTGTTCCTGATTCCGGCTCGTCTGACTATTCGCTTTGGCTCCTGACTCGGCTCGTCTGACTACCAGCTCTGGTTTTGACTCCTGGCTTGTTATTTGTCTTGTGGACTTTTTATTATTTTTTGCTATGAATAAAGGTGTGATTATTTTTGCACTTCTCGTCTCAGTCTGATTCCTGGCACCCTGACAGCAATAAAACTAAATATTACACAGTCTGTAGCGAGAGGTATGGGGAAGATATACAAAATACTCTGAGTACTAGATAGGGACCTTGGAGAAGGCTATTCTTCCTTGTAGCAGAATGTGCTTATGTCAACAGAGTCCTTGACAACAAGTATGATATACACTGCGTATAATCATGCATGTAAAGAAGTAATATAGTAACTTTCAAACATATAAAATAAGGTGTCTGCTAACTCAACCGAAACCAAGCAAGCATTTAAATAGTTATGTGAGAATCCAAATAGAAACCCATTTTATACCGGCTTACCAGCATTAAAAAAAAAAAAAGACTAACCAAGAACATGGAATATTTATATAACTAGTACCTGGTGATGGGCTTAATAGTTATCTACTAATTGCCTCACTATCATAGCTTTAATATTAGGAAGGGAAGTATCTACAGCCCGTCTTCAACCAATAAAAGTTAGTGTGGGAAACTCAGTATTTCAATCCCGCAGATTATAGGACTCAGGCAGAGGAAGAGACCAAGTGTATAAGTCTATAATAACTAATTTATACTATCTAAATACCATAACTAAAATAAAAACAGAGGTGATTAACCATTTACACTGTGAAGGATAAAATAAGCAAATATTTAGCTCACTCATTAACACTGATCAAAACGTCTGCAGAATGGTCTCAGGTCTATTAATTTCCATGTAGTAGCCGTGAAGTCGAAGATGCAGGTCTCAAAAAGTGACAGCATATGTGGTTTCTTGGCATTGCATACCTCATACACAATAAACATCTATTGAACCTAGAAATAAACTTAAGACTAAAACTCAAAATAACATTCATAACAACAGCAATGACGGTTATTGCTTTCCTTCTATTGGGTAGCTGAAAAAGTAAGTCCCTGAACATAAAGAAAAAAAAACCTCTTTTAGACACCAAATGGAGAGCATATTCATTAGCCACCCGGATCTGTAGCTTCTTTCAGGTCCGAACCCAGAGACAGGGGCAATTGCGCATAGGGAACATCAAGATGAAATGTTAATGTCCAGTGTATTGCGCAATATCTCGGGGCGCAGAACCTACTATTATTATATTCAATCTGCTTCATAGTAGGTCAAGCTCAGAGCCGAGACGATTATACGGCCTTCATACTTGCGGTGCTTGCGATGTTGAAGTAAACATGAGTCCCTCCAAGCAAAGTTGGCAAGTGACAACTCTTTAGCCTACACAGAAACACCAACACTGAGGTCCCACACTGTTTTGCAAACCTCTGATTGATCTGGTCAGTGTCAGGGATTGTTCTATCTCATAATCCGATCTTGGAACAATATCTTGGGCACACCTCGGGCGAAATTAGCGTTTCAGCCAACTGCAATACAGCTCCATCTGAAAATTGCAGAATCACACTGTGAGTACTCAGGTAAAGACAGGCTCTGAGCTTGTGCGGATAAGTGGAGTCGCACACCGGAGCGATTTGCACCCCAATCGTCGCCCAAATCAAGTGGTCCTCCACTTGTTATTGTAGGTAGGTGAGGCTCCAGAACTGTAAGTGGTGACTTGTGTAACTCCGTAATCTCTAGAGGGATACGCTTTGTTAGAATTTGGCACAACCCCATTTCCAATGCAGCAAAATGTCTCCGCAAAAGTAAGTGAGCTTCTCGTTCCCATTCTTCCCAGGAATCCATGGCCACTGCCAGATTATCTCCGTATTAGCCCCTGAGAGGGTTTTTTTACCAACAGCCACGCGGGTGGAAAAATGGCCGCCGTGTACACAGTATCGGCACAAATGTCTGGTTTCAGATTAGAGAAATTGGATATGTCAGGGAGCTCAGTAATAACAGTTATAGCCTACCCACTATTCACACTCCTCACAAAGTGTGACAAAATAGTAAAAATTAGAAAAAGATTGTGGGTGGCGCCACTAAAGGCTAACTGTAGGGGAAATCAAATAAAATAAAATAAATAATAAGTAATGGTTAATAAAATATCGATAGTACCTGTTGATTAAGATCCAATTAAAAAATATAGTATTAAAAAGCCCCTTTAAATCTTTACATAAGATAGTTAAATTCCAGTATCACCAAAACATCTAGGCTCAATGATTTATTAAAAATACAAAAAGAGTATTAGATAATAAAACTAATTTAATATTGTTACATAAGATCATAAAACATTCAAACATATAAAGCTAGAATTGCACCGGTGCCAACAAACTATAATCCCTTCAATTAAACATATACTAAATTCATAAAAGTCTAAAAGGGTCTGCAATTAAATACTTGTTTTTAGACAGACCCGGTTTTCTGTGCCTTTTTAATATTACCACAGTTTGCAGTGGTTATACCCAGTTTGGTTTTTATCCCTTTGTTCCATACACTGATATTGGAAACAATGCTGATCGTGTGAGCAGCTACCCTTTTGGGATAAACAACACAGCCCTTTGGACTTCCACAGTGGCGATCCGGCTCACCAGACGACACACAGCCGACTCCATCTACCTCATCTGACCCACCCACAGGTCTCCCGGGTGAGACCCCCAGCGTACTGACTGCTGGTCCTGAATGTCAGCCTGCCTGTATGCACCCAGTTGGTTCTAGGTGCCACTCCACTTGTGAGTAGATTTTATTATAACTACTGTTTCCCAGTTTTCCAAACTGATTCACACTATGTTGGCGCCCCTTGTTTTTCTATCCTCCTGGATAATATGACCTTCAGTTCTGTTTTGTAGCTTGAACTGATGGTGATAAGAAATATAATTCCATATTGATATACATGTCCATATGCGATGTAATGTCATGTAAAAAGTGCAGTCACTAATGATGTGATTTATAATGTAAAAGTCAAAAATTAAAATCATTTTGAATTATTTGAGTTTTAGTGAACGTATATACCAACACATCTTCCAGTTTCAAAACAATAAACATTTAATTGATAAACAGAATGTTGACTAACAGAAAACATATCTTTATTGCATATAAAATAAACACATACACTCAGCTTCAGTTAAAAGTATAAAGGCTTGTTTTTTTAAATAGGAAAGTGAATACTAACATTTGTATTTACATCTAAAACACACACACATTATATATATATATATATATATATATATATATATATATATATATATATATATATATATACATATATACATATACACACACACATATATGTAAGTTTAAAAGAAATATCTAAATCAGTCTAATCATATTTAAGCAACCAGGCCAAGTATAATCAATAAGCCAATATACATATATGTACATAAGACACTAATATAAAGAAGATTGTAACGCACGTAGTTCCTTCACAGTAGCTGGGATTTTACACTGTCCATTTCAGGCACCTATAAAACATAATTGTGATGCATAATATATGAGAAAAAAAAAAAACACATTATACCATACATATGAAAACATGTATTTCCATTTAAATAAAAATAAAAACCCTGTAACAAACATTTTAGGAAACAAAAAAAAAAAAAAAAAGTGCTATTTTTTTAGACTTAAATATATAAAAGAAAAAAAAAAAGTGTCATGGACCTGAAATAAAAAGTTATAATGTTTATATATTAATAGCAGATTATCAGCAATTCTATATACAAAATACATATATTTTAAAAGCATTAAAAAATAGAATTTTATTCTCAAAAGTTGCATTATTTTGCAGTCCCAGGACACACCCCTATAAACGACTATTGATACCCGCAGGTCTTTCCCTCTGGTTGTGGCCCAAACCTTGTCCTACCCCGTAAAATAATTTTCAAGCAGTTTCTACCATAATTTTTAAACTTTTCAAAATCTACAGCCATCCTTGTCATAAAAAGGGACATATCTTCTTTGTTTGCACAACTTTTCTTTTGATGCTTAAGATTTTGCACACGCTTAGTTCACATGTTAATACATTTTTTTGGTTTGATAAACATTTAACAAAATATTGCTCAAAGTATACTTAAAGAAACACTCTAGTAAATGTTTCTTTTGTTTCCTGAAAATGAGGGCATATCAAAATCTGTTTTTGTTACACAGGGAGTAGTGTATTTCTCTAAATTAGAGTATGCCATTTTTCCACTACAATGTCCCTTTAAGAGACCAATAAAATTAAAAATGTATGTAACCTGGACTATATTCTGTTATGTGATGCCAGAACACCTTCTCGAGGCACAAACGCCCCTTTAAAAAAGGGACATTAAACCCAATTTTTTTTTCTTTAATGATTCAGATAGAAAGTTGCATGCTCTAATTTTCTCCTATTATCAATTTTTCGTCATTCTCTTGCTATCTTTATTTAAAAAGCAGGAATGTAAAGCTTACGAGTCGGACAATTTTTGGTTATACTTGCTTATTGGTTTGCTAAATGCAGCCACCAATAAGCAAGCGCGACCCAGGGTGCAGAACCTAAAATAGACTGGCTCCTAAGCTTTAAAGGGACATTGAACCCATTTTTTTTTTCTTTCGTGATTCAGATAGAGCATGACATTTTAAGCAACTTTCTAATTTACTCCTATTATTAAAGTCACTTCATTCTCTTGGTATCTTTATTTGAAATGCAAAGTTTAGATGCCGGCCCATTTTTGGTGAACAACCTGGGTTGTTCTTGCTGATTGTTGGATAAATTCATCCACCAATAAAAATGTGCTGTCCAGAGTCTGAACCAAAAAAAAAAAAAAAAAAAAAAGCTTAGATGTCTTCTTTTTCAAATAAAGATAGCAAGAGAACGAAGAAAAATTGATAATAGGAGTAAATTAGAAAGTTGCTTAAAATTGCATGCTCTTTAGGAATCATGAAAGAAAAAATTGGGGTTTAGTATCCCTTTTAATGTTTCACTTTCAGGCTTTTATAAAGAGACAACCATTCATTATATATGGGGCTTCGGTAACTGTTGTAATGTGGAAAAGGGAAATGAACGCAGGTATTAATACTTTCCCTTTTTCTCTGTCCACTATCACAGAGCCAATTGCTCATGAGCCTTTCTAGATACCATCTCATAGAAAGGTGCTACGTTTCAGCAAATGATAACAAGATAGAGATGAAAATATCATAAAATAAGTACATTGGAACTTTTTTTATTATTATTATAAATGGTAGGCTTTACCTGTATCATGAATGTACCATTACTACTTTCTTTCATTTAAAGCTACTGATTTATTTATTTATTTTTAAAACTAACCGTAAGTGCCTGTTTGTGTATAACTGGGCCCATTCGCTGATAAGCAGTACTTTTTCTGCATTTTGAAATGCAAATCTCTTAAGTGCAACAAAGAAAAGAAAAATCATTTTGTGCCCCTTTAAAAGTAAAACAATTATCTAAAAATGTTTTTAAAAGGAAGGTGTACTGTAAAATTGGTTTCCTCAATAACTTGTTATAACAATTGCAGAGCATAAAAACGTATGATAAATTGCTCCTTTTTAGTTTATTTTTGTATATAAAATAGCCGTTTTTGACACCACAACCCATTAAAATAGGATGAATTTCAGGGATATCACATTTCCTTATTTTATCACTTTAAATACTCATGCATGCTTCCTTATAATATCTGTCTGTATACCAAAGCATAATACTTAGAGAGGACAATTAAGTATAGCAATTTGCAGTATAGGTAGGGATAACAGGCAAAATTAGCTATTTCAAATGCCAAAATAAGTGTAAAGGAGCAATTTGTAAACAACTCAATACACTCCAGCAGATAAAATGGATACTTGGTAACCAATTCGCATTTTTAGAGTACTCGGTCCCTTTAAACACTCCCTTTTGCTTTAAGTTATATAAAATCATACCACTCACTGAAGGTGCACTATAAACAGCTAACCGTCAGTTAGACTTTAGAGTATATGACCAAGTAGCAGAGGTAGATGTTTAAACAAAGTGCATTCTCGATTCTGTAGGAACTGCAGTCCTTCCATACTAACCCCACTTACAGACATAACTATGTCCCAGAGACAGTGGGTCTTACACAGAGAGGTTTCTTCAGGAGTCCTTAAATCAACATGTTTTGGGTGATAAAAGCCTTTATCAAGAAACACATTGATGAATTAAAGGGACAGCTAACACCATCATTTTTATTGTTTTAAAAGAGATAATCCCTTTATTACCCATTCCACAGTTTTGCATAACCAACAGTTATATTAATACACGTTTTACCTCTGTGATTACCTTGTATCTAAGCCTCTGCAGACTGCCCCTTATTTCAGTTCTTTTTACAGACTTGCATTTTAGCCAATCAATGCTGACTCCTAGGTAATTCCACAGGCCTGAGCAAAATGTTATCTATATGGCACACATGAACTAACACCCTCTAGTTGAGCAAATGCATTAAGATAAAAGGCAGCCTTCAAGAGCTAAGAAATTAGCATAAGAGCCTCCTAGGTTTAGCTTTCAACTAAGATTACCAAGAGAAGAAGGCACATTTGATGATAAAGTTACATTGGAAAGTTGTTTAAAATGACATGCCTTATCTGAATTATGAAATTTTTGTCTAGACTGTCCCTTTATGGACCCCTGAAGAAACCTCACCAGTGTGAGACCCACTGTCTCTGGGACATAAATAGTGCATTCTCAATTCTGCAGTCCTTCTGTACAAACCTGTATTTAAACATCTACCTGTGCATACTTGTCTAAGATAGGAGAAGTGCTTAATTACTCCCGGTGCCGGTGTTCTATATTTTTTGCTACCCCCTTAGATTTTGCTACCGGGGATATTGCGCATGCACAAACTTCAGCACATTCCACAGATGATCCCAAAACATCTGTGGAATGCGAGGAAGTAGTTTGCTCATGCATGTTATCATCGCTAGCAAAATCTAACGGAGAAGATGCTTACTCCCCACATTCCTCTTTTTTATCTTGATACAGGCTAACTGCGCCTGTGCGCGCTCAGCTCAACGAACTTGGGAATTTTACACCCGCGGGATGTCACACCTTCTGCTCCACTCAGGTAACTTACTGACTTTGTCATATACTCCAGTCCCTTTTCTCATGTCAAGCAATTTGTAGCCATTATAGTTATATCCTCTCCACCCACTCTAAAGTCAGGGTTCCAAGTTCCTCTGCCCCCTTTTTTGCTAATGCAGACACAATATTGCCCTTCTTCAAAGTGATGGCATGAGAAAAGGGACTGGAGTTTATGAAAAAGTGACAACCAAGACTTGCTGTTCCTGGGCTTACAGTATCTGCCATTCTATGGTAAAGGAGCGTGATTGGTGCACCCTTACCATATGAGGGTAGATTGCCAGATCGTTACAGACAGTGACACGGAGGTGGGAGGGATCCCTGCACTACAGAAAAAATAAATAAATAAATAATAAAAAAAAAATACTTAGACACTGGGTAATGGCAGACAACTGCCAATACCCAAGATGGTGGAGAACATTAGGAGGGGAGGTAAGAGAGCTGTTTGGGAGGGATCAGGGAAGTGGGGATCCTACATAGCAGAAAAAAATAATAATAATAATAATTTAATAACAAAACAAATGCCCTAAATCATACTGGCAGAATGTCTGCCAATATTTTTTTTTTACATTTGGAGTCATGAAATATACCAAAATGGGCCTAGATCGATACATTGTCTACCTAAAAAATAATAATAATAATAATAATAATAATAATGTTTTGATAGTTATATATACACCGGTATATAAAAAAAAAAAAAACCAAGACTATTTCTCTTTAAATGGAGTGATAGCAAAAAAGTCTCCTTTATTTTCTCTGAAATTCCCAGTAGTGAAAGGGTTAACCTTTGAGTATAATTTCTACATGTGGATTATATGATTTCAAGGACTGTAAACTTTTATTGTGGACACTGTTGGAGACTATATTTATGAATAAATAGAATGCTTTAAAGTGTCAGTAAACCTAAAAAATAATGTTATATAATTCTGCACATAGTGCAGAATTATATAACATTATTTTAGTGCTATAGTTATTAAACTTTTTTTCCCCCTTTGAATTTTTTTAATATATACCCGTTTTACAGACCCGCTCTCTGCTGAGCGGGTCTGTTTTTTTTACACAGCGCATCGGGCCAGCTGTATAGTCACAGCCCGGCCCGACCAGAGCAGGAGCAAGCTGCACTTAATGTTATGGCGCGGGCGGGCCGGGCTGTGACTATACAGCTGGCCCGATGCGCTGTGTAAAAACAAAAGACCCGCTCAGCAGAGAGCGGGTCTGTAAAACGGGTATATTTTAAAAAAATTCAAAGGGAAAAAAAAGGTTTAATAACTATAGCACTAAAATAATGTTATATAATTCTGCACTATGTGCAGAATTATATAACATTATTTTTTAGGTTTACTGTCCCTTTAATGTTAATCCTATTTATTTGATCATATGCTCTAATATTTTCCATTTGTTTGGGACGCATATCTTTGAATTAGGAGTAATAATACCTATATTACCAGTTAGCTGTTTATAGCGCAACTTCAGTAAATGGTATGATTGATCTCATGTGGAGTGTTTGAGGAGACACTTCGTTAAAGGGACATTGTAGATGATCAATTTATATAGCCCATCTGGGAGTGTTTTTGTAACAATGTATAGTTTTGCTTATTTTTTTATTTATTTTTTTAATAACATTGTGCTGATTTTAAGACTCCCAAAGTATAAGATATAGACTCAAGTCTACAGACTCCTGCTTGCTCCTGTTTGTGTAATGGGTCTTTTCATAGGCAGGGGAGGGTCTGCTCTTCCTACTTTCTCAGCCACTTTCACTGGGTGTCCCAGCCTATTCTCATCAGCAGTGCTAAACTAGGAGCTTCTAAGTAAGTTTTTAAAGGGTTTTATACTGGATTTTAGATCAGTATCTTTGAATATTCTTCTTTATAGTAGTGTCTATTACATGTAGGTATATGAAAATTGGTGTATACTGTCCCTTTAAGGAGGTTGCTCTTACTGGGCTTAATAGACTAATTGTTGCATGAGTTACTGTATCCCTTTAAACAGACTCAATATTGTAATACTAAAATGGCTGCAATATCAAAAAAGGTAAAGAGATGCCAAGTACCACTAATATTATCTTAAATGTTAATAAAGATTAGGCTACTCAACAACAAAAAAATGAGGCATTTTATACCCATGCACAGTTTAAACCTATTTTAATCTCAAGAGCAAAAATACTAGAAAGACAAACCATAGGGGCTTTTATATCTTGGGTGTGGGATCATCTTACATCCATTAATGCTAGGGCAGAGCGATCTCAGCACCAATAAAAGAAAATCATTGGAAAATCGAGTGACAAACTAGCAATATTGCAGTGTTTTTTTGTTTGTTTTTAATTAAAACGGTGAAGAGAAATTTAAACTTTAGTTTCTAGAGAAATAACCTTATTACCTGGTTTCTTGATGCGTTCCCAAGCATTTCACGCTACAGTATCTTGCGCCACAGGATACGCATGAATAGTTGGATGGCAAACCACACACAGAGCAAAAGTGACGTTGAGGCAGATTAGATGGAAGGGCGCATGCTGTAAGGTAGTTGGGCCCTTCACTGGTACTTAAATTCTGTGGGGTACAGTGAATATCATATTATAGAATTGGTACAAACAGCAAATGGGATTCTATATCCAAATAGACAGACAGACAGAATGTCTGACCTAAATTAAGGTGTTGACAAAACAAAGCTGAGGAGCACGCAATCTTGAGAAACCAGCGAAAAATTGTTAGGAGCTAAAAGTAAAAATCGCTTTGGCTCAGTGGGATTTTGAAAAACCCTCATCTACATACTCCTGGCTTTTGTGTGTTTGTTATTTCCTGATTGATTAATCTAAGTAACCAATACATAAAAATCTTTACACCGAATCAATTGCTATTATTAACAATATACAAGTAAATCTAGTATTTGCTTTACCTTGTGTTTAATTCAACATGACAGTACTAATTTTAAACAGAAGCATTTCTGCAATATATGTCTGTCTATCAATAAATTACCTTTGCAGGGGGTTAAACACATAGTAGTGCAGGGCCCATAGTCTTAAACTTACATGCTCTTATGAATATGAGCATGTCATTTTGCCCTTTAACTGCTGCTCTTTCATATACATGATAGAAAAAGTTTGAGTAATAGGTTTCTTCAAAAGGCCATAAAACAACATACATGTTCTAATTTTAGGAAACTGAAGAAACTTGGAGTCTGATACTACATCTACAAAAGTAACAAAATAACTGACATAAAAATAGACTCAAAATTTTTTCCCCACCCAAAAAATAATAACCTGTTCTTCCAGCAAAGATTGAAAATTTTTACGAAACCGCAGCTTGAAATGATCTCCTCGAGTTTTCTTTTTTTTCTTTCCTATAAAAAGAAATAATGATTAGGATTTAAAATACCACAATATGACATTCATTTCTAAAAAAAATAAAAAATAAATTATTATATGTGTAGTCAATTTACAAACAATATTCAATATAAACTGCTCTGTGAAATTAAATGGACACTTAACCCAAAATGTAATTCCCATAATGGACTAGATTACAAGTGGAGCACAATTTTAATGTGCACCTATAAATGGGAAAACTTGCCAGTTTACAGGCACACGTTAAATAACCAGTCATTACAAGTGACTGGTTAATGCTACCGCAAGCTCGCGGTGGCACTTTGAGTTCATATTCATTAACCCGGGATCAGATAAGTGTACAGTCCATTTGTTAAATAAAAAAAATATGTAAAGACACTTTTCAGTGCTGTTTTTTTTTCTAACAACTCACATCCCCTCACTTTAACCCTGAGAGACTGGAGTGCCTCCACAGACCCAGAATCATTCTGCACAGTAATTGTTTAATAAGTGCAAGAGCTAATTTGTATGTGTCTCTAACTGGCCACCAAAAATTTGATATCTTCAATACAGTGTTAAATTGAAGCTACTAAATCTTAGAACAATGCACACAATCAAGTGGACAAATAGTGGATATTTACTAAAGAATCAGCTTTTGCCAAGTCATTAAGTTGTGCAAAATGCAGACAACCCAAGTCTCCCTGAAGTTCAGGGAGTCTCCCTGATTGTAATAGCGGTTTCCTGATGCCAATGTGGCCCAAATCCGGAAAAGTGTTTCTTTAAGGAATGCCTTTAGTTGCTGGGACGTTATAGAACCCTCAAAGCATGCATCAGTAACTAAAATACCCCACTGATTTTAATAAAATAAAACACAGATACTACCTTATTTACTGCACGTAAACAAACTTTCTATTCTAAAATATTTGAGCATTCAACAAGCGTACGATCACTGGAAAATAGGTTTGTTGTATGTGGTTCTGCAATAAAGCTACTTTTTTTAATGTGACTTTAGTGGGAAGCTAGTTTAATGAGAAGTCTCTATCTTATTTAGGGTTTCAAGGTGTCCAATATATAAAGGGGAGGGGGGGGTGGCGGCGCAGTAGCAGGAGAAGCCACCTCCCTGAAATTAGTTTTTGCAGGTTGGGATGTCTGAAAATGTATTAGGGTATGTATGTAAAATCTTATGGGGTTTTAAAATGTTTTATATTAAATAGAAAAAAATATTCTATTGTTAGACATCCTAGGGGGTTAAACACATATGCAAAGTCACATACCCAGAAACCTACTGTCCTTTCCCTGCAAAGCATATGTGCATTTCTTCCAATCAACAGCCACAGAAAGTCCAAACTGAGGCGCCTAACTGGAATATACACAAATGCTTTTCTAGGCTAGCATCATATCTTGCTGGGTGAGAAACTCAGTAAATATTTGACTTGCTGTATTCCCTGGATATTTTTGTTTCATAAGCTTGCTCTTTCCAGATATAGGAGTTGGAAGTTATAGGACTATGCCATCTGATATAAGCAAGACAATGAGAATTCGAACATGTCAGTTTTATATACGTACCAGTTTCAACATCATCATCAAACTGAGGTAAACGTTTGAGCTGTGGGAGATTAGAATGTGGATCATCTTGAAAATTATCTTTTTCCAATGCTTCAAGCTGACGATTCAGGCGCCGCTGGCGGGTGGCGGAATCCAAGATCCGGCGATGACCAGGATCATTAGAGCGGACTGCGGGCAACAAACAACAGCAACATTGAAAACAAATTATGATGTATTTTAGGCACATATGCATTAAAGAATTATAGATATTAAACGGTTTCGTTTTATAAACTCATATATTATGATTGTAAAGGCTAGACAGGCTCACTGGATTACTACTTGTTATAATATAACTGCCCACCAGACTGAAAGTTAAACACATAGCTAAAGCAAGTTTTATTTGTCATATCTTTGTTAATTAATAGCTTATAAACTTCTAATAAAGTAACACTGAGTTCATAGTTGGTTGAGCATATGTATTCTGTCAATATGACTACCAATATATTGTAATTATTATATTTAAATCACAATAGATTGTGGAACATTGTGTAGTGGAACAGCACAATTGTTAAATTGGGTGGCAAGTTACCAAACATATATATAATATAACATACACGCACAGATTTAGCACCGTTATGCATGCATCATCATATTACAGTGAAATAAATCAACATTTCAGTATTCTACGTGACCAGATACATTTTTCATTGTGTGCAATCATCGGAATCACATAAAGCTTGTCATCAGTATATACATAATATTTATAATGTATTAATTAGTCTATATAAATTATACTATAATAATACAATAATACAGTCTGAATCAATACTTGATTCGTATCGTTTGTAACCTGAAGTTTTTGTATTTGTGTGTTTCAGCAAAAAACTAACAAAACTACATGTCCCAGCATGCATACACACAATATTTAAAGAGCCAACACTTCAAATAATAATCCCGCTCAAGCAGGCAATATAGCAGAAGCAGCGTACTTTATAAAGCACTCTAACAATTATTTAGCTTAGAACTGTTAACATTTTTTTAATTTACCTGAAATCTTTTTCTCCTGCATGTCGCATGTAGGTTTTACCCTCTACGTGCGAAAACAATGCGCATGCGTTCCACAGCTAGGGGCTGGAAAGGCCTAGTTTTTTTTATGCGGCTAAACTACCGGGTGTTATCTTGCGCATGCGTAATCTAGATAGCGCGTTATGGTCTGCTTTCTAGAATATAGCGCAATACTGATATTCAACCACTAGATGACAGCAACGTTTAGTAATTCAATTCTTAGTCTAGTCACAGTGCATGCAATTTTTACACAACTTTCCGATTTACTTTTATCTTCACATTTACTTTGTTCTTTTGGTATTTTTTGTTGAAAGCTAAACCTAAACAATAAAATTCTGGAGTAGAATATCCCTTTAATCCTAAATGAATTTTTTTTTTTTCATTCTTCAAAAAGATTGACTACTGAATTTGTGTAAAATGGGGTGCTATGACACAGACACTACTTGAGGTCTGAAATTGAAAAAGAAATAGCATAAGCACTACACAAATTAATTGGGGCTGCTCCGTCAGGTTTTATAGTAGATATTGAAAGAGAGAGAAAAGCACTCCATGAGATAGAACAGAAGCTGCAATAACTTCCATGCATGTTCATTTTTATTGTAACTCCTCAGGGTGCACGTTCTTTTTGCACACTATGCCCCTTCACAGAGAAAAAATATCCTGTAGCATATCAGTCTGATCCTGCCCAATGACAGTCCAGTGCCGAAATACCAGGCAATTCCTCTCTGAACAAGGGAAGCAACAACCCCAGACGATCGTTTCGGCCTCCTATGAGAAACCTATCGAAGGTTGCACTTCTCTAGCACTTCTAATACCCCTATAAATGTGCGGCATCCAACTAGGCTGTAAAGAAACAAGGGGTGGAGATTTGTATTTTTAAAACATAACTTTTATTGTTAGCAAAAGTTCTATAAAATCCTTGTGTATGTGTGTGTAATTTAAAACACATAGAAACTCGAATCAGCATCAATATTAGTAGTGATTAGCGTAAGGATAGCTTACTGTAATATTCTTCAGGTTGGCTAGTGTGTTTAGAGGGCTACTGGGTGGATATATTGTGATGTGCTTTCCTGGCTATGAGTTACTTATGTAATTATTCACCAAGGGGCATAGGTGTATCCTTATGCATAGCTGTGTTCAGCTGTCCCTTTATGATTTGGTTGCAGTACCTAAGAAATACAATATAAGTCAACCCCGTAATGAAGTGGATCATATATTATAATATTATAATGTTTAAAAGATATAGTGCTGACACTCTGTCAGTAGAAGTATCACGTTTTTAGTGGTTGTGAGTGTGCCCAAATCTGGGCTAGATAGATTGCACAGATGACTTTGTTGTGTATACTTCATATGAAAAACCACTTTAGAAGGGTGTACAGATACATTATTAATATATCAGTATATAATATACTCAGTAATATATCAAGTGCTAGAGAAGTGCAACCTTCGAATCCCAATTCTCCTTGTGATTCAAACTACTTGAGGTCTGATCTCTAGATCAGTAAAAATCACACTATAAACAGAGGCGTCTCCAAGAACCATATATTGAGGCGGCACACATTTATGAGAAGAGTGGGCATATTAAAGTTAAAGTAAATTTAACTATATATGAATATGGCTATGGTTTCATCTATTCTAATTTAGTGTAGTCGCTAACTTTAAAAAAAATATATTTTTCACGTTTTTTATAAATATTTATATTATTGCGATCTAACCTCTTGCACTGTTCCCCCACCCCTTACTTTCTTCCAGATTTATGGTTCTAACTATTGCCAGCAGACCCACCCGCCGTATTCGTCATCAAGCGTGCTCGTTCACGATCAACTAATTTATGCGCATTTGCAGTACTAAGCTCTATTCGTCTGATCGCTGGCTCAGTGTGATTGCTGTGACACAAGTATAGGATTCCCTTTTGATAAAATGCATATGTGGCTATCATGAACGCGCTTCAAGAGAAAGATGGAATTCAGAGTTAGCCGCATGCGCATTGAAATCAGGGGGCGGATAATGAACTGATTTGGACGCCACTGGGGGAACCAATCAGTTAGATATCGCTGGATTCGTCACAGCTAAGGAAAAAAAATGTTTTCGTGGGTGGAGGAACGTCGAGTGACTTTGGCAAACATAAACAGAAAAAAAATGTATTTAGAAAACGATCTGAAGAAATTGATGTATTTAAGTGAGGTTTATTTTTAATCTATTTATTAAATCTGGATAACAAATAGTCTTACTTTACTTTCCCTTTAATTGCAAAGTAAAAAAAAAAAATACAGTATCCAAAATAAAAAATCCACCATTATACCATTATTAGACCAAAAACAAAATGAAACCCTAAACCCTAACACTAAAAAAAAGTACAATAGCCCTTAAAAGGGCCTTTTGTAGGGCATTGCCCTAAAGTGATAAGCTCTTTTGCAAAAAAAAATTACAAAACCCCCATCTACATTTAAGTAACCCCCACCCCCCCCCCCACCCCCAAAATAACAAAAACTAACTTAACTAGTAAATAAAAAAACCCTATTCTTAAAAATAAAATAACCCATCCCAAAACAGCCCTAACTAACCCCAAAAGTGGTACTCACGGTTGATGGGGAATCCAGCTCCTTTAATTCCGACATTGGGCCCTCTTTATCCAGGCTCCAGGCGCCGGGGCCCATCTTCGTGGAGGCGGACTTTGGCAACCTTTTCCACTGCTTTCTTTTATTTTTTGGTAATTTAGTGGAATTAGTTTAGTTGGGGGTTTGGTTTAAAGTGGGGGTTAGGTGTTAGGTACAGTATTGTTAGATTGTGTTCGGGGTTGTGGCTGTTTAGGTTTATTTTTATTTTTTATAAGATTCTAATTGTATCTTAGGGGGTTTATTTTAGAGTGGGGTTAGGTATTATATTAGCTTGTGTTTGGGGTATGTGGCAGCATAGGGGTTAATAGCATAGTACTTGCGGTGGGTATTTGGCGGCATAGGGGTTAATAGTTAGTTTAGTTTATTGCAGTGGGTATGTGGTGGCACATCGGTTTATAGTTAGTGACATAGGGGTTAATAGTTTAGAAGTAGCTGGGCCAAACATTGCCTTACAAGAAGAAATGCTATACAGGAAGTTTCAGTATTCGTTTGTTACTATATGTGTGGTATTATTCATTGGAATAAAATATAAATCGGTTAAACAGTGACAGTACATATCAGATCATGCTTTTTATTATTATTTGTATTTGAAACCCTGTGTAAGTCCTTCTTCCTTTTTTTTAGAGAAGTTTGCAGCTGGAGAGGCTAGATTGACTTGCTTTATTGTAAGTTTCTTCTTTTTTTATTGCGTGTGTGTATATATATATAAATATATATATATATAATTATTTTTCAGCTTAATCTACACATACATATATGTGTGTGCTAGTTTGCCATTTTGTACATATTTTCTGGATCAATTATGAGTTGCACATACTCGAGGTAGTGAGTAGAAACAGTAGTTGGATAGATAAACTATCCAACAGAAAGTATACACTGAATAGAACTCCAACGTCCTGATCAATATAAAGTACAAAAGCAAGACAACTCCTTATTGTTAGTCAAACTAGGGGATGAGATATAACTTTTATTAATAGTGTTAAAAACAACCTAAACATACAAAACACATACAATTAAAACGACGAATTGGGGGTGGTCAGCGTGTGTGTGTGATAGTGGATGCTGGGATAATAACACCACTAGGTTCAAAAGTATTAGAATGGGGCTATTACTATTGGAACTACAAATACTGAATACATATAAATGTTGTACCAAATAGATCCAAAGTAATGGTAATTTGCTCAGCTAGTTTTAATATACGTGAAGAGATCTGACAAATTGTGAGCAGTCTAATAAGTGCTAGGTAAAGTAAGCACCAAATACAGTATTCAATCAAGAATTGAATCAACTTTATTTATGAAAACCCAAGGGCAACAAAAGTTGTGTAGTACATAAGTATACGTATACTTAGATCAAGAAATAAAACCACATGTGTAGGTCTTGACACAACTGGTAGTAATATTGAGCCTATGGCAAAAGGCAGTGTAATACAAATATACTGTAATTGTCAAATCAATATACAAGTAGGGTTATATGCTTGAATGACTACTGGGTTAAGCTGACCCGTGGGATTGCTTCGTTGAGTTGGTAATACATGTTACAAAGATTTTATCAAACTATGGTAGGTATACTGCTGTCTGATTATAATGAGCCACCATGATACATTACTCACAGAAGTGAGTTTAAACAACCTAAAAAATGGAGTAAATTATGTAAGGAACAATATATGCTACTGATCGTGGGGAGGTTGTATAGGTAGCAATAAAGTGATAATTGTATCCTTTATATGGATTATAGTAGGTTTAATGCGTGTATCAAAAAGGTGCCACAAAATCTTGGTATAACTTGAAAGTATATAGCTGTATTACTTATCAGCATATGTGAAAGCCACGCCCCAAACCACGTCCCCTCCACCCCCATTTAGAAAGTGTCCGGGAATCTTCTGGGCAAAAGGTGGCAACCCTAACTCCAGGTGCTGGAAAATCATTAACACCCTATTACAGGGGCACAATTCATGTTTTATCCAAGGGCACAATGCATGTTACTCCCTGCACACCATGAAGCATGTATAACTCATAACTGTCCACAAAACACATGAGTTGGCATCCCTAGTGTGCATTAGGCACATACAATGCCATTTAGAAAAATGATACAAACTTTGGAAAATATTACTGATGCCACAAATATGCACACGTGTGTGCATTATTCTAGTAAGGGTAACAGACTGGTTTTAAAAAATGTAGTGATGTAATAAAAAAAAAAAACATTTGATCTGCAGTTTGTCTTAACTATTTTAGAGCTAGATTACTAGCGGAGCTATATTTAATGCTCACGTTGTGTTACTTTCGTATTATGAGTTGACAAGCACAAAAAGTGGAAATTCAAATATCGCGACACTGTTAACGTATGCTCCCATAGACTTCAATGAAGCTCGCAAACTGCAAAAAATCTAACACCCATACTCGCGCCCTAACCCATTCGCATTTATTCAAGTGTGCTAAACCCCAACATGAATAATGAATATTTAACATTCCAATGTTCTTCATATAGAAGAATATGTTCTATTTATTCTTATATAAATATATATATTTTATATATATATATATATATATATATATATATATATATATATATATATATAGCAGTTCAGTTGAAGAAAGGTGTGCAGAGACTGCTTCTTATTAAAAACATCAAAATTTATTCAAAAAACCTTGTAAAAAGTCGGAGTACATCAAATAGTACACAGAACACAGAGACAATGGGGCATATGTATCAAGCTCCCTATGCAGCTTGATGCCCCGTGTTTCTGGCGAGCCCGCTGCTCCATAACCTGTCCGCCTGCTCTAAGCAGGCGGACACACATCGCCGGAAATCAACCCGATCTAGTACGATCGGGTTGATTGACACCCCCTGCTGGCGGCCCATTGGCCGTGAGTCTGCAGGGGGCGGCGTTGCACCAGCAGCTCTTGTGAGCTGCTGGCGCAATGCTGAATACGGTGAGCGTATTGCTTGCCGTATTCAGCGAGGTCTGGCGGACCTGATCCGCAGTGTCGGATCAGGTCCGCCAGACCTTCATACATATGCCCCATAGCGTGTACACTGCTGACATGTTTCGGCACTAGGCCGTAATCATAGCTGATAGTGTACACCTGTCTCTCAACTCTTATAGCAAGCAATCTTATATGATGGGTTAAAACAAATTTGTGTATACTCAATGTGTTAATCCCTTAAAGGCATACAGTATATCAACTTAAAGGACCGCTACCCTGTCTGAGACTTTCAATTATCAGTCTATACCTTATTAATGGACATCAATACAAATCGGTATTAAAGGGACACTAAACCCCCCCAAACATTTTCCTGCAATCGCAATATCATCCTATATTATAAAAGACAAGAGTTTGTCTGAAGCCGTCATGCGCAGTTCAGACAAACTCTTGCAGCTGATCGCACGCGCACCCATCCGACAGCAGCGCGAGGACCGGGCAGCACAGCTGATCGCGCACGCAGGGGAGAACCGGGCAGCACAGCTGATCGCGCGCGCAGGGGAGAACCGGGCAGCACAGCTGATCACGCGCGCAGGGGAGAACCGGGCAGCACAGCTGATCGCGCGCGCAGGGGAGAACCGGGCAGCACAGCTGATCGCGCGCGCAGGGGAGAACCGGGCAGCACAGCTGATCAGTGGCGTCACTAGGGGGGGGGCGGGGGGGGGCGGGCCGCACCCGGGTGACACCCTCCAGGGGGTGACACCAAAAAAAAAAAAAAAAAAAAAATTTTTTTTTTTTTTTTTACATTTTATTGAAATTCAAAGAAATACAATGTTGAGATGCATAGATTATTTTATTAGAGGCTGGCATTTGTGAACATTAGTGGGACTGGGGAAGTTGTAGACTCACAATTTTTTTGCCCCTTGAGCCAGTGCTGCAATTTCAACAAATAGTTTTCCCGGCTGCTTTTGCTTGTTTGTACTTTGCTCCTCCCCTGCCCAATTTCACTATGAATGTTGTGGGTGTGCCGTGGGGCTTGCAAAGTTGCGCTGCTAGCCTAAACCTGCCTGCCTATCTGTGCTCACTGCTCAGTGACATGCGGCCCAGGGCTGTGCACTGACAGACTTGGAACAGAGTCAGAGAGCAGAATTTTCATAGTTTGTGCGCCTAAACCTTTTCTTCAGTGATTTATTTTAGAGTGCTCTGTTTATCTTTCATTTGATGTTCTGCTGAGCCAGGGAGCAGCTCTAGGCATGAGCTTCATAATTAATGCAGTGCAGTTTACATATTTTGTATGTGTGTGTCTGAGTTTTTGTGTGTGTGTTTTTGTGTGTGTGTCTGAGTGTGTTTCCGAGTGTTTGTGTGTGCATCTAAGTATGTTTTTAAGTGTGTCTGAGTGTTTGTATGTGTGTGTCTGCTTTCTGGGGGGGGGTGACACCATGACTTACCGCACCGGGTGACACCAACCCTAGTGACGCCACTGCAGCTGATCGCGCGTGCAGGGGAGAACCGGGCAGCACAGGAGAGAGAGAGAGAGAGAGAGAGAGAGAGAGAGAGAGAGAGAGAGAAAATTAAATATAACACGGCCCGTGTGAACGGGCTTTAGGACTAGTTATATTATAATTTACTTTGTAATTTACTTGTATTTTCAAAGAACTACCATTTAGGTTAAATCCCATTCCGAAAATCAAAGAATTTCCAAACCCACCGCTGGCTATACATTTCAATCCTCCAACCCTGACCGATAACCCAGCTTATCATAATGGCGGAGTATAGCCGCTATGCGCATGCGCGATATGCTTAATCGACGTCACTCACCAGCAGACCCACTGTAATTGTGGCATCATGGAGGGGATATGCGCATGCGCAAATCTATAGATCGCAATACGCATGCGCATGGTGACGAAATAGTCACTTAATTATATGCACCCACTGTAATTGTGGTATCACGGAGGGGGATTTGCGCATGCGCAAATGGATGGATCGCAATACGCATGCGCATGGTGAGGAAATAGTCACTTAATTATATGCAAAACATCGAGATCATATTGGAAATGGATTTAGACAGTGCACGGCCCATTTTAGAAAGTAGCCTTGAACAACATCATCTGAGAAAATAAAAAAAATATTTTATATGGCAGAGAAACATCAGTGGAATATAAAAGTAGGTAATTTCTAATATATGCATGTTTGGTCATTTACATTTGTGGTCACGGTGTAGACAAAAAAGAAAGTTTTGGAATCCTTTAATATGTTCAATACCTAACATAAAATAAATTAATTCATTTAAATTTAAATACAGACTTTTTTAATAAGATTTAATACATATTCAACTAGATTAAGTTTATTAAAGACACAAAAAATAGGGTTAGAGGGTTGCTGAGTTTTATAATAGCAGGTAATTACTAGTTATAATTATCCTTGTATAATAATTGTGGAATACCACTGGAGTTATTACCTGTCGTGGAGTGTAAACAAACAGACCATGACAACTAGCTAGACTAATTGTATGGAGAGGCACAATTTAGTGTAGAAGGATTAGCTCCATGATGCAAGGTATCTATTAACTCAGCAGAAAAATAAATTGAATTTTTTTAAAGGAATATTATTCCATCATTGTTTCATTGCATTCACACATTACTAACTTTTATTAAAAATTTCTATGTCACAGCCAGGAATAATCAGTCATACAATAGCTTAAGCTAAATTAAAAACACTTAAACCAGTTTGGTAGATAACATAAGATTACGGCAAAAAGATATTTATCAATAATAATTGTCAGCCAAAAGGTAAATATACCATTAAAGGGATACTAACCCCACATTTTTTCTTTCATGATTCAGATAGAGCATGCAATTTTAAGCAACTTTCTAATTTACTCCTATTATCAATGTTTCTTCGTTCTCATGTTATCTTGATTTGAAAAAGCAGTAATAAAAGGTTAGGAGTCGGCCCATTTTTAGTTCAACACCTTGGTAGAGCTTGCTGATTGGTTTGCTACATTTAGCCACAAATCAGCAAGTGCTACCCAGGTGCTGAACAAAAAAATGGTCCGGCTCTAAAGCTTACAGTATTGCTTTTTCAAATCAAGATAGGACGAGAACAAAGAAAAACTGATAATAGTAGTAAATTAGAAAGGTGCTTAAAATCCCATGCTCTATCTGAATCATGAAACAAAAAAATTGGGTTTAGTATCCCTTTAAATATACTAAGCCCTTACAATCCGAGGGCTAAATTAAGCTTATCGTTATAGTAAAAGATCTAACTGTAGGGCTGAAATGAATATTATTGATATGCCAGTAAACTAAAATTAAACCATGGTAAGCAAATTAAAAAAGGACAACAAGGAGAGATGAGGCTGCTCCTGTCAGACCCCTGTCGCACGTTTCACAAAGAACGCTTCCTCAGAGGGAGTGCGGGCCGCTGCAGTTTTGAGTAATAAAATTTTGAGTAATAAAGAGCATCCAATAGAAGCAAGATATATCGTAATTGGAGTGCATTGACAAACTTCTATTTGTCTGTGGATCAACATATTAAGTTATTAGTGTATTAAAACGAAGCTACCATCCTTAAGCTTATTGGTATATAAGGTAATGATCCATGGTAGGAAACAGTACTTTATATCCAAGGTGACTGATAAAAAATTCATGGTGCCGGGGGAACTTCCGGGCGGCGGCCATGACAGGTCGCTAGATTGTTTGCTGCTCCTTCTTATTACCTTAATCTGCTCACCAAACTAACTCTAACGCCCCATCAGGGACGTGCACTCCAGTGATGTGCAGTCACTAGAGGCAGGTGAGGCAGTGCTTCAACTCTCATATGGGCAAAAATATATATATTTTTTATTGGCTTTAAAAAAAAATGTATTTTTTTTCCCCCAGCATTTTTTTTTTCACAGCTACATGTTATGCAATGGAGAGGCACAAGCAGGTCTGCCCACCATTACACAACATGCTGCGCCACCTACTGGATGAAAGTGGTTAAGATTAAATGGCCCATTAACTGCTTTTTGAGGCAGTCCTATTTGTACTGAACCAATCCAGTGAGAAGCATTAGTAAGTGGAACTTAGGGTTGGGGCTGGATGTTAAATCATATAAAACAAAACAAAAATGGAAAAAAACTACTTTCATATATTTTGTTGCTGTCCTGTGAACCTGCTAGCTTTGCTAAAGTGAAAAAAGAGAGTTCTGTTCTTCCTCTCTAAGTGCAGTGGAATGTGCCACTGTCACTTCCTGAATCCTTATACAGAGCAGGAAAAGAGGCAGACAGAGCAGTGTTTCAGCCACATCTTATTAAAGTAAGATTTTACTGAAAGGGATTCTGTTAGTGAAAATGATAATTTAATGAATGTGGTTTAGTGTTTTTTTACTCTTTTACAGCAAAGGATCATTTTTGTATTTTGTTTACTCAAACTTTACACCCACTAACTTAGCAGCTTGCCTCTGTACTTCACACTAATGTATAGTCTCATTTTCTGAACTCTCTGTAGCTCTGCTGTTTTATTACTTAAAATGCAGTGGTCCCTCTCCCCCCCCCCCTTGTGTGTGTGTGTGTGTCTCTCTCTCTATATATATATATATATCTATCTATCTATCTATCTATCTATCCATCTCTCTCCTTATGTGTTGTTCTCCCCCATGGTCTCTTTCTCTCTCTCTCTGTCTCTCTTCCTCCCCCTCTGACTCTCTCATCCCTTATGTGTCTCTCTAACCCTCTGTGTGTGATTGTGTCTCTCTTTCTCTCTCTCTCTAACCCTCTATGTGTGATTGTGTGTCTCTCTCTTTCTCTCTCTCTTTCTCTCTCTCTAACCCTCTGTATGTGATTGTGTCTCTCTCTCTAACCCTCTGTGTGTGATTGTGTCTCTCTCTCTCTCTCTAACCCTCTGTGTATGATTGTGTCTCTCTCTCTTTCTAACCCTGTTTGTGATTCAGTGACGTGCGGTGAAGTTAGAGGCTGGTGAGGCACTAGATACGATACGCTGAAGAAACACATATACCGCGGGCCGCAAGTACCCCCACAACAGGGCAGGTTTTAATTATAGCTGAACCAGTGCACAGGTGAAGTAGTCAGCTGATGGGTGAGAGCAAGATAGTAACCACTGTGTTACTGATCAGCTGATTACTTCACCTGTGCACTGGTTCAGCTTTAATGAAAACCTGGCCTGTTGAGGGTACTTGAGGACCATGCTTGAGAAACTAAAGCACTAGTTCATCTGAAATGTGTTGATTACCTGGAGAATAAAGCACGCATACTCTGCTCACTGACACACACACACACTCTGCTCACATAACCACTCACACAATTCTGTGGCACAGTACCAGTTACTAAGCAATTCGAATGATACACAATCTCTTCTCTACTCACTACTGTATTGTAAAAATAGAAATAATTTACCATACAAATTTTACACAAAGAACAAGTTATCAATACTGCCAACACAGCTGCTGCAATACGGTGCTCAAGAAACACACATGCACATCCCACTTAGGTATGCTCTTCAACAAAGGATACCAAAATAATTCAGTACATAATAATACAAGTAAAATAGAAATGTGCATTTTGGAATTTTGAAGTACAGGTTGTGGTTTCAACAGAAAAAAACAGCCATTTCCATTTTAATCCAATCCATCAGGTAAAATGGATCACATTATGAACACACTGAAATGGAGGAAACAGTGCAAAATCATTTTAATAGTTTTTATTTCATGTCAACCCCTTGTTTCTATTATTTTATTGGACCCTTCAAAGCACTATTATAAACTGCTGTTAAATTGTATTGTGGTTCATAAAGGAATACTAATCATTCAAAATGAAAAATCACATTTTCCCAGTGGGAATACAGCACAACCTTTAAAACAGCATTTAGGTAAAATATATTTGGAATATATATAATATATATACTGCTGCCTGAACTACCTCTCAGTATGCCAATAGAGCAGAAATTGTGTAGGTGAAGATCAACTTAGACATAAAAATATTCTAGTCTTACATTATCTAAACTCAGTTAAAAAAGTTCAATGTTTAAGACAGTATATGACTTTGAAAAAAAAAGAAATAGAAAACAAGTATACTTTTGGCCACTTTTAATAAAGACTCAAATCCAATAGAATTTGTATAAACTCATATTATCTGCTGAATATATCCCAGCTGTAGAAAATGAACAATTAATATATTTTTAATAAAAAAAAAAAGCCTAAACACTTTCCGGTTTGTTGTTTTTTTGTGGAGCATGTGTGTGTACTTTATGTATGTATGTAACTATATATAGACATAAACACAGTCCAGATAGGAATTCCAAGAGAAAAAAAAATATTATCCAAACAAGTGTGTTTGTATGTGATTATGTCACCCATCTTGACAGCATAATTTGCACTTTGCACAGTCATCACCTCTTGGGCTGAGGGCTCAGTCATGACCAAGTTCATATTTAATAAGACAGAGAACCTAGAGGATTGCTCTTTTTTTGGTATGCCTTCCAAATCTCTGCCTGCCTTGTAATATCCATAGTATTCTTTTATTTAATTAGCAAGAAAAATAAATAGCTTGACAATAAATAGTTACAGGGGATTCTCAAAGAGCCCCTTTGTTTTTCTTGCTAATTAAATAAAAAAATACTATGGATTATACAAGGCAGGCAGAGATTTGGAAGGCATACCAAAAAAAGAGCAATCCTCTAGGTTCTCTGTCTTATTAAATATGAACGTGGTCATGGCATGAGCCCTCAGCCCAAGAGGTGATGACCGTGCAGTATAATCACCACCACCCTTGATACACAGCTGTAGCCATATTTTCTCAATAAGCCTGCCTGGGCTCTCCCTTTATTTCTAGTAATCCCATGGCTGCTGGAGAACCAAAAATGACTTGGCATAGTCATGTTTTTCATAATGACATCACATCAATACTTTAATATGAGACAGTTATTTAGGGGCTGGTGTTCTTTCTGGGTCATGCTGTACTTCCCCCCGGGGCCCGGCAATCCAGCATGACCCAGAAAGAACACCAGCCCCTAAATAACTGTCTCATATTAAAGTATTGATGTGATGTCATTATGAAAAACATGACTATGCCAAGTCATTTTTGGTTCTCCAGCAGCCATGGGATTACTAGAAATAAAGGGAGAGCCCGGGCAGGCTTATTGAGAAAATATGGCTACAGCTGTGTATCAAGGATGGTGGTGATTATACTGCACGGTCATCAACTCATGGGCTGAGGGCTCATGTCATGACCAAGTTCATATTTAATAAGACAGAGAGTGCCTAGAAGATTGCTCTTTTTTATGGTATGCCTTCCAAATCTCTGCCTGCCTTTGCCTTGTAATATCCATAGTATTTTTTTATTTAATTAGTGTTACGGTACCAACAGTGTACCAAGGGTTAATACCAGATGAACAATGTCCTGCATAGGGAATCAGCAATTCACAACCCAGCCAGTTTCCCTGCAAACATGAGACCAAGCTCCACATTTCAGGTTTAAAAAAGAATAACTACTTTATTTGAAGGCAGCACACAGATTTATACACCCTGGCTTCAGGTTACAGAGGGCATTGGTTTAACAGTAAAGCAAACATATGAACAATGCATCAAACCTCTAACAATTGTCTATTCACAGGTAAAACAGATTAACATATTAAGTTAATTAACTAGGGAAGAACGTTTACTCAGACAATCTGATGTTGGGCAGTCTAGTTAACATAATCACACAAGGACACAATCAGTTTACCCAGACAGACTCCTGAGACACAATCAGATCTGAAACATACATAGAATACATCTTATTACAGAATATAGGAACAGTTCTTATTAGCTATAAAGTCTTTTATGCCCACTTGGCTTATAGAGTCACAATTGCTCCCAAAAGGTGCACTCACACCCTGTACCCATCCTGTATTTATGGATACAGGGTGACATAGACATAAGACAGAGTTATGAAAGTACATGGGGTGTCCAGCATATAAAATTCCATATTTTCATGCAGTCTCTGGGTATCCTTAAGCCCATGTACCTCCAGCCCAAAGAATGTTCCATAACAGGCCCTCCAATGTACAGTGGCGAGATTGGTTTCGTCACAATTAGCAAGAAAAACAAATAGCTAAGTTGACAAATAGTTACAGGGGATTCTCAAAGGGGCTCTTTGAGAATCCCCTGTAACTATTTATTGTCAAGCTATTTGTTTTTCTTGGCAATAGTCATGTTTTTTTTTCATAATGACACACCACATCTCTGAGAACTCATAGAAATTTGCTTGAGTGATAAAGTTGTAAACTGGCTGTATAAGAGGAAGCTAATTTATGGCTTAAGAGAACTGACAAGGTATAAGACTTCTTCCTAAACTCACCCTGGCTCATTATGTTCTCAAAGTGCATTGGGGTCAGCTCAGGAGGTTATTGGAGGGACACAGTCATGAAAATTATAGTTTTGGGGGTAAAAAGTTATTTCTATGATTTTTTCCTTTTTTTTTTTTTCTTGATACTTTTTTTTCTTTCTACCACAGGGGATGTTTAGGAATGCTTATTTCATGGAAGACCCCAGAGCACATTAATAAGTTCACTGGCTATGGATCTGCAATATGATTATTTAATGACCCATGTAAATGCTAAGGTGGAAGTGAAGAACACCTTATGGACATAAAAATCTCTACCAAAAACAAACTCCCCCATACACAAAAGATAATAAACTTATTTGGTCGCTTGGCTAAATCACTGATCATCTAACAAGATATATCTAAGAATCATGGGGTCTGTCTTTTTGAATTATGATAATTCAAAAAGACAGACCCCATGATTCCTAAGCATTCCTAAACATCCCCTGTGGTAGAAAGAAAAAAAAGTATCAAGAAAAAAAAAAAAAAAGAAAAAAAAACATAGAAATAACTTTTTACCCCCAAAACTATAATTTTCATGACTGTGTCCCTACAATAACTTTAGCAATTTTCTTTCATTATTTTGATGGGATAATTCAATTATCCCATCAAAATAATGAAAGAAAATTTCTAAAGTCCAAAAATTACTTACGGTGTATTTGTTAATAATCTAATCTCACCTGGTCAGTATGGATCTCTCACTGTCCAGTTATTTAGGGGCTGGTGTTCTGGGTCATTATGCTGCTGGATTGCCGGGCCCCGGGGGGAAGTACATCATGGCAGCTGCAGCAGCTCAGCCTCTCACTGACCTGGTCCTGGTCATCACTGACAGTTGAGTCGACTCACGTCCACGCCGGTCTCACTCCTGCTGAAAGCCTGACGGACCCGGTGGCCGTGCGTGGCTGGCTCAGGGCTGCTGCAGTAGTCACGGGGTGGAGGCCAGTGTGTCTCAGTGAGTAATATCATGTGACAGTGTGCGCTGCAGCGAATCTCAGTCTCCCTCTGCGAGTGCGCCTGCCGCCGCCCGCCTTGATCACGTCATGCCGCACCTCAGTCTCCCGCCTGCCGCACCAGTATGTCCCACCCCTGGGACCGCGGCGCTGATTGGCTGATGAGGCAGGCAGGGCTCCAGAGGCTGGTATAGACCAGCCTCCATTAGGAGCGGTATGGGCCGCGAAGAGGAATAGGAGACTTTTGCCAGCAGCCACTGGGTGGCAGTCTCACTGTCCGCCGGCCCATACAAACAAATACATACACATTGCGCAACGGTAGGGCTCACAGCCTCTGCCTAGTTGCGCAATGTGTATGTATTTGATTAGGATTTTATTTAAATCAATAATTAATTAGTGACAAGCACAATTAATGGGGGTGGGGGGGTAGGGGGGTCACCCGAAAATACCCACACAAAAAAATTATTTTTATTATTATTATTATTAATAAAATAAGGTGTAATTACACAGATAGGACAGGTGAGGCGCTGCCTCCTATGACAGCACGTCACTGTGTCTCTTTCTCTCTCTAACCCTCGGTGTATGATTGTGTCTCTCTCTCTCTCTTTCTCTCTAACCCTCTGTGTGTGATTGTGTCTCTCTCTCTTTCTAACCCTCTGTGTGTGATTGTGTCTCTCTTTCTCTCTCTCTCTAACCCTCTGTGTGTGATTGTGTCTATCTCTCTTTCTCTCTCTAACCCTCTGTGTGTGATTGAGTCTCTCTCTCTCTTTCTCTCTCTAACCCTCTGTGTGTGATTGTGTCTCTCTCTCTCTAACCCTCTGTGTGTGATTGTGTCTCTCTCTTTCTCTCTCTCTCTTATCCTCTGTGTATGATTGTGTCACTCTCTCTCTTTCTCTCTCTAACCCTCTGTGTGATTGTGTCTCTCTAACCCTCTGTGAGTGATTGTGTCTCTCTCTTTCTCTCTCTCTCTAACCCTCTGTGTGTGATTGTGTCTTTCTCTCTCTCTAACCCTCTGTGTGTGATTGTGTCTCTCTCTCTTTCTCTCTCTAACCCTCTGTGTGTGATTGTGTCTCTCGCTTTCTCTCTCTCTCTAACCCTCTGTGTGTGATTGTGTCTCTTTCTCTCTCCCTCTCTCTCTCTCTCTCTCTCTCTCTCTAACCCTCTGTGTGTGATTGTGTCTCTCTCTCTTTCTAACCCTCTGTGTGTGATTGTGTCTCTCTCTTTCTCTCTCTTTCTCTCTCTCTCTCTCTCTAACCCTCTGTGTGTGATTGTGTCTCTCTCTCTTTCTCTCTCTCTAACCCTCTGTGTGTGATTGTGTCTCTCTCTCTCTCTAACCCTCTGTGTATGATTGTCTCTCTCTTTCTCTCTCTCTCTCTCTAACCCTCTGTGTGTGATTGTGTCTCTCTCTCTCTCTCACCCTCTGTGTGTGATTGTGTGTCTCTCTCTTTCTCTCTCTCTAACCCTCTGTGTGTGATTGTGTGTCTCTCTCTCTCTCTCACTCTCTGTGTGTGATTGTGTCTCTCTCTCTCTCTCTCTAACCCTCTGTGTGTGATTGTGTCTCTCTCTTTCTCTCTCTCTCTAACCCTCTGTGTGTGATTGTGTCTCTCTCTCTCTAACCTTCTGTGAGTGATTGTGTCTGTCTCTAACCCTCTGTGTATGATTGTGTCTCTCTCTCTTTCTCTCTAACCCTCTGTGTGTGATTGTGTCTCTCTCTTTTTCTCTCTCTCTCTAACCCTCTGTGTATGATTGTGTATCTCTCTATTTTTCTCTCTCTCTAACCCTCTGTGTGTGATTGTGTCTCTCTTTCTCTCTATCCCTCTGTGTGTGATTGTGTCTCTCTTTCTCTAACCCTCTGTATGTGATTGTGTCTCTCTCTCTCTTTAACCCTCTGTGTGTGATTGTGTGTCTCTCTCTCTCTCTCTTTATTTCTCTCTCTCTCTAACCCTCTGTGTGTGATTGTGTGTCTCTCTCTCTCTCTCTCTCTCTCTCTCTCTCACCCTCTGTGTGTGATTGTGTGTGTGTCTCTCTCTCTCTCTCTCTCTAACCCTCTGTGTGTGATTGTGTCTCTCTCTTTCTCTCTCTCTAACCCTCTGTGTGTGATTGTGTCTCTCTCTCTCTCTCTCTAACCCTCTGTGTGTGATTGTGTCTGTCTCTAACCCTCTGTGTACGATTGTGTCTCTCTCTCTTTCTCTCTAACCCTCTGTGTGTGATTGTGTCTCTCTCTTTTTCTCTCTCTCTCTAACCCTCTGTGTATGACTGTGTATCTCTCTATTTCTCTCTCTCTCTAACCCTCTGTGTGTGATTGTGTCTCGCTTTCTCTCTATCCCTCTGTGTGTGATTGTGTCTCTCTCTCTCTAATCCTCTGTGTATGATTGTGTCACTCTCTCTCTTTCTCTCTCTAACCCTCTGTGTGATTGTGTCTCTCTAACCTTCTGTGTGTGATTGTGTCTCTCTCTTTCTCTCTCTCTCTAACCATCTGTGTGTGATTGTGTCTTTCTCTCTCTCTAACCCTCTGTGTGTGATTGTGTCTCTCTCTCTTTCTCTCTCTAACCCTCTGTGTGTGATTGTGTCTCTCGCTTTCTCTCTCTCTCTCTAACCCTCTGTGTGTGATTGTGTCTCTTTCTCTCTCTCTCTCTCTCTCTCTCTCTCTCTCTAACCCTCTGTGTGTGATTGTGTCTCTCTCTCTTTCTAACCCTCTGTGTGTGATTGTGTCTCTTTCTCTCTCTCTCTCTCTCTCTCTCTCTCTCTCTCTAACCCTCTGTGTGTGATTGTGTCTCTCTCTCTTTCTCTCTCTCTAACCCTCTGTGTGTGATTGTGTCTCTCTCTCTCTAACCCTCTGTGTATGATTGTCTCTCTCTTTCTCTCTCTCTCTAACCCTCTGTGTGTGATTGTGTGTGTCTCTCTCTCTAACCCTCTGTGTGTGATTGTGTGTCTCTCTCTTTCTCTCTCTCTCTCTCTCTCTCTCTCTCTCTCTCTCTCTCTAACCCTCTGTGTGTGATTGTGTGTCTCTCTCTCTCTCTCACCCTCTGTGTGTGATTGTCTCTCTCTCTCTCTCTCTCTCTCTCTCTCTCTAACCCTCTGTGTGTGATTGTGTCTCTCTCTTTCTCTCTCTCTCTAACCCTCTGTGTGTGATTGTGTGTCTCTCTCTCTCTCTCTAACCCTCTGTGTGTGATTGTGTCTGTCTCTAACCCTCTGTGTATGATTGTGTCTCTCTCTCTTTCTCTCTAACCCTCTGTGTGTGATTGTGTCTCTCTCTTTTTCTCTCTCTCTCTAACCCTCTGTGTATGATTGTGTATCTCTCTATTTCTCTCTCTCTCTAACCCTCTGTGTGTGATTGTGTCTCTCTTTCTCTCTATTCCTCTGTGTGTGATTGTGTCTCTCTTTCTCTAACCCTCTGTATGTGATTGTGTCTCTCTCTCTCTTTCTCTCTCTCTCTTTAACCCTCTGTGTGTGATTGTGTGTGTCTCTCTCTCTCTCTTTATTTCTCTCTCTCTAACCCTCTGTGTGTGATTGTGTCTCTCTTTCTCTCTCTCTCTAACCCTCTGTGTGTGATTGTGTCTCTTTCTCTCTCTCTCTCTCTCTCCCTAACCCTCTGTGTGTGATTGTGTCTCTCTCTCTTTCTAACCCTCTGTGTGTGATTGTGTCTCTCTCTTTCTCTCTCTCTCTCTCTCTCTCTCTCTCTAACCCTCTGTGTGTGATTGTGTCTCTCTCTCTTTCTCTCTCTCTAACCCTCTGTGTGTGATTGTGTCTCTCTCTCTCTCTCTAACCCTCTGTGTATGATTGTCTCTCTCTTTCTCTCTCTCTCTAACCCTCTGTGTGTGATTGTGTCTCTCTCTCTCTCTAACCCTCTGTGTGTGATTGTGTGTCTCTCTCTTTCTCTCTCTCTCTCTAACCCTCTGTGTGTGATTGTGTGTGTGTCTCTCTCTCTCTCTCTCTCACCCTCTGTGTGTGATTGTGTCTCTCTCTCTCACTCTAACCCTCTGTGTGTGATTGTGTCTCTCTCTTTCTCTCTCTCTCTAACCCTCTGTGTGTGATTGTGTGTCTCTCTCTCTCTCTAACCCTCTGTGTGTGATTGTGTCTGTCTCTAACCCTCTGTGTATGATTGTGTCTCTCTCTCTTTCTCTCTAACCCTCTGTGTGTG
Organism: Bombina bombina; assembly: GCF_027579735.1. Classification (NCBI taxonomy): domain Eukaryota; kingdom Metazoa; phylum Chordata; class Amphibia; order Anura; family Bombinatoridae; genus Bombina; species Bombina bombina. The sequence continues at coordinate 873,861,172 of NC_069504.1, forward strand.
ATTGTGTCTCTCTCTTTTTCTCTCTCTCTCTAACCCTCTGTGTATGATTGTGTATCTCTCTATTTCTCTCTCTCTCTAACCCTCTGTATGTGATTGTGTCTCTCTCTCTCTTTCTCTCTCTCTCTTTAACCCTCTGTGTGTGATTGTGTGTGTGTCTCTCTCTCTCTCTCTTTATTTCTCTCTCTCTAACCCTCTGTGTGTGATTGTGTCTCTCTTTCTCTCTCTCTCTAACCCTCTGTGTGTGATTGTGTCTCTTTCTCTCTCTCTCTCTCTCTCTCTCTCTAACCCTCTGTGTGTGATTGTGTCTCTCTCTCTTTCTAACCCTCTGTGTGTGATTGTGTCTCTCTCTTTCTCTCTCTCTCTCTCTCTCTCTAACCCTCTGTGTGTGATTGTGTCTCTCTCTCTTTCTCTCTCTCTAACCCTCTGTGTGTGATTGTGTCTCTCTCTCTCTCTAACCCTCTGTGTATGATTGTCTCTCTCTTTCTCTCTCTCTCTAACCCTCTGTGTGTGATTGTGTCTCTCTCTCTCTCTAACCCTCTGTGTGTGATTGTGTGTCTCTCTCTTTCTCTCTCTCTCTCTAACCCTCTGTGTGTGATTGTGTGTGTGTCTCTCTCTCTCTCTCTCACCCTCTGTGTGTGATTGTGTCTCTCTCTCTCTCACTCTAACCCTCTGTGTGTGATTGTGTCTCTCTCTTTCTCTCTCTCTCTAACCCTCTGTGTGTGATTGTGTCTCTCTCTCTCTCTCTAACCCTCTGTGTGTGATTGTGTCTGTCTCTAACCCTCTGTGTATGATTGTGTCTCTCTCTCTTTCTCTCTAACCCTCTGTGTGTGATTGTGTCTCTCTCTTTTTCTCTCTCTCTCTAACCCTCTGTGTATGATTGTGTATCTCTCTATTTCTCTCTCTCTCTCTAACCCTCTGTGTGTGATTGTGTCTCTCTTTCTCTCTATCCCTCTGTATGTGATTGTGTCTCTCTTTCTCTAACCCTCTGTATGTGATTGTGTCTCTCTCTCTCTTTCTCTCTCTTTAACCCTCTGTGTGTGATTGTGTGTCTCTCTCTCTCTCTTTATTTCTCTCTCTCTAACCCTCTGTGTGTGATTGTGTCTCTCTTTCTCTCTCTCTCTAACCCTCTGTGTGTGATTGTGTCTCTCTTTCTCTCTCTCTCTCTAACCCTCTGTGTGTGATTGTGTCTCTCTTTCTCTCTCTCTCTAACCCTCTGTGTGTGATTGTGTCTCTCTCTCTATTTCCCTCTCTCTAACCCTCTGTGTGTGATTGTGTGTCTCTCTTTCTCTCTAACCCTCTGTGTCTCTCTCCCCCCGTCTCTCTCTCCCTTTCCCCCCGAGTGCTTTTCTGTGTTTCTGTCTACCTTTTATTTATTTAATTAATGAATTGGTAGTGCCATCTGATGGTGTGGCTTTATTTAAAGGGGTGGGGTCAAGCACCCCACCATCTTTAAATTTCACCAGCCGCCACTGGATCAAGACATTTTTATATTTACTGAATAATGAAAGAATCTATAAGCATAATTTGCAGCATTAAAGTAAAAAGTATGTTTTAAACATATTTTAATGGGCATGGATTTCTAGATCTCATAATCAGAGCAAGCATAGTGTTATCTGGCAAGTGTTTCTGTTACAATCCTTTAGACTAAAATCAGATGTTTACTAAGTTGACCAGTTTTCCAAGACACCATTTAAAGGGACATGAAACCCATATGCAAATTTAAATAACTTTCCAATTTACATCTATTATCTAATTTTCTTCATTCTTTTGATATCCTTTGTTGAAAATCATATCTAAATATGCTCAGTAGCTGCTGATTGGTGGCTGCACATAGATACCACATGTGATTGGCTCACCCATGTGCATTGCTATTTCTTCAACAAAGGATATCTAAAGAATGAAGGTGTATCCTACCCACTGCCTCACCAGCCTCTGACGTCACTGCACGTCACTGGTGCACTAATAGCAGGCAGGGGAGGCAGTGCCTACCCTGCCATATGTGGCCAAAGCTTAATTACATTTTAATTAAAGCAAAAAAAAAGTCCCAAAAAAAATAATTTCCCCCCCATGTAATGCTATGGAGAGGCAGGTACAGGAACGCTTCTCTCCATTGCAGTACATGGGTCAAAGGAAAAGCTGTGCTGCAGCGCCACCTGTCTTCTTTCAATATATTAGCAGCAACAATTGGGACTAATAGGAGGCACCCCTCTTGATGCCTCCTAGCAAGTGAAGATAGATTAATCAGAAGGAGGATGCAGTGAGCAGGGTCATGTGACACAACTGGAAGCTGAGGTAACCTAAGAACAGATGACACCAAGCAGAAGAGTAAAGTAGTATTCTATATCTCTTGTGATTCACAAATTGTGTTCAGATACAGCTCATTAACAGGGGGGGGGCAGTAAGTGAGCATAACCCAAGCTGAAGAGTAAAGTAGTATTTTACATCTCTTGTGAGTCTCAAATTGTGTTCAGATGCAGCTCATTAACAGGGGGGACAGTAAGTGAGCATAACCCAAGCAGAAGAGTAAAGTAGTATTCTACATCTCTTCTGATTCACAAATTGTGTTCAGATACAGCTCATTAACAGGGGGGGGGGGGACAGTAAGTGAGCATAACCCAATACTGACAGGAAGTCAAAGGGTCAATTCAAATTTAAATCCATAATTTAAAACCCAGAGTTTGAAGCTAAGTGTGCAGTGTCCACATTATTTAAATTACAGTTTTTGACATTGAATATTGCTAAGCCTCCCTTTTTCATGGTTATTTGATTTCATTAGGTACAAACTCCATATATGTTATGTCTGTTCAGTCAGAGGATGCAGTATCTATTTTTATTTTTCTCTGTGTATCCATTTATTTAAAGACTGCTGTTAACTTGTAATTCACAAATCAATTGAAAGCTGTTGCATTGTGTTTTTAATATGTGCTGCTTTTATACAAGTTTATATTAATAAAAGGAGATAATGAGTCATTTAAAAAATATATGTAATTATTGCAGTTAAATGTTTTTAGAAATAATGCCACTGTAAAGTAACTGGTTAAACACATAGTCAAAGGGAGACATTTAAAATTAAACTTTCATGATTGAGGTAGAGCATGCTATTTTAAAAGACTTTTCTAGTTATTTATATTTTGAGAATTAGCATCAACTGTTACTGGCCGCATATCATCAAATCAAATTAGTTTTTGAAAGGAACATGAAAGTCATAATTACATTTCCATCATTCAGAAATTGCACACAAAAAAAAAACCTTTCTATTTTACTTTTATTATTATGTACTTCATTCTTTTGGTATCCTTTGGTGTCCTTTGTTGAAGAGCATACCTAAGTGGGATGTGCATGTGCATTTCTTGAACACCATATTGCAGAAGCTGTGTTGGCAGTATTGATAACTTGTCCTTTGTGTAAAACTTGTATGGTAAATTATTTCTATTTTTACAATACAGTAGTGAGTAGAGAAGAGATTGTGTATCATTCTATTTGCTTAGTAACTGGCACTGTGCCACAGAATTGTGTGAGTGTGTATGTGAGCAGAGTGTGTGTGGGTGTCAGTGAGCAGAGTATGTGTGCTTTATTCTCCAGGTAATCCATACATTTCCGATGAGCTGGTGCTTTAGTGCAGTGTTTCTCAACAATGGTCATCAAGTACCCATAACAGGCCAGGTTTTCATTATAGCCGAATCAGTGCACAGGTGAAGTAATCAGCTGATCAGTAACTCAGTGGTTACTAACTTGCTAATCACCTGATTATGTCACCTGTGCACTGGTTCAGCTATCATTTAAACCTGCCCTGTTGGGGGTACTTGCGGCCCTCTGTACATGTGTTTCTCCGGCGTATCATATCTAGTGCCTCACCAGTCTCTGACCTCACTGCACGTCACTGCAAAGATCACATGCACACTCAGGCGCACTCTATTGCATTTGGGACTGACAGGAGCAAAAGCATTAATCGCTCTGAATTGGAAGAACCAGATACCCCCAATGGTAAGTGCTTGGAAAAAAAGGGTAGCAGATATACTGGTAATGGAAGAGTATGGCTATTTGAGAAGAAACAAACTAAATTTCCTGGCGGAGGTTAGGTTTTTATGGGATGAGATGATGGCAGGATCTAGTGCCAATACAGACTGAGCACACTAGAATAATCATAGAATTAGTAGAGTCAGTACCTCAGCTGAGTTGTATGAAGAGTGGCGTAAAACTTCACACTTTTGTTTACGTACTATTACGTCCCTCCCAGCACCTAATAGCAAAGAGAGAGAACGGCGCGAGACTAAAAGAATCTCGAATAAGATAATGATAGATAGTCTAATTCTTCAATTGCCCTGGGGAGCACGGCGGATGGAGTCCCCTCTCTAGGGGGGGACTTTATTCTTTATTCTTTTTCTTTTCTTTATGTTAAAAAGTTCACCATATAGACAAAGTTTTATTATCATAAACACAAATATGTTACCTTGCTTAGCGGAGAAGTAGATTGCTAATGAACTTACACCAAGGTGAACATAAGAAGGATTTGGTTATGAATAGTGAATAATACAATGTAAAATAATATGAACAATATGTAACCACATATACTTTATTCTGTGTTGTTAAGTTGTGAGTGTGAATCAACAATAAAGCTTTTCAAAAACCTAAACAAAAAAAAAAAGATGCATACGTATATGCATTTTGTGATCGGCCAATGGCCAATTGATGCATTAGGAAGGATATTGTAACTAACTTTGACATTTGTCAGAAAAAAAATATAAGTGCTTTCACATTGTCTTTTTATTATGCATTTATTGATTATGCGATTCTATTGTGTTTAGTGGTCCTTTAATATGACTCTTATCAACTGAAAAAAAGTAGAACAGAGCTAATTCTTGCATTCTAGAATGTGTGAGCGGACATGATCCGCTGTAGTGGATCATGTCCGCCGCACATCGATAAATGCCGACAGCATACACTGTCGACATTTATTATTGCACATTTGGCCGCTAGCAATTGGCCGCTAGCAGGGGGTGTAAATCAACCCGATGGTATCTGATCGGGCTGATTGCTGTCCCCCGCATCAGAGGTGGTGGACCAGTTAAGGAGCAGTGGTCTTACGACTGCTGCTTCTTCAATCCTGTTTCCGGCGAGCCTGAAGGCTCGCGCGGAAACAGATGCATTGGGGCCGATTGATGCTTTGATAAATCGGCCCCCAGATCTAGACATCACTCCATTGCTTGCACACAGCCTTCTAGTATCTGCCATCTCCAGGGAGGTCTTATTAGTCTTGGAATGGGATTCCATTTGATAATACCTATCAAATGGTTCTACACACAGCAAGCTACCCAGGTCATCAGTAGATTCCTAAATTACTAATGCAGACCAATGTGCCATCATAAAAAACAAATGGCTCACAGGAACAAACAGGATGAAAGTAGATTTTGGAAAGAATCTTACATTGTACTATGGTAAGCATCTAACAACTCACCAAAGTATAGGAAAGGGATTCCACAATACATCAAAATATTCAACAAGCAGCAGGCTACCTGGACCATCAACAAAACACATTCAGCAATTAGATTACATCTAATGGGAATCAGCCAGCTCCTCAGTAGATTCCTGATATAAAACGGCTCAGGCTTGGTCTCAAGGTCTCGAGTCATGAACAGTATGAGGATGTAAGTAGGTCTTGGAAAGACTCTTCCATTTTATTATGGTAAGTGTCTAACAGCTAACTCAACAATAGCTCTGTATAAGGCTCTTTGCCATGTAAGTTTAAATAGCAGTTCCATGCCAACTGCCCACCCCATATCATTGGGAGGAGCTTTAGAACTTATCCCAAAGCAGAGCCACAAAATGTCTCAACAGTCCAGACTAGAGAGCAGCTAACAGAATCATATTCATATATTTCAACTTAGCAGTCATTCCCAGACCTATATATGTCATCTTCTGCAAGGAATAATGCTTTTATCAGAAGATAATCAGTGAATTCTATGATTCTTACAAATAGCCTCTATTATTGAGACCATGACTGGTATAAGATATCCTGTTGCCCAGTTGCATCATCAGACCTTATGTCCAATTAGAAGCCTTACAACCCACTCCATTGACTAAAAGCAGAGCATACTGGAGCAGGAATGTGTGCCCAGGACCACTGTTGATGCAGGAGTGTATTAAAGGGCTTGTCAACTACAGAAAATGGCATTGCTTTTAGTTAATGGGGTGGGCGGTATATCATCTGATTTGCTGTACAGTCCAACTAAACAACTGCAAATAACTTCAGTGTATGCTCGGGCAGGGGTTACAATACAGACATAAACTATTTTTAATATTAAGGGACACTGAACCCAAATTTCTTCTTTCGTGATTCAGATAGAGCATGCACTTTTAAGCAAGTTTCTAATTTACTCCTATTATCAATTTTTCTTCGTTCTCTTGCTATCTTTAATTGAAAAGGAAGGCATCTAAGCGTTTTTTTTTGTTCAGGACGCTGGACAGCACTTTGTTATTGGTTGATGAATTTATCCAGCAATCAGCAAGGAAAACCCAGGTTGTTCATCAAAAATGGGCCGGCATCTAAACTTACATTCTTGCATTTTAAATAAAGATACCAAGAGAATGAATAAAATATGATAATATGAGTAAATTAGAAAGTTGCTTAAAATTTCATGCTCTATCTGAATCACAAAATAAAAAAATTGGGTTCAGTGTTCCTTTAAGGGATAGATTATAAGACACAATAGGGATAATAGGTTTAACAAACAATGGAGAGCGCTACCAAGGGCATTACAAATCAAAACAAGAGCAAAATAAAGTGAATATGTATTAATAATATATTATAATAGCAGCCCTTATAGAAAAAGACCAGATAAAAAAACACAAAGAAAACAGCGCTATAAAATCATATATACAAAATATTTATTTCAAAATTAAAATGACTAACAATCAGTGAAATAGTCTATAAAAGACACAAGAAATAAAAATATATCTGTCTGTCATGGAGATCAAACAATGTGGGGCTCACTTATCACTTGACACCATATATTATTATTGCAGGATCTCTTGTTTGAGCAGTATTTTACCAATTCAATAGGTATAATGTTGGAAAGGAAAAAGTTTGTTTATTGTACCTTTAACCATGTTTCCATAATCTTGATAGAGGTTAAGTAGATGCCAATTTACATTACTTATATATACTTCTTTTGTTTATGTTGAACATAATGTTCTGAACACTTGTTCTTTTTCCTGGACTATGATCATTCATCCAAGACAATTCTGAATCCAACCACTTTGATCTCCATTCAATTCTCCACACACCCTTGGCTGAGAGAGGTATCTGTAAGTTTTTTATGTTTCATTATTCACCTATCTATTAATTAAATGTAGTAACCTTGATAAGTGTAATTATTAACTGCTGGGATATGGAGAATGCCTGGGGGATTTCTATTTTCCAGTGTGGAGGAAATTTCATTGCCATCCCCATATTGGTATGCACTTTCCCAAATTTGCTTTCATATGATGATGCTACACACAATGATAAAGGGTCCATAGGCAGATCCACCTTCACTTCTTTATTACTCATGGTGTAGTATGAGGCTATTACAGGCCAATACCACTTTGGGGGTACATTAGACTACCTGCAAAGTGAGGCAACAGTGAGTTTTGGCTGATGAGTAAGGGCCTGCTAACAGACACCTTATCCCCCCGGTTTCATCTTTTTTTAAATGAGGGGTTTAACTTGTACCCCTAGGATGCTGGTGATTGTAGATGCCAAAGTCACAAAACATTTCTTATGTGAAAGATATTATGCTCAAAATGGATAGAAATCGAAAGATGAGGCAGCAGTCGTTCCTTGTATGCATAAAAGTCAAATCTTTATTCTTCAATTTAAAACATCACAGCAAAGGGTAACAAGAATGCAGGCTGGTTGACTAGTTTCGGCACTGATTACGGCACTGCCGAAACTAGTCAACCAGACTGCATTCTTTTTACCCTTTGCTGTGATGTTTTAAATTGAAGAATAAAGATTTGACTTTTACGCATACAAGGAACGACTGCTGCCTCATCTTTCGATTTCTATCCATTTTGGGGATGACAAGGAGTCCCCCTTTTTGGCAGTCAGTCTCCTCAAGGATCCTCACACTCTGGCTACAAAACAGTGAAGTTGCTTGAGAGTAAGTGCCGTGTTTTCCTGATGGCGATAGGCTGAAGACGACACCCCCCCCCCCCCCGATTCTGCATGCCCCTGATGACGTCATACGCCACTCTACGGAGACCCGGAAGTCTGAAAGTGTAAGAGAACGGAGAGGAGCTGACCCTTGCAAGGGAGCCGGCGTTTTTTGCCGAAGTTTGTCCCTATTTAGGACTACACCTCTGAGGAGTTCGCACTGATAAGCCTAACGGGATACTAGTGACTTCTAACGGCAGAAGGGTGAGTTTTGTGATTTCACCTATTCCGCTTCAGTGGATGCCTTAGAGGACTGGGGTAATTACAGATTGTGCATTTGTTTGGGGGGTGGGGGTTTGCGCCACTACCACAGCCTTGTTTCACACGGTACACTTTGCCCATCACTGACATTTTCCAGAGTGCTACTTTATCCAGATTGAGTGTTCATGTTACATCTGGGATAGTTTTCTCTATATTGTAAATGAATATATACATGCCTCTCTATAATATTTTCATTAAACTGACACATTTCCACATCTCTCAGCACACTTATTTTACTATATAGTTTGTGAACATATATTATAGCTGAACACTTGATTAGAAATGCTGACAAACTAAAGTTAATTGGTTGAGTGTTAAGTGTTCGGAAATAAGGTACTTTTCCCTATCTCTTAACATTGAAAACAACCACCTGAAGCTGTAGCAAAAAAAAAGCTGCCCCAGCCTTTATGAAATTTGACATGCCGTCCCGTTGCAACGATTCTTGTCCACCCAAATGAAAAAAATGTTTTGCCTCCCCCTTGACAAATCCCTGCTTCAAGCTTATATGTATCTATAAGAAGAGGAGGAGATTATATAGTTGTAATTGATTATTCCCTCTTACTGGTGATGATTACTGGTAATATTTTAATTGTTAGGGCTATTTAAAGGGTAATGGTATATTTTAGTATAGTTAAAGGGATAGAAAGGTTAAAATTGAAATGTGCATAGATGCATTTCACTTTTGAATAGAAACATTTTGCAATAAACTTCCATAAGCAAAAATGATTACTGTTTCATCTGCATATGCACATATGCTACAATTGACTAGAGGATCAGAAATCAAACACCCTGCCTGCTTAGAAAGCTGATGGTGGTGTGTATCGTATCTGTTCAAAAAAAGTGTACTTTGAAAGCAGCTAAAGAAATAAATTGTGTTTATTTTAAATAGATAAACTGAAACCACAAAATTATGCAAATAGTTTTATACCTTATATCTAAATAAAACCATTGGGGGTACTTAATATAAATATTAGAATAAGATACATTCAGCATTTATGCACATAAAATTGCAAGTTATAGTAAAAAGTCTCAATGAAACTACTTGATTTATTTAGAAAAGAATAAAAGCTTATTTTAAATTCTTGTTACTGCCCGAAAAAAAAACAACGATCCAATGATATAGAAAAAGTCTATGGCCTAGATTTGGAGTTTGGCGTTAGCCGTGAAAACCAGCGTTAGAGGCTCCTAACGCTGGTTTTAGGCTAACTCCGGTATTTGGAGTCACTCAAAATAGGGTCTAACGCTCACTTTTCAGCCGCGACTTTTCCATACCGCAGATCCCCTTACGTAAATTTCGTATCCTATCTTTTCAATGGGATTTTTCTAACTCCGGTATTTAGAGTCGTGGCTGAAGTGAGCGTTAGACATCTAACGACAAAACTCCAGCCGCAGGAAAAAAGTCAGTAGTTAAGAGCTTTCTGGGCTAACGCCGGTTTATAAAGCTCTTAACTACTGTGCTCTAAAGTACACTAACACCCATAAACTACCTATGTACCCCTAAACCGAGGCCCCCCACATCGCCGCCACTCGATTCAATTTTTTTAACCCCTAATCTGCCGACCGCCACCTACGTTATCCTTATGTACCCCTAATCTGCTGCCCCTAACACCGCCAACCCCTGTATTATATTTATTAACCCCTAACCTGCCCCCCACAACGTCGCCTCCACCTACCTACACTTATTAACCCCTAATCTGCCGACCGCAAAGCGCCGCCACCTACGTTATCCTTATGTACCCCTAATCTGCTGCCCCTAACACCGCCGACCCCTGTATTATATTTATTAACCCCTAACCTGCCCCCCACAACGTCGCCTCCACCTACCTACACTTATTAACCCCTAATCTGCCGACCGCAAAGCGCCGCCACCTACGTTATCCTTATGTACCCCTAATCTGCTGCCCCTAACACCGCCGACCCCTATATTATATTTATTAACCCCTAATCTGCCCCCCACAACGTCGCCTCCACCTGCCTACACTTATTAACCCCTAATCTGCCGACCGGAGCTCACCGCTACTATAATAAATGTATTAACCCCTAAAGCTAAGTCTAACCCTAACACCCCCCTAAGTTAAATATAATTTTTATCTAACGAAATTAATTAACTCTTATTAAATAAATTATTCCTATTTAAAGATAAATACTTACCTGTAAAATAAATCCTAATATAGCTACAATATAAATTATAATTATATTATAGCTATTTTAGGATTTATATTTATTTGACAGGCAACTTTGTAATTATTTTAACCAGGTACAATAGCTATTAAATAGTTAAGAACTATTTAATAGCTACCTAGTTAAAATAATTACAAAATTACCTGTAAAATAAATCCTAACCTAAGTTACAATTAAACCTAACACTATACTATCATTAAATTAATTAAATAAACTACCTACAATTACCTACAATTAACCTAACACTACACTATCAATAAATTAATTAAATACAATTCCTACAAATAAATACAATTAAATAAACTAGCTAAAGTACAAAAAATAAAAAAGAACTAAGTTACAAAAAATAAAAAAATATTTACAAACATAAGAAAAATATTACAACAATTTTAAACTAATTATACCTACTCTAAGCCCCCTAATAAAATAACAAAGACCCCCAAAATAAAAAATGCCCTACCCTATTCTAAATTACTAAAGTTCAAAGCTCTTTTACCTTACCAGCCCTGAACAGGGCACTTTGCGGGGCATGCCCCAAGAAGTTCAGCTCTTTTGCCTGTAAAAAGAAAAACATACAATACCCCCCCCCCCAACATTACAACCCACCACCCACATACCCCTAATCTAACCCAAACCCCCCTTAAATAAACCTAACACTAAGCCCCTGAAGATCTTCCTACCTTATCTTCACCATACCAGGTTCACCGATCCGTCCTGAAGAGCTCCTCCGATGTCCTGATCCAAGCCCAAGCGGGGGGCTGAAGAGGTCCATGATCCGGCTGAAGTCTTCATCCAAGCGGGAGCTGAAGAGGTCCATGATCCGGATGAAGTCTTCATCCAAGCGGGAGCTGAAGAGGTCCATGATCCGGATGAAGTCTTCTATCAACGGCATCTTCAATCTTCTTTCTTCCGGATCCATCTTGCAGACCTCCAACGCGGAACATCCTCTTCTCCCGACGCCTACTAGCCGAATGACGGTTCCTTTAAGGGACGTCATCCAAGATGGCGTCCCTCAAATTCCGATTGGCTGATAGGATTGTATCAGCCAATCGGAATTAAGGTAGGAATATTCTGATTGGCTGATCGAATCAGCCAATCAGAATCAAGTTCAATCCGATTGGCTGATCCAATCAGCCAATCAGATTGAGCTTGCATTCTATTGGCTGATCGGAACAGCCAATTGAATGCGAGCTCAATCTGATTGGCTGATTGGATCAGCCAATCGGATTGAACTTGATTCTGATTGGCTGATTCCATCAGCCAATCAGAATATTCCTACCTTAATTCCGATTGGCTGATAGAATCCTATCAGCCAATCGGAATTCGAGGGACGCCATCTTGGATGACGTCCCTTAAAGGAACCGTCATTCGGCTAGTAGGCGTCGGGAGAAGAGGATGTTCCGCGTCGGAGGTCTGCAAGATGGATCCGGAAGAAAGAAGATTGAAGATGCCGTTGATAGGAGACTTCATCCGGATCATGGACCTCTTCAGCTCCCGCTTGGATGAAGACTTCAGCCGGATCATGGACCTCTTCAGTCCCCCGCTTGGGCTTGGATCAGGACATCGGAGGAGCTCTTCAGGACGGATCGGTGAACCTGGTATGGTGAAGATAAAGTAGGAAGATCTTCAGGGGCTTAGTGTTAGGTTTATTTAAGGGGGGTTTGGGTTAGATTAGGGGTATGTGGGTGGTGGGTTGTAATGTTGGGGGGGGTATTGTATGTTTTTCTTTTTACAGGCAAAAGAGCTGAACTTCTTGGGGCATGCCCCGCAAAGGGCCCTGTTCAGGGCTGGTAAGGTAAAAGAGCTTTGAACTTTAGTAATTTAGAATAGGGTAGGGCATTTTTTATTTTGGGGGTCTTTGTTATTTTATTAGGGGGCTTAGAGTAGGTGTAATTAGTTTAAAATTGTTGTAATATTTTTCTTATTATTGTAAATATTTTTTTATTTTTTGTAACTTAGTTCTTTTTTATTTTTTGTACTTTAGCTAGTTTATTTAATTGTATTTATTTGTAGGAATTGTATTTAATTAATTTATTGATAGTGTAGTGTTAGGTTAATTGTAGGTAATTGTAGGTAGTTTATTTAATTAATTTAATGATAGTATAGTGTTAGGTTTAATTGTAACTTAGGTTAGGATTTATTTTACAGGTAATTTTGTAATTATTTTAACTAGGTAGCTATTAAATAGTTCTTAACTATTTAATAGCTATTGTATCTGGTTAAAATAATTACAAAGTTGCCTGTCAAATAAATATTAATCCTAAAATAGCTATAATATAATTATAATTTATATTGTAGCTATATTAGGATTTATTTTACAGATAAGTATTTATCTTTAAATAGGAATAATTTATTTAATAAGAGATAATTAATTTCGTTAGATGTAAATTATATTTAACTTAGGGGGGTGTTAGTGTTAGGGTTAGACTTAGCTTTAGGGGTTAATACATTTATTAGAATAGCGGTGAGCTCCAGTCGGCAGATTAGGGGTTAATAATTGAAGTTAGGTGTCGGCAATGTTAGGGAGGGCAGATTAGGGGTTAATACTATTTATTATAGGGTTAGTGAGGCGGATTAGGGGTTAAAAACTTTATTATAGTAGCGCTCAGGTCCGGTCGGCAGATTAGGGGTTAATAAGTGTAGGCAGGTGGAGGCGACATTGTGGGGGGCAGATTAGGGGTTAATAAATATAATATAGGGGTCGGCGATGTTAGGGCAGCAGATTAGGGGTACATAGGGATAATGTAAGTAGCGGCGGTTTACGGAGCGGCAGATTAGGGGTTAATAATAATATGCAGGGGTCAGCGATAGCGGGGGCGGTAGATTAGGGCTTAATAAGTGTAAGGTTAGGGGTGTTTAGACTCGGGGTACATGTTAGAGTGGTAGGTGCAGACGTAGGAAGTGTTTCCCCATAGGAAACAATGGGGCTGCGTTAGGAGCTGAACGCGGCTTTTTTGCAGGTGTTAGGTTTTTTTTCAGCACAAACAGCCCCATTGTTTTCTATGGGAGAATCGTGCACGAGCACGTTTTTGAGGCTGGCCACTTGCGTAAGCAACTCTGGTATCGAGAGTTGAAGCTGCGTTAAATATGCTCTACGCTCCCTTTTTGGAGCCTAACGCAGCCTTTATGTGGACTCTCAATACCAGAGTTATTTTTATGGTGCGGCCAGAAAAAAGCCGGCGTTAGCTACGCGGGTCTTTATCGACAAAACTCCAAATCTAGCTGTATGATTTTAAGGGATTATTTTTCAACCAGTATTATAATTGCAGCATAAAATCCCTTTAGAATATATATAAAACAGAAGTTACTGATGGTACCTTTACTTTGATAGCCAGTGCTTTATTATGGTTTATACCAAGGTTATTTGCAATTGTTATGAACAAATAAAATCACCCAGAACCCGAAAACTGATTTCTCCGCTCTATCCTCCACTCTTGCAATCTGGGATGCTCATGCTGTCTAATGGCAGAATGGCATTCACTCTTATGTATTACATCACTGATCGGGTGTCTGGAGGTCACGTGATGTTGAAACGCCTATCAGAGAGGTAGATTACCGGCATTGAGTCTTAATACAACTTCAGTAATGTTACTAAATTCACAAATAAAATTAGAGCACTCTAATATGAAAGTGTATTGTAACAAATCCAAAAGGATTGCGAAAGTTACGAAATTTCCAAGATACTGGCACATCAGCTATGCACAAATAGTGCACAATGCATTCATTGACTAACGATTCTGTAGTCTATTTATTATTCACATCCACTATCCTACAAATTGAATCCCATGACCTTAAATATCAATCAAATTTCACATGGCCAATATTGTATATCATGTTACTTATGTCAGTACATACAATATTGTCTTTTCTCATATTTCTTATTCCCAAAAATTGATTAGGTCTCATTTGGAGTTGAGACCCCTTGGGGTCCTTGTGCCCAGTCTATAGAGCATCTCTATCTATTTTATTATGGTCCAAACCAAACTGTCTGGGCAACTATGAGGTACCTTTCTAAAATGAGTAACCAAAGGTGTTGTAAGGGAACCTGTTTTTATATTTGACAGATGTTCCCTTATTCGCGATCTGACGTCACGTGTTGTGAGGCCTACATATTGAACTTGACATACTTACACAAGTCAAAAGATACACTGCATCTGTGGTGTGACAGTTCATACAATTGTTGTGTTCAAATCTTTTTCCTGTAATCACATTGTGGAAGCTTGCACAGATGCTCACAAACTTTACAGGTGGAGTTCCCACACCTGTAAACTCCCTTGTGACTTAACCATGTATTCTACTGACTCCTAGTTGCCTCTAATTTTGTGGGTGATAAAATATTCCACAGGGTTCTACCTTTCCTATAAGAAAACCTACACCCCTTGGTCACCACCCATTCCAGCATCACACCTGATGATAGGAGAGGGAAATGTTTTCAAATGATGTTACACACATTCTGATATTGATCATTATATCTAGTCACAAAGTTGACCCCTTCAAATTTATTAGGGGATACATTTTTTACCTTCAATAATTCCTCATTTGCAATATCATTTACTGTATTTCTAGATGTTTCTATGAAATGATGTGTGTACCCTCTTTCTTTGAGCTGTTTCACTAGTCCATCTCACTATTTCACTTAAAGGGACAGTCAAGTCCAAAAAAAACTTTCATGTCTCAAATAGGGCATGTAATTTTAAACAACTTTCCAATTTACTTTTATCACCAATTTTGCTTTGTTCTCTTGGTATTCTTAGTTGAAAGCTAAACCTAGGAAGGCTCATATGATAATTCCTAAGCCCTTGAAGGCCGCCTCTAATCACATGCTTTTGTATTTGCTTTTCACAACAGGGGAGAGCTAGTTCCTGTAAACCATATAGATAACATTGTGAGCACGCCTGTGAATTGTGGCAGACTGCACTAATTGGCTAAAATGAAAGTTAATAGATAATAAATAAAATGTCATGTGATCAAGGGGCTGTCAGAAGATGCTTAGATACAAGGTAATCACAGAGGTAAAAAGTATATTAATATAACCGTGGTGGCTGTGCAAAACTGGGGAATGGGTAATAAAAGGATTATCTATCTTTTAAAACAACAAAAATTCTGGTGTTGACTGTCCCTTTAAGTGAAATGTTCTGTACAACAGTAATTGACCCATACTGGCGAATACAAGGTAAGCCGGATAGAGATACTTTTGATGCAGTTTGCTTTGTGACAGATTGACAGGCTAAGAAGCATAGAGGCCAGGGGGGAATCCATGGATACGTCCAATTATTACAATTGAATGTGATATAATATGAATGGTACTTACAAATCTATAGCACACATGACGGTTCTCCTATCAATCGCATTACAATCCTCTTGTTATTTATGTGACTTATTATTTACGTGACTGATTGCAGTACAATAGACGGTTGCTATATTAGCCCTTTGTCTACACCCAACCCCCCAAATCAAGTACGTTTAGAAACCGCATTGAAGATTATATGATCCCAATCAGGTAATATAGGAGACTTTACTTTTTTTCTACTTTTTTTAAGATGTACATGTGATGATGTTTGGATCCTTTTTATTTATTTCAGTTGATTTTATTTAAAAGGGCAGTATTAGTGTATTGTTTGTACAAATGGCATCTGTTTTTACTATGGACACTGTTTACACTGTTCAGCAGTTTATTATTATTACTCATTAGTAAGGATAAGATAAAATAACATAACTTATGCATCTATATATTATCATCCAGTGGCATTGATTTCAAATCTAATTACTTAACGTTTAATATAAAACAAGTAAACTTCTGTATACAATAAAGAATCAACATTCCATTTATTTATTGGTTCAAAAAACTCTTTTTTAATCACTGTAGACACCACCATTTTGTTTTATTATTGAATTGACATGCTTTGTAATATATTTTCATGCAGATCTATCTGAATTTCTTTACTCTTCAAAATGAATGGTACTTGGTAAAAGCATTATTTTAATGTTTTTTTTTTATAAACAACACTTTGTCTTTTATTTATAAGTTCCCCAATTAAGTTTATGTGCGCAAGCGATATTTAGCGCTCCACCTGTAATCTGGCCCTTAATCTTTAAAACGTATTAATAAAAATGATACTGGACATCCTTGAATAGTTACATGGGCCTCTATTTAAGAAATTCTGGAGGACCTGATCCGACAGTGCGGATCAGGTCCGCCAGACCTCACTGAATATGGCGAGCAATGCACTCGCCGTATTCAGCATTGCACCATCAGCTCACAAGAGCTGCTGGTGCAACGCCGCCCCCTGCAGACTCGCCAACAATGGGCCGCCAGCAGGGGGTGTCAATCAACCCGATCGTACTCAATCGGGTTGATTTCCGGCGATGTCTGTCCGCCTGCTCAGAGCAGGCAGACAGGTTATGGAGCAGCGGTCTTTGTGACCGCTGCTTCATAACTGCTGTTTCTGGCGAGCCTGCAGGCTCGCCAGAAACACGGGGCATCAAGCTCCATTCGGAGTTTGATAGATAAGCCCCATGATCTCAATCCAATAGTGCAACAGAGCACTTATGGGATGTGATGGAAGGAGTTGCAGCATAATGTGCACCCGGAAAATCAGTAGCGATTGTGTGATGCTAGCATGTCCACGTTACCCTGAACTTCTAAGTGATGTTTCCAGCACCTTTTTAAACGCGTACTACAAAGAATGCAGACTGTTCTGAGGCCAAAGTGGAGTCCTTCACAGTATTTAAAATATGTATCTAATTAAGAGGCCACTATTTAGCCCTAGTATAACTCTTCAAGCTTATACATAGATAAGTAATGAAATACAGAATGCATATGACTATTTGTGTAGCTTAAAGGGGCAGACAACACAAAATTCTTCTTTCATGATTCAGACAGAGCATACAATTTAAAACACCTTTTCAATTAACTTCTAATATCAAATTTGCTTGATTCTCTTAGTATCATTTTGAAGGAGCCCAATGCAGTACTGAGAGCTAGCTGAACACATTAAATGAGCCAATTGCAAGAGTCATATATATGCAGCCACCATTTACCAGTAGTGCATTGCCTACATATGTATGTTTTTTCAACAAATCAAAGAGAATGAAGCAAATTAGATAGAAGTAAATTGGAAAGTTTTTTTTTTTTTAATGGTATGCTCTATTTAAATCATGAAAGAACATTTTTGGATTTAATATCCCTTTAAAGGGATGTTAAATCTTTTATTTATTTTTGACCAATATCCCTCTATTCCCTCCTTTCTGTTATGTATTCTAATTTAGTCCATACCTTGTGCAAAATAATGATATGTGAAATAGTACCCCTAATCAAACCCCACCTTATTAAATATATGGCATGTGTATGGCTGGCCCTTGGCTCTTCTTAAATGAATACAAATAGTAAAAAAAAACTTCATAAAGTAGGGTAAAATAACTCACAATATTTAACAATTATTCAGTCAGAACTTAAAGAGAATAAATATCTAATATATTCATATTAAGCTTAAACTGTATTCTTAAATAGCTCAGCCTCTCATAGAGCAAGAAACAAGTTTAGGCCTAAATAACCTGCATCGTAGAAACTGTGCACTCTCAGAGGAATAAAACAATATTTTCCTTGTATGTGAAATGATGTATCAGCAAGTATTCATTCCTCTATCCCAGCGGTTCCCAACCTTTTTTCCCTCCCATACCCCTTGATTAGACTTTTCATTTAGGAGTACCCCATATCTCCATTACCCCTACTCATCCATCAAAAACGTTTTTTTTTTTCATTTTCTTAGGTTAGCTCTGAGGAGTCCCAGCAGGGAAGCAGCCTATATGGATTGCCACCACCCACAAGATAAGACCAACAAGACCTTCTATGGGAGGCCATGGGACACTATGGAGATTTTTTTTTTACATGTTGATGTCCATATCTATTATATGCAGCTGAGAAGGGAAGCGTGTAACCTCAATTACTCAGCTGCATACGAGAAGCGTTATTGCTATATAGAGCGCTGCAGAGAATAGGATTAGGATGTATTCTAGTCCAGACAGTGTGCTGATATAAAATATACACAGGCCGTTCTGCCACTATGGTTCAGCACTACACTGCTACGGCTTTACTGTATGGAACTAAAATATATCAGGTGTTCTGAGGCTCTCTAGCTGCAGCAGACTAGCACTATATAGCTAGCAATGCTTCTTGTATGCAGCTGAGTGAGAAGCAGCTGGTGTCCTCATTTACTGATCATATGGTACCTGCGCCTGTTAGAGTTGCGATGTTGCAGATCTCCATAGTCCGCATCACATACCTCCATGGCAGACCCTCCACCAAGCAGTTCAGACACTGTAACAGGCTAGTAGGCTACAGAGTTGTGGTGTGTGTTACGGATCGCCAGGGCCTGGATCACATCTGTGATATTTTCGCAGGGGAAGTTCTGCCAGTGGGAGGTTGTAGCATGAGCAGGCTTTAATAAAATACTGTTTTTAGTGGTCACCGGTCACCACCTCCTTCAGCACGATTAGGGGCAAGACACAGGATACAGGGAAGGGACTACAGTGCACAGTGTAAGTGAAACACCCTAACACTTACCTCAGAGCTGTCAAAGTCGATCTGGCGGTTAAATTCACAAAATTAGCGAGTAGATCTTTCGCATCCAGCAGCAGCCAATTATTGCACTAAACTGTTAAGCATTATGAAAGCTAACAACGGAACATTATGATCAGATTACCACCAATCACTGATCAGATTACATTGTAATGGCCAATCAGTTAGTTAGAAAATGACATACTAGGCAGAATAAACTGTGAGGCAGAATAAACTGAGTTTAGGACCATTCTTTGTGCAACGTACTTGCCTGTGCTTTCTGCAGAGCTACTGTTTCTGCGATAACATCGCAGTATGTTCTGCCTTGGGGCGCACTTCTGTTCCGCCATTACCAACAATATTTTCGCGTACCCCCGACTGGTCCACCGTGTACCCCCAGGGGTACACGTACCACAGGATGGGAACCGCTGCTCTTTCCCACAAAAGACCAGCAAATTCTTGGTCTCAGCAAAGCATGTTGAATCATAGAATAGAGACGAATGTTGCGAGCTGCCACCTTCTTCCGCATTCGGATCATAACAAATGGCCCGAATGCACATTCAACAACTTTCAGCAAATCCTATTCTCATTTAAGACACAGTGGAATAAAATTAAAGTGTGAAATACATCAAAATTATTAATTAAATGAGGGTACAAGAGTGCAATATTAAATGTTTGAAATGGAGATTTTACATGTAAAAAACATAAAGGAGAAACATAGTCCAAGAGTAGATAAATAAGGGAGCCTGGGAGACCACAAAAAAGTATGGGCAAATAATGGGGATCCCTGGAAATATGGAAGGAATGGCAACCCTATAAAACGATTAAATAGTTTTCACCCAAATTACAAGATATTAAATATGGAATTAATCTATTCCATAACCTGTATGAGATTCACAGATGCCTGTTCACCAAGTTAACATATTAACATAATGTTGCTTTCTTTATTATTTATTAAATACAGATTTGCTGCATTAGCATTCAGTAAAACTGGATTTTAAAATAAATTCCTGAAAACAGAAAAATATAGCTGATACTAATTTGTCACATTCTTAGGTTTCAGAATTTGCCAGGAAACTTGGAACATTTGGCAAGTGTACAGAAGAGTGACAGTGTTTTATTAAAGGGACAGTCAACACCAGAATTGTTGTTTAAAAAGATAGATAATCCCTTTATTACCCATCCCCTAGTTTTACAGTTATAATAATACACTTCACCTCTGTGATTACCTTGTATCTAAGCCTCTGCAAACTGCCCCCTTATTTTGTTATTTTGACATATTTTCATTTTAGCCAATCAGTGCTCAATCCTAGGTAACTTCACGTGCGTGAGCTCAATGTTATCTATATGAAACACATGAACAAACACCCTCTAGTGGTGAAAACGGTCCAAATGCATTCAGATTAGAGGAGGCCTTCAAGGTCTAAGAAATTAGCATATGAACCTCCTAGGTTTAGCTTGGTAAGAATACCAAGAGAACAAAGCAAAATTGGTGATAAAAGTAAATTGGAAAGTTGTTTAAAATGACATGCCCTATCTGAATCATGAAAGTTTATTTTGGACTTGACTGTCCCTTTAAACTGTATGAGCATGATAAATGGCATGTTTATTTACACGATCTGCTCCCATTCTTTGAGACAAACAGTTAAACTATGTACAAAATAGCAAGATTAGATGGTTGTAAATAGATGATAACAAATAACGGGTTAAACCATTGTACCATCTTTTTAAAGGCACATTAGACGACCTTTTGAGAGTTAGCTGTAGCTTATATCACACTCAATACAGATGTTACGTGGCAATTGGCAAAGGGACCGAGCCTTTATTAGCACCTATATGTAGCACCTAGTAGAAGAGGGTCTTCACTAAGCCGCGCCCTCGTCCCCCGTGAATGGCGGCCTGCCAAACACAAACAGTTACCATTGGATAAAGGCGACAGCTGCCGTGTTCTAATTTGCTGACAAATAATGGGCCGTAGCTAAAGATCAACTGTTCTCCTATTGGTTGCAAATGAGTAACTGTAGAACTAGATGTTTTCGGGATGATTGGATTTCTGGTATCTGACAGTTTTGTGATTGGCTACTACTCACTCAGGGCGGGACTGGTACCCCCGGCGTGTCCGACTCCTAGCTGGGGACACAGACCAGAAGAAGATTACGCGTGAACTGGATAAGGGACGATGGCTAGTCTCGGTGTTGGAGGTTGCTTATTTTTTCTGCTCTGTGGAGTGGCTGCTGGGGAGACCCGGATCAAAGAGTCAGTGAAAACCGGTAATGAGAGGAGTGAACGATTAATTAATAAATTAATGTGTTGTCTATACTATAGCACGACCAATAACTGAAGAAATGACTTTTGTAAACAATTATTATTAGAACTGAGTTGAGGCCAAAGTTATATTTAGATATGGCTTTCATATGAACATGTAATAGAAGTGAATACTACGAGATGCGCTATCTAGGAGTATTAGAAGGTTTACCTGAGGTTATGAGTGTATTCTCTAGGAAGTAAACCAATCAACAGCTCAGTAAATAAACAAAAGTTGTTTTATAGGATTTGATAAAGAATTAGTAGTGTGAACCATTGGCTAATCAGACAGCTGTCTGTATTTGTATGCTTTCCAGGGCTGTATAACCTTTTCAGATGGGGGCTACAATGGATAAAGTTTTTGCCAGCAGAACTGTGATTTTTTTTAAAAATATTTTAACCAAAAGAAAATGTGTAATTGTATTGAAGCATACCCCCAAATCTCTACATTTTAGCAATATGAATTGTACTGCTAGAGAACCATAAGCTGTACATACATTCAGACCTAGAAACTGGTGTCTACATTGGATTTTGTTTTTCTGAAGAGCAAGAATGAGTCATTTGTAGAGAAAAAGATAGATCTGTCTCTTTCCTTGCTTAAAGGGACATTCCAGCCAAAATTGGAGTCCACATGGATGCATTTCAGTCTTGAATAGAAGCATTTTTGTAATATACATGTATAAGCAAAAATGCTTCTTATAAAAGCTAGTGGTATCAAAAGTTTTTTTTTAAGTATGCACCATGGATCATCATTTTAAACATCACTTGCCCAGAGAGCCTAATGTGCTTGTACCATCTGGTAATGACTTAATTTAATTGCTGACATTATACAAGCCCCACTTGTGCTCCCAGCAGCTGCATTATTTTAAATGCTGATGCACTGAAATTGTCTAGCTATGCTTCACATGCATGTGCAGAGAAAAAATGTTAACACTAAAACAGTGATAACTTTTACTAGAAGCATTTTTAGAAGCATGTATATTGTAAATGTTTCTTTTCAAAGATGTAATTAATCTGTGGATATTTCAATTTTGACCGGAATGTACCTTTTTAAAGGGATAGGAAATTAAAAGTTAAACTTGCATGATTCAGATAGATCATGTCATTTTAAGACGCTTTTAAATTAGCTTCTATTTTCAAATGTGCTTCATTCTCTTAGTACCCCTTGTTAAAAAAGAATACGCACATATCATACACTAGTGGGAGCTGCTGCTGATTGGTGCCTGCACACATTTGTCTCTTGTGATTGGCTAACTAGATGTGTTCAGCTAGCTGCCAGTAGTGCAGTGCTGTCCCTTCAACAATGCATAACATGAGAATGAAGCTACTTTGATAATAGAAGTAAATTGGAGAGTTGTTTAAATTGTATGTTCTATCTGAATCATAAAATAACATTTTGGGTTTACTATCCCTTTAAGTTGCCTTAATGATAATGTGTTGCAAATGGGGAGAGGTAGAGAGGACTCACTCTAAAATACTATACTGTATAAGACAATGGTACACATAAGTATTTACCCCATAAACACCATAGGTAGGATGCTAGATAAAATAACATTAGAGATGGTACCTTCCCTCATCCATCCCGGAGTATAAGCACAGATGTATAGGTGCTAGAAATGTCCACGCACTCTGGGAGAAAGCTGTTTTGGTAATTAAGTGATGGAATGTTAGAATTCAAAGTCTGTTATGTTAAAATGACAAAAAATGTATTTTAGATGTGACTTTAAGCATTTTTTGCTACATAATTTTGCAAAAAAATGCTTCTGAGAACTTTATCATTTATCTTGTGAGAACTTTTGTCTAGAAAGCATTGCCAATAAGTAAAGCCACTTGCACTCCGTTATGTACTCGGCATTCTGTGATGTCACCAGCAGTTGAATCACACACTTATCAGATGCTATTGCACACAGCTCTACCTGTGAAAAAAAAGCAGTGTGTATATATATATATATATATATATATATATATATATATATATATATATATATATATATATATATATATGCACTTTGTATATATGTGTGTGTGTGTATGTATATATGTGTGTGTATATATATATATATATATATATATATATGTATATGTATATATATATATATGACATAATGTTTATCAAAATCATTTTGCAAATAAGTCTATTGCAAATTACATGTTTCAAATCTGAGATGTGCTACTGTGCATTTCAAATGTGAATTTCACTTCCCTTTAAAGGAACATTCTAGTTTTTTGTGCTCATGATGAAAAGGGCATTGCTTTTTTTGTAGCAAGAGATTCTGGTGAGCCGTATACACACATAGCCGCAAATTACTGGTTGTGTCCTGCTATGGTTAAACCGGGTTAAATACCAATACCTTAAAGTGATGGTAAGCGAGGATTTACCATTGCTGTAAATAAAGGGGACTTTCAGTCATGAAGTATAAAAAAACTTTAATGCTGAAAGTATCTTTATTTGCAAGTTTATGCCGAGCTGAGTGCATGCCCAAAACACTGTTTTCTCCTTAAGGTGACTTATTCACCTCTTGGCCAATAACGTTCTAGTCATACAGCATAATGCCAATCGGCTAGCACGCTATTGGCTAAGAGGTGGAAACGTCACCTAGTTAAAAAAATAGATTTTTGCAGTGGGTAGCAGGAGTCGCTTAGCTCGACATAATTTCGCTGCAAATAAAGGTACTTTCAGCATGAAGTTTTTTTTTTATACTTCATGACTGAAAGTCTCCTTTATTTACTGCACTGGAAAATACTAGCATTTCAAAAATGCTAGGATTTACCATAACATTAAAGGGATACTAACCCCACATTTTTTTTCTTTCATGATTCAGATAGAGCATGCAATTTTAAGCAACTTTCTAATTTACTCCTATCCCCAAGGCAAAACATGCTGTGATCTGAGATGTCATCGCAGAAAATGCAGCATGTCTGCAGAAAGAATGGGACACATGCAGGGACTGTTAGTGCTTTAACTTTTGCAGTGCTGCTCCACATTAGACTGTTCTCATCAAACAGAGCTTTGCTCTGGCTACATTGTGTAAGTTTTTTCTTAAACACAGTCCATCCAGAGAAAAGCCCTGTTGGAAGTGAACTGTCAGATATGCAGTAAAGCTGTAAAGCAGCAGTGCATTAATTGTGGACTAACTATTCAAACCCGCCCCTAGCCTTTCCCAGTCTGCAAAGCTGTGTTTTTTTTTTTTTTTATGTAAGACATTCTTATGAGAAATGCACATTTTTTATTACTACATTTTTATGTTAGACCAAGGGAAAAGGAAACAAATTTATTCAAGAGACATTATACCATTTATTTGTATGCAGCTAATTTGCAATGCAATTTTCAACTACTGCACTATATTATAAAACTTTAAAAATTGCAATTTAACTGGTGCTTTGGTGCAACTGCCTAATTTAAAATTTTATTTTATTTGAAAATGACCTGCAGAAAAATTTTCACTAAAAAAAAATCTCATTGCAGAAAGTGAAAATAAGTTCTGCCTCTAGGACTCCTATTATCAATTTTTCTTTGTTCTCATGTTATCTTGGTTTGAAAAAGCAGTAATAAAAGGTTAGGAGCCGTCCCATTTTTAGTTCAGCACCTTGGTAGAGTTTGCTGATTGGTTTGCTACATTTAGCCACAAATCTGCAAGTGCTACCCATGTGCTGAACACAAAATGGTCTGGCTCTAAAGCTTACATTACTGCTTTTTCAAATCAAGATAGCATGATAGCAAAGGAAAATTTATAATAGGAGTAAATTAGAAAGGTGCTTAAAATCTCATGCTCTATCTAAATCATGAAAGAAAACAATTGTGTTTATTATCCCTTTAAAGGGCCATAATACCCAAATGTTTAAACACTTGAAAGTGATGCAGCATAAATATAAAAAGCTGATTAGAAAATATCACCTGAACATCTCTATGTAAAAAAGAAAGATATTTTACCTCAAAAGTTCCTCAGTAGCCACCTCCCATTGTAAAGGATTTCTAAGCAGCATATTAGTGCGTCTGTCCTGGGACAGCTGAAAGGATGAGCTTCGTGCACTCTCATATTATTTCACCAATCAGGTAAAGGAAGCTTACTATGAAATCTCATGAGAGTTAAGTCAAATGACCTCAGCACTGCTGATGCTGATTGGCTGCTGTTCATTTATTAATTTTTTTAATTTTTTTACCTGCAGCTGGGAGCAGCGGAGTATAACTTTTTACACAGAACTTAACTCTGCTGAGCTGAGGAGATTGTGAGGTAAAATATCTTCCTTTTTTACATAGTGATGCTCAGGTGATATTTTCCTGTCAGCTTTTTACAGTTATACTGCATCAGTTTCAAGTGATTTAGCATACGAGTATTATGTCCCTTTAAGAATAAAATGCTTTATAACACAGCATAAGTGTAATAGAATGCTCTAGTTTGTTAAAGGGTCATTAAAGTCATAATTAAACTTTCAAGATTCAGATAGACCATGCAGTTTTAATCAACTTTCCAATTTACCTTTATTATTAAATTTACTTTGATCTTCTGGTACCCTTTGTTGAAGAGTAAGCTTTGGTAGGCGCATAGGAGTTCAGAAGCGTGCACATGTTTTTAGTGTATATATTGACATATGCACATTCTTATTTAAAGGGACAGTCTAGTCCAAAATAAACTTTCATTATTCAGATAGGGCATGTCATTTTAAACAATTTTCCAATTTACTTCTATCACCAATTTTGCTTTGTTCTCTTGGTATTCTTAGATAAAAGCTACATCTAGGAGGTTCATATGCAAATTTCTAAGCCCTTGAAGGCCGCCTTTTAGCTTGGGGCATTTTGACAGTTTTTCACCACTAGAAGGTGTTAGTTTATGTGTTTTCATATAGATAACACTGCTCACGCACGCGGAGTTCCTAGGAGCCAGCACTGATTGGCTAAAATGCAAGTCTATCAAAACAACTGACATAAGGGGCAGTCTGCAGAGGCTTAGATACAAGGTAATCACAGAGGTAAAAAGTATGTTTATATAACTGTGTTGGTTATGCAAAACTAGGGAATGGGTAATAAAGGGATTATCTATGTTTTAAAACAATAAATATTCTGGTGTAGACTGTCCCTTTAAAAACTGGCATGCTGAAGCTTATAGTGATGGTAAATTGTAGTGTTTCAGAAATGCTAGGATTTACCATCATTAAAAATAAAGGCGACCTTCATTCGTCAGTTAAAAAACAAACAAAAAAAACCTGATGAATAGGTACGTTTATCTCGCCGCGGCTTATTCGATAACCTAAGCGCTACCGGCCGCCCAAGGCACAGCTCAATTAAGTGACTTTTCTACTGCCTTAAAATGAAAGTAAATCCTAGTGTTTTACAAACGCTCGGATTTACTATTGAAACAAATAAAGGGCACTTTCATTCATGAAGTATAAGATACCTCATGTAGAAAGCTCCTTTATTTGATTCAATCGATCGCCGCTCTTAGCTCCTACAGCAGAGCACAGCTAAAAAAATTTTTGGCTAAGAGGTGACGTTTTCACCTCTTAGCCAATAGCCGTGCGCGGTAAATCCGGCTTCCATGGCCGCCAAGCCGCATTTACTGCACTTCTATTGGCTAAGTGGTGAAAACGTCACCTTAGCCAAAAAATTTTTTAGCTGAGCGCGGCTGTAGCAGCTAAAAACGGCGAGCGATTGAATCAAATAATGGAGCTTTCTACATGAAGTATCTTATACTTCATAAATGAAAGTGCCCTTTATTTGTTTCAATAGTAAATCCTAGCGTTTGTAAAACGCTAGGATTTACTTTCACTTTAAAGTGAAGGTAAATCCTAGCATTTCAGAAACGCTAGGATTTACCATGGGAACAAATAAAGGGCACTTTCATTCATGCTGAAAGCTCCTTTATTTGTTCAAAGCGATCGCCTTCACTGAGCTGCTAAGGCAGCCAACCGGCAGAACGCTATTTTCGCTATATGGCAGAGAGGTGATGTTTCCACCTCCTTAGCCAATAGCCGTGCCGGAAATCTGGCTTGGCGTAGCGTATTTGAATTTCAGCGCTATATTAAAATGTAAATTACACAGCATCTTCATTACAACTGACAAATCAAACCCCATCTAAAATATTAAAATTCCGGATCTGTTTTTATAAAGGGGAGAGTTAACCATCACTTTTAAAGATTCCTAAAGGAGTAAAAATGGAATGCTCATTTATTACTGTATTTTATTATTATTATTATTATTATTATTATTATTATTATTATTATTATTATAACAAAAACTTGTTTCTGTGTTTAACCTCTTTGCAGAAGTTAAAGTGAAGGTAAACTTAGCACGCTTCGATTATTTCCAATGTAAATACTTATAAAATTAGCAGTACTTTAAGTCATCAATTTAATTATTTTCATGTATTTACCGAGTTATCAGCATTTTTATCTTCATTTCTAATCGTTTCCAAATCAGCCCGTTTTTTTTTTTTTTTTTTGGCCGGTCACGTTCTTGAAACAGCCAATAGTGAGTCTGGCCGTTAGGCGGCCGTCATTTGACGTCACAACATAGCTTGATGTTCTGCGCATGCGTTGGCATCACTTACTCTGCCTTCCAAGCCGGGCTCGCTCTAGTTTAGCGCATGCGCGATTAAGAGGATTGACGACTGCGCTTTAGATATAAAATGATTTGAGTCACGCAGGCGCAAATAGAGTATACAGGGAAGTGTGCGCATGCGCAAGTTTTCCGGCAATCTAGAACGCGCTTTGGAAGTACGTATAGAGCGGGTGGGACCGCTCTGTACGTAATAGATTGAAAAACCCGGAAATCCATGGAGGGAGGAGCGAAGACCGGCCGAGATCGTAAATAAAAATGTTTTATAATACAATTATCTATATACAAATAGTTAAAAAAAACATAGCGATCAGACTATATAGTAGATGACTAATATAATAAAGCTTGCTAAAACAGAAAACTTTACCTTCACTTTAAATATGTAATTAAAGGGACAGTCTAGTACAACATTTTTGTTGTTTAAAAAGATAGATAATCCCTTTATTACCCATTCTCCGGTTTTGCATCACTAACACTATTATATACAGTTACTTTTAACCCCTGTGATTACCTTGTATCTGAACCACTGCAAACTGCTCTCTTATTTCAGTTCTTTTGACAGGCTTGCATTTTAGTCAATTAGTGATGACTCATAAATAACTCCACGGGAGTGCACACAATGTTATCTATATGACACAAATGAACTAGCACTACCTAACTGTGAAAACTGTCACAATGCACTGAGATAAGAGGTGGACTTCAATCACTTAGAAATTAGCATATGAGCCTACCTAGGTTTAGCTTTCAACAAAGAATACAAAAGCAAATAAAGCAACTTTGATGTTAAAAGTAAATTGGAAAGTTGTTTTAAAAGGACATGCCCTATCTGAATCATGACAGTTTAATTTTTACTAGACTGTCCCTTTTGAATTGCCACCAGGACCACCTCCATGCTGTTTCATAGTAGGACACTAGTGATTGGTGACTGTGCGCATATGCTGTTTCTGACTTGTTTGCCAATTGCACATTCCTTAGCTAGCAGCAATGCATTGTGACCCCTGAGTGCAACTTTAACACCTTTGCAGGTGTTAGACACAACAATAAACTAGCATGTGTCACTGTAGGTTAGGTACCCTGGTGGAAGAGACAATCTCTATCTATCTCAGACTATGCCTCATACTTTATAAACAAGGGATAATATAGATTTGCAAGTCGGCATACTCATGATGTACAAGTAGTACAATCCACTGTATTCCCAGCTGCCCCATTCCCTGAGGCACTGTCTATCTATCTGAATATCTAAGCACATACCTGTAAAATCTACTTGTCCATCACTCCCTTCCCTGAAGGTATATTAAAAAATGTATTGCAGTTCTTCCTAACATCCGTTCCTAGCCTACATATTAAACATGGGAACAAGT
This sequence comes from Bombina bombina, assembly GCF_027579735.1. NCBI lineage: Eukaryota > Metazoa > Chordata > Amphibia > Anura > Bombinatoridae > Bombina > Bombina bombina. The sequence continues at coordinate 873,890,583 of NC_069504.1, forward strand.
TATATAAGAGATGAATCAGCTCACTGCAAGTAAAAAAAAAAAGTTTTTATAGTCTCCTGTAAACAGTAGTCTATTCCTTAGCATTGTACTGTAATTTAATGATGCCATATATTAATACTAGTGATGTGTTACGTTTGGTAAAGAAACATTGAGTAATAAAGCTACAAAAATATTGGATTATAAAGAGAAGTCTTCACATTGCTGACAACTTCCTTTTTGCAAAAGAATATCCATAGTCAACACATTACTATCATTTTAAAAATACTTCCTATATTTTAGTGCTATAACCTAAAATGTCCTTTTTGCTTCAGAAGCTAAAGCTTTATATTGATAGTTTAATCTGGTACCTACTTGAGATAAATTATGTTGCATAATGTGACTAAACTATCTGTCTGTATCCTACGAGTCCCTGCATATACAAGTATTTCCGTGCACCGCCTCTTCCCTTGTAATGTTTTTATTCCCAGAAAGTTCCTTGGAGGAAATCCAGCATATTTGTCCCTCATCCTTCTACACAGCTGTTACACTCATCATCTGACGTTTTTTTTCTTCCCGTCCTTTTTGCTCTCTGCTCCTTCCTCTTTGTCTCTTCTATCTTATACATCTACTGTTTCATCCTTTTGACATTATGTATATTTTTTCTCTTTATACTGTCTCCTTTTTATTTGTATTATGCCCTTTTTATTTCATCTTTATGTTTTCTATGTGTATTTTTTTTTTAACTTTTTTTTTTTCCCCTCTTTTTTTTTTTTTTCTTTCATTTTTTTTCCACAGTTCTGAATTTTCTTTTTCTCCTTAGGCAATCCCCATACATTCCCTTGGCTCCTCTCGTAACCGGATCCCAGACTTTTGCAAAGTTATTTAGTTTAGGAATTAAATGGGCTTCTTTGTCCAACCCTTCGTGCCACGTTTAGTATTATTAGTACCCAAGAGGCAACATGCAGTAGTAATAAATTCCTACAGCCCCTATTAAGAGTTACTTGTTATATTTACTGCTTTAGTTGATCAGTTCACTAGTTTTTCTTTTTCCTAGAAATATCTTTGTGAGACATCATGTTAACTAGTCTTTTAAGATTTGTATTACCGATCTAGCAAATTCATAAATATTATATAAAAAAATGCACAAAAAATAAACTTGTGTGTGGATTTGCAAACGTCTTTACACACAAAGCAAATTGTTCTAATAAATTCAGTTTCACACATCAGCACACAGCAAATATGCAGAAATTATCCAAACTGTCTAAACTCATTTGATGTGGGATATAATATAGCAGTGCTTGTAGCCAAAGTTTTAGGCTTGTTATAAAGGCTCCTTTATATACATTTTGCATGTTTATATGTGCGTGTGTGTTTTTTATAACTATGGATTTTAATAATGTAAAATAGAAATGTTACCTCAGCAGAGATCTGCAATCAGTTTAAATCCTGTGAAAGTAAATGAGTTTAGTTTTGTAATATTTGAATAAAAATTATTTTCTTTGGATACTGATGCGGCTGATCACGAGTCGTTTGGCGTTACATTTGAATGTGGTTATTGCTAGAAAGAGCTTCCGGTGCCCTTTGGAAGAATTTTCTTTTTGTATATATTAGGCGTTTCCGTTTTTTAGGTACTTTATTTTATGCAAAGTTCATTTTGGGGTTTTTTAGTTACTGTATTGTACAAATGTTGAGATGTCAAATTCACAGGCGGTTTTAATCTGAACCTCAGCATCACATATATTATTTGTACCACCTTTTACATCATGCAACTTTTTTTTTTTTAAACTTGCTTCCATTACTGGACAAGAATCTGACCTCCCTATTTAGATGTGTTTTGTAAGGTGATTATACTTACTGAAGAAATAACTGAGTTGTATTGTAAAATGCACAAGGCCAGACTTGCAAGAAAAATAGCTTCAATTAGTCATTCCTAAATTGTGCTCACACCTACATATGGTAACCTTAATTAGTGGTTATTTTCTATGAGGATGACTGTTTAATTACTTTGAATGTTGATATGTGCATGCAATTTGATGCATGATGAAACGCAAACAGCTAGATTAAATATGACAATGTTGGACATGCCTGGTACAATAATTAAAGGGTCATGAAACCCATTTTTTTTTTCTTTCATGATTGAGATAAAACATGCAATTGTAAACAACTTTCCAATTTACCTCTATGGTCTAATTTGTTTTGTTGTCTTTGTATCCTTTGTTGAAAAGGATACCTAGGTAGACTCAGGAGCTGCTGATTGGTGTCTGCCAGTATTCAGCTAGCTCCCAGTATTGCATTGCTGTTTCTTCAACAAAGGATACCAAGATAATTAATTCTGTAGCAGTGCTTGACAAATGTGTTTAAAAATTAGGAGCCAGTAAGAATATTTAGGATCCAGGTATATTCTTAGGAGCCAGACAGTTGATTTTTATATAGACATATGGAGAATAACCCAAAAAGTTAGGAGCCAGGGGTAAAATTCTAGGAACCAGTGGCTCCCAGGCTCCTGGGTTTGTCGAGCCTTGCTGCAATGAGTTAAGGGAAGACCTTTAAAGAAATCTGCAGGTACAGGAGGGAAAAAAATACCATCTTGAGTAGAAACCGTGCCACTGTAGTTGTACCCAGCAGTTTAATGTCCCTTTTTTAAATAATGAATACAGTGAGCGACTTTGATTATACAAGATAAAAGTAGTAGTTAAAAATAGACTAGCTTGTAAAGGACAAAAAAAATGAAAATATATACAGCTCTGGAAAAAAAATTAAGACAACTACAAAATGATCTGTTTGTCTGGTTTTACTATTATAGGTATGTGTTTGTGTAAAATAAGAAGAATTTTTGTTTTATTCTATAATTACTGACATTTCTCCCAAATTCCAAATGCAAATATTGTAATTTATAGTGTTTATTTGCAGAAAATGCCAAAATAACAAAAAAAGATGGTAGTTTCAGACCTCGATTAATGTAAAGAAAACCAGTTCATATTAATTTGTAAACAACACAATACTAATGTTTTTACGTAGCAATAGTTCAGGAATCAATATTTGGTAGAATAACCCCGATTTTATAATCACAGCTTACATGCGTCTTGGCATGATCTCAACCAGTCTCCCATTGCTGTTGGGTGACTTTATGTCACTCCTGGCGCAAAAAATTAAAGCAGGCTTTGTTTGATTGCTTGTGACGATCTATCTTCCTCTTGATCACATTCCAGAGGTTTTCAATGGGGTCAGGTCTGGAGATTGGGCTGGCCTTGACCGAGTCTTGATCTGGTGATCCTCCATCCACACCTTTTATTGACCTGGCTGTATGACATGAAGCATTGTCTTGCTGGAAAAAACAAATCCTCAGGAATTGCGAAATTTGTTAGAGTAGAAGGAAACGTTTTTTTTCCAGGATAACTTTGTAAGTGGGTTGATTCATGTGTCCTTCACAAAGATAAATCTTCCTGATTCCAGGTCATCTTCTCTGATTAGTCCAGTTTTTAGCTTTGCCCAACATCTGGTTGTCAAATAGTTAGATGGAGACCTGGAGAGGCTTACAAGCTACAGTGTCTCGCACCCACTGTTAAATTTGGTGGACGATCGACGATGGTCTGGGCATGCTTCAGCAAGGTTGGAATCAAGCAGATTTATATTTGTGAAGGACGCAAGAATCAAGCCACATCCAAGGTTATTCTGGAAAAAAAACTTTCTTTCTGCTCTGACAAAGTTCCCCAACTCTGAGGCTTGTTTTTTTCCCCCCCAGAAGGACAATGCTCCATGCCACACAGTCAGGCCAATCAAGGTGTGGATGGTGATCAAGATCCTGTAATAGTCAGCTCATTCTCCAGACCTGGACCAATTGAAAGCCTGGAATCTAATCAAGAGGAAGATGGATGGTCACAAGCCAACAAACAAAGCCGAGCTGATTTATTTTTGTGTCGGGAGTGGCATAAAGTCACCCAACAGCAATGTGGAAGACTGGTGGAGAGCATGCCAAGACGCATGAAAGCTGTGATTGAAAATCAGGGTTATTCTACCAAATATTGATTTCTGAACTCTTGTAATGCTAAGTTAAAACATTAGTATTGTTGTGTTTTAAAAATAAATATGAACGTGTTTTATTTGCATTAATCGAGGTCGGAAAACACTGTATCTTTATGTTGAACAGTTGTAATTTCCTGCAAATAAACGGCGAGATTACGAGTTTTGCGTTATGAGGGGTGCGGTACTAACTTGCACGTTATTGTCACCGCTCACTTTCCTACAGCGCTGGTATTACAGGTTTTTACAAACCCGGTGTTAAAAGGCAAGAAGTGAGCATAGAGCAAAATTGAGCTCCATACCGCACTCCCAATACCAGCGCTGCTTAAGTCAGCGGTGAGCTGGTTGTACGTGCTCGTGCACAATTTCCCCATAGACATCAATGGGGAGAGCCGGCTGAGAAAAAGTCTAACACATGCTAAAAAGCAGCGTAAAGCTCAGTAACGCAGCCCCATTGATTCCTATGGGGAAACACATTTTATGTTTACACCTAACACCCTAACATGAACTCAGAGTCTAAACTCCCCTAATCTTACATTTATTAACCCATAATCTGCCGCCCCCGACATCGCTGACACCTGCATTATACTTATTACCCCTAATCTGCCGCCCCCAACGTCGCTGCCACTATATTAAATTTATTAACCTGTAAATCTAACCCTAACACCCACCTAATTTAAATATAATTAAAATAAATCTAAATAAAACATACTGTCATTACCTAAATTATTCCTATTTAAAATTAAATACTTACCTATAAAATAAACCATAAGCTAGCTACAATATAACTAATAGTTACATTGTATCTATCTTAGGGTTTATTTTTATTTTACAGGCAAGTTTGTATTTATTTTAACTAGGTAGAATAGTTACTAAATAGTTATTAACTATTTAATAACTACCTAGCTAAAATAAATACAAATTGACCTGTAAAATAAAACCTAACCTGTCTTACACTAACACCTAACCTAACCCTACAATTAAATAAATTCCCTAAATTAAATACAATTAAATAAATTCAATACAGTTAGCTAAATTACAAAAAAAAACAGAACACTAAATTACAGAAAATAAAAAACAAATTACACCTAATCTAATAGCCCTATCAAAATAAAAAAAGCCCACCCAAAATTAAAAAAACCCTAGCCTAAAAAAAAACTACCGATAACCCTTAAAAGGGCCTTTTGCGGGGCATTGCCCCAAAGAAATCAGCTCTTTTACCTGTAAAAAAAAATACAAACAACCCCCCAAACAGTAAAACCCACCACCCACACAACCAACCCCCCAAATAAAACCCTAACTAAAAAAACCTAAGCTCCCCATTGCCTTGAAAAGGGCATTTGGATGGGCATTGCCCTTAAAAGGGCATTTAGTTCTATTGCAGCCCAAACTCCTAATCTACAAAATAAAACCCACCCAATACACCCTTAAAAATAATATTTAACAAGTGTTTGTGAGGCGGGAGTTTAGGGGTTAATGTTTATTCTAGTGGCGGAGATTAGGGGTTAATATTTTTATTATAGTGTTTGCGATGCGGGAGGGCCTCGGTTTACGGGTTAATAGGCAGTTTATGGGTGTTAGTGTAATTTTTAGCACTTTAGTTATGAGTTTTATGCTACAGCGTTGTAGTGTAAAACTCATAACTATTGACTTTAAAAAGTGGTAAGAATTTTGATGGGATAGGGTGTACCGCTCACTTTTTGGCCTCCCAGGATAAGCTCGTAATAACGGCGCTATGGAATTCCCATAGAAAAAAGACTATACGCAATTTGCGCAAGTTAATTTGCGGTAAGGCCAAAAAAGTGTGCAGTGCCCCTAAATCTGCAAGACTCGTAATAGCAGCGGTAGTAAAAAAAGCAGTGTTATGAGGCTTAAAGGGCCACTAAACCCAAAATCTTTCTTTAATGATTCAGATAGAACATACAAATTTAAACCATATTACAATTTACTTCTATTATTTATTTTGCTTCATTTTTTAGATATCCTTAGTTGAAGAAAAAGCAATGCACATGGGTGAGCCAATCACATGAGGTTTCTATGTGCAGCAACCAATTAGCAGCTACTGAGCATATCTAGATATGCTTTCTCCAACATAGGTGTGTCCGGTCCACGGCGTCATCCTTACTTGTGGGATATTCTCTTCCCCAACAGGAAATGGCAAAGAGCCCAGCAAAGCTGGTCACATGATCCCTCCTAGGCTCCGCCTTCCCCAGTCATTCTCTTTGCCGTTGTACAGGCAACATCTCCACGGAGATGGCTTAGAGTTTTTTAGTGTTTAACTGTAGTTTTTATTATTCAATCAAGAGTTTGTTATTTTAAAATAGTGCTGGTATGTACTATTTACTCTGAAACAGAAAAGAGATGAAGATTTCTGTTTGTAAGAGGAAAATGATTTTAGCAACCGTTACTAAAATCGATGGCTGTTCCACACAGGACTGTTGAGAGGAATTAACTTCAGTTGGGGGAACAGTGAGCAGACTTTTGCTGCTTGAGGTATGACACATTCTAACAAGACGATGTAATGCTGGAAGCTGTCATTTTCCCTATGGGATCCGGTAAGCCATTTTTATTACAGACAGTAAATAAGGGCTTCACAAGGGCTTGTTAAGACTGTAGACATTTTCTGGGCTAAATCGATTCATATATAAACATATTTAGCCTTGAGGAATCATTTTAATCTGGGTATTTTGTAAAATAATATCGGCAGGCACTGTTTTGGACACCTTATTCTCTAGGGGCTTTCCCTAATCATAGGCAGAGCCTCATTTTCGCGCCGGTATTGCGCACTTGTTTTTGAGAAGCATGACATGCAGTCGCATGTGTGAGGAGCTCTGATACATAGAAAAGACTTTCTGAAGGCGTCATTTGGTATCGTATTCCCCTTTGGGCTTGGTTGGGTCTCAGCAAAGCAGATACCAGGGACTGTAAAGGGGTTAAAGATAAAAACGGCTCCGGTTCCGTTATTTTAAGGGTTAAAGCTTCCAAATTTGGTGTGCAATACTTTTAAGGCTTTAAGACACTGTGGTGAAATTTTGGTGAATTTTGAACAATTCCTTCATACTTTTTCGCAATTGCAGTAATAAAGTGTGTTCAGTTTAAAATTTAAAGTGACAGTAACGGTTTTATTTTAAAACGTTTTTTGTACTTTGTTATCAAGTTTATGCCTGTTTAACATGTCTGAACTACCAGATAGACTGTGTTCTGAATGTGGGGAAGCCAAGGTTCCTTCTCATTTAAATAGATGTGATTTATGTGACACAGAAAATGATGCCCAAGATGATTCCTCAAGTGAGGGGAGTAAGCATGGTACTGCATCATCCCCTCCTTCGTCTACACCAGTCTTGCCCACTCAGGAGGCCCCTAGTACATCTAGTGCGCCAATACTCCTTACTATGCAACAATTAACGGCTGTAATGGATAATTCTATCAAAAACATTTTAGCCAAAATGCCCACTTATCAGCGTAAGCGCGACTGCTCTGTTTTAGATACTGAAGAGCATGAGGACGCTGATGATAATGGTTCTGATATGCCCCTACACCAGTCTGAGGGGGCCAGGGAGGTTTTGTCTGAGGGAGAAATTTCAGATTCAGGGAAAATTTCTCAACAAGCTGAACCCGATGTGATTACATTTAAATTTAAGTTGGAACATCTCCGCGCTCTGCTTAAGGAGGTGTTATCCACTCTGGATGATTGTGAGAATTTGATCATCCCAGAGAAACTATGTAAAATGGACAAGTTCCTAGAGGTCCCGGGGCCCCCAGAAGCTTTTCCTATACCCAAGCGGGTGGCGGACATTGTAAATAAAGAATGGGAAAGGCCCGGTATACCTTTCGTCCCTCCCCCCATATTTAAAAAATTGTTTCCTATGGTCGACCCCAGAAAGGACTTATGGCAGACAGTCCCTAAGGTCGAGGGGGCGGTTTCTACTTTAAACAAACGCACCACTATACCCATAGAAGATAGTTGTGCTTTCAAAGATCCTATGGATAAAAAATTAGAAGGTTTGCTTAAAAAGATGTTTGTTCAGCAAGGTTACCTTCTACAACCAATTTCATGCATTGTCCCTGTCACTACAGCCGCGTGTTTCTGGTTCGATGAGCTAGAAAAGGCGATCGATAGTGATTCTCCTCCTTATGAGGAGATTATGGACAGAATCCGTGCTCTCAAATTGGCTAATTCTTTCACCCTAGACGCCACTTTGCAATTGGCTAGGTTAGCGGCGAAAAATTCTGGATTTGCTATTGTGGCGCGCAGAGCGCTTTGGTTGAAATCTTGGTCAGCGGATGCGTCTTCCAAGAACAAATTGCTTAACATTCCTTTCAAGGGGAAAACGCTGTTTGGCCCTGACTTGAAAGAGATTATCTCTGATATCACTGGGGGTAAGGGCCACGCCCTTCCTCAGGATAGGTCTTTCAAGACCAAAAATAAACCTAATTTTCGTCCCTTTCGTAGAAAAGGATCAGCCCCAAGTGCTACGTCCTCTAAGCAAGAGGGTAATACTTCTCAAGCCAAGCCAGCCTGGAGACCAATGCAAGGCTGGAACAAGGGAAAGCAGGCCAAGAAACCTGCCACTGCTACCAAGACAGCATGAAATGTTGGCCCCCGATCCGGGACCGGATCTGGTGGGGGGCAGACTCTCTCTCTTCGCTCAGGCTTGGGCAAGAGATGTTCTGGATCCTTGGGCACTAGAAATAGTCTCCCAAGGTTATCTTCTGGAATTCAAGGGGCTTCCCCCAAGGGGGAGGTTCCACAGGTCTCAATTGTCTTCAGACCACATAAAGAGACAGGCATTCTTACATTGTGTAGAAGACCTGTTAAAAATGGGAGTGATTCATCCTGTTCCATTAGGAGAACAAGGGATGGGGTTCTACTCCAATCTGTTCGTAGTTCCCAAAAAAGAGGGAACGTTCAGACCAATCTTAGATCTCAAGATCCTAAACAAGTTTCTCAAGGTTCCATCGTTCAAAATGGAAACCATTCGAACAATTCTTCCTTCCATCCAGGAAGGTCTATTCATGACCACGGTGGATTTAAAGGATGCGTATCTACATATTCCTATCCACAAGGAACATCATCGGTTCCTAAGGTTCGCATTCCTGGACAAGCATTACCAGTTCGTGGCACTTCCTTTCGGATTAGCCACTGCTCCAAGGATTTTCACAAAGGTACTAGGGTCCCTTCTAGCGGTACTAAGACCAAGGGGCATTGCAGTAGTACCTTACTTGGACGACATTCTGATTCAAGCGTCGTCCCTTCCTCAAGCAAAGGCTCACACGGACATAGTCCTGGCCTTTCTCAGATCTCACGGATGGAAAGTGAACGTAGAAAAGAGTTCTCTATCTCCGTCAACAAGGGTTCCCTTCTTGGGAACAATAATAGACTCCTTAGAAATGAGGATTTTTCTGACAGAGGCCAGAAAAACAAAACTTCTAAACTCTTGTCAAACACTTCATTCCGTTCCTCTTCCTTCCATAGCGCAGTGCATGGAAGTAATAGGTTTGATGGTAGCGGCAATGGACATAGTTCCTTTTGCGCGCATTCATCTAAGACCATTACAACTGTGCATGCTCAGTCAGTGGAATGGGGACTATACAGACTTGTCTCCGACGATACAAGTAAATCAGAGGACCAGAGACTCACTCCGTTGGTGGCTGTCCCTGGACAATCTGTCACAAGGGATGACCTTCCGCAGACCAGAGTGGGTCATTGTCACGACCGACGCCAGTCTGATGGGCTGGGGCGCGGTCTGGGGACCCCTGAAAGCTCAGGGTCTTTGGTCTCGGGAAGAATCTCTTCTACCGATAAATATTCTGGAACTGAGAGCGATATTCAATGCTCTCAAGGCTTGGCCTCAGCTAGCAAAGGCCAAGTTCATACGGTTTCAATCAGACAACATGACGACTGTTGCGTACATCAACCATCAGGGGGGAACAAGGAGTTCCCTGGCGATGGAAGAAGTGACCAAAATCATTCAATGGGCGGAGACTCACTCCTGCCACCTGTCTGCAATCCACATCCCAGGAGTGGAAAATTGGGAAGCGGATTTTCTGAGTCGTCAGACATTACATCCGGGGGAGTGGGAACTCCATCCGGAAATCTTTGCCCAAATTACTCAACTGTGGGGCATTCCAGACATGGATCTGATGGCCTCTCGTCAGAACTTCAAGGTTCCTTGCTACGGGTCCAGATCCAGGGATCCCAAGGCGACTCTAGTAGATGCACTAGTAGCACCTTGGACCTTCAAACTAGCTTATGTATTCCCGCCGTTTCCTCTCATCCCCAGGCTGGTAGCCAGGATCAATCAGGAGAGGGCGTCGGTGATCTTGATAGCTTCTGCGTGGCCACGCAGGACTTGGTATGCAGATCTGGTGAATATGTCATCGGCTCCACCATGGAAGCTACCTTGGAGACGAGACCTTCTTGTTCAAGGTCCGTTCGAACATCCGAATCTGGTCTCACTACAGCTGACTGCTTGGAGATTGAACGCTTGATCTTATCAAAACGAGGGTTCTCAGATTCTGTTATTGATACTCTTGTTCAGGCCAGAAATCCTGTAACTAGAAAAATTTACCACAAAATATGGAAAAAATATATCTGTTGGTGTGAATCTAAAGGATTCCCTTGGGACAAGGTTAAGATTCCTAAGATTCTATCCTTTCTTCAAGAAGGATTGGAGAAAGGATTATCTGCAAGTTCCTTGAAGGGACAGATTTCTGCCTTGTCTGTGTTACTTCACAAAAAGCTGGCAGCTGTGCCAGATGTTCAAGCCTTTGTTCAGGCTCTGGTTAGAATCAAGCCTGTTTACAAACCTTTGACTCCTCCTTGGAGTCTCAACTTAGTTCTTTCAGTTCTTCAGGGGGTTCCGTTTGAACCCTTACATTCCGTTGATATTAAGTTATTATCTTGGAAAGTTTTGTTTTTGGTTGCAATTTCTTCTGCTAGAAGAGTTTCAGAATTATCTGCTCTGCAGTGTTCTCCTCCTTATCTGGTGTTCCATGCAGATAAGGTGGTTTTACGTACTAAACCTGGTTTTCTTCCGAAAGTTGTTTCTAACAAAAACATTAACCAGGAGATAGTCGTGCCTTCTTTGTGTCCGAATCCAGTTTCAAAGAAGGAACGTTTGTTGCACAATTTGGATGTTGTTCGCGCTCTAAAATTCTATTTAGATGCTACAAAGGATTTTAGACAAACATCTTCCTTGTTTGTTGTTTATTCTGGTAAATGGAGAGGTCAAAAGGCAACTTCTACCTCTCTCTCTTTTTGGCTTAAAAGCATCATCAGATTGGCTTATGAGACTGCCGGACGGCAGCCTCCTGAAAGAATCACAGCTCATTCCACTAGGGCTGTGGCTTCCACATGGGCCTTCAAGAACGAGGCTTCTGTTGATCAGATATGTAGGGCAGCGACTTGGTCTTCACTGCACACTTTTACCAAATTTTACAAGTTTGATACTTTTGCTTCTTCTGAGGCTATTTTTGGGAGAAAGGTTTTGCAAGCCGTGGTGCCTTCCATTTAGGTGACCTGATTTGCTCCCTCCCTTCATCCGTGTCCTAAAGCTTTGGTATTGGTTCCCACAAGTAAGGATGACGCCGTGGACCGGACACACCTATGTTGGAGAAAACAGAATTTATGTTTACCTGATAAATTACTTTCTCCAACGGTGTGTCCGGTCCACGGCCCGCCCTGGTTTTTTAATCAGGTCTGATAATTTATTTTCTTTAACTACAGTCACCACGGTATCATATGGTTTCTCCTATGCAAATATTCCTCCTTTACGTCGGTCGAATGACTGGGGAAGGCGGAGCCTAGGAGGGATCATGTGACCAGCTTTGCTGGGCTCTTTGCCATTTCCTGTTGGGGAAGAGAATATCCCACAAGTAAGGATGACGCCGTGGACCGGACACACCGTTGGAGAAAGTAATTTATCAGGTAAACATAAATTCTGTTTTTCAGCAAAGAATATCAAGAGAATAAAACAAATTAGATAATAGAAGTAAATTAGAAAGATGTTTAAAAATGCATTCTCTTTCTAAATCATGAAAGAAAAAATGTGGTTGTCATGTCCCTTTAACGCTGCTTTTTTACTCATAACGCAAGACTCGTAATCTAGCCGAAATACTCTAAATGACAATATGTTTATTTGAAATTTGGGAGAAATGTTGTCATTAGTTTATAGCGTAAAACAACATTTTTCATTTTACTCAAACATACACATAAATAGTAAAAATATATATATTTTTTGAAAACTATAAGATATTTGACTTTTGATATCAAATCGGCATACACCAAGTAGGAAGGGAATTTATAGGAGGACTGTTTGTGGTCAGAACAAATACTTCTGTGTGCATTCCTTGCTGGATTGACTCTCATTGTCTGTCTCTCTTTCCTAGCCCACCCTGAAATGAGTGAATTCAGTTGGTAGGACCAGCCATTTATATGTGGCTTCTATTGTGGGCTTGTGGCCCATTGTCAGAGGTGAATTTAGCTTATGTGGCTCATAGACGTGGAAAATTTGGTTTGTGTGACTACTTGGGAAATAGTTATTTTGATTTGCATTCATCCTGGCTGGGATATATATATATATATATAATTTTTTTTTTTTTTTCTGTCACAATAATGGTTACATACCATAATATACATCTGCCTGATATTTTTGATGCCCAATTTACCATGTGTGGACCCAGGAACCGCTAAGAATAATGCATTTATTTACAAACAAATGTAAATCAAATACTGACAATCTATATGCAGTGTGCATCCTTTATTGGCCAGTAACACAAGTGTTGAATTTATTTTGGTCATCAGCAAACAAGAAATACCAGTGCCAGTGTTGTTGTATACAGAAATAGACTCCGCTGCCTGCACAGTCTCAAATATATCCCTTTTACTAGATGTATTTTTGCTAAACTGTAATAGAAAATAAAGATTTAAGCAGTGGGGGAGCTCTGATACAGAAGGAAGTGAAAAGACATTGTTTAGCAGAATGGAAGGTAAGATGTGATATTGGACATAATACAGAAGAACTAACATAGCATTAAAGGAGAAACGTTTTGTACTTTCTGGGTAGCATAAAGGGACAATAAAGTAAAAATTAAGCGTCATGATTCAGCTAAGAGATGCAATTTTCCAATTTACTTTGGTTATCTCATATGCACTTGTTATGCTTTGTTGAAAAGCATACTTAGGTAGGAGCAGCAATGCACTACTGAGAGCAAGCTGCTGATTGGTGGCTGCACATATATGCTTCTTGTTATTGCCTTACTTGATTTGTTCAGTTAGCTCCCAGTAGTACATTGCTGCCCCTTCAGCGAAGGATACCAAGAGAATGAACCAAATGTGATAATAGAAGTCATTTAGGAAGTTGTTAAAAATCACACGTTGTGATTTATGGAAGGAAAACAATGTGGGTTTCGTGTCGCTTTAACTGGAAGTGACTAGAGAGATCTCAGTAGGGTAGAGGATGAAGATACCTTAATAGCTTCATTCAGAACAGTTTGCAGGTAAGACGTGGGATGCATGAAGACCAGAGAGTGAAATATTTTGCAGTTATCTAGACAGAAGAAGCCTGAATAAGAATTTATCAGTGGAATGTCCATAAAGTGCATATTTACAAAATGTGGCACTTCAAAAAATTGTAGACTGATTTATGTAACAGAAAAATGTTAGTGGCCCAGTATGATTGCCAGGTAGCAGCCTTGCTGAAATGGTGGAATTAAAGTATTAATGACTTAATATAAAATACGGATATAGGGTCAGGGTTTGGAAATAATGGGGAAATATGTCAGACACCTGGAAGCCATCAACAATGCACTGATGTGTTTTGTCTAAATTGCAGGTATAAAGTGTAGAGGGGGGGGGGGGTTACAGGTAATTTTCATCAGAAGAGATCTGATATTATGGACCCTATTTCTTTATTCCAATGCTTAAGTAACCCAACAGACCAGGTTGTAAGACTTTTTCTTCCTTAGCACAGTTTAGTCAATGACAGTGATGGGGTCTGATCAGCTTAAGCAGGAAAATGACATCTGGTCTCTGGCCTACTTGCTCTCAAGTTAAAAAATATGGCTGTAGAGAAGGAAAGTGTGTGTAGAAACCTAATGCCTACCTCAGACTTCAGTTCATAACCCATGCTCCTGTTCACCTTCTCAGCCACATCCCCTCATCAGGCATCTTATCAGATCCTGGCAGCCCCTCTCAGCCAGATGCCTCAGATCAGATCCTGGCAGCCCCTCTCAGCCAGATGCCTCAGATCAGATCCTGGCAGCCCCTCTCAGCCACATGCCTCAGATCAAATCCTGGCAGCCCCTCTCAGCCACATACCTCAGATCAGATCCTGGCAGCCCCTCTCAGCCACATGCCTCAGATCAGATCCTGGCAGGCCCTCTCAGCCACATGCCTCAGATCAGATCCTAGCAGCCCCTCTCAGCCACATGCCCACATCAGGCCTCAGATCAGATCCTGGCAGCCCCTCTCAGCCACATGCCCACATCAGGCCTCAGATCAGATCCTGGCAGCCCCTCTCAGCAACGTGCCCACATCAGACTTTAGAGCAGCCCGTCTCGGTCACATGCTCACATCAGACCTCACTTTACACTCTGGGAGCCCCTCTCAGCCACATGCCCACATCAGGCCTCAGATCAGAACCTGGCAGCCCCTTTCAGCCACATGCCCACATCAGGCCTCAGATCAGAACCTGGCAGCCCCTTTCAGCCACATGCCCACATCAGGCCTCAGATCAGAACCTGGCAGCCCCTTTCAGCCACATGCCCACATCAGACCTCAGATCAGATCCTGGCAGCCCCTCTCAGCAACGTGCCCACATCAGACTTTAGAGCAGCCCGTCTCGGTCACATGCTCACATCAGACCTCACTTTACACTCTGGGAGCCCCTTTCAGCCACATGCCCACATCAGGCCTCAGATCAGAACCTGGCAGCCCCTTTCAGCCACATGCCCACATCAGGCCTCAGATCAGAACCTGGCAGCCCCTTTCAGCCACATGCCCACATCAGACCTCAGATCAGAACCTGACAGCCCCTCTCAGCCACATGCCCACATCAGATCCTGGCAGCCCCTCTCAGCCACATGCCTCAGATCAGATCCTGGCAGCCCCTCTCAGCCACATGCCTCAGATCAGATCCTGGCAGCCCCTCTCAGCCACATGCCTCAGATCAGATCCTGGCAGCCCCTCTCAGCCACATGCCTCAGATCAGATCCTGGCAGCCCCTCTCAGCCACATGCCTCAGATCAGATCCTGGCAGCCCCTCTCAGCCACATGCCTCAGATCAAATCCTGGCAGCCCCTCTCAGCCACATACCTCAGATCAGATCCTGGCAGCCCCTCTCAGCCACATGCCTCAGATCAGATCCTGGCAGGCCCTCTCAGCCACATGCCTCAGATCAGATCCTAGCAGCCCCTCTCAGCCACATGCCCACATCAGGCCTCAGATCAGATCCTGGCAGCCCCTCTCAGCAACGTGCCCACATCAGACTTTAGAGCAGCCCGTCTCGGTCACATGCTCACATCAGACCTCACTTTACACTCTGGGAGCCCCTCTCAGCCACATGCCCACATCAGGCCTCAGATCAGAACCTGGCAGCCCCTTTCAGCCACATGCCCACATCAGGCCTCAGATCAGAACCTGGCAGCCCCTTTCAGCCACATGCCCACATCAGGCCTCAGATCAGAACCTGGCAGCCCCTTTCAGCCACATGCCCACATCAGACCTCAGATCAGATCCTGGCAGCCCCTCTCAGCAACGTGCCCACATCAGACTTTAGAGCAGCCCGTCTCGGTCACATGCTCACATCAGACCTCACTTTACACTCTGGGAGCCCCTTTCAGCCACATGCCCACATCAGGCCTCAGATCAGAACCTGGCAGCCCCTTTCAGCCACATGCCCACATCAGGCCTCAGATCAGAACCTGGCAGCCCCTTTCAGCCACATGCCCACATCAGACCTCAGATCAGAACCTGACAGCCCCTCTCAGCCACATGCCCACATCAGATCCTGGCAGCCCCTCTCAGCCACATGCCTCAGATCAGATCCTGGCAGCCCCTCTCAGCCACATGCCTCAGATCAGATCCTGGCAGCCCCTCTCAGCCACATGCCTCAGATCAGATCCTGGCAGCCCCTCTCAGCCACATGCCTCAGATCAGATCCTGGCAGCCCCTCTCAGCCACATGCCTCAGATCAGATCCTGGCAGCCCCTCTCAGCCACATGCCTCAGATCAGATCCTGGCAGCCCCTCTCAGCCACATGCCTCAGATCAGATCCTGGCAGCCCCTCTCAGCCACATGCCACAGATCAGATCCTGGCAGCCCCTCTCAGCCACATGCCTCAGATCAGATCCTGGCAGCCCCTCTCAGCCACATGCCTCAGATCAGATCCTGGCAGCCCCTCTCAGCCACATGCCTCAGATCAGATGCTGGCAGCCCCTCTCAGCCACATGCCTCAGGTCAGATCCTGGCAGCCCCTCTCAGCCACATGCCCACATCAGGCCTCAGATCAGATCCTGGCAGCCCCTCTCAGCCACATGCCCACATCAGGCATCAGATCAGAACCTGACAGCCCCTTTCAGCCACATGCCCACATCAGACTTTAGAGCAGCCCGTCTCGGTCACATGCCCACATCAGACCTCACTTTACACTCTGGGAGCCCCTCTCAGCCACATGCCCACATCAGGCCTCAGATCAGAACCTGGCAGCCCCTTTCAGCCACATGCCCACATCAGACCTCAGATCAGAACCTGACAGCCCCTTTCAGCCACATGCCCACATCAGACTTTAGAGCAGCCCGTCTCGGTCACATGCCCACATCAGACCTCACTTTACACTCTGGGAGCCCCTCTCAGCCACATGCCCACATCAGGCCTCAGATCAGAACCTGGCAGCCCCTTTCAGCCACATGCCCACATCAGGCCTCAGATCAGAACCTGGCAGCCCCTTTCAGCCACATGCCCACATCAGGCCTCAGATCAGAACCTGGCAGCCCCTTTCAGCCACATGCCCACATCAGACATCAGATCCTGGCAGCCCCTCTCAGCCACATGCCCACATCAGACTTTAGAGCAGCCCGTCTCGGTCACATGCTCACATCAGACCTCACTTTACACTCTGGGAGCCCCTCTCAGCCACATGCCCACATCAGGCCTCAGATCAGAACCTGGCAGCCCCTTTCAGCCACATGCCCACATCAGGCCTCAGATCAGAACCTGGCAGCCCCTTTCAGCCACATGCCCACATCAGACCTCAGATCAGAACCTGACAGCCCCTCTCAGCCACATGTCCACATCAGATCCTGGCAGCCCCTCTCAGCCACATGTCCACATCAGATCCTGGCAGCCCCTCTCAGCCACATGCCTCAGATCAGATCCTGGCAGCCCCTCTCAGCCACATGCCTCAGATCAGATCCTGGCAGCCCCTCTCAGCCACATGCCTCAGATCAGATCCTGGCAGCCCCTCTCAGCCACATGCCTCAGATCAGATCCTGGCAGCCCCTCTCAGCCACATGCCTCAGATCAGATCCTGGCAGCCCCTCTCAGCCACATGCCTCAGATCAGATCCTGGCAGCCCCTCTCAGCCACATGCCTCAGATCAGATCCTGGCAGCCCCTCTCAGCCACATGCCTCAGATCAGATCCTGGCAGCCCCTCTCAGCCACATGCCTCAGATCAGATCCTGGCAGCCCCTCTCAGCCACATGCCTCAGATCAGATCCTGGCAGCCCCTCTCAGCCACATGCCTCAGATCAGATCCTGGCAGCCCCTCTCAGCCACATGCCTCAGGTCAGATCCTGGCAGCCCCTCTCAGCCACATGCCTCAGGTCAGATCCTGGCAGCCCCTCTCAGCCACATGCCCACATCAGGCCTCAGATCAGATCCTGGCAGCCCCTCTCAGCAACGTGCCCACATCAGACTTTAGAGCAGCCCGTCTCGGTCACATGCCCACATCAGACCTCACTTTACACTCTGGGAGCCCCTCTCAGCCACATGCCCACACCAGGCCTCAGATCAGAACCTGGCAGCCCCTTTCAGCCACATGCCCACATCAGACCTCAGATCAGAACCTGACAGCCCCTTTCAGCCACATGCCCACATCAGACTTTAGAGCAGCCCGTCTCGGTCACATGCCCACATCAGACCTCACTTTACACTCTGGGAGCCCCTCTCAGCCACATGCCCACATCAGGCCTCTGATCAGAACCTGGCAGCCCCTTTCAGCCACATGCCCACATCAGACCTCGGATCAGAACCTGGCAGCCCCTTTCAGCCACATGCCCACATCAGACTTTAGAGCAGCCCGTCTCAGCCACATGCCCACATCAGGCCTCAGATCAGAACCTGGCAGCCCCTTTCAGCCACATGCCCACATCAGACCTCAGATCAGAACCTGACAGCCCCTCTCAGCCACATGCCCACATCAGACCATGGCAGCCCCTCTAAGTCATATATTCACATCAGACCATAGCAGCCTCTTTCAATCACGTTTCACATCAGATCCTCGCAACCCCTCTTACACTCTGGGAGCCCCTCTCAGCCACATGCCCACATCAGGCCTCACATTACACTCTGGGAGCCCCTCTCAGCCACATGCAAATATCAGACTTCAGATCAGACCCTAGCAGCCCATCTCCGCCATATATTCACATCAGACCTCAGATCAGACCATAGCAGCCTCTATCAACCACATGCCCACGTTAGGCCCCACATCAGATCCTGGCAGCCCTCTTAGCCACATGCCCACATCAGACTTCAATTCAGACCATGACAGCCTCTCTTAGCCATATGCTCTCATCAGACCTCCAGACAGTTAGTCCTATTTATAGATGATTAAGAACAGCTGTACTCTATATATGTGTAGTATAAAGCTGTGCACTGAATGAATGATCATTTTGAATGAATTATGATAGTTTTAAATGTGTAGCTACCAGGGATAACACTTTTTTTTCTACCTCACAGGGGCATGCTAGGTTGAAAACAATGTATTCCATTTTGTTAGACCTTGTTGTTCACTACCTGTTTAACCCAAGCAAAGGTTTTAAACATGTAGTTAAAGTTGTGCGCCCATTGCCAGTCCTGAGAAGAAGCTGCATAAATACATTTCCACCAATCACTGGCTTAGTTACCAGGTGTTAAACTTATATTGAAAAAGAGCATTAGTTTAAAAATAAAATGCTGTAGCATTTATTTTTTAACACTAGAATGTCACTTTAAGTTGCATAAATAATGGCAGCTTTATAAACACAATCATAAACACTTTAGACATTTAAATGCCACTCTATCTCAATATCTCTGATATGAATGTATTTTATCAGGAATAAATGAGCTATTGTATAAATGGTAGGTTATAATAGTACAGAATAAAAAAAAATTGATGTTGATAATTGAGATGAACCCTTCCACTACGGAGTCTTGTTACACCCCCTGTGCTGAAGCCATTCCCTATAAATGTCCAGGTTTAACAAGTAAAATCAGGGCCAGTAAGTTCTTTGCCCCTACATGACTGTGGCACAACTGATCCCGCCTGCGTCACACCAGACTCTGCATAGTTTAGTATAATGTAACTTGTAGCCAATCCTGCCATATAAAAATTTTGATCACCCCTGCTTTAGACAATATGGCCTCAGTCTTGAATGCAAAAAAGTTGCAGGTGAACCCCCACTGCAACTTTTCCCAGCCAAATACTGTACTAGGGCTTCAGGTACCAGACATAAAGCCCTATCTTTTGGTTACAGTAGCATTCTGGTTCCTTGTGTCCCTTTAAATTAAAGGGACAGTCAACACCAGAATTTTTGTTGGTTAAAAAGAAAGATAATCCCTTTATTACTCATTCCCCAGTTTTGCATAACCAACACTGTTATATTAATACACTTTTTACCTCTGTGATTAACTTGTATCTAAGCATATTCTGACAGCCCCCTGATCACGACATTTTATTTATTATCTATTGACTTTCATTTTAGCAATTAGTGCAGTGTCTGCCACAAGTCACGGGCGTGATCACAATGTTATCTATATGGCTCACATGAACTAGCTCTCCCCTGTTGTGAAAAGCAAATAAAAAAGCATGTGATAAGAGGCGGCCTTCAAGGGCTTAGAAATTATCAACCATAAACAGAGGAAATAGTTCAAGTGGTGTGAGTTTAACCAGGTAAAAAATGGAGAAGATAGTAGTAGTGGAGGTGCTTTTATAGATACAGAAAGTTACTTTCAAACCTCCTTTTCACGTACTCTACCCTAACTCCCCCTGGAAACAAAGCACCAGACCAAACAGCGTGGGGGAGTTCCTCTCTCCTCACACAAAGTTGAATGTAGAAACCTACCTTCCGGTTTACAACATACTCTCATATAGCAAATATTCACAAGCAGGTAACCTTAAGCCTCTAAGCAATGCTGCACATACCTCCAATCTTGCAATACTCCAGTGTTTTTTTTCACATTCTGTTTCTGGGATGCGACTCGGTGTGCAGTATATGTAGACGCTTCCTGATTGAGGCAATCCTCGGTCCCCCGTCCTACTGGCACTTCCGGTTCGTTGCGCCAAACTCTGCAGTCTCCAGCCTAAAGCTCCGTGCTCACTCTGGCCAAAAAAATGGTTGTTATATTACCTTTGTGTGTGGAGCCTTTGGCCAGGCTCCAGGTGTGATCTTTTAAATATCGCCAACTCTGCAGTCACTATGGACAATGGGGGTAATACAGAGACAGCCCCACTCTTGTTTTCCTTGAGATCAGAGAAAGAAAGGGACACAGCAGCAAGGGATTACAATAACATTTTCTCTACAGATAAAACCAACTACAGTTTAATAACACTATTTGAAGAATTGGAATTTTTACTTCTCAAAGAGGATAAATGAATTTGGGATATCAAAACCCTGAACAAGTATCAGGAATTGGGCATTATACCAATGGGTCTTAGGCTAAACAAGTTCCCTACATTCCTAACGGAGGATAGGACATTCATAGAGCTTTGGAATAGTTATCTATCCGAATGTTCTTTCAAGCTAATGAAACTTATCTGTGATTACAAACAGAAGGCTCTGGAGGAGATTGCTTTGAAGATAAGAGAAGTACAAAAGGAATTGAATCTGCGAAGTAAAGAGCCTAATTTTCTAAAGTTTGATAATACCTTACAGCAAATAACAGCAGAAGCAAAGGCACTTCTTCTTGAAGTGAAACATAAGTACCTGAGGGACCAGCAAGATCATGACTTGAACAGAGTCTATGTATGGAATAAGAGGGATAGATCCCTATTAAGGAAAGAACAGAATAAAAGTGAATTCTTCCCTGGTCAACAGCGAGGTACAAACAGACAGACGTATTCGTGGAAGGAGGGTGAACTTTTATGAAAGGGAGGGTGAGTCCTGGGACGAGGGCTCAGCCTCAGGAGGAGAAGAACGCCAAACCTCTGAACAGGTGGTGAAACTAAAGGCTATTCCCCCCCATCCTTAAGACACTGACTCCTCAATTCCACCAGCAGTCGCACTACAGGGACGAGACAATACCTGGATTAGGAGGCCGAAGGGACATTGGAGACCAGGATCAAGCTTAGTTGGAGCAGGTTTTTTCCATCCCCCAAAAAACACCAAAAGGGGGGGAGAAGTAAATCCAAACGAAGATCCTGCTTACCAGTACAAGGAGCAGACAAGGTATCCACAGAGGAGAGGAAGAAGGGGTAACTACAGATACGGAACATAATGAATCTATCTAAGTATACCCCCAATATCCATGAACTGGAAGTCTTGAGCCTTGGGTTAACCTTTGTACCAACAGCCAATTTCAACTCGTTTGTAACTCTACTTAATGTGAACAAACTCATCAGAGACTTGACATTGAGAACATTTTTCAATACTCACCCTAAGAAAGGGAGTCATGATGCCATTCAAGTAAATATTTCTTGGAGGGTGCAAGGGCCACTGAGGGATAATACTCTGTTTTCAGGAGATATGTGACGTAGGAGTTTTGGAATCTCTAGAGG
This sequence comes from Bombina bombina, assembly GCF_027579735.1. NCBI lineage: Eukaryota > Metazoa > Chordata > Amphibia > Anura > Bombinatoridae > Bombina > Bombina bombina. The sequence continues at coordinate 873,912,558 of NC_069504.1, forward strand.
AAGGTGGAGGAACAGAAAGACACGAAAGTGTTAGGACTCCTTCCCTTAGGGAAAAGTCCACCTTCTACCCCATACAAAGTAGGGGGAACATCCTCGAGAAATTTCAAAAAAGAGTAGAGGAAGATCTCACTCGCCTCTACTATAAATCTGTCAGGTGCAGAAATAATATCACTGACCAACAGAAGAGGGTGCTCAATAGGCTAAGTAAAAATAATGACATCATCATTAGGGCCGCAGATAAGGGTGGGACCATTTGTCCTTTTGAATAGGAGTGATTTCATAGCAGAGGCTGAGAGACAGCTATGCAATCTAGAGGATTACACAAGTTTGCCTGGGGACCCTACGCGGGCCTACCAACATCAATTGGCCTCCCTTGTAGATGACGGGTTGGAACTTCGTTTTATTGATCTAGACACACAAAACTTATTGGTGTCTAATCCTACCATTGCTACCTTTAATCACCTACCTAAGGTTCATAAGTCGGTAGAAAATGTACAGGGGAGGCCAATAATTAGTGGTATTGACTCCTTACTGGAACATCTGTCCGAGTGGCTGGACAACATCTTACAGCTTATGGTGAGTACCTTGTGGAGCCACTTGGCAGATACCAAGCATGTTATAAATCTTCTTAGTAACATTACATGGAGATCTAATTACAAGTGGCTTACTGTGGATATCAAATCACTCTATACCTCTATACCACATACTAAGGGCCTGGAGGCTATACGCTTTTTTATGGATAAACACTATGGAGGGGACCCAGACTTTGTATAATATGTAGTGGAAGTCACCAGATTCCTCCTTACCCATAATTATTTCGAATTTTAGGGGAGTTTCTTTCTCCAGAGGCGAGGGACGGCGATGGGGGCTAAATTTGCCCCCTCCTATGCCAACCTGTTCATGGGTTGGTGTGAGCTGTCCCACGTCTTTGGGGAGGGGAACCCCCACAGGCAAGGGATAATTTGGTACGGACGTTTTATTGACGACCTGCTCTTTATCTGGGGGGGATCGGATAAATATCTGACTTTATTGAGAACCTTGACAATAACACTGTGGGTATTGGTTTCACCTCTGAGGTCCAGACCACACAAGTACATTTTTTAGATATCACTCTTGAAGGGGTATCTGGTCAAGGGATCAGGACGGAGGTATACCGTAAACCGATTGCAGGAAATTCGATTCTCCATGCCTCCAGTTGTCACCCCGAAGGGTATTCGGGGGGGTAGCTAAGGGCCAATTCATCCGCTTAAAAAGAAACTGTAATTTTTCTTCAGTATATGAGAAACAGGCGGATGAATTGACGACAAGGCTTTAGGAGAGAGGGTATAGTCCTCAGAAGAACAGTAGAGCCAGGAAAACAGTTAAAAGGATTCCCAGAAGAAACCTACTGAGCCAGAAAAGAAATGCCCAGAAAACAAAATTGGATGTGACTGAATACTCCAATAACAGTCACCTTTATTACTGAATATTCCAGACCGTATAGTGAAATTTGTCAAATTGTAGGCAAACATTTTAAACTCCTTGCCGCGGATGATGGTTTGATCAACGTGGTTGATCAAGGAGTGAGGTTTGCCTATAAAAAGAACAGGACCATAGGGAATATTGTGGCCCCTACCAGGATTAGATCTGAGATCCCAACTGGCTCTTCATGGCTCAGATGTGTGGGCACGTTTAGATGCCATCATCACACCTGTGTAGCATGTGAAAGAGTGAGTGTAGGGGACTCCTTTAGCACGTCTGTAACGAGAGAGAATTTCAGGATTAAGTTTTGCCTCAATTGCAGACAAACCTACATAATGTATGTGATTACATGTAAAGAATGTTCCCTCCAGTGTGTAGGGCTTACGACGAGGGAGGCTAGAACCTGTATCAAGGAGCATCTGTCTGACATTGCTATCCCCATGGTACAGGACCCTCATAGCTCCATATTGTTTCTATTGTTCATTATGGTATATTTGTAGTTTCCCTCTGTCTGTTAATTATCTGCATTTTGTGAGGTCGAACAGTCCCCTGATCTGATCCCTTGCAATATGACTGGTGTCATGATTAAATTCAAGATTTATTATTGTCTGGTGTTAGATTTTGCAAAACTATCTAATATTTTTTTATTTTCACAACATTGTTTTCCAGCATTAGTATTTATCTTGTTTAGGCTCCGGAAGGAGGCATGTTAGTCTGAAGCAGACTTTTAATGTGTATACATCCGGTCCCGTTTCTCTGACCACATTCGTAGGGGACCTACCTACAGTGTTCATATCAGCACTATGCTTAAGTTAGTCTATTTAATTAAAGGATTACTTTCCGTTATAATTTTTAAGCCAAACAACTAACATATTAAATTTAATAAACAATTAAAACTTACTGACCTATATTTTCTCCAAAGCGAAGTTTCATAACGTTCTAAAAGTTATATCTTTTATTTGCCGATGATGTCACGTTATCCTGCCCACTATTTTCAGCACTGCATGTTCAAAATACTTAAACCAATGAAATTGTGTTTAAAGCGCCATTTTGAAACCTAGGTATTGTAAACGGATTGGTACAGAGCAAAGGATACCCGCAGAGTGGGTGTGGAAAACAATTCAATTTGCAGACAAGATTTCTGATATACGGTAGAGATATGTTAATGAAATGCTATTGATAAAAAGCGTATTTGGGGTAGTTAGTTGGTAACAGGCATAGAAAATATTTACTTACAGTGGCCCTTTAAACTAAGCATTTTCCATTACTATACTAAGTATATTTGCCTTCCCCTGGTCGGTTATTTAGACATAGTCTTAGTTGTGACGTATTAATTTCCACAATATATTTGACAGAGAAGTTTCCATAACAACCGAGGGGATAGGATCTTAAATGTGGGCACAGTACAGATTACGGAACTTGAGGGTGTGTGTCGCAGGTTGTAAACCTGATTGGTCACATTGCTAGGGGGTGTGAATACCCAGTGACCAATCACAGTGAGGGCTAGAGTTTTTAACTTTAATAGATTGTTTGCTTTTTAGCGTGGCTATGAGTAAGGCTAATGCTGAAACGCGTCAGCCATAGTATTTGTTAGCTCTTGTAACTATTCATCTCTGTATTTTACCCGAGGCTATACACCCTCTAGCACACTCTGTTAGTTTTACATTCATTTTGGATAGTCCATCCATTAAACTCACTTAACAGCAATCGCTCCGTGCTTCTCAGTTTTTTTTTGTATACAATTAGAAATTATCATATGAGCCTTCAGGTTTAGCTTTCAACTAAGAATACCGAGAGAACAAAGCAAAATTGGTGATAAAACTAATTGGAGAGTTGTTTAAAATTATATGCCCTATTTGAAACATGAAAGTTTTTTTATATTTTATATATTTCACTATAAGTTAAAGGGATATGAAACCCAAAAAAAATTCTTTTGTGATTCATTTTAAAAAAAGTTTCCAATTTACTTCCCATGATATTCTGTGTTGAAGAGATACCTATGTATGCATTTGGAGCATTACATGGCAGGAAATAGTGCTGCAATCTAGTGCTCTTGCAAATGGATAACATTCTTGCAAAACTGTTGCCATATAGTGCTCCAGAAGTGGGGTGGCTCCTAAGCATGCATCCATGCTTTTCAACAAAAGAAACCAAGAGAATGAACAAAAATTGATTATAAAAGTAAATTGGAAAGTTGTTTAAAATCACATGCTCTAAATGGGCACCATTTATTAAATCCCTCCCGATTATATTATATTCCCCTTTCAAAACACAGAGCTGGTTTTACTGGGGCTTTGGTGAATGGATTGGACTCAGGAGAGTTGGTGGGGGGGGGGGGGAGGAGGGAGGACTGAGGAGGAAGAATCCTTCCCCTTATTATTTTTTTTGTTTGTTTGTTTTTTTTTGTTTTCTTTCATGTAATTAGCAAGAGTCCATGAGCTAGTGACGTATGGGATATACATTCCTACCAGGAGGGGCAAAGTTTCCCAAACCTTAAAATGCCTATAAATACACCCCTCACCACACCCACAATTCAGTTTTACAAACTTTGCCTCCGATGGAGGTGGTGAAGTAAGTTTGTGCTAGATTCTACGTTGATATGCGCTCCACAGCAAGTTGGAGCCCGGTTTTCCTCTCAGCGTGCAGTGAATGTCAGAGGGATGTGAGGAGAGTATTGCCTATTTGAATGCAGTGATCTCCTTCTACGGGGTCTATTTCATAGGTTCTCTGTTATCGGTCGTAGAGATTCATCTCTTACCTCCCTTTTCAGATCGACGATATACTCTTATATATACCATTACCTCTGCTGATTCTCGTTTCAGTACTGGTTTGGCTTTCTACAAACATGTAGATGAGTGTCCTGGGGTAAGTAAATCTTATTTTCTGTGACACTCTAAGCTATGGTTGGGCACTTTATTTATAAAGTTCTAAATATATGTATTCAAACATTTATTTGCCTTGACTCAGAATGTTCAACTTTCCTTATTTTTCAGACAGTCAGTTTCATATTTGGGATAATGCATTTGAATTAATCCATTTTTTCTTACCTTCAATTTGACTCTTTTTTTTCCTGTGGGCTGTTAGGCTCGCGGGGGCTGAAAATGCTTCATTTTATTGCGTCATTCTTGGCGCGGACTTTTTTGGCGCAAAAATTCTTTTCCGTTTCCGGCGTCATATGTGTCGCCGGAAGTTGCGTCATTTTTTGACGTTATTTTGCGCCAAAAATGTCGGCGTTCCGGATGTGGCGTCATTTTTGGCGCCAAAAGCATTTAGGCGCCAAATAATGTGGGCGTCTTATTTGGCGCTAAAAAATAAGGGCGTCGCTTTTGTCTCCACATTATTTAAGTCTTATTTTTTCATTGCTTCTGGTTGCTAGAAGCTTGTTCTTTGGCATTTTTTTCCCATTCCTGAAACTGTCATTTAAGGAATTTGATCAATTTTGCTTTATATGTTGTTTTTTCTCTTACATATTGCAAGATGTCTCACGTTGCATCTGAGTCAGAAGATACTACAGGAAAATCGCTGTCTAGTGCTGGAGCTATCAAGCTAAGTGTATCTGCTATAATTTTTTGTATCTGTTTCTCCAGCTGTTGTTTGTATTGCATGTCATGTCAAACTTATTAATGCAGATAAAATTTCCTTTAGTACTGTTACATTACCTGTTGCTGTTCTGTCAACATCTAATTTTCATAGTGTTCCTGATAAACATAAGAGATTTTATTTTTTAAATCCATTAAGAAGGCTATGTCTGTTATTTCTCCTTCTAGTTTACATAAAAGTCTTTTAAAACTTCGCTTTTTTCAGATGAATTTTTAAATGAACATCATCATTCTGATACTGATAATGGTTCTTCTGGTTCAGAGGTTTCTGTCTCAGAGGTTGATGCTGATAAAATCTTTGTATTTGTTCAAGATGGAATTTATTCGTTCTTTATTTAAAGAAGTATTAATTGCATTAGAAATAGAGGATTCTGGTCCTCTTGATACTAAATCTAAACGTTTAATTAAGGTTTTTAAATCTCCTGTAGTTATTCCAGAAGTGTTTAATCTCCCTGATGCTATTTCTGAAGTAATTTCCAGGGAATGGAATAATTTGGGTAATTCTTTTACTCCTTCTAAACGTTTTAAGCAATTATATCCTATGCCATCTGACAGATTAGAGTTTTTTTGGGACAAAATCCCTAAGGTTATGGGGCTGTCTCTACTCCTGCTAATTGTGCTACTATTCCTACGGTAGATAGTAATTCATTTTAAGGATCCTTTAGATAGGAAAATTGAATCCTTTCTAAGAAAAGCTTACTTATGTTCAGGTAATCTTCTTAGACCTGCTATATTTTTAGCGGATGTTGCTGCAGCTTCAACTTTTTGGTTAGAAGCTTTAGCGCAACAAGTAACAGATCATAATTTTTTAGCATTATTATTATTCTATAACATGCTAATAATTTTATTGGTGATACCATCTTTTGATATCATTAGAGTTGATGTCAGGTATATGTCTCTAGCTATTTTAGCTAGAAAAGCTTTATGGATTAAACTTGGAATGCTGATATGTCTTCTAAGTCAACTTTCCTTTTCTTTCCAGGGTAATAAATTATTATTTCAACTGTTTCTGGAAGGAAGGGAACTTTTTTTACCAAAGGATAAAAAAAATCTAAGGTAAATTTAGGTCTAATAATCATTTTTCGTTCCTTTCCTCACAATAAGGAACAAAAGCCTGATCCTTCATCCTCAGGAGCGGTATCAGTTTGGAAACTATTTCCAGTTTGGAATATATCCAAGCCTTATAGAAAACCTATAGCCAGCTCCTAAGTACCCATGAAGGTGCGGACCTTATTCCAGCTCAGCTGGTATGGGGCAGATTACGTTTTCTTCAAAGAAATTTTGATCAATTCCGTTCTCAATTTCTGGTTTTAGAACATTGTTTCAGAAAGGTACAGCATTGGCTTCAGTTAAGGCCTCCTGCTAAGAGATTTTTTTCTTTCCCATGTCCCAGTTAACACAGCAAAGGCTCAGCATTTCTGAAATGTGTTTCAGATCTAGAGTTGGCTGGAGTAATTATGCCAGTTCCAGTTCTGGAACAGGGGCTGGGGTTTTATTTTATCTCTTCATTGTACCAAAGAAGGTCAATTCCTTCAGACCAGTTCCGGATCTATCAATATTGAATCGTTATGTAAGGATACCAACATTCAGTTTCTGTAGGACTGTCCTGCCTTTTGTTTAGCAAGGGCATTATATGTCTACAATAGATTTACAGTATGTGTATCTGCATATTCCGATTCATCCAGATCACTTTTAGTGTCTGAGATTCTCTTTTTAGACAAGCATTACCAGTTTTGTGGCTCTACCGTTTGGCTTAGCCTCAGTTCCAAGAATTTTTTTCAAAGATTCTCGGTGCCCTTCTTTCTGTAATCAGCGAACAGGGTTTTGGTATTTCCTTATTGGACGATATCTGGGTACTTGCTCAGTCTTCTCATTTTCGAAGAATCTCATATGAATCGACTTGTGGTGTTCTTCAAGTTCATGGTTGGAGGATCAATTTACCAATCAGTTCATTGATTCCTCAGACAAGGGTAACCTTTTTAGGTTTCTAGAATAGATTCAGTGTCTATGACTCTGTCCTTGTCAGACAAGTGAAGTTTAACATTGATTTCAGCTTGTCAAAACCTTCAGTCACAATCATTCCCTTTGGTAGCCTTATGCATGGAAATTTTAGGTCTTAGGACTGCCGCATCAGATGCAATCTCCTTTGCTCGTTTTTCACATGCGACCTCTTCAGCTCTGTTTGCTGAACCAATGGTGCAGGGATTACTCAAAGATATCTCACTTAATATCTTTAAACCGATTATACGACACTCTCTGACATGGTGGACAGTTCACCATCGTTTAGTTCAGGGGGCTTCTTTGTTCTTCCGACCTGGACTATAATCTCAACAGATGCAAGTCTTACAGGTTGGGGAGCTGTGTGGGGGTATCTGACGGCACAAGGGGTTTGGGAATCTCAGGAGGTGAGATTTCCGATCAATATTTTGGAACTCCGTGCAATTTCAGAGCTCTTCAGTCTTGGCCTCTTCTGAAGAGAGAGTTGTTCATTTGTTTTCAGATAGACAATGTCACAACTGTGGCATACATCAATCATCAAGGAGGGACTCACAGTCCTCTGGCTATGAAAGAAGTATCTCGAATTTTGGTTTGGGCGGAATCCAGCTCCTGTCTAATCTCTGCGGTTCATATCCCAGGTATGGACAATTGGAAAGCGGATTATCTCAGTCGACAAACGTTGCACCTGGGCGAATGGTCTTCACCCAGAGGTATTTCCTCAGATTGTTCAAATGTGGGAACTCCCAGAAATAGATCTGATGGCTTCTCATCTAAACAAGAAACTTCCCTGGTATCTGTCCGGATCCAGGGATCCTCGGGCGGCGGCAGTGGATGCATTATCTCTTCCTTAAAAGTGTCATCCTGCCTATATCTTTCCGCCTCTAGTTCTTCTTCCAAGCGTATTCTCCAATATTCTAAGGAATGCTCGTTTGTCCTGCTGGTAGCTCCAGCATGGCCTCACAGGTTTTGGTATGCGGATCTTGTCCGGATGGCCTCTTGCCAGCTGTAGACTCTTCCGTTAAGACCAGTCTTTCTGTCTCAAGGTTCTTTTTTCCATCAGGATCTCAAAACCTTAATTTTAAGGTATGGAGTTTGAACGCTTGATTCTTGGTCAAAGAGGTTTCTCTGACTCTGTGATTGATACTATGTGACAGGCTCGTAAATCTGTATCTAGAGAGATATATTATAGAGTCTGGAAGATTTATATTTCTTCAGGATGGTTTAGATAAAGGTTTGTCCGCAAGTTTCTTGAAAGACAAATCTCTGCTCTTTCTGTTCTTTTTCACAGAAGGATTGCTAATCTTCCTGATATTCATTGTTTTGTACAAGCTTTGGTTCGTATAAAACCTGTCATGTCAATTTCTCCTCCTTGGAGTTTGAATTTGGTTCTGGGGGCTCTTCAAGCTCCTCCTTTTGAACCCATGCATTCTTTGGTCATTATATTACTTTCTTGGAAAGTTTTGTTTCTTTTGGCCATCTCTTCTGCCAGAAGAGTCTCTGAATTATCTACTCTTTTTTGTGAGTCTCCTTTTCTGATTTTGCATCAGGATAAGGCGGTGCTGCGAACTTCTTTGGAATTTTTTACCTAAGGTTGTGAATTCTAACAACATTAGTAGAGAAATTGTGGTTCCTTCATTATGTCCTAATCCTATGAATTCTAAGGAGAAATCATTGCATTCTTTGGATGCTGTTAGAGCTTTGTGATATTATGTTGAAGCTATTAAGTCTTTCCGAAAGACTTCTAGTCTATTTGTCATCTTTTCCGGTTCTAGAAAAGATCAGAAAGCTTCTGCCATTTCTTTGGCATCTTGGTTGAAATCTTTATTTCATCATGCCTATGTTGAGTCGGGTAACACTCCGCCTCAAAGGATTACAGCTCATTCTACTAGGTTAGTTTCTACTTCCTGGGCGTTTAAGAATGAAGCTTCGATTGATCAGATTTGCAAACCAGCAACTTGGTCCTCTTTGCATACTTTTACTAAATTCTACCATTTTGATGTGTTATATTCTTCTGAAGCAGTTTTTGGTAGAAACGTACTTCAGGCAGTGGTTTCAGTTTGAATCTTCTGCTTATGTTTTTTCATTAAAAATTTTATTCTGGGTGTGGATTATTTTCAGCAGGAATTGGCTGCCTTTATTTTTATCCCTCCCTCTCTAGTGACTCTTGTGTGGAAAGATCCACATCTTGGGTAATCATTATCCCATACGTCACTAGCTCATGGACTCTTGCTAATTACATGAAAGAAAACATAATTTATGTAAGAACTTACCTGATAAATTCATTTCTTTCATATTAGCAAGAGTCCATGAGGCCCGCCCTTTTTTGTGGTGGTTATGATTTTTTTGTATAAAGCACAATTATTCCAATTCCTTATTTTATATGCTTTCGCACTTTTTTCTTATCACCCCACTTCTTGGCTATTCGTTAAACTGAATTGTGGGTGTGGTGAGGGGTGTATTTATAGGCATTTTAAGTTTTGGGAAACTTTGCCCCTCCTGGTAGGAATGTATATCCCATACGTCACTAGCTCATGGACTCTTGCTAATATGAAAGAAATGAATTTATCAGGTAAGTTCTTACATAAATTATGTTTTTTTTTTTCGTTTTGAGTTGCCAGTTCTTTTTTTTTTGTTTTTGTTTTTTGTTTTTGTTTTTTTAGGGTTAGTAATTGTATGGAATTACAAATAAAAATATTTCAACAGGATAACCTTAAAACTTAAGGATTAATAGAGTTAATTTATTTTCTTTTTTTTAGGCTATCAGAGGCCAGAAAAAGCTTAAAAAATATTAGAGGGTTTTATGTTTGTTCTTTCTTGTTTTACCTTCTCTTTTGCTCATATGCAGGAATACTTGAATTGTCAATTGCTGGCCTAACTTACTTTACTTACTCTTTTTGAAATCAAATGTATTTGTTTAAACATGTTGAAATATACAATAAAAAATTAATATAAAAAAAAAATCACATGCTCTATCTGAATCGTGAATGAAAAATTTTGGGTTTCTTATCCCTTTTAAATAAATCTGTAAATAAACATTAATTTCTCTTGTAAGGTGTATCCAGTCTACGGATTCATCCATTACTTGTGGGATATTCTCCTTCCCAACAGGAAGCTGCAAGAGGACACCCACAGCCGAGCTGTCTATATAGCTCCTCCCCTAACTGCCACTCCCAGTCATTCTCTTGCAGCTCTCGACAAGAAAGTAAGTATCAAGAGATATGTGGCGACTTAGTGTAGTTTATCTTCAATCAAAAGTTTGTTATTTTTAAACGGTACCGGCGTTGTACTGTTTTTGCATCAGGCAGAAACCTCTGCCTGAGGTTTTTGATGATCTTAGCAGGTTGTAACTAAGGTCCACTGCTGTTCTCACACATAACTGAAGAGTATGGGAACACTTCAGCTGGGGGAATGGCCTGCAGAATTAACTGCTCTGAGGTATGTTCAGTATATTTTTTTCTAAAGAGATAAGGTCGAAAATGCTGACAGTGCCTGATATATTTAAGGTAAGCCTGATTACAGTGATTTAACAAACGACTGGGATCATGCTTGCAGTAAAGGGTAATATTCATGTTAATTGCTCTTATTACTTAGTATGTAAAACGTTTGCATGATATATAAAAAACGTTTTTTACTGAAGGTGATAAATCTTTATTTGGGGCCTAGTTTTCCACATGGCTGACTAGATTTCTCCTAGGAGTAGTTATTATGGCCCTTTCACTTTGAGTGCATGGTGGGAGGGGCCTATTTTCGCTCTCTAATTGCGCAGTAGTTTTTGCAGTCTGAGACATCCAGCTTCCCTGAAGGAGTCCCCTGACATATAGGACCTCTGTAAAGGGTTTTTGTTCCTACAAAAGTAGTTTAAGGGCAGGTAGGAGACACAGTAGAGCTGTGGCAGTTTGCTGTGACTGTTTATAACGGTTTTACCGTTTTTCTGATTCGTTTTTGAGCCTGAGGGGTTAATCATCCATTTGCAAGTGGGTGCAATGCTATTTTAGTAAATTTCGTAGAGTTTACTGCTTTTTTTCACTGTTTTGCAGGTTATGTGATTGTTTTTTCCCTTAAAGGCACAGTACCGTTTTTTATATTCTGCTTTTTCACATTTATTAAAGTGTTTTCCAAGCTTGCTGGTCTCATTACTAGTCTGTTAAACATGTCTGACATAGAGGAAACTCCTTGTTCATTATGTTTAGAAGCCATTGTGGAAACCCCTCTTAGAATGTGTACCAAATGCACTGATCTTACTATAAATTATAAAGACCATATTCTGGCTTTAAAAGATTTATCACCAGAGGAAATTGACAAGGGGGAAGTTATGCCGACTAACTCTCCCCGCGTGCCAGAACCTATAATTCCCGCTCAAGGGACACCAAGTACATCTAGCGCGCCCATTGCGTATACCTTACAAGACATGGCGGCAGTTATGAATCATACCTTTACAGAGGTATTGTCCAAACTGCCAGGGTTACAAGGAAAGCGAGACAACTCTGGGGCTAGAACAAATACAGAGCTCTCTGACGCTTTAGTAGCTATGTCTGATATACCCTCACAATGTGCAGAAGCCGAAGCAGGAGAGCTTCTATCTGTGGGTGATTTTTCTGATTCAGGGAAGACACTTCAACCTGATTCTGATATGTCTACATTTAAATTTAAACTTGAACACCTCCACGTGTTGCTCAGGGAGGTTTTAGCAACTCTGGATGACTGTGACGCCATTGTAGTCCCAGAGAAATTGTGTAAGTTGGATAAATACTATGCAGTGCCTGTTTACACTGATGTTTTTACAATCCCTAAGAGGTTTTCAGAAATTATTACTAAGGAATGGGATAGACCAGGTGTACCGTTCTCTCCCCCTCCTGTTTTAAAAAAGATGTTTCCTATAGATGCCGCTACACGGGACTTGTGGCAGATGGTCCCTAAGGTGGAGGGAGCAGTCTCTACCCTAGCGAAGCGTACAACTATCCCCGTCGAGGACAGTTGTGCTTTTCTAGATCCAATGGATAAAAAATTAGAGGGTTACCTTAAGAAAATTTTTATTCAACAAGGTTTTATTCTCCAGTCACTGCTGCTGCGGCCTTCTGGTTTGAGTCTCTAGAAGAGGCTCTACAGGTAGAAACCCCTTTGGATGATATCCTTGACAAGCTTAAAGCTCTTAAGCTATCCAATTCATTTGTTTCTGACGCCGTTGTTCATTTAACCAAGCTAACTGCTAAAAACTCAGGTTTTGCTATTCAGGCGCGTAGGGCGCTATGGCTTAAATCCTGGTCAGCTGACGTTACTTCAAAGTCTAAGCTTCTCAACATTCCCTTCAAGGAGCAGACCCTATTCGGGCCTGGACTGAAGTTGATAATTTCTGATATTACTGGAGGAAAAGGTCACGCCCTTCCTCAGGATAGGTCCAACAAATTAAGGACAGACTAATTTTCGTTCCTTTCGAAACTTCAAGAGTAGCGCAGCTTCAACTTCCTCTAATACAAAACAAGAGGGAAATTTTGCCCAGTCCAAGCCGGTCTGGAGACCTAACCAGGCTTGGAACAAAGGAAAGCAGGCCAAAAAAACTGCTGCTGCCTCTAAGACAGCATGAAGGATCAGCCCCCGATCCGGAAACGGATCTAGTAGGGGGCAGACTTTCTCTCTTTGCCCAGGCTTGGGCAAGAGATGTCCAGGATCCCTGGGCGTTGGAAATTGTATCCCAGGGATATCTTCTGGACTTCAAAGCTTCTTCCCCAAAATCGAGATTTCATCTCTCACAATTATCTGCAAACCAGATAAAGAGAGAGGCATTCTTACATTGTGTTCAAGACCTCCTAGTTATGGGAGTGATCCACCCAGTTCCAAAGGAGGAACAGGGGCAAGGCTTCTATTCAAATCTGTTTGTAGTTCCCAAGAAAGAGGGAACTTTCAGACCAATCTTAGATCTCAAGATCTTAAACAAATTTCTCAGGGTTCCATCCTTCAAGATGGAGACTATTCGAACCATCCTACCTATGATCCAGGAGGGTCAATATATGACTACTGTGGACTTAAAGGATGCTTATCTTCACATTCCGATACACAGAGATCATCATCGTTTTCTCAGGTTCGCCTTCCTAGACAGGCATTACCAGTTTGTGGCTCTTCCCTTTTGGGTTAGCTACGGCACCAAGAATCTTTACGAAGGTTCTAGGGTCACTCTTAGCGGTCCTAAGGCCGTGGGGTATAGCAGTAGCCCCTTACCTAGACGACATTCTGATACAGGCGTCGAATTTTCAAATCGCCAGGTCCCATACGGACATTGTTCTGGCATTCCTGAGGTCTCATGGGTGGAAGGTGAACGAGAAAAAGAGTTCTCTATCCCCTCTCACAAGAGTTTCCTTCCTGGGAACTCTGATAAATTCTTTAGAAATAAAGATTTACCTGACAGAGGCCAGGTTGTCAAAACTTCTAAATTCCTGTCATGTTCTTTATTCTACTTCTCGCCTTTCAGTGGCTCAGTGTATGGAAGTAATCGGCTTAATGGTAGCGGCAATGGACATAGTGCCGTTTGCCCGCCTACATCTCAGACTGCTGCAACTTTGCATGCTCAGTCAGTGGAATGGGGATTACACAGATTTGTCCCCTCTACTAAATCTGGATCAAGGGAACTCCCTGAAGGCTCAGGGCTCGTGGACTCAGGAGGAGGCACTCCTTCCGATAAACATTCTGGAACTAAGAGCGATATTCAATGCTCTTCAGGCTTGGCCTCAGCTTGCTGCGGTCAGGTTCATCAGATTTCAGTCGGACAATATCCCGACTGTAGCCTACGTCAACCATCAAGGGGGAACAAGGAGTTCCCTAGCAATGTTGGAGGTTTCAAAAATAATTCTATGGGCAGAGGTTCACTCTTGCCATCTATCAGCTATCCATATCCCAGGAGTAGAGAACTGGGAGGCGGATTTTCTAAGTCGGCAGACTTTTCACCCGGGGGAGTGGGAACTCCATCCGGAGGTATTTGCACAGTTGATTCAACTTTGGGGCAAACCAGAACTGGATCTCATGGCGTCTCATCAGAACGCCAAGCTTCCTTGTTACGGATCCAAGTCCAGGGATCCCAAGGCAGCGCTGATAGATGCTCTAGCAGCGCCTTGGTCCTTCAACCTGACTTATGTGTTTCCACCGTTTCCTCTGCTCCCTCGTCTGATTGCCAAGATCAAGCAGGAGAGAGCTTCGGTGATTTTGATAGCACCTGCGTGGCCACGCAGGACTTCGTATGCAGATCTGGTGGACATGTCATCCCTTCCACCATGGACTCATTGAACGCTTGATTTTATCAAAGCGTGGTTTCTCTGAGTCGGTCATTGATACCTTAATTCAGGCTCGAAAGCCGGTCACCAGGAAAATCTATCATAAGATATGGTGTAGATATCTTCATTGGTGTGAATCCAAAGCTTACTCATGGAGTAAGGTCAGGATTCCTAGGATATTATCTTTTCTCCAAGAAGGATTGGAGAAGGGATTGTCAGCTAGTTCCTTAAAGGGACAGATTTCTGCTCTGTCTATTCTTTTGCACAAGCGCCTGGCTGATACTCCAGATGTTCAGGCGTTTTGTCAGGCTTTAGTTACAATCAAGCCTGTGTTTAAACCTGTTGCTCCGCCATGAAGTTTAAATTTAGTTCTTAAGGTTCTGCAAGGGGTTCCGTTTGAACCTTTGCATTCCATAGATATTAAACTTTTATCTTGGAAAGTTCTGTTTTTAGTAGCTATCTCCTCGGCTCGAAGAGTTTCGGAGTTATCTGCTTTACAATGTGATTCCCCTTATCTCATTTTCCATGCAGATAAGGTAGTGTTACGTACCAAACCTGGTTTTCTTCCTAAGGTGGTATCTAATAAAAATATCAATCAGGAGATTGTTGTTCCTTCACTATGTCCTAATCCTTCTTCAAAGAAGGAACATCTATTACACAATCTTGATGTGGTTCGTGCTTTAAAATTTTATTTACAAGCTACGAAGGATTTTCGTCAAACATCTGCTTTGTTTGTGGTCTACTCTGGACAGAGGAGAGGCCAAAAGGCTTCGGCAACTTCTCTTTCTTTTTGGCTAAGAAGTATAATCCGCTTAGCTTATGAGACTGCTGGCCAGCAGCCTCCTGAAAGAATTACAGCTCATTCCACTAGAGCGGTAGCTTCCACATGGGCTTTTAAGAATAAGGCTTCTGTTGAACAGATTTGTAAGGCGGCGACTTGGTCTTCGCTTCATACTTTTTCTAAATTCTACAAATTTGATACTTTTGCTTCCTCGGAGGCTATTTTTGGGAGAAAGGTTTTACAGGCAGTGGTGCCTTCCATTTAAGCGCCTGCCTTGTCCCTCCCTTCATCCGTGTCCTATAGCTTTGGTATTCGTATCCCACAAGTAATGGATGAATCCGTGGACTGGATACACCACAAGAGAAATAAATTTATCGGGTAAGCATAAATTTTGTTTTTATATATATTTTTTGTGTGTTCTCAGAAAAGCTCCTGGTTATTACCGTAGCCACAGATGTTACAGAAGGATATCAGCGATTCTTGCGCACTGCCCGGCACTTTAACTACACTGTTAAGGTGAGGATGAACCACTCCCTATCTCTTGTGCTCTCTTAAAGGAATATTCTAGTCAAAATTAAATGTTCATGATTCAGATAGAGCAGGCCATTTTAAGCAACTTTCTAATTTACTCCTATTATCAATTTATCTTCGTTCTCTTTGTATCTTTATTTGAAAAAGCAGGAATGTAAGCATTGGAGCTGGCCCATTTTTGGTTCAGAACCTGGGTAGCACTTTCAGATTGGTGTCTAAAATGTAGCCACCAATCAGCAAGTGCTACCCAGGTTCTGAACTAAAAATGGGCCGTCTCTTAAGCTTACATTCAAATAAAGATACCAAGAGAAGGAAGAAAAATTGATAATAGGAGTAAATTAGAGCAGGCAATTTTAAACAACTTTCTATCTGAATTTAAAAAGTTTAATTTTGACTAGACTATCCCTTTAAGATTAACAAGAATTAATATCAAATCATGTATAAAACTTTTTTTCCACCTGTCTTTCCGTAAGTTGCCCCCCACCCTCACCCCCCAAATCTTACTTTGTCTCTGAGACATCTCTCTGTTGTAGACTTTGGGCCTTGGGCAGGAGTGGAAAGGAGGAGATGTGGCACGCACTGTGGGTGGAGGTCAGAAGGTCAGATGGCTGAAAGAAGAACTGAAGAAATACTCCAAGGAGGAGGACTTGATCATCATGTTTGTAGACAGGTAAGTGACGTCCTTCAGGGAGATGGTGGGTTCGTGTGGTGTTTTGGATTTAATGGGACATGAAACACTAATAGATTATAATGTAGTTATTATTAGTTATGTACAGTAAAACAACTTTCATGATTTATATTGCCTCATTTTACTCTGAAAATTATGGATTTTCCTGTTCAGATAATTGCAAGTGCAAAATCCAGATTGCACCAACCTAACACTGCTACATATTTGTCCCTAAATGGCTTCAGCAGAGTTGATAGTGACCAAGATGACAATGTAAAGTCTTGTCTAGTCTGGATTGGCCTCTCCATCTCCAAACAAGGGATATATATGTGTGGGAAGGGACTTTGGTCATTTAAAAATAGATGCAGCAGAGTGATATTATTTGGCTGATATGTTAACCTCTTACAAATCTGCAGAAAAGTCTTGTCAATAAAGGGACATAAAAACCCTTATAATTCTATTTGCACTGCCTGATAGTTTTAAAGGCTCTCTTTTAAATGCAGGCTCAGAGTGAGGTGAGGAGAGATCAGTCACTTCCATTTCTCTGAAGGCCATTAATCAAGCTTATTTTATGTAAAATATAGTGCATATAGTACCATAGGTATACAACAGAATCTGGTAAATGTGCATCTGACAGTTTACAATATTGTCCATATCTGTAAATATATCATCATCTAACTGTGCTATATGGCCTTTAATAAAATACATCTAATTCTCAAATACACAACTGAACATATTTCCATGGTCTACAAAAATAGTTTAATTTGTTTTTTGCTGTTGCATCTAGTTTGCAAGGCTTTTCTATAGCCAGTACTGCAGTATTGACATTTACAGTATAGATTAGAGCTGCGCATCTTCACTTGTCTCACGATTCGATTCGATTACGATTATCATCGTAACGATTCGATTCGATTCTACGATGCATCGCGATGCATCACGATTACTGCCTATGATTTTCATGATCTTGTTCTATTCCATATTTTATATATATATATATATATATATATATATACACACACACTTATATATATATATATATATATATATATATATACACATACACACATTTATTTATATATATATATATAGAGAGAGAGATCTATACATACACACACTATATATATATATATATATATATATATATATATATTGTGTGTGTGTGTGTATATATAATAATCTTTTAAACAACTGTGTAAGATGGAAGAGCACTTATAAACATAATGCTACAATATGCACAGATATGTATGTGTAGATTTATTTTACAAAGGAAAACCAGCAGCAGTGTACTCACTCAAACATTCTCACAGAGTACATGCAGACATCTGAAACCTGACCCAGAGAGCATTACCAATAGACCTCCTCTCACATGTTCCGGTCAGGAATTTTTATGACACCTATCCTAAAGAGCCGACAGCAGCCTCATGTAAACAGTGAATCTTTTCTTGTATTATAGATTCACTGTTTACTGTTGCGGTCTCTGCTGCATGTTTCCTCTGTCAGATCCCTAGCCCAAACGAGCATTTGAGGGTTGCTGTAAAACTTTTGACTTGCTGTATCTAATAGCAACCCTCAAATGCTCCTTTGGGCTAGGGGTCTGACAGAGAGGAAACATGCAGCAGAGACCGCAACAGTAAACAGTGAATCTATAATACAAGAAAAGATTCACTGTTTACATGAGGCTGCTGTCGGCTCTTTAGGATAGGTGTCATAAAAATTCCTGACCGGAACATGTGAGAGGAGGTCTATTGGTAATGCTCTCTGGGTCAGATATCTGCGCAGAGTGCACAGCAAGTCCTGATGTGGTGTAGCTGGGGGCTGTAACCAGATTAATCCTGACACAAATGCTGTCGGCTCGTCTGCTATGTGAGAGAGGCGGGGTCACGTGACGTTGCGCGATGATGTCACCCCTGAATCGATTCTGATCTGCACTGCATCGATGCAGCATCGTTAACAGGCTGCATCGCGATGCATCGCAGAATCGATTATTTTAGGCACCCCTAGTATAGATGGAGGTTTTAACAGGCAATAAAAGCTATTTCAAATGGGATTCAGGCAGACCATAATATTGTTATGTTTCTAATTTACTTCTATGATCAAAATTGCTTTGTTCCCATAGTCTTCTTTGTTGAAGAGATACCTAGGTAGGTGTCTGGAGCACTACACAGCAGGAAATAGTGCCGCTACCTAGTGCTTTTGAAAATGGATAACATTCTTGCAGAACTGCTGCAATATAGTGCTCCAGACGAGTGCATGCTCCTGCGCGTATATTTCTGCTTTTCAACAAAAGATACAGAGAGTACAAAGACAATTTGAAATTAGAAGGTTGTTTAAAATTGAATTCTCAATCCGAGTTTCATGTCTCTTTAGGACTAGTCTATATAATAATAATAAAATTGTACCTTTTGATATCCTACCAATTGTCAGCCTGAGGGAGCTGATGAGTTAAAATGTTACATTTTTCTAAACTTTAGAGGGGTTTTCTATCCTTCAATGTTATTGACTTGAACATTTAACTAAATTCTCATGGCCCAACAGGGAGAACAGATCTCATGAATCACTGGGAGATCTCTAAGAGCAGTAATCGTGTATAATGGGAAAGAACCAACATGGTAGTTTATATCTTGAGATATTTGTTTATAATATACATATTATTACAACCTATTTGTTCACATTCTTTTCTAGTTATGATGTGATATTTGCTGGCAGTCCTATTGAGCTGCTGTGGAAGTTTCAGCAGTTGGAACACAAGGTGGTCTTTTCTGCTGAGGGCTTCTGCTGGCCAGACTGGTCCCTTGCTGAGAAATACCCACCTGTTAGCAATGGGAAGCGTTTCCTTAACTCTGGAGGTACTACACCGTCTGTTAACTTGCCAATCTGTATAATAAAATAATGTGTTTCTCAAAGTGAAGCCTTTTCCATTATTTTATTTGCCGTGTTGGCTTTTCTTAGAGTACTACAATTGCCACTATGTTATCTGCTGATTTTCTTCCAACAGGTTTTATTGGCTATGCTTCTCAGCTCTATAAGATTGTGCAGCTTTGGAAGTATAAAGATGATGATGATGATCAGCTCTACTACACCAAGGTTTACCTGGACCCAGAGCTAAGGGTGAGGGACTGATCTGTTGGATAAATAACTTAAAAGATACCAGCCAAAAAATAATCTGTTACATTAATAAAGAGCAGTCTAATGTTTACGTATATACCCTTTAATTATTATTAAAGTGAATGTAAACTTGTGCGTACTCGCTCAAGTCATAGGATAGAATTAAAAAAATTAGTGAGACTTTTATTTAGCAATTTGGTAATATATCCTAATCTTCTGAGATTTTTACCTTTTTTTTTTTTTTTTTTTTTTTTTTTTTTTTAATGCTATAACTATAAGCACCTTCCTCCTCCTGCCATATTCCCCAATTGATTGACAGATCACGAATCTGCAATCCACTTATCGTTGTTCCCCCACCCAGGCCGTGACATTTGTGCAAAGGGGCTGAACGTCTGGGGGGGGGGGGGGGGATAACGATTAGTGGATTGCAGATTTTCATCTGTCAATCAATTGAGTAATATGGTGGGAGGAGGAACGGTACTTATCTTTATAGCATTAAAAGGTAAAAATCTCAGAAGATTAGGATATATTACCAATTTGATGAATGATCGTCTTACTATTTTTTTTTAATTCTATCCTATGACTTGAGCAAGTACAATCAAGTTTACATTCACTTTAATAATGATTTAAAGGGGCATATAAGTAAACATTAGACTGCTCTTTATTAATGGAACATATTATTTTTTTGGCTGCTATCTTCTAACCAGCTTCTAAATAATAAAGTCTTAAAGAACCCATGGTAGCTGCTGATTGGCTTATCCTCCCTTATTTGTTTGAGGATCTAGATACTAAGAAGCTTTACTGTATTATGCCACCAACCTTTTTGGCTCTGTGTAGGTTTGATCCGATTCCATGTACGATCTTCCTTGAAATTTTTTATTTTTAAATCCTTTTCTCTATATTGAATTCATTAATCTTGCTACTAATTGGGTAAAGGTTGAAGATTATGCAAGAGTTAAAAAGAAAGGGCCAGTGAAGAACTAAGTTCACAAATGCTTAATGGTATCTTGAAGATTAAAAGGGTGTAAAAGTAATAAAATATACTTCGCTAGAGCAATTTATTATTAATGTTAATTTATGACTATGTAGGAGTTAAGCTTGTAATTAAAGTAGTTAAAGTAATTTAAAGTTTATTAATTTGCTGGCTAGTATATAATATTATTATTAAAAATACTTTCATTGATTACATTTTTTAAGATGATTCATTTGTTAAATATTTACCACTTAGTGATGGTAAACATCACACTGTTCCTCAGCCTGCATCTCATACTTTTTTTTTAGCTGAACAATGACTAATATGGCTACTTCCAATCATTGTGTGCCCCACTAGCTGGATGCCAAGTGGGGCACACAAAGATTGGATGAAGCAAGATTCGTCATCACTCAGCTAAATAAAGTATGAGATGCGGGTAGAGGAACAGCATGATGTTTACCATCACTAAATGGTAAATATTTAACAAATTAATCATCTTAAAATGTTTTAATCAAATTGAAGTAAATTCATAAACTTTACAATCACTTTAAGTAGCCATATGTGGTGTTGACATTACTTGTGAACCAATCAGCAGCAGCATACTCAGGTACACACCAGTTTTTTCTCTGCCTGAGAAGGGCATAAATTAGTACAGTTTAGTATTACAATTTTTTTTATTTTTTGAAGACCATACATTTGATGGGCAGACTAGCCTTTTTTTATCTATGAATATTTGTTATACTACTTCATCAGGAAGATAATACAGGTATAGAAATGTAACTGTGTGTCTGCTTTTCTTTTCTCTCCTAGGAGAAATACAGTATCACTCTTGATCACAAGTCAAAGATTTTCCAGAATCTAAATGGAGCTATTGGTGAGTGTGTAGAAATGTCGAAAGACCATATTGGTTGATCTGTAAATCCATATAAGGAAATATCGTTAACATAAACATAATTTTTTTTTTTTTTTTATAACTTACCTATTTCATAAGTGCTTTTATTAGACTTTATCATTTAGCAAAAAAGTTGGGCCACCCTGTTAACTTCAGTATCACTTTCTTCCTTCAGATGAGGTGGTCTTAAAGTTTGAAAGAAATAAAGTGCGTGCTCGGAATGTGGCTTACGATACATTACCTGTAATTGTACATGGGAACGGACCCACAAAGGTACAATTCCACATATTCTCATGTTCCACTTCTCTTTTTTTTTCTTTTGATTTGTATTACCCTCTCTGTCTCTCTCCCCCTCCCCCTAACTTATTTCCTCTCTCCACCCTGTTGTTCTGTTGTTGGTTTTTTTCTCCCTTCTTATTTGATAACTGCTTGTCCTTCAGCTTCAGTTGAACTACCTGGGGAATTATGTACCGAACGCCTGGACCCATGAAGGCGGCTGTGAGACCTGTGACTTTGATCTGCTGGACCTGTCTGAGGTGGAGGTGAGATGAGATTCACCCACACAAAGCTATCATCATGTATTCGGTTTATGCTAAAGGAAATATGTACCCTTTAAATCTACTTTTTGCATCTTTATTATATCCAATTTTCCCTCCTCCTGTAGCATGACAGCCATCAGTCAATCAAAGAATGCATATACATATACACTGTGCACTTTTGCACAGGCTCAGTAGCAGCTGGGGCCTTAGAAAGTGTGCATATAAAAAGAATGTGCAGGTTTTGATAATGGAGGTATATTGGAAAGTTTTTTTTTTTTTTTTTTTTAAATTGCGTTCTTTATTTGAAAAAGAGAAAATGAAATTTGGGTTTGTGCGACTTGTGGTGTCCCCCCTCCCCCCACACACTTTTCACGTGAACGTGGTCGCAATGTTCGAAGTTCGTTTATATTGTATGCGTCAGGTTAGCGCTCATGCAAAATCTTTTAACTTTTATAATACATACACTACCCAACGTGCGCAAGAAGGATTACTTCAAGCAGGGTTTGTGCACAAGCTGGATCTATAAATAGCGCTCCACTCGTAATCTTGCCCTAAATGTAGCAATCGCTAACAAACGGAAGAGTCTGTACTTTGTAACCAAACTTCTAGTAATACGTTAAGTGAGAATACTGGAAATAAATACCTTGTTTAGTCTTACAGTTTAGATATAAATAGAAAATGTTTGTTTTTTTTTTGTTTGTTTTTTAATTCTAGTTGTTTCATGATCACCTTTTTTAATACATGTTCTCTGGGTTTGGTTAGTAAAATTATTATTATTATTATTACGTTACCATTCCCCTTAAAATCATTATAGCATTTTCTCATTGCACTAGTGTCCCTTGATAACTGTTTGTTTAACCCCTGCAAATGGGGTTACATATACTGTATAGCTAGAGTTCTGCTCCAGGAGCCAATCAGTGATTGGTGGCTACATGCATATACCATTCCTAACTGTAGACATAACTGGAGGTCAATCACAATACTTAGAAAAACGTATCAAATAATATCAACAGAGAAATGCTATTCAATTCTTTAAGGATTTTTGTAGAAGAATCATTTGATCTAAAGCATTGTGATAGACCCATATGTGTTTAATATTATTGCAAGGGTTAAACATCCAAATAATCTTTGTACATCAATAACGTTTTCCAAGAGCGTGCCCCTTTATGATTACTGTAAAGGGACGTGAAGCACCAAATTTTTCTTTCATGATTCAGCTAGAGCATATCATTTTAAACAGCGTTCTAATTTGCTTCATTCTCTTGGTATCCTTTGTTAAAGGAGCAGCAATTCACTACTGGGAGCTAGCTGAACACATTGTGTGAGCCAATAACAAGAGGCATATCTCTTCAGCCAGCTCCAAGTAGTGCATAGCTGCTTTTCAACAAAAAGCTAACGGCTAGATTTAGAGTTTTGTCGGTAAGGACCCGCGTATCTAACGCTGGCTTTTTTCTGGCCGCACCTTTACAATAACTCTGGTATTGAGAGTCCACAGAATGGCTGCGTTAGGCTCCAAAAAAGGAGCGTAGAGCATATTTAACGCAACTTCAACTCTCGTTACCAGAGTTGCTTACGGACGCGGCCAGCCTCAAAAACGTGCTCTTGCACGATTCCCCCATAGAAAACAATGGGGCTGTTTGAGCTGCAAAAAAGCCGCGTTCAGCTCCTAACGCAGCCCCATTGTTTGCTATGGGGAAACACTTCCTACGTCTGCACCTAACACCCTAACATGTACCCCGAGTCTAAACACCCCTAACCTTACACTTATTAACCCATATTCTGCCGCCCCCCGCTATCGCTGACCCCTGTATATTATTTTTAACCCCTAATCTGCCGCTCCGTAAACCGCCGCTACTTACATTATCCCTATGTACCCCTAATCTGCTGCCCCTAACACCGCCGACCCCTATATTATATTTATTAACCCCTAATCTGCCCCCCACAACGTCGCCTCCACCTGCCTACACTTATTAACCCCTAATCTGCCGACCGGACCTGAGCGCACTATAATAAAGTTATTAACCCCTAATCCGCCTCACTAACCCTATAATAAATAGTATTAACCCCTAATCTGCCCTCCCTAACATCGCCGACACCTAACTTCAATTATTAACCCCTAATCTGCCGACTGGAGCTCACCGCTATTCTAATAAATGTATTAACCCCTAAAGCTAAGTCTAACCCTAACACTAACACCCCCCTATAATATAATATATATATATATATATATATATATATATATTTAAATCTAACGAAATAAATTAACTCTTATTAAATAAATTATTCCTATTTAAAGCTAAATACTTACCTGTAAAATAAATCCTAATATAGCTACAATATAAATTATAATTATATTATAGCTATTTTAGGATTTATATTTATTTTACAGGTAACTTTGTAATTATTTTAACCAGGTACAATAGCTATTAAATAGTTAAGAACTATTTAATAGCTAAAATAGTTTAAAATAATTACAAATTTACCTGTAAAATAAATCCTAACCTAAGTTACAATTAAACCTAACACTACACTATCAATAAATAAATTAAATACAATTCCTACAAATAAATACAATGAAATAAACTAACTAAAGTATAAAAAAGAACTAAGTTACAAAAAATAAAAAAATATTTACAAACATTAGAAATATATTACAACAATTTTAAACTAATTACACCTACTCTAAGCCCCCTAATAAAATAACAAAGACCCCCAAAATAAAAAAATGCCCTACCCTATTCTAAATTACTAA
Source organism: Bombina bombina (assembly GCF_027579735.1). Lineage (NCBI taxonomy): Eukaryota > Metazoa > Chordata > Amphibia > Anura > Bombinatoridae > Bombina > Bombina bombina. The sequence goes on from NC_069504.1 coordinate 873,937,115, forward strand.
AGTTCAAAGCTCTTTTACCTTACCAGCCCTGAACAGGGCCCTTTGCGGGGCATGCCCCAAGAAGTTCAGCTCTTTTGCCTGTAAAAAAAAACATACAATACCCCCCCCCCAACATTACAACCCACCACCCACATACCCCTAATCTAACCCAAACCCCCCTTAAATAAACCTAACACTAAGCCCCTGAAGATCTCCCTACCTTGAGTCGTCTTCACCCAGCCGAGCCAAATTCTTCATCCAAGCGGAGCAAGAAGAGGTCCTCCATCCGGTAGAAGTCTTCATCCAAGCGGGGCAGAAGAGGTCTTCCATCCGATTGAAGTCTTCATCCAAGAGGCATCTTCTATCGTCATCCATCCGGAGTGGAGCGGCAGCATCCTGAAGACCTCCGACGTGGAACATCCATCCTGGCCGACGACTGAACGACGAATGACGGTTCCTTTAAATGACTTCATCCAAGATGGCGTCCCTCGAATTCCGATTGGCTGATAGGATTCTATCAGCCAATCGGAATTAAGGTAGGAAAAATCTGATTGGCTGATAGAATGCAAGCTCAATCTGATTGGCTGATTCAATTGGCTGATCGGAACAGCCAATAGAATGCAAGCTCAATCTGATTGGATCAGCCAATCGGATTGAACTTGATTCTGATTGGCTGATTCCATCAGCCAATCAGAATATTCCTACCTTAATTCCGATTGGCTGATAGAATCCTATCAGCCAATCGGAATTCGAGGGACGCCATCTTGGATGACGTCATTTAAAGGAACCGTCATTCGTCGTTCAGTCGTCGGCCAGGATGGATGTTCCGCGTCGGAGGTCTTCAGGATGCTGCCGCTCCACTCCGGATGGATGACGATAGAAGATGCCTCTTGGATGAAGACTTCAATCGGATGAAAGACCTCTTCTGCCCCGCTTGGATGAAGACTTCTACCGGATGGAGGACCTCTTCTTGCTCCGCTTGGATGAAGAATTTGGCTCGGCTGGGTGAAGACGACTCAAGGTAGGGAGATCTTCAGGGGCTTAGTGTTAGGTTTATTTAAGGGGGGTTTGGGTTAGATTAGGGGTATGTGGGTGGTGGGTTGTAATGTGGGGGGGGGGGGGTATTGTATTTTTTTTTTCACAGGCAAAGGGCCCTGTTCAGGGCTGGTAAGGTAAAAGAGCTTTGAACTTTAGTAATTTAGAATAGGGTAGGGCATTTTTATTTTGGGGGGCTTTGTTATTTTATTAGGGGGCTTAGAGTAGGTGTAATTAGTTTAAAATTGTTGTAATAAATTTCTAATGTTTGTAAATATTTTTTTATTTTTTGTACTTTAGTTAGTTTATTTCATTGTATTTATTTGTAGGAATTGTATTTAATTAATTTATTGATAGTGTAGTGTTAGGTTTAATTGTAACTTAGGTTAGGATTTATTTTACAGGTAAATTTGTAATTATTTTAACTATTTTAGCTATTAAATAGTTCTTAACTATTTAATAGCTATTGTACCTGGTTAAAATAAATACAAAGTTACCCGTAAAATAAATATAAATCCTAAAATAGCTATAATATAATTATAATTTATATTGTAGCTATATTAGGATTTATTTTACAGGTAAGTATTTAGCTTTAAATAGGAATAATTTATTTAATAAGAGTTAATTAATTTTGTTAGATTTAAATTATATTTAATTTAGGGGGGTGTTAGTGTTAGGGTTAGACTTAGCTCTAGGGGTTAATACATTTATTAGAATAGCGGTGAGCTCCGGTCGGCAGATTAGGGGTTAATGTTTGAAGTTAGGTGTCGGCGATGTTAGGGAGGGCAGATTAGGGGTTAATACTATTTATTATAGGGTTAGTGAGGCGGATTAGGGGTTAATAAGTGTAGGCAGGTGGAGGCGACGTTGAGGGCGGCAGATTAGGGGTTAATAAATATAACATAGGGGTCGGCGGTGTTAGGGGCAGCAGATTAGGGGTACATAGCTATAATGTAGGTGGCGGCGCTTTGCGGTCGGCAGATTAGGGGTTAATTATTGTAGGTAGCTGGCGGCGACGTTGGGGGCGGCAGATTAGGGGTTAATAAATATAATATAGGGGTCGGCGGTGTTAGGCGCAGCAGATTAGGGGTACATAAGTATAACGTAAGTGGCAGTCGGCAGATTAGGGGTTAAAAAAATTTAATCGAGTGGCGGCGATGTGGGGGGACCTCGGTTTAGGGGTACATAGGTAGTTTATGGGTGTTAGTGTACTTTAGAGTACAGTAGTTAAGAGCTTTATGAACCGGCGTTAGCCCAGAAAGCTCTTAACTACTGACTTTTTTCTGCGGCTGGAGTTTTGTCGTTAGATTTCTAACGCTCACTTCAGACACGACTCTAAATACCGGAGTTAGAAAGATCCCATTGAAAAGATAGGATACGCAATTGACGTAAGGGGATCTGCGGTATGGAAAAGTCGCGGCTGAAAAGTGAGCGTTAGACCCTTTTTTGACTGACTCCAAATACCGGCGGTAGCCTAAAACCAGCGTTAGGAGCCTCTAACGCTGGTTTTCACGGCTACCGCCAAACTCCAAATCTAGGCCTAAGAGAAGTAAGCAAATTAGATAATAGAAGTAAATTGGAAAGTTGTTTAACCCCTTAAGGACCATCGACGTACCCTGTATGTCACTGGCCTTTTTTTGGGACTTGATTGTTTTATAGCGCGGTCTTGCCACCAGCGTTGAGACTGCTCTATTCCACAAAGCCTGCTGGAGGGAGGGCATTAATAGCGTGTTCTTGCTAGACTTGTGCTATTATGCCCGGAAAAAACCCTTGACGACCAGTGACATACAGGGTACATTGTGGTCATTAAGGGGTTAAAATTGTATTCTCTATCTGAATCATGCATTTGTTTGTTTTTTTAGATTTTTTTTACTTTACTACCCCTTAGATAAAACCGAAGCTGTCCATTTTGATTTGAGAGAATTGTTATTTACATAAATTTGTGTCATTCAGGTATGAGCATCTGTTTTATCTCTGGTTCTGCTAAAGGACCTAGGAGTCAGTTTTTAAATAATATCCCTTTAACTTTGAGTTGCCGGTATGCGTAAAATGGGCTAAAGTTCAAAAAAACCTTTTTAATCTCAATGTCCTATTTACTTTCTAGATCTGGAGATAGATGCACCTGCATAGGAATTATCTGCAAATAAATATTACCAAATGTCTGTTTCTTGCAGGTGTTCTAAAAGAATAGCAAACATATCAGATCAGCAAACGTAAGTGACGTTCCGTAAGCTGTCTGATTTAAAAAAAAAAAACACACCGTGCATGTACTCCTCCAATGTCTGCACGTCACAACCCATCAGATTATATGTTAGTGCGGCCACGCGCACTAACAACATAACCATCAGATTGTTGACACTTGTTAGAGCGCATGTGTCTTCAAAATTTTATATATATATATATATATATATATATATATATATATATATATATACAAGCTTTTATATAATAAAGTTCAGAATCAAGCACTCACTTTCGTCAAATATGTTGCTGGAGTGCTAGTACGTAAAACACATATCCGGACCATCAATACCAGAGACGACACTCGCCGGACTTGTTCCAATGTGAATAATCACCGATTTTATTTGTGACGTTTCGGGGTCACCCCCTTTATCAAACGTATATGTTTGATAAAGGGGGTGACCCCGAAACATCACAAATAAATCGATGGTTATTATTATCGGTTATTTGTAGAGCGCCAACAGATTCCTCAGCGCTATAAACATATTGGAACAAGCTCAGCGAGTTCTGTCTCTGGTATTGATGGATATATATATATTATATTAAACCTGCCACAAACTGCAGCTACTGGGCATGCTTTTTTATAAATTATATACATGGGCATTTATTTAAAAAAATAAAGTGTTCTACAATATGGCTATGTTCTTAGTACACTTTTACACTTAGGACACTTTTTATTTTTTAGAATAAATGCCCATGTATATTTAATTTTAAAAAAATATGCCCAGTAGCTGCAGTTTGGGGCAGGTTTGTATTTTTGATCAGACAGCTGACGGAACGTCACTTCCATTTGCTGATCTGATATGTTTGCTATTCTTTTAGAACATCGGCAACACCTGTTTACTTTGTCAAATTAGATTGTCTAGAATCAATCTGTTTCACAATGTTTTAACAAGAAACGTTAAAGGCACATAAGGCTGTTTATAAGGAAATGCATTAAATCATTTAAGAATTTCATTATCTCTCTCCTATTATGATCACTGGTTGTCCTAAGCTGAACACAGCTGATTGGATATACACATATGCTGATTAGCTAGGCAGGAATGTCCTGCTCCAGGCCTATAGTTAATTTCTGCTCCAGAGCTGACTGTGTGTTTAACCCTTTTGCAAACCCTTTCTTTTTTTTCTTTAACTATATGCTCAATTTGCAAGGATAAACCAAAATGATCTATTACATTAACATCCTTAACCCCTTAATGACCGAGGACGTGCAGGGTACGTCCTCTTAAAAAAGTCACTTAACGACCAAGGACGTACCCTGCACGTCCTCGGTTTGGAAAGCAGCTGGAAGCGATCCTGATCACTTCCAGCTGATTTCCGGTTATTGCAGGATGCCTCGATATTGAGGCATCCTGCAATAACATTTTTTACCCCTCCGGTGCAGAGAGAGCCACTCTGTGGCCCTCTCTGCACCGGACATCGATGGCCGCATTCGTTGGTGGGTGGGAGCTGAAGTGGGAGGTGGGTGGGCGGCCATCGATGGCTTCTTAGTGAGAGAGGGGGGGCGGGATCAATTGCGGTATCGCCGGGGGCGCGCACGCGTGCACGGGGGGGGGTGGCGGGCGGGCGCGTGCACGGGGCGGGAGCGGGTGGGAACCGCTACACTACAGAAAAAAGGTACAAGTTGATTGTAAAAAAATATATAATAAACTTATTTTTTTGAAAGCATCTAAGGGATCAGGAAGGGGTGGGGGGTTGGTCTTGGGGGGGGGGGAAGCTACACTACAGAAAAGGGAGATTTTTTTAATATATAACAGCATATTTTTCACTAAAATGGGTACTGGCAGACAGCTGCCAGTACCCAAGATGGCGCACATTAAGTCAGAGGGGGAGGGTTAGAGAGCTGTTTGGTGGGGGATCAGTGAGGTTGGGGGCTAATGGGGATCCTACACATAAGCATATGTAAATATGCTAAAAAAAATGCACAAAAAAGCCAAAATTCTCCTTTTATTTTAGTACTGGCAGAGTTTCTGCCAGTACTTAAGATGGCGGGGACATTTGTGGGGTAGGGGAGGGAAGAGAGATGTTTGGGAGGGATCAGGGGGTCTGATGTTTCAGGTGGGAGGCTGATCTCTACACTAAAGCTAAAATTAACCCTGCAAGCTCCCTACAAGCTACCTAATTAACCCCTTCACTGCTAGCCATAATACACGTGTGATGCGCAGCGCCATTTAGCAGCATTCTAATTACCAAAAAGCAACGCCAAAGCCATATATGTCTGCTATTTCTGAACAAAGGGGATTCCAGAGAAGCATTTACAACCATTTGTGCCATAATTGCACAAGCTGTTTGTAAATGATTTCAGTGAGAAACCTAAAATTGTGAAAAATGTAACATTTTTTTTAATTTGATCGCATTTGGCGGTGAAATGGTGGCATGAAATATACCAAAATGGGCCTAGATCAATACTTGGGGTTGTCTACTACACTACACTAAAGCTAAAAATACCCCAAAAAGCTCCTTACATGCTTCCTAATTAACCCCTTCACTGCTGGGCATAATACACGTGTGGTGGGCAGTGGCATTTAGCGGCCTTCTAATTACCAAAAAGCAAAGCCAAAGCCATATATGTCTGCTATTTCTGAACAAAGGGGATCCCAGAGAAGAATTTACAACCATTTATGCCATAATTGCACAAGCAGTTTGTAAATAATTTCAGTGAGAAACTGAAAGTTTGTGAAAAAATTTGTGAAAAAGTGAACGATTTTTTGTATTTGATCGCATTTGGCGGTGAAATGGTGGCATGAAATATACCAAAATGGGCCTAGATCAATACTTTGGGATGTCTTCTAAAAAAAAATATGTACATGTCAATGGATATTCAGGGATTCCTGAAAGATATCAGTGTCCCAATGTAACTAGCGCTAATTTTGAAAAAAAATGGTTTGAAAATAGCAAAGTGCTACTTGTATTTATGGCCCTATAAGTTACAAAAAAAGCAAAGAACTTGTAAACATTGGGTATTTCTAAACTCAGGACAAAATTTAGAAACTATTTAGCATGGGTGTTTTTTGGTGGTTGTAGATATGTAACAGATTTTGGGGTTCAAAGTTAGAAAAAGTGTGTTTTTTTCCATTTTTCCTCATATTTTATAAATTATTTTATAGTAAATGATAAGATATGATGAAAATAATGGTATTTTTAGAAAGTCCATTTAATGGCGAGAAAAACGGTATATAATATGTGTGGGTACAGTAAATGAGTAAGAGGAAAATTTCAGCTAAACACAAACACCGCAGAAATGTAAAAATAGCCTTGGTCCCAAACGGACAGAAAATGGAAAAGTGCTCTGGTCACTAAGGGGTTAAAGCATAGGATAAACTATGATATATCTATTAATACAGAGCTCAATTTTGCCAGACCCCTGCACATTCCATTGCGCTTCTGAACTCTCAAGTATTTCCCTCTCAGTGCTTCTGCTCACAACCCTTTTTAATGTTAGAGCAGAGCTGGCAAGGCTGTAAGCAGAAGTGCTGAGTGGGAAATGCTTGAGAGTTCGGAAGCTCATTACTGCAGTGCTAGAAGCAGCCTTGTAAACGCGGACATTGAAGCTCAATGCTGGATGCCTGACAGACTTCTACTGGGGCGGGCACTGGCAGATGGAAAGGGGAGAATTGTTGCTAGAGCCTATGTTAGATGTAGACCTGATGCAAAATAATAATAGGACACCCTATTAATTTAATCTCTTAAAAAATGGTGTGTGCATATATATATATATATATATATGTGTGTGTGTGTATATATATATATATATATATATATATATATATATATATATATATATATATATATATATATATATATATATATATATATATATATATATATATATTGTGTGTACGCCCACTGTATACATATAAATTGTCGACATATTTGTTGAGCACTGTATTAAAACATTAATATGTCATTTATTTTTAGTGTGAGCTTTTAGAGAAATATGGTGTGTGGTGGTGTTTTTTTTTATGTAAATCTTCTTAAAGTGATGGTAATTTATATAGTTTTAGAAGCCTGATTCTAATAATGGTTAACTAGTAGAGTGGCTAACTTTATTTTCTTTCCACAAGGCAGGGAGAGTCCACGACTTCATTCCTTTAAAGGGATAGTCAACACCAGAATTTTTGTTGTTTTAAAAGATAGATAATCCCTTAATTACCCATTCCCCAGTTTTGCATAACCAACACAGTTATAATAATACTTATTTACCTCTGTAATTACCTTGTATCTAAGCCTCTGCAGACTGCCCCCTTATTTAAGTTCTTTTGACAGACTTGCATTTTAGCCAATCAGTTCTCTCTCCTCTGTAAACTTACATGCATGAGCTCAATGTTATCTATATGAAGATATGAAACACATGAACTAAAGCCCTCTAGTGGTGAAAAACGGTCAAAATGCATTTAGATTAGAAGCGGTCTTCAAAGTCTAATAAATTAGCATATGAAACTCCTAGGTTTAACTTTCAACTAAGAATAACAAGAGAACAAAGCAAAACTGGTGTTAAAAGTAAATTGGAAAGTTGTTTAAAATGACATGCCCTATCTGAATCACTAGGAGGAGGCAAAGACACCCCAGCCAAATGCTTAAATATCCCTCCCACTTCCCCTATCCTCCCAATCATTCTTTGCCTTTCGTCACTAGAGGAGGTGGCAGAGAAGTGTCAGAAGATTTGGATAGTCCTGTAATGGATATGGTCCCTTCAAGAGAGGACTGGAGTTTTAAGTAATCCTATAAACCTCTCAGTGAGAGTATTGATGAAAGTTAGAGTCTGGAGATACAGGAAAGTTTTTCTGCAAAACAATCCAGGCTGTTAGCTAACAACTCCTGAGCAATCAATGTTGATGAGTTTTACTGCTTGCTTTTAATCACTCAGGTCTCTGTCAGAGCGTTGCTACAAGGCTGTCACACTTGAGAGGCTGTATCTTTTCAACAGCATGGATCCTAGAGGGTAAGTCCGCTTTATTGTTATAGCAGGAACTCCTGTATAGGGTCATAGTGTGACTCCTCTATACCTCAATAGGATCAAGGGTTAATATCTCCTTTAGAGAGATTATTGGGAACAGTTATGGGGATTTTTATGTTCTCCATTAGGTTTAGGCTCATAAGAGTGTGTGTGCTTTTGGCTTGGGAACAGACAGGTTTCACTTTCGTTTTTAGGCTCATAAGACACTTTGCTTTTGGCTTGGGAACAGACAGGTTTCATTTTTGTTTTTGAGTGTTGTGCAGCTCATATTAGCGTAACACTCTTTCTTTCCTAAGATATGGTGAGTCTACAATGTCATCATTTACTGTTGGGAATATCACTCCTGGCTAGCAGGAGGAAGCAAAGAGCACCACAGTCAAACTGATAAGTATCACTCCCCTTCCCATAACCCCCAGTCATTCTCTTTGCCTTGGTACGTGGAGGAGGGGAAGTTTTTGGTGTCTGAATAAAATTGAATTTCCTTCGCTTCAAGCAAGATTTTGAGTCTAGCCATACTCCACTGTAATCTCTTCAGTAGGGTAGTGGTGGTTTTAAAGCAGTTAGGAACTTGTGAGTTAGGCCTCGCTGCGTTTTCTTAACATGTTGCTGCCCTAGTATAGAAAGCTAGAGTAGGTTTACTCTGTTCTTTCTTTTTTTTCTACAGGTCTCTGTGAGGAGTGGCATCCTCTCACACTGTGTAGGCTGTCCTGCTGCCGGACGGCTAGATGCAGGTAAGTGCTTTGATTCTTCTAAATTGGGAGACTAGCACTGGGGAAGGTTATGCTGTGGCTCAGAGGTAAATCACTGCAAAACAGAGAGCTTCTTCCGGAGGTGTTCTCCAGGTTAACCCTCAAATGAAGGGTGTTGGAGATGGCAGTACGCCAAGCTTCCAAGGTATGTTTAAAGGTCAAGAGATCAGCAGGCTTCCCTGTCATATACTCTGGCGGTTCCTTGGGATTTCAGTCTGACATCCCTGTTCCTGAGTTTGCTCTCCTTCCACGAGTCATTGCTCGTATCAAATGGGAGTGAGTATCAGTATTTTTAATAGTTCCTGCATAGTCTCGTAGGATCTGGCATGCAGTCCTAGCGGAGATGTATCTCTTCCACCTTGGTGGTTGTTTCTGAGGAAGGACCTTCTAATTCAGGGTCCATTCCTTCATCCAAATTTAGTTTCTCTGAAGCTTTCTGCTTGGAGATTGAATGCTTTGTTCTATTTAAGCGTGGGTTCTCTTGTAAGGTGTATCCAGTCCACAGATCATCCATTACTTGTGGGATATTCTCATTCCCAACAGGAAGTTGCAAGAGGACACCCACAGCAGAGCTAACTGTCATAGCCAGTCATTCTCTTGCAACTCTCAACAAGAAAGGACGTTGTAGGAGAGAGTGGTTAAATATAGCTAGTTTATTTTCTTCAATCAAAAGTTTGTTATTTTTAAATAGTACCGGAGTTGTGCTATTTTATCTCAGGCAGTAAATAGAAGAAGAATCTGCCTGAGGTTTCTATGATCTTAGCAGGTTGTAACTAAGATCCATTGCTATTCTCACATATGTCTGAGGGGATTACACAGATGAGGTAACTTCAGCGAGAGAATGGCGTGCAGTTTATTCTGCTATCAGGTATGTGCAGTTATAATTTTTTCTAGAGATGGAAAACACTAGAAAATGCTGCTGATACGACTGGTATCATGCTTACTGATTTAATAACGACTGGTATCATGCTTACTCCCAGGGTAATACCCTTATGATATTTACAATATAAAACGTTTGCTGGCATGTTTAATCGTTTTTATATATGCTTTGGTGATAAAACTTTATTGGGGCCTAGTTTTTTCCACATGGCTGGCTTAAATTTTGACTAGAAACAATTTCCACTGTTGTAGTATAAAAGTTAAAATTACAAACTGTGACATCCAGCTTCCCTCAAAGACCCTCTGAATGCTATAGGACATCTCTAAAGGGCCCAAAGGCTCTCCAAAGTCGTTTATTGGGGAAGGTAGGGCCACAGCTTACTGTGGCAGTTGGTTGTGACTGTTAAAAAACGTCTATTTCTCCAACATAGGTGTGTCCGGTCCACGGCGTCATCCTTACTTGTGGGATATTCTCTTCCCCAACAGGAAATGGCAAAGAGCCCAGCAAAGCTGGTCACATGATCCCTCCTAGGCTCCGCCTACCCCAATCATTCTCTTTGCCGTTGCACAGGCAACATCTCCACGGAGATGGTTAAGAGTTTTTTGGTGTTTAAATGTAGTTTTTATCCTTCAATCAAGAGTTTGTTATTTTAAAATAGTGCTGGTATGTACTATTTACTCTGAAACAGAAAAGAGATGAAGATTTCTGTTTGTAAGAGGAAGATGATTTTAGCAACCGTTACTAAAATCGATGGCTGTTTCCACACAGGACTGTTGAGATGAAGTAACTTCAGTTGGGGGAAACAGTGGGCAGACTTTGCTGCTTGAGGTATGACTGGCCACATTTCTAACAAGACTTTGTAATGCTGGAAGGCTGTCATTTTCCCTATGGGAACCGGTAAGCCATTTTCTTAGTTAAGTATAAGAATAAAGGGCTTCACAAGGGCTTTAAAGACTGGTAGACATATTTCTGGGCTAAAACGATTACTTTCTAAGCATATTTAGTGGATTATAACTATAAATAGTTCTTATAATCTTGGGGATTGTTTTAAAAAAAACGGCAGGCACTGTATTGGACACCTTTTTCACTGGGGGCCTTTTCTAGTCATAGGCAGAGCCTCATTTTCGCGCCACTAATGCGCAGTTGTTTTTGGAGAGCAAGGCATGCAGATGCATGTGTGAGGAGCTAAGAACCACTGAAAAAGCTTATTGAAGGCGTCATTTGGTATCGTATTCCCCTCTGGGCTTGGTTGGGTCTCAGCAAAGCAGATACCTGGGACTGTATAGGGGTTAAATGTAAAAACGGCTCCGGTTCCGTTATTTTAAGAGTTAAAGCTTTCAAATTTGGTGTGCAATACTTTTAAGGCTTTAAGACACTGTGGTGAAATTTTGGTGAATTCCTTCATACTTTTTCACATATTCAGTAATAAAGTGTGTTCAGTTTAAAATTTAAAGTGACAGTAACGGTTTTATTTTAAAACGTTTTTTGTGCTTTGTTATCAAGTTAATGCCTGTTAACATGTCTGAACCATCAGATAAACGATGTTCTATATGTTTGAAAGCCAAGGTTTCTCCCCATTTAAATATATGTGATGATTGTGACATAGTGTCCAAACAAAATAGGGACAATGATGCCACTGATAATGATGTTGCCCAAGATGATTCCTCAAGTGAGGGGAGTAAGCATGGTACTGCATCATCCCCTTCTGTGTCTACACCAGTCATGCCCACACAAGAGGCACCTAGTACATCTAGTGCGCCAATACTTATTACTATGCAACAATTAACGGCTGTAATGGATAATTCTATTAAAAACATTTTATCCAAAATGCCCACTTATCAGAGAAAGCGCGATTGCTCTGTTTTAAATACTGAAGAGCAAGAGGAAGCTGATGATAATTGTTCTGACATACCCTCACACCAATCTGAAGGGGCCAGGAGGGAGGTTTTGTCTGAGGGAGAAATTTCAGATTCAGGAAAAATTTCTCAACAAGCTGAACCTGATGTTATTACTTTTAAATTTAAATTAGAACATCTCCGCGCTCTGCTTAAGGAGGTATTATCTACTCTGGATGATTGTGACAATTTGGTCATTCCAGAGAAATTATGTAAGATGGACAAGTTCCTAGAGGTCCCGGTGCCCCCCGATGCTTTTCCTATACCCAAGCGGGTGGCGGACATTGTAAATAAGGAATGGGAAAGGCCCAGCATACCTTTTGTTCCTCCCCCTATATTTAAGAAATTATTTCCTATGGTCGACCCCAGAAAGGACTTATGGCAGACAGTCCCCAAGGTCGAGGGGGCGGTTTCTACTCTAAACAAGCGCACTACTATCCCTATAGAAGATAGTTGTGCTTTCAAAGATCCTATGGATAAAAAATTAGAGGGTTTGCTTAAAAAGATGTTTGTTCAGCAAGGTTACCTTCTACAACCAATTTCATGCATTGTTCCTGTCACTACAGCAGCGTGTTTCTGGTTCGAAGAACTAGAAAAGTCGCTCAATAAAGAATCTTCGTATGAGGAGGTTATGGACAGAGTTCAGGCACTTAAATTGGCTAACACTTTTATTTTAGATGCCGCTTTGCAAATAGCTAGATTAGAGGCGAAGAATTCAGGGTTTGCTATCGTGGCGCGCAGAGCGCTTTGGCTAAAGTCTTGGTCAGCGGATGTGTCCTCCAAGACCAAATTGCTTAACATCCCTTTCAAGGGTAAAACACTGTTTGGCCCTGACTTGAAAGAGATTATTTCAGACATCACTGGGGGAAAGGGCCACGCCCTTCCTCAGGATAGGTCTTTTAAGGCTAAAAATAAGCCAAATTTTCGTCCCTTTCGCAGAAACGGACCAGCCTCAAATTCTACACCCTCTAAGCAAGAGGGTAATACTTCTCAAACCAAGCCGGCCTGGAGACCGATGCAAGGCTGGAACAAGGGTAAGCAGGCCAAGAAACCTGCCACTGCTACCAAAACAGCATGAAGTGTTGGCCCCCGATCCGGGACCGGATCTGGTGGGGGGCAGACTCTCTCTCTTTGCTCAGGCTTGGGCAAGAGATGTTCAGGATCCTTGGGCGCTAGAAATAGTTTCTCAAGGTTATCTCCTGGAATTCAAGGAACTACCCCCAAGGGGAAGGTTCCACAGGTCTCAATTATCTTCAAACCAAATAAAAAGACAGGCATTCTTACATTGTGTAGAAGACCTGTTAAGAATGGGAGTGATTCATCCAGTTCCATTAGGAGAACAAGGGATGGGGTTTTACTCCAATCTGTTCATAGTTCCCAAAAAAGAGGGAACATTCAGACCAATTTTAGATCTCAAGATTCTAAACAAATTTCTCAGGGTTCCATCGTTCAAAATGGAAACCATTCGAACGATTCTTCCTACCATCCAGGAAGGTCAATTCATGACCACGGTGGATTTAAAGGATGCGTACCTACATATTCCTATCCACAAGGAACATCATCGGTTCCTAAGGTTCGCCTTTCTGGACAAGCATTACCAGTTTGTGGCACTTCCATTCGGATTAGCCACTGCTCCAAGGATTTTCACAAAGGTACTAGGGTCCCTTCTAGCGGTGCTAAGACCAAGGGGCATTGCAGTAGTACCTTACTTGGACGACATCCTGATTCAAGCGTCGTCTCTGTCAAAAGCAAAGGCTCATACGGACATTGTCCTAGCCTTTCTCAGATCTCACGGGTGGAAAGTGAACATAGAAAAAAGTTCTCTGTCCCCGTCAACAAGAGTTCCCTTCTTGGGAACAATAATAGATTCCTTAGAAATGAAGATTTTTCTGACAGAGGCCAGAAAATCAAAACTTCTAAGCTCTTGTCAAGTACTTCATTCTGTTCTTCTTCCTTCCATAGCGCAGTGCATGGAAGTAATAGGTTTGATGGTTGCGGCAATGGACATAGTTCCTTTTGCACGAATTCATCTAAGACCATTACAACTGTGCATGCTCAGACAGTGGAATGGGGATTATACAGACTTGTCTCCGACGATCCAAGTAGATCAAAGGACCAGAGATTCACTCCGTTGGTGGCTGACCCTGGACAACCTGTCACAGGGAATGAGCTTCCGCAGACCAGAGTGGGTCATTGTCACGACCGACGCCAGTCTGGTGGGCTGGGGCGCGGTCTGGGAACCCCTGAAAGCTCAGGGTCTATGGTCTCGGGAAGAATCTCTTCTCCCGATAAACATTCTGGAACTGAGAGCGATATTCAATGCTCTCAAAGCTTGGCCTCAACTAGCAAAGGCCAAATTCATAAGGTTTCAATCAGACAACATGACGACTGTTGCATATATCAACCATCAGGGGGAACAAGGAGTTCCCTGGCGATGGAAGAAGTGACCAAAATAATTCAATGGGCGGAGAATCACTCCTGCCACTTGTCTGCAATCCACATCCCAGGAGTGGAAAATTGGGAAGCGGATTTTCTGAGTCGTCAGACTTTCCATCCGGGGGAGTGGGAACTCCATCCGGAAATCTTTGCCCAAATAACTCAATTATGGGGCATTCCAGACATGGATCTGATGGCGTCTCGTCAGAACTTCAAGGTTCCTTGCTACGGGTCCAGATCCAGGGATCCCAAGGCGACTCTAGTAGATGCACTAGTAGCACCTTGGACTTTCAACCTAGCTTACGTATTCCCACCGTTTCCTCTCATTCCCAGGCTGGTAGCCAGGATCAATCAGGAGAGGGCTTCGGTGATCTTGATAGCTCCTGCGTGGCCACGCAGAACTTGGTATGCAGACCTGGTGAATATGTCATCGGCTCCACCATGGAAGCTACCTTTGAGACAGGACCTTCTTGTTCAAGGTCCATTCGAACATCCGAATCTGGTTTCCCTCCAACTGACTGCTTGGAGATTGAACGCTTGATTTTATCAAAGCGTGGGTTTTCAGATTCTGTCATAGATACTCTTATTCAGGCTAGAAAGCCTGTAACTAGGAAAATTTACCATAAAATATGGAAAAAATATATCTGTTGGTGTGAATCTAAAGGATTCCCATGGAACAAGATAAAAATTCCTAAGATTCTATCCTTTCTACAAGAGGGTTTGGAGAAAGGATTATCTGCAAGTTCTTTGAAGGGACAGATCTCTGCTTTATCTGTTTTACTTCACAAAAAGCTGGCGGCTGTGCCAGATGTTCAAGCTTTTGTTCAGGCTCTGGTTAGAATCAAGCCTGTTTACAGACCTTTGACTCCTCCTTGGAGTCTAAATTTAGTTCTTTCAGTTCTTCAAGGGGTTCCGTTTGAACTCTTACATTCCGTAGATATTAAGTTACTATCTTGGAAAGTTTTGTTTTTGGTTGCAATTTCTTCTGCTAGAAGAGTTTCAGAGTTATCTGCTCTGCAGTGTTCTCCTCCTTATCTGGTGTTCCATGCAGATAAGGTGGTTTTGCGAACTAAGCCTGGTTTTCTTCCGAAAGTTGTTTCTAACAAAAATATTAACCAGGAGATAGTTGTGCCTTCTTTGTGTCCGAATCCAGTTTCAAAGAAGGAACGTTTGTTACACAATTTGGATGTAGTTCGTGCTCTGAAATTCTATTTAGAGGCTACAAAGGATTTCAGACAAACATCTTCTTTGTTTGTTGTTTATTCTGGTAAAAGGAGAGGTCAAAAAGCAACTTCTACCTCTCTCTCTTTTTGGCTTAAAAGCATCATCCGATTGGCTTATGAGACTGCCGGACGGCAGCCTCCTGAAAGAATCACAGCTCACTCCACTAGGGCCGTGGCTTCCACATGGGCCTTCAAGAACGAGGCTTCTGTTGACCAGATACGTAAGGCAGCGACTTGGTCTTCACTGCACACTTTTGCCAAATTTTACAAATTTGATACTTTTGCTTCTTCTGAGGCTATTTTTGGGAGAAAGGTTTTGCAAGCCGTGGTGCCTTCCATCTAGGTGACCTGATTTGCTCCCTCCCTTCATCCGTGTCCTAAAGCTTTGGTATTGGTTCCCACAAGTAAGGATGACGCCGTGGACCGGACACACCTATGTTGGAGAAAACAGAATTTATGCTTACCTGATAAATTACTTTCTCCAACGGTGTGTCCGGTCCACGGCCCGCCCTGGTTTTTTAATCAGGTCCGATGAATTATTTTCTCTAACTACAGTCACCACGGTATCATATGGTTTCTCCTATGCATATTCCTCCTTTACGTCGGTTGAATGACTGGGGTAGGCGGAGCCTAGGAGGGATCATGTGACCAGCTTTGCTGGGCTCTTTGCCATTTCCTGTTGGGGAAGAGAATATCCCACAAGTAAGGATGACGCCGTGGACCGGACACACCGTTGGAGAAAGTAATTTATCAGGTAAGCATAAATTCTGTTTTCGTTTTTTTGATCCGTTTTTTGAACTAAGGAGTTACTCATCCATTTGCAAGTGGGTGCAATGCTCTGTTAGCCTATTATACACACTGTAAAAATTTCGTTTGATTTACTGCATTTTTTCACTGTTTTTCAAATTCTGACAAAATTTGTTTCTCTTAAAGGCACAGTACCGTTTTTTATATTTGCTTGTTAACTTGATTTAAAGTGTTTTCCAAGCTTGCTAGTCCCATTGCTATTCTGTATAAACATGTCTGACATAGAAGAAACTCCTTGTTTATTATGTTTAAAAGCCATGGTGGAACCCCCTCTTAGAATGTGTACCAAATGTAATGATTTCATTTTATGCAATAAAGATCATTTTCTGTCTTTAAAAAATGTATCACCAGAGGAATCTGACGAGGGGGAAGTTATGCCGACTAACTTTCCTCACGTGTCAGACCCTTTGACTCCCGCTTAAGGGACTCACGCTCAAATGGTGCCAAGTACATCTAGGGCGCCCATAGCGTTTACTTTACAAGACATGGCGGCAGTCATGGATAATACACTGTCAGCGGTATTAGCCAGACTACCTGAACTTAGAGGTAAGCGAGATAGCTCTGGGGTGAGACAAAATGCAGAGCATACTGACGCTTTAAGAACCATGTCTGATACTGCCTCACAATATGCAGAAGCTGAGGAAAGAGAGCTTCAGTCAGTGGGTGATGTTAATGACTCAGGAAAGATACCTGATTCTAATATTTCTACATTTAAATTTAAGCTTGAACACCTCCGCGTGTTGCTTAGGGAGGTTTTAGCTGCTCTGAATGACTGTGATACCATTGCAGTGCCAGAGAAATTGTGTAGACTGGATAAATACTTTGCAGTGCCGGAGTGTACTGATGTTTTTCCAAATACCTAAAAGGTTTACAGAAATTATTAATAAGGAATGGGATAGACCAGGTGTGCCGTTCTCTTCCCCTCCTATTTTTAGAAAAATGTTTCCAATAGACGCCACCACATGGGACTTATGGCAGACAGTCCCTAAGGTGGAGGGAGCAGTTTCTACTCTAGTAAAGCGTACTACTATCCCTGTCGAGGACAGTTGTGCTTTTTTTTTTTTAGATCCAATGGATAAAAAATTAGAGGTTACCTTAAGAAAATATTTATTCAACAAGGTTTTATCCTACAGCCCCTTGCATGCATTGCCCCTGTCACTGCTGCTGCGGCGTACTGGTTTGAGTCTCTGGAAGAGGCTTTACAGGTAGCGACTCCATTGGATGACATACTTGGCAAACTTAGAGCACTTAAGCTAGCCAATTCTTTTATTCTGATGCCATTGTTCATTTGACTAAACTAACGGCTAAGAATTCTGGTTTTGCTATACAGGCGCGCAGAGCGCTATGGCTTAGATCATGGTCAGCTGACGTGACTTCAAAATCTAAGCTACTTAACATTCCCTTCAAGGGGCAGACCCTATTCGGGCCTGGTTGAAGGAGATTATTGCTGATATCACTGGAGGAAAAGGTCATGCCCTTCCTCAGGACAGGTCCAAATCTAGGGCCAAACAGTCTAATTTTCGTGCCTTTCAAAACTTCAAGGCAGGTGCGGCATCAACTTCCTCTAATAATAAACAAGAGGGAACTTTTGCTCAATCCAAGACGGTCTGGAGACCAAACCTGACATGGAAAAAAGGTAAGCAGGTAAAAAAGCCTGCTGCTGCCTCTAAGACAGCATGAAGGAACGGCCCCCTATCCGGGAACGGATCTGGTAGGGGGCAGACTTTCACTCTTTGCCCAGGCGTGGGCAAGAGATGTTCAGGATCCCTGGGCGTTGGAAATTATATCCCAGGGATATCTTCTTGACTTCAAAGCTTCCCCCCAAAAGGGAGATTTCACCTTTCACAATTATCTGCACACCAGATAAAGAGAGAGGCATTCTTACACTGTGTACGAGTCCTCCTAGTTATGGGAGTGATCCATCCAGTTCCAAAGGAGGAACAGGGACAGGGTTTTTACTCAAATCTGTTTGTGGTTCCCAAAAAAGAGGGAACCTTCAGACCAATTTTGGATCTAAATATCTTAAACAAATTCCTCAAAGTTCCGTCCAAGATGGAAACTATTCGTACCATCCTACCACTGATCCAGGAGGGTCAATATATGACTACAGTGGATCTAAAGGATGCTTATCTTCACATTCCGATACACAAAGATCATCGGTTTCTCAGATTTGCCTTTTAAGACAGGCATTACCAGTTGTAGCTCTTCCCTTGGGATTAGCTACAGCCCCAAGAATCTTTACAAAGGTTCTAGGGTCACTTATGGCGGTCCTAAGGCCGCGGGGCATAGCAGTAGCCCCTTATTTAGACAACATCCTGATACAGGCGTCAAACTTCCAAATTGCCAAGTCTCATACGGACGTAGTAATGGCATTTCTGTGGTCGCATGGGTGGAAAGTGAACGAGGAAAAGAGTTCTCTATCCCCACTCACAAGAGTTTCCTTTCTAGGGACTCTGATAGATTCTGTAGAAATGAAAATTCACCTGACGGAGTCCAGGTTATCAAAGCTTCTAAATTCCTGCCTGGTTCTTCATTCCATTCCGCGCCCTTCAGTGGTTCAGTGTATGGAAATAATCGGCTTAATGGTAGCGGCAATGGACATAGTGCCGTTTGCACGCTTACATCTCAGACCGCTGCAACTATGCATGCTCAGTCAGTGGAGCGGGGATTACACAGATTTGTCCCCTCAACTGAATCTGGACCAAGAGACCAGGGATTCTCTTCTCTGGTGGCTATCTCGGGTCCATCTGTCCAAAGGTATGACCTTTTGCAGGCCAGATTGGACAATTGTTACGACAGATGCCAGCCTTCTAGGTTGGGGTGCAGTCTGGAACTCCCTGAAGGCTCAGGGATCGTGGACTCAGGAGGAGTCTCTCCTTCCATTAAATATTCTGGAACTAAGAGCAATATTCAAGGCTCTTCAGGCTTGGCCTCAGTTAGCAACTCTGAGGTACATCAGATTTCAGTCGGACGACATCACGACTGTAGCTTACATCAACCATCAAGGGGGAACGAGAAGTTCCCTAGAGATGTTAGAAGTTTCAAAAATAATTTGCTGGGCAGAGATTCACTCTTGCCACCTATCGGCTATCCATATCCCAGGTGTAGAGCACTGGGAGGCGGATTTTCTAAGTCATGAGACTTTTCATCCGGGAGAGTGGGAACTCCATCCGGAGGCATTTGCACAACTTATTCATCGTTGGGGCAAACCAGAACTGGATCTCATGGCGTCTCGCCAGAACGCCAAGCTTCCGTGTTACGGATCCAGGTCCAGGGATCCCAAGGCGACACTGATAGATGCTCTAGCGGCGCCCTGGTCTTTCAACCTGGCTTATGTGTTAACACCGTTTCCTCTGCTCCCTCGACTGATTGCCAAGATCAAGCAGGAGAGAGCATCAGTCATTCTGATAGCACCTGCGTGGCCACGCAGGACCTGGTATGCAGATCTAGTGGACATGTCATCCTTTCCACCATGGTCTCTGCCTCTGAAACAGGACCTTCTACTTCAGGGTCCTTTCAACCATCCAAATCTAATTTCTCTGAGGCTGACTGCCTGGAGATTGAACGCTTGATTTTATCAAAACGTGGCTTCTCCGAGTCAGTTATTGATACCTTAAGACAGGCACGAAAGCCTGTCACCAGGAAAATTTACCATAAGGTATGGCGTAGATATCTTTATTGGTGTGAATCCAAGGGTTACTCATGGAGTAAGGTCAGGATTGCTAGGATATTATCTTTTCTCCAAGAAGGTTTGGAAAAAGGATTGTCAGCTAGTTAAGCGTCTGGCAGATGTTCCAGACGTTCAGGCATTTTGACAGGCTTTAGTTAGAATCAAGCCTGTGTTTAAACCTGTTGCTCCACCATGGAGCTTAAACTTGGTTCTTAAGGTTCTTCAAGGAGTTCCGTTTGAACCTCTTCATTCCATAGATATCAAGCTTTTATCTTGGAAAGTTCTTTTTTTGGTAGCTATTTCCTCGGCTCGTAGAGTCTCTGAGCTATCTACCTTACAATGTGATTCTCCTTATCTGAGTTTTCATACGGATAAGGTAGTCCTGCGTACCAAACCTGGGTTCTTACCTAAGGTGGTATCTAACAAGAATATCAATCAAGAGATTGTTGTTCCATCCTTGTGTTACACAATCTGGACGTGGTCCGTGCTTTAAAGTTTTACTTACAAGCTACTAAAGATTTTCGTCAAACATCTGCTTTGTTTGTTGTCTACTCTGGACAGAGGAGAGGTCAAAAGGCTTCGGCAACCTCTTTTTCTTTTTGACTAAGAAGCTTAATCCGCTTAGCCTATGAGACTGCTGGACAGCAACCTCCTGAAAGGATTACAGCTCATTCCACTAGAGCTGTGGCTTCCACTTGGGCCTTTAAAAATGTGGCTTCTTTTGATCAGATTTGCAAGGCGACGACTTGGTCTTCGCTTCATATTTTTTCAAAATTTTACAAATTTGATACTTTTGCTTCTTCGGAGGCTATATTTGGGAGAAAGGTTTTACAGGCAGTGGTTCCTTCCATTTAAGTTCCTGCCTTGTCCCTCCCTTCATCCGTGTACTTTAGCTTTGGTATTGGTATCCCACAATTAATGGATGATCCGTGGACTGGATACACCTTACAAGAGAAAACACAATTTATGCTTACCTGATAAATTTATTTCTCTTGTGGTGTATCCAGTCCACGGCCCGCCCTGTCATTTTAAGGCAGGTAATTTTTACATTTAAACTACAGTAACCACTGCACCCTATGGTTCCTCCTTTCTCGGATTGTTTTCGGTCGAATGACTGGCTATGACAGTTAGGGGAGGAGCTATATTACAGCTCTGCTGTGGGTGTCCTCTTGCAACTTCCTGTTGGGAATGAGAATATCCCACAAGTAATGGATGATCCGTGGACTGGATACACCACAAGAGAAATAAATTTATCAGGTAAGCATAAATTGTGTTTTTTCTGAATCTGTCATTGGGACCATGATTCAGGCTCACAAGCCTGTTACTAGTGACTTGTACCATAAGGTTTGGCGTTAATTCCCTTATTGGTGTGAAACCCAGGACTACTCTTGCAAGTAGAATCAGGATTCCTAGGGTTTTTGTATTTTCTCCTGGTAGGCTGGAGAACGTTTTTTGTTTTTTTTGTCAGGCAGTTTTTCTGAAGGGTCAGATTTCTGCTTTATACTTTTTTTTTTACACAAGTGTCTTGCGAATGTGCCAGCTGTGTAATCTTTTTGTCAGGACTAGTTTAGTATTACTCCTGTGTTTAAGTGTGTTGCTTTTCTTTTAGCTTTAACCTTGTTTTTAAGGTTTTGCAGCGGCTCAGTTTGAGCCAAAGCATTCCATAGATATTACATTTTTATCTTGGAAGTTTCAAATTGAAATATTATTTGGTAACTTGTTGTCCCCTTTCTTTGTCCTCATTCTTTATTCTCATAAGGAATGTGTGTGCATGACTTGGATGTGCACGCTTTCATATATATATTTTTTTTTTCTACTGGCGACTAGGATTTTTCGACAATCTTCTGCCCTGTTTTTGTTGTTTTTTCTAGAAAAAGTATAGTTCAGAAAGCTTCTGCTTTCTCTCTTTTCTCTGATTGAGAAGTTTAATTTGTTTCCTTTTCAAAATTCTGCGCTGCAGTCTCCTGAGAGATTTATGGCTCATTCCACAAGGGCTGTCTCTTCTTTTGCGTTTTTAAAGATGAAGCTTCTGTGGCTCAGTTTTGCAAGACTGCAACTTGGTCATCTCTACATACTTTTTCAAAATTTTACAAATTTGATTTTTTGGTCTCGGATGAGGCTTCTTTTGGGAGAAAGGTTCTTCAAGAGGTGGTGCCTTCTGTTTAGGTCTACCTGTCTTGTCCCTCCCTAGTCATCTGTGTCCTCTAGCTTGGGTATTGGTTCCCAACAGTAAATGATGACGTTGTGGACTCGCCTATCTTAGGAAAGAAAACAAAATTTCTGCTTACCTGATAACTTTTTCTTTCCGGATACGAGTCCACGACCCGCCCCTTTTTTTTTTTAAGACATTTATTTTTTGTCTACACCTCAGGCACCTCTACACCTTTGTATTACTTCTTTTTCTCCATTTTCCTTCGGTCGAATGACTGGGGTTTATGGGAAGGGAAGTGATACTTTACAGTTTGTTTCTGGTGCTCTTTGCCTCCTCCTGCTGGCCAGGAGTGATATTCCCAACAGTAAATGATGAAGTCATGGACTCACCATATCCAGAAGTAAATACATTTATCAGGTAAGCATACATTTTTGTTTTGGCATAGCAGGGGAAGTCCTGTCTTGCGCACCACATGACCGGGTGCTGCTTCTTTCACTTCCTTGCAATCCTGCTGCAGACCGCACTCCTGAGGAGAGCGTTTCACCTATTATTTGTCTGGGTCTAGTGGGTGGTGAGTGCCCCAGCCATTGGGATTGTAAAGGTGCCTGTTTATATTAAAAATGCTTGTTTTTTGTAACGTTTTTCATTCCATCTGTAGAATTACATACCAAAGCTATGGAGGACTCTGATACTACATTAGAGGGCTCCACTCAATCTATAGTGAATAATACCTGTTTATATTGTGAGGAGGCTGTGGCTTGCCCGTCTGCTCAATTTTGTTCCAATTGCCTAAGCACTGTTTTAAAGTCTTAAGAAGGGAGCTACGTCTGCCAATACCCAGAGCGCAATTAGTTCCTCTGAGCCATTAACCTCTCGGGATTCTATGACCCAAGAGATTTCTGCCCAGTCTACTCAAACCGCTTCACATGTAGTTCCCCACGGCACAGCTAATTCTCCATCTGGAGGGCTCCTTTTTCCTGCGGAATTTACCACGTAGCTACAATCGGCAGTGTCTGCGGCCCTAAATGCCCTTCCTATCTCTGAAAAACGTAAGAGAAAGGTTAAACTTAGTTCTCCCGACTTAGTGATATAAATTTCTATCGGATCTAGCCTGTATGTCTCAGCCATCCGAGGATGAGTTAACCTCTGTAGCGTCAGTGGGTGAACTTCTGAGTCGGAAACGTCTGTTACTAAGCCTCCTCTGGCAGAGAAAGACTCCTTTTAGATTCAAAATTGAACATTTGTGTTTTTTTACTAAAGGAGGTCCGGTCTACGCTAGAGGTTCCAGAGTTTAAGTTACCTGAGGAACCTAAGGTCCTTAAGTTAGACAGGGTCTACGAAGACAGACTTTTCCTGTACAAGTTCGTATGGCGAACATTATTAGTAACGAATGGGAAAGAATCAGAACTTCCTTTTCTCCCTCGGCAAATTTTAAGAAATTTTTCCCGTTCCCTGACTCTCAAATAGATTTGTGGGGTTTCATACCTAAGGTGGATGGCACCATTTTGATGCTTGATAAGCATACTACTAGCCCCCTTGAGGATAGTTTGTAATTTAGAGAGCCTATGGACAAGAAGTTGGAATCTTTCTTGAGAAGAATGTTCCAACACACAGGATTTTTATTCCAACCTGCGGCAGCAGTAGGCGCAGTGGCGGGAGCAGCTTCTTACTGGTGCGACTCTGTCTTAACTTATTGAGGTGGAATCTCCCCTCGAGGATATTCAGGAGAAAATTAAGGCATTAAGAATAACTAACTCCTTTATCTGTGATGCGAATATGCAAATTATTCGCCTGAACGCAAAAGCTTCAGGTTTTGCGGTTCTAGCCCGCCAGTCTCTCTGGTTGAAGTCTTGGTCTGCGGTTATGACTTCTAAATCCAAGTTACTTTCTCTCCCTTTCAAGGGGAAGATCTTATTCAAGCCAGATCTGGACTCCATCATTTCCACGGTTACCGGAGGAAAAGGAGCCTTTCTGCTACAGGATAAGGGCAACAGTCCTAAGGGACAACAGTCGTCAAATTTTCGTTCGGGCAAGTCCCAATGATCTCAATCCTCATCCAAGCCTGAGCAGCCCAAGAGTACTTGGAATCCAGCTCAGTCCTGGAACAAGTTCAAACAGACAAAGAAGCCCGCCGATAACAAGTCTGCATGAGGGGATAGCCTACTGATCTGGGATCGGATTAAGTAGGGGGCAGATTGTCGCTTTTCTCAGACGCTTGGTTTCAGGATGTTAAGGACCCTTGGGTTCTGGAGGTCGTATCTCAGGGATACCGGATAGGATTCAAGTCCCATCCGCCCAGGGGCAGATTCCTTCTCTCTAGACTGTCTACAAGACCAGAGAAGAGGACTGCCTTTTTAGGTTGTGTACGGGACCTAGTCTTTTTTGGAGTAATTGTCCCGGTACCTGCATCAGAAAGAGGTCTGGGATTCTATTCAAACCTCTTCGTAGTTCCCTAGAAGGGACTTGAAGTGCCTAAACAAATTTCTAAGCGTCCCATCCTTCCAGATGGAGCCAATAAGATCAATTCTTCCTCTGGTTCAGGAAAGACAGTTTGTTTCCTTTCTGAATTATGCATGCTGAGACAATGGAATGGCGATCATTCTGACCTGTCCCAACAGATAATACTGGATGGGGGAAACCAGACGTGGACTCCTTGCCCAGTGTGCTTAGAGGAATGTGGCTGCACCTCACTGACGAGGCCCATAGGAGGCCGAAACGATCGTCTGGGGTTGTCATGTTCCTTGTTTAGAGGAGAATTGCCTGGTATTTCGGGGCTGGACTGACCTTACTTGGCGGGATCAGACTGATATACTTCAGGAAAGTTTTCTTCTGTGAAAAGCACACTGGTCTAAAAGAGGCTGCTTCCGGGTGGTAAATCGCCATAGAACAAGCCACTGAGCTGTTGTTCGTTCCTGGTAGAGCGCTTCTCTCTTTGTATGCAAATTATTATGACCCTGGGGAAGTCTCCCTATGGGTGATGAGGGAAACCAGACGTGGACTCCTTGCCCAGTGTGCTTAGAGGAATGTGGCTGCACCTCACTGACGAGGCCCATAGGAGGCCGAAACGATCGTCTGGGGTTGTCATGTTCCTTGTTCAGAGGAGAATTGCCTGGTATTTCGGGGCTGGACTGACCTTACTTGGCGGGATCAGACTGATATACTTCAGGAAAGTTTTCTTCTGTGAAAAGCACACTGGTCTAAAAGAGGCTGCTTCCGGGTGGTAAATCGCCATAGAACAAGCCACTGAGCTGTTGTTCGTTCCTGGTAGAGCGCTTCTCTCTTTGTATGCAAATTATTATGACCCTGGGGAAGTCTCCCTATGGGTGATGGGGGAAACCAGACGTGGACTCCTTGCCCAGTGTGCTTAGAGGAATGTGGCTGCACCTCACTGACGAGGCCCATAGGAGGCCGAAACGATCGTCTGGGGTTGTCATGTTCCTTGTTCAGAGGAGAATTGCCTGGTATTTCGGGGCTGGACTGACCTTACTTGGCGGGATCAGACTGATATACTTCAGGAAAATTTTCTTCTGTGAAAAGCACACTGGTCTAAAAGAGGCTGCTTCCGGGTGGTAAATCGCCATAGAACAAGCCACTGAGCTGTTGTTCGTTCCTGGTAGAGCGCTTCTCTCTTTGTATGCAGATAATACTGGACAGCCTGTCGAGAGATTCACTCTTATTGGCTCTGTCAAGATCACCTGTCCCAAGGCACATGCTTCTTGAGACCGTCCTGGGAGATTGTGACTACGGACTCAAGTCTATCTGGCTGGGGAGCCGTTTGGGGTGCCAGGAAGGGAGAGCGTCTGTGGACTCAGGAGTCCACGTTGCCAATCAATATCTTGGGACTTCGGGCAATATTCAATGCCCTGAAGGCTTGACCCCCTTCTGAGTTCGTCCCAGTTTATCAGATTCCGATCGGACAATATAACTTCGGTAGCCTACATCAACCATCAGGGAGGAACGAGAAGTTCCTTAGCGATGAGAGAGGTTTCTCAGATCCTGGATTTGGTGGAGAGCGATCCACATTCCGGATGTGGACAACTGGGAAGCTGACTTTCTCAGCAGGCAAATGTTTTCACCTGGGGTAATGGTCTCTCCACCTGAGGTATTTGCAGAGATATGCTCCAGCTGAGGGATGCCGGAGATCAAGAGATTGTTGTTCCTTCCTTGTGTCCCAATCCTTCCTCGGTGAAGGAACGTTTGCTTCACAATCTAGATGTGGTTCGTGCCTTGAAATTTTACTTTCAGGCTACTAAGGAGTTCAGATAATCTTCATCTTTGTTTGTCATCTATGCAGGTAAACGTAGGGGTCAAAAGGCCACTACGTCTTCCTTGTCTTTCTGGTTGAGTAGTGTCATCCGTCTAGCTTATGAGACAGCGGGACAACAGCCTCCTGAGAGGATTACGGCTCATTCCACTAGAGCAGTAGCATCTTCCTGGGCTTTTAAGAACAATGCCTCTATGGAGCAGTGTCCTCTGGAGCTTGGTTATGGTTTTTCCAACAGTAAGGAATGAAGTTGTGGACTCTCCCTGCCTTATGGAAAGAAAACAGAATGTATGCTTACCAGATAAATTCCTTTCTTTCCTGGCAGGGAGAGTCCTCAACCCTGCCCGTAAGATATTTTGTTTGGGTGGCTCCCTTTTTATACTTTCTTCTGGCACCTTTATACCCTGATAATTCTCCTACTTATCCTTGTTCCCTCGGCCGAATGACTGGGAGGATACGGAAAGTGGGAGGGATATTTAAGCCTTTGGCTGGGGTGTCTTTGCCTCCTCCTGGTGGCCAGAAATGAAGTTGTTGACTCTCCCTGCCAGGAAAGAAAGGAATTTTATCTGGTTGGCATCATTTTTTTTTTTTTTAAAGTCACTTAGGCATTTATAGTATGATTCTTACCATCGTATAGCGGCATCCGTTCACTCTGCCCCCCTTATTGTTCCTGGTATGTGCCCAGTGCGTTAGAGAGAGAGGTCCCACTTGCTCTCTGCGTATGCATGACGCTCTGCATTGCTGGAAGGCTGAGCAAATCCATGACGTAGCAAACGCATGCTTAAAAGAACCGTTTTGTTTTTTTCTTAATTCAAACATGCCCCAAATCTAATTGGGCAACAGCAATAACGTCATCAGGAGAAAAAAAATGCACTTAGTGGTGGGGCTGCCGGAGCGCACAATACAATCGGAGTAGTTTTATTTACAATACAATAATAGATTGGATTATTGACATTTTTTTCATGAATGAAACACACATAGTTATGTATATGATTGATGATAGACAGACTAAGTTACCATCACTTTAAAGGGACATAAAACCCATTTTTTTTTTTTCTTTGATTCAGATAGAGCATACAATTTTAAACAACTTTCCAATTTACTTCTATTACCAAATTTGTTTAAAGGGACATAAAACCAAGATATTTTATTTCATGGTTCAGATGGAGCATACAATTTTTTTAAACAACCTTCCAATGTACAGCTATTATACATTTTTTGTTTTTTTGTTCTGCTTTGTTGAAATCAGGAAGGAAAGTTCAGGAGAGTGCACGTGTCTGCATTACTATATCACAGCAGTTTTGTAACAATGATATACATTAGCAAGAGCACTAGACGACAGCGCTATTTTTTTGTCACACAGCATCCCTGCGCACGCAGTATACATGCGCACGCTACCTATCTCGATAGCTCTGCAAATTTTATAATAGAGAATACAATTTTTAAAAAAATGTTTTAAATTTACTTCTATCTGAACCATGAAAGACAAATTTTAGGTTTCATGTCCCTTTAATTCTTTCGGTATCCTTTGTTAAAGGAGCAGCAATGCACTACAAGCTAGCTGAGCACATCGGGTGAGCCAATGAGAAGAATCATTTGTATGCAGCCACCAATCAGCAGCTATCTCACAGTTGTGCATTGCTGTCACTGAGTCTACCTAGGTATGCTTTTCAAAACAAGGATAACAATAGAGGCAAGCAAATTGGATAATATAAGTAAATGAAAAAGTTGTTTAAGATTGCATGCTCTATCTGAATCATCAAAGAAAAATTGAGTTTTATATCCCTTTAACCTCCTACTTTCAAATAATTATTTTCAGAAAGGTAATGCTTCTTTTCTTTTAAAGGGACGTTTAATTCAACATTTAATTCCTATGTAAAATATTTAATTAAGGAAACTAAAACAGCATTGTAATATAAATTCATTATTTTGCTGGCTTTTGCTGTGTTAACTCTAAATTAGCCTTGTCGTGCATTCACCAGGAAGGCTAGACTGTCATCTGTAATTATAGGGTCTGCAAGATTCTACACATTGATTGGTTTGATTAATGTACATGCTCGTTTGCATCTGTCCCTTATTGGCCACACAGCAGGGGATATCATAATCATAGATTCCACCAGGATTATCAAAGGGTGCATTCCTGATCTGCAAAACTGTGCTAAAACAACTCTAAATTTAAAGTAATTTTAAATTTATTTAAAAAAATGCAATCACTGTCTACATTTTACCTATTATTTTTAAATAAATGGTTTAATTAACATAATGTTATAGTTTATCATTTCTGCTGATGTAGAATATAGATTATATCTTTATTTGTAAGAATACAGGCAGTTTTCTACCTTTCATTTATATATCTTCTCTCCAATAGGATGATGCCTTGCCCCGTGTCCTTCTGGCAGTCTATATTGAACAGCCAACCCCATTCCTGCCTGAGTTTCTGAACCGATTGGTGTCCTTAGATTACCCAAGGAACCGTCTGTCTCTGTACATCCACAACAGCGTGAGTCTGCTTAATTACTTCATTTTTTTAATTAAAGCTGCTAAATCTCCAAATTTCACATACATAACTTTATTTGTATATATTTTAATTACAAAGCTGCATTGTATATAACTGCTGTGGTTCTGTAATTCAAGAAATCCACAGTCTTATTCTGAAAGCTGCTATCTTATGGAACACAATTGCTGAGGTTATAATATCTAGATATATTCGCTATATCTGTCTCTTTTCTTTCTTTTTTTTTTTTTTCATTTCTGGATAGTAAAACCTTATCATTTAATACAATATTTGCTTTGTGTGATAATTTAAATTTACTACATTGTATTCATATGAAGGTAGTTTCTAATATGGGATTAGTTTCTAATATGGGATTTGTCCTTATAAGACTGTAAAGGAAATACAATTCAAATATTTTGTTTACATTTTAAAGAGCAGTAAGGTTTGTATGGGAAAATATTGTTAAATCTGTGTAAATTGATATTAAAGCTAGCAAGAAATGCAAATTTGTTGCTCAACTCAATTTCAATGACTTACTGATAACAGACAGAGCTAGCCTATAGGAAGTATTCCTATTGATATATAGTGACACACCTTCGCAAGCATGAAATCAAAAGGTAGTTTCATTCAGGACAGGAAGAGGTGGTGTAATGTCAACTTTAATTTTTTTTTTTCCTCTCTAGGAAGTTTATCATGAAAAACATATCCAGTCTTTTTGGGAGAAACATAAAGATGATTTTTCAAATATTAAAATTGTGGGGCCAGAAGAAGCTTTAACTCAAGGAGAGGCCAGAGATATGGGCATGTAAGTATGTATGAGCTGTCAAATTAATAGTGAGCTTTAAAACTATGAATCTCATAGTATAAATATGATATGTATGTTGGACTGAATAATCTGACGCACAAAATACACCTGCAAAATAATATTTCTTTCTTTCTAATGACACGATGAGTCCACGGATCATCTAATTACTATTAGGAATATCACTCCTGCCCAGCAGGAGGCGGCAAAGAGCACCACAGCAAAGCTGTTAAATATCACCTCCAACCCCAGTCATTCTCTTTGCCTACGTTAGCGCAAGGAAGTGGTAAAGTTAGGTGTTGGATAAGAAGATTCTTCAAGCAAGATTTTATTATTTTTTAGCAGTGCAAGATTGTGCTGCTTTGTCCTAGGGTGTAGCTGTAGTTCATATCAGTCTCTTCAGTAGAGCAGTGGTGGCTTTTAAGCAATGGGAACTTGTGGGACATAATTCTCACTGCGCCTCCCAAATAGTTGTTGCTGCCCTTTCCTTAAAGCCTGATTAGCATTATTCAGCCTCTTTGTTTTTCCATGGGTCTATGTGAGGAGGTGTGCCTCTCAAACCAGGTGAGCTGTCCTCCTGCCGGACGGCTAGATGAAGGTAAGTGCGTTGGTCTTCTTTGTCTGGGGGACTTGCACTTAAGGGTAAAAGACTGCATTAGTATTTGGGACTTTTATTTCCTTTATGGAATATTTCAGGCAGGACGCAGGCACTATGTGACAGGAGACATACAGCTTCAGGGTTAATACTTTGATTATTGTATTTCCTGGAAGAGACGATCACAAAAGTTTGCTGTCGTTTTTTATTATGGCATTAATGTAGCCTTTGAGGGGTTAAGTTTTCCTCTAGCGTGCATTGCAAGCTTATTTCTTCTGTTATGTGTGATCAGTCCACGGGTCATCATTACTTCTGGGATATTATCTGCTCCCCTACAGGAAGTGCAAGAGGATTCACCCAGCAGAGTTGCTATATAGCTCCTCCCCTCTACGTCATCTCCAGTCATTCTCTTGCACCCAAAGACTAGATAGGAGGTGTGAGAGGACTATGGTGATTATACTTAGTTTTTATAACTTCAATCAAAAGTTTGTTGTTTTACAATAGCACCGGAGCGTGTTATTACTTCTCTGGCAGAGTTTGAAGAAGAATCTACCAGAGTTTTTCTTATGATTTTAACCGGAGTAGTTAAGATCATATTGCTGTTTCTCGGCCATCTGAGGGAGGTAAAAGCTTCAGATCAGGGGACAGCGGGCAGTTGAATCTGCATTGAGGTATGTAGCAGTTTTTATTTTCTGAATGGAATTGATGAGAAAATCCTGCCATACCGTTATAATGACATGTATGTATACTCTACACTTCAGTATTCTGGGGATGGTATTTCACCGGAATTACTCTGTAAAAGTACATTAAACCTTTTAATAGGTATTTAATTCATGTTAAACGTTTTTGCTGGAATGTAGAATCGTTTGCATTTCTGAGGTACTGAGTGAATAAATATTGGGCATTATTTTTCCACTTGGCAGTTTGCTTGTTTTGATTATGACAGTTTCGTTTCTCTCTCACTGCTGTGTGTGAGGGGGAGGGGTCGTTTTTGGCGCTCTTTGCTACGCATCAAAAATTTCCAGTACAGTTACTCTTGTATTTTCTGCTTGATCCGGTTCATCTCTAACAGAACTCAGGGGTCTTCAAACTTCTTTGAAGGGAGGTAGATTCTCTCAGCAGAGCTGTGAGACTTATGTAGTGACTGTGTTTTAAAACGTTGCTCTGTGATTTTTATGTTTAAAATTTAATTCGTGTTTCTTTACTAATGGGAACAAACCTTTGCTAACAAGTTGTGTTGTTTTTAAAGAGTGATGCTATAACTGTTTTTCAGTTCATTATTTCAACTGTCATTTAATCGTTTAGTGCTTCTTTGAGGCACAGTACGTTTTTGTTAAATAAGATTGTAACCAAGTTGCATGTTTATTGCTAGTGTGTTAAACATGTCTGATTCAGAGGAAGATACCTGTGTCATTTGTTCCAATGCCAAGGTGGAGCCCAATAGAAATTTATGTACTAACTGTATTGATGCTACTTTAAATAAAAGCCAATCTGTACGAATTGAACAAATTTCACCAAACAGCGAGGGGAGAGTTATGCCGACTAACTCGCCTCACGTGTCAGTACCTACATCTCCCGCTCAGAGGGAGGTGCGTGATATTATGGCGCCTAGTACATCTGGGCAGCCATTACAGATAACATTACAAGATATGGCTACTGTTATGACTGAAGTTTTGGCTAAGTTACCAGAACTAAGAGGCAAGCGTGATCACTCTGGGGTGAGAACAGAGTGCGCTGATAATTCTAGGGCCATGTCTGATACTGCGTCACAGCTTGCAGAGCATGAGGACGGAGAGCTTCATTCTGTAGGTGACGGTTCTGATCCAAGCAGATTGGATTCAGATATTTCAAATTTTAAATTTAAATTGGAAAACCTCCGTGTATTACTAGGGGAGGTCTTAGCGGCTCTTAACGATTGTAACACTGTTGCAATACCAGAGAAGATGTGTAGGTTGGATAAATACTTTGCGGTACCGGCGAGTACTGACGTTTTTCCTATACCTAAGAGATTAACTGAAATTGTTACTAAGGAGTGGGATAGACCCGGTGTGCCGTTCTCACCCCCTCCAATATTTAGAAAGATGTTTCCAATAGACGCCACCACACGGGACTTATGGCAAACGGTCCCTAAGGTGGAGGGAGCAGTTTCTACTTTAGCTAAGCGCACCACTATCCCGGTGGAGGATAGCTGTGCTTTTTCAGATCCTATGGATAAAAAATTAGAGGGTTACCTTAAGAAAATGTTTGTTCAACAAGGTTTTATATTGCAACCCCTTGCATGCATCGCGCCGATTACGGATGCGGCAGCATTTTGGATTGAGTCTCTGGAAGAGAACCTTAGTTCCGCTACGCTGGACGACATTACGGACAGGCTTAGAGTCCTTAAACTAGCTAATTCATTCATTTCGGAGGCCGTAGTACATTTAACCAAACTTACGGCTAAGAATTCAGGATTCGCCATTCAGGCACGTAGGGCGCTGTGGCTAAAATCCTGGTCGGCTGATGTAACTTCTAAGTCCAAATTACTTAATATACCTTTCAAGGGGCAAACTTTATTTGGGCCCGGTTTGAAAGAAATTATCGCTGACATTACAGGAGGTAAGGGCCACGCTCTACCTCAAGACAAAGCCAAAGCTAAGGCTAGACAGTCTAATTTTCGTCCCTTTCGGAATTTCAAAGCAGGTGCCGCATCAACTTCCACTGCACCAAAACAGGAAGGAGCTGTTGCTCGTTACAGACAAGGCTGGAAACCTAACCAGTCCTGGAATAAGGGCAAGCAGGCCAGAAAACCTGCTGCTGCCCCTAAGACAGCATGAACCGAGGGCCCCCGATCCGGGACCGGATCTAGTGGGGGGCAGACTCTCTCTCTTCGCCCAGGCTTGGGCAAGAGATGTCCAGGATCCCTGGGCGCTAGAGATCATATCTCAGGGATACCTTCTAGACTTCAAATTATCTCCCCCAAGAGGGAGATTTCATCTGTCAAGGTTGTCAACAAACCAAATAAAGAAAGACGCGTTTCTACGCTGTGTACAAGATCTATTATTAATGGGAGTGATCCATCCGGTTCCGCGGTCGGAACAAGGACAGGGGTTTTACTCAAACCTGTTTGTGGTTCCCAAAAAAGAGGGAACTTTCAGGCCAATCTTGGATTTAAAGATCCTAAACAAATTCCTAAGAGTTCCATCGTTCAAGATGGAAACTATTCGGACAATCTTACCCATGATCCAAAAGGGTCAGTACATGACCACAGTGGATTTAAAGGATGCTTACCTTCACATACCGATTCACAAAGATCATTACCGGTATCTAAGGTTTGCCTTCTTAGACAGGCATTACCAGTTTGTAGCCCTTCCATTCGGATTGGCTACGGCTCCAAGAATCTTTACAAAGGTTCTGGGTGCCCTTCTAGCGGTTCTGAGACCGCGAGGAATTTCGGTAGCTCCGTACCTAGACGACATTCTGATACAAGCTTCAAGCTTTCAAACTGCCAAGTCTCATACAGAGTTAGTTCTGGCATTTCTAAGGTCGCATGGATGGAAAGTGAACGAAAAGAAGAGTTCTCTCTTTCCTCTCACAAGAGTTCCATTCTTGGGGACTCTTATAGATTCTGTAGAAATGAAGATTTATCTGACAGAAGACAGATTAACAAAGCTTCTAAATGCATGCCGTGTCCTTCATTCCATTCAACTCCCGTCAGTAGCTCAATGCATGGAGGTGATCGGCTTAATGGTAGCAGCAATGGACATAGTACCCTTTGCACGTCTACATCTCAGACCGCTGCAATTGTGCATGCTGAGTCAGTGGAATGGGGATTACTCAGATTTGTCCCCCACTCTGAATCTGGATCAAGAGACCAGAAACTCTCTTCTATGGTGGCTTTCTCGGCCACATCTGTCCAGGGGGATGCCGTTCAGCAGGCCGGACTGGACAATTGTAACAACAGACGCCAGCCTTCTAGGTTGGGGCGCTGTATGGAATTCTCTGAAGGCTCAGGGACAATGGAGTCAGGAGGAAAGTCTCCTGCCAATAAACATTCTGGAATTGAGAGCAGTTCTCAATGCCCTTCTAGCTTGGCCCCAGTTAAAGACTCGGGGGTTCATCAGGTTTCAGTCGGACAACATCACGACTGTAGCTTACATCAACCATCAGGGAGGGACAAGAAGCTCCCTAGCAATGACAGAAGTATCAAAGATAATTCGCTGGGCAGAGTCTCACTCTTGCCACCTGTCAGCAATCCACATCCCGGGAGTGGAGAACTGGGAGGCGGATTTCTTGAGTCGCCAGACTCTTCATCCGGGGGAGTGGGAACTTCATCCGGAGGTCTTTGCCCAAATACTTCGACGTTGGGGCAAACCAGAGATAGATCTCATGGCGTCTCGCCAGAACGCCAAACTTCCTCGCTACGGATCCAGATCCAGGGATCCGGGAGCGGTTCTGATAGATGCTTTGACAGCACCTTGGAACTTCAGGATGGCTTATGTGTTTCCACCCTTCCCGCTGCTTCCTCGATTGATTGCCAAAATCAAACAGGAGAGAGCATCAGTGATTCTAATAGCGCCTGCATGGCCACGCAGGACTTGGTATGCAGATCTAGTGGACATGTCATCCTGTCCGCCTTGGTCTCTACCTCTAAGACAGGACCTTCTGATTCAGGGTCCATTCAAACATCAAAGTCTAACTTCTCTGAAGCTGACTGCTTGGAAATTGAACGCTTGATTTTATCAAAACGTGGTTTTTCGGAGTCGGTTATTGATACCCTGATACAGGCTAGGAAGCCTGTTACCAGAAAGATTTACCATAAAATATGGCGTAAATACCTATACTGGTGTGAATCCAAAGATTACTCCTGGAGTAAGGTTAGGATTCCTAGGATATTGTCTTTTCTACAAGAAGGTTTAGAAAAGGGTTTATCGGCTAGCTCATTAAAGGGACAGATCTCAGCTCTGTCCATCTTGTTACACAGGCGTCTGTCAGAAAATTCAGACATCCAGGCCTTTTGTCAGGCTTTAGCTAGGATCAAGCCTGTGTTTAAAACTGTTGCTCCGCCATGGAGTTTAAACTTAGTTCTTAACGTTTTACAGGGTGTTCCGTTTGAACCTCTTCATTCCATTGATATAAAATTGTTATCTTGGAAAGTTCTATTTTTAATGGCTATTTCCTCGGCTCGAAGAGTCTCTGAGTTATCAGCCCTACATTGTGATTCTCCTTATCTGATCTTTCACTCAGACAAGGTAGTTCTGCGTACTAAACCTGGGTTCTTACCTAAGGTTGTCTCTAACAGGAATATCAATCAAGAGATTGTTGTTCCATCCTTGTGTCCAAATCCTTCTTCAAAGAAGGAACGTCTTCTACACAATCTGGATGTAGTTCGTGCCCTCAAGTTCTACTTGCAGGCAACTAAAGATTTTCGCCAAACTTCTTCCCTGTTTGTCGTTTATTCTGGACAGAGGAGAGGTCAAAAAGCTTCTGCTACCTCTCTCTCTTTTTGGCTTCGTAGCATTATACGTTTAGCCTATGAGACTGCTGGACAGCAGCCTCCTGAAAGAATTACAGCTCATTCCACTAGAGCTGTGGCTTCCACTTGGGCCTTTAAGAATGAGGCCTCTGTTGAACAGATTTGCAAGGCTGCAACTTGGTCTTCGCTTCATACTTTTTCCAAATTTTACAAATTTGACACTTTTGCTTCTTCGGAGGCTATTTTTGGGAGAAAGGTTCTTCAGGCAGTGGTTCCTTCTGTATAATGAGCCTGCCTATCCCTCCCGTCATCCGTGTACTTTTGCTTTGGTATTGGTATCCCAGAAGTAATGATGACCCGTGGACTGATCACACATAACAGAAGAAAACATAATTTATGCTTACCTGATAAATTCCTTTCTTCTGTTGTGTGATCAGTCCACGGCCCGCCCTGTTTTTTAAGGCAGGTAAATATTTTTTAAATTATAATTCAGTCACCACTACACCCTTGGCTTCTCCTTTCTCGTTGGTCTTTGGTCGAATGACTGGAGATGACGTAGAGGGGAGGAGCTATATAGCAACTCTGCTGGGTGAATCCTCTTGCACTTCCTGTAGGGGAGCAGATAATATCCCAGAAGTAATGATGACCCGTGGACTGATCACACAACAGAAGAAAGGAATTTATCAGGTAAGCATAAATTATGTTTTTTTATGTCATATGTATGAGGTTTGCGGGATAAAATCTATTCATACACTGTACAATTTTATTATCTTTAATTTCTTTCATGTAATTAGCATTAGCATCTATGAGCTAGTGACGTATGGGATATACATTCCTACCAGGAGGGGCAAAGTTTCCCAAACCTCAAAATGCCTACAAATACACCCCTCACCACACCCACAAATCAGTTTTACAAACTTTGCCTCCGATGGAGGTGGTGAAGTAAGTTTGTGCTAGATTCTACGTTGATATGTGCTCCGCAGCAGGTTGGAGCCCGGTTTTCCTCTCAGCGTGCAGTGAATGTCAGAGGGATGTGAGGAGAGTATTGCCTGTTTGAATTCAATGATCTCCTTCTACGGGGTCTATTTCATAGGTTCGCTGTTATCGGTCGTAGAGATTCATCTCTTACCTCCCTTTTCAGATCGACGATATACTCTTATATATATATATATATATATATATATATATACCATTACCTCTGCTGATTTTCGTTTCAGTACTGGTTTGGCTTTCTACAAACATGTAGATGAGTGTCCTGGGGTAAGTAAGACTTATTTTCTGTGACACTCTAAGCTATGGTTGGGCACTTTTTTAATAAAGTTCTAAATATATGTATTCAAACATTTATTTGCCTTGACTCAGGATGTTCAACATTCCTTATTTTCAGACAGTCAGTTTCATATTTGGGATAATGCACTTGAATCAATTATTTTTCTTACCTTAAAAATTTGACTTTTTTTCCCTGTGGGCTGTTAGGCTCGCGGGGGCTGAAAATGCTTCATTTTATTGCGTCATTCTTGGCGCAGACTTTTTTAGCACAAAAAATCTTTTCTGTTTCCGGCGTCATACGTGTCGCCGGAAGTTGCGTCATTTTTTGACGTTCTTTTGCGCCAAAAATGTCGGCGTTCCGGACGTGGCGTCATTTTTGGCGCCAAAAGCATTTAGGCGCCAAATAATGTGGGCGTCTTATTTGGCGCTAAAAAAATATGGGCGTCGCTTTTTGTCTCCACATTATTTAAGTCTCATTTTTCATTGCTTCTGGTTGCTAGAAGCTTGTTCCTTGGCATTTTTTAGGAGGAACAAGTATAGAGTGAGTGCACCTAGTGTGTGTATATTTAGAGATAAATAATTTTTATCTAAAGAAAATACTTTTGTAACCTCGCTCTGTACCCTACAATTATTGACAGTTGTTCCTTCAAACGACTGTCTAGAGATGAAATATGAATTAACCAAGGTGAGGGGAGCTTACGGTGTGGGTTAAGAGAGTTGTGTCAAAGTGTTTATCACAATGTGTATTATCACAGTAGAAATGAAAATAAAAAATAATTAAGCTTATATACAGATTGTATTTATTTAAAACACTTTAAAACAAGTTTGATTATAAGTATAGAGCTCTAATACTTTAAAACATTAAAAACAGTATACAATTATATAAGGACAACATTGGAGAATTATGAGCAGTCTTTTTGATTTGTTTTCAATTCGTTCATATAATTTGATCAATTGATTTGATTGATTTCGTGTTTCGTTTAGAAAGTATTTTATATGAATGTTTTACTTTTACTCACGTTTTTGTCCTGAATAAAAAACCTTTTAAAGATGTCCTTAGTATATGTCCAGGATAGGCCGTTGTGGAGACAAAGGAAATAGGTAACTGTCTTATGTTTAAGACGCTCCTTCTCTTAAAAGGTCAGAATTGGCAACTTAAAAAAGGAAAAAGTTGTAACGTTGTTTCTATTTT
Organism: Bombina bombina; assembly: GCF_027579735.1. Taxonomy (NCBI): domain Eukaryota; kingdom Metazoa; phylum Chordata; class Amphibia; order Anura; family Bombinatoridae; genus Bombina; species Bombina bombina. The sequence goes on from NC_069504.1 coordinate 873,975,210, forward strand.
AGAAGGTTTTTTTCTTTTTGTTCCAATTCTTAGATAGTCTTTTAGGAGGAGAGACAATTTTTGTCTCTATTGGATGTGCTTGGAGAATTCGATGTGCTTAAGGTTTCTTTGCCGTTTTCACTTGTAAATGTGATGTTTGATAGAAAAATGGACTCGTTGGTCTCCGAGACTTTTTACCCTATTTGTGGTAGATTTGATGTCTAGGGTTTGCAGGAGTCTCTAAGAGGCTTGTAGTATTTGTTGGTATTAAAGTCTTTGGTCCAAAATCGTGATCGTTGGTCTCTGAGACTATTTACCCTATTGTTATGGTAGATTTGATGTTCAGGGTTTGCTGGAGTCTCTAAGAGGCTTGGAGTATTTCTGGATAATACTATCTTGGATCCTGATATCGGTTTCGGATACAGGTAATTTTACTTTGAAGGTTCTGAGGACCGGGACAATTTAATCTGTCCGTAGAGGTTCCTTGTAGTGAACTGCTTCTTTTTACGTTTGTCAGCGTTCAAACGTTAGATATGGTGAATCCGTTTAAAAGTTCAACATCCCACAGTGTGGGCATATAGTATCAAGAGAGGGTGCACACTCAGGTGGGCAAATCTACGCGTTTCGGCGGATGCCTTTATCAAGATGCCTCTGAGAGTGTTCGCGGTCATTTTTAAAGGTGTAGGTTAGTTCTGATTGGTCAATTTGTGACCAATCCTTGCTCAAATTTTTAGAGCGTTTTTTTCACATTTATTAGCGTGTATTACAAGATAGACAAGTTGTTAGTGATAAGTGTTAAACATTTTGAAAGACTTAAAATGTGATCTAATACTTTATCTGGTGAATATTTGTGATTGCGTGTGTACCCTCTTAGTAAATTATTGTTTGATAATTCATAATTTGGAAAGGCGAACCTGAACTACTAGAATTATTCCTAGAAGATTTAAATAACAACACACTAGGCCTCAACTTCACTCACGAATTCAGCACAAATTCTATCAACTACCTAGACTTAGAAATAGAAATTAAAAACAAACTAATCACAACTAAAACCTATTTTAAAAAAAACTGATGCCAACAACTACATACACAATAAAAGCTGCCATTTAAATAAATGGAAAACAAATATTCCCAAAAATCAATTTACTCGTATTAGAAAAAACTGTTCAGACATAAACCAATACTCTACTCAATCAGAAATTTTAAAACAAAGATTCATTGAAAAAAGATATAATATCCAATCACTGGATAGAACACAACTAGAGGTAAAAGAAATGGATAGAAACTCAATACTTTCACCCAAACAAAAGCCAGAAATCAACCCAAAAATAAATGATCCATTGTTTATACCGTTCATAACACAGTACAATTCACAACATTTTGAAATAAAAAAGATCCTAAACAAACACTGGCATTATATAAAACAAGATCAAGTTATAGGACATAGACTGAAAAACCACCCAGACATCATTTTTAAGAAAGCAAAAAATCTTAAAAACATAATATCACCAAGTGAATTCAAGAAAAAGGCTACCCATAACCCCAACACAATTGATCTTAATAATGAAAAAGTTGAAGGTTATTTCCCTTGCATATCCTGCAAATCTTGCAAACATAGCAGCAAGATAAAAACCGTAAAATCAACTAATAATAATCAATACATCAATATCAAAGAAATTATACGCTGTTCTGATAGGAATATTATCTACTGCATACAATGTTTATGTGGTTTACAATACTTTGGTCAAACTAGCCGTATGCTTAGAGACCGCATAAGAGAGCACCTTCATCATATAGAACATAAATCAACCAACACCAACTTATACAAACATTTTACTGAACATCACAATGGCAACATCCAAGATTTGAAATTTTGGGGAGTTAAAAAAGTTTTCCTCAATCCCAGAGGTGGTAATTTAGAAAACCTCTTACTTACAAAAGAAGCGGAGTACATTTACTCCTTTAAAACTCTACACCCATATGGATTAAATATGGAGTTCGATCTGAATTTTCTAATTTAAAATGATCAAATTTAAAATATCTATTTCTATACTGCGAAAACTAGTCAACTCTAAAATAAACCACATTAGAAAAATCAGTGTTATAATATCATAATATCATTGGTTTCAACAAAAGTTTCATAAAGAACAAAAATACTCGAGATTCCAAACTACACACATCTATAACATGGCCAATATTAGCACTATATTGCTCAACCTTTTAACCCAAGTTATCACATTATCTGATTATTTATATCCCATTATTTGTTTTTTCAAACAATAATTTACTAAGAGGGTACACACGCAATCACAAATATTCACCAGATAAAGTATTAGATCACATTTTAAGTCTTTCAAAATGTTTAACACTTATCACTAACAACTTGTCTATCTTGTAATACACGCTAATAAATGTGAAAAAAACGCTCTAAAAATTTGAGCAAGGATTGGTCACAAATTGACCAATCAGAACTAACCTACACCTTTAAAAATGACCGCGAACACTCTCAGAGGCATCTTGATAAAGGCATCCGCCGAAACGCGTAGATTTGCCCACCTGAGTGTGCACCCTCTCTTGATACTATATGCCCACACTGTGGGATGTTGAACTTTTAAACGGATTCACCATATCTAACGTTTGAACGCTGACAAACGTAAAAAGAAGCAGTTCACTACAAGGAACCTCTACGGACAGATTAAATTGTCCCGGTCCTCAGAACCTTCAAAGTAAAATTACCTGTATCCGAAACCGATATCAGGATCCAAGATAGTATTATCCAGAAATACTCCAAGCCTCTTAGAGACTCCAGCAAACCCTGAACATCAAATCTACCATAACAATAGGGTAAATAGTCTCAGAGACCAACGATCACGATTTTGGACCAAAGACTTTAATACCAACAAATACTACAAGCCTCTTAGAGACTCCTGCAAACCCTAGACATCAAATCTACCACAAATAGGGTAAAAAGTCTCGGAGACCAACGAGTCCATTTTTCTATCAAACATCACATTTACAAGTGAAAACGGCAAAGAAACCTTAAGCACATCGAATTCTCCAAGCACATCCAATATAGAGACAAAAATTGTCTCTCCTCCTAAAAGACTATCTAAGAATTGGAACAAAAAGAAAAAAACCTTCTAAAATAGAAACAACGTTACAACTTTTTCCTTTTTTAAGTTGCCAATTCTGACCTTTTAAGAGAAGGAGCGTCTTAAACATAAGACAGTTACCTTTTTCCTTTGTCTCCACAACGGCCTATCCTGGACATATACTAAGGCCATCTTTAAAAGGTTTTTTATTCAGGACAAAAACGTGAGTAAAAGTAAAACATTCATATAAAAAACTTTCTAAACGAAACACGAAATCAATCAAATCAATTGATCAAATTATATGAACGAATTGAAAACAAATCAAAAAGACTGCTCATAATTCTCCAATGTTGTCCTTATATAATTGTATACTGTTTTTAATGTTTTAAAGTATTAGAGCTCTATACTTATAATCAAACTTGTTTTAAAGTGTTTTAAATAAATACAATCTGTATATAAGCTTAATTATTTTTTATTTTCATTTCTACTGTGATAATACACATTGTGATAAACACTTTGACACAACTCTCTTAACCCACACCGTAAGCTCCCCTCACCTTGGTTAATTCATCCTTGGCATTTTTTTCCCATTCCTGAAACTGTCATTTAAGGAATTTGATCAATTTTGCTTTATATGTTGTTTTTTCTCTTACATATCGCAAGATGTCTCACGTTGCATCTGAGTCAGAAGATACTTCAGGAAAATCGCTGTCTGGTGCTGGAACTACCAAAGCTAAGTGTATCTGCTGTAAACTTTTGGTAGCTGTTCCTCCAGCTGTTGTTTGTATTAATTGTCATGACAAACTTGTTAATGCAGATAATATTTCCTTTAGTAATGTACCATTACCTGTTGCAGTTCCATCAACATCTAATGTTCAGAATGTTCCTGATAACATAAGAGATTTTGTTTCTGAATCCATCAAGAAGGCTATGTCTGCTATTCCTCCTTCTAGTAAACATAAAAAATCTTTTAAAACTTCTCTTTATACAGATGAATTTTTAAATGAACATCATCATTCTGATTCTAATGACTCTTCTGGTTCAGAGGATTCTGTCTCAGAGGTTGATGCTGATAAATCTTCATATTTATTTAAAATGGAATTTATTCGTTCTTTACTTAAAGAAGTACTAATTGCTTTAGAAATTGAGGATTCTGGTCCTCTTGATACTAAATCTAAACGTTTAGATAAGGTCTTTAAATCTCCTGTGGTTATTCCAGAAGTTTTTCCTGTTCCTGGTGCTATTTCTGAAGTAATTTCCAGAGAATGGAATAATTTGGGTAATTCATTCACCCCTTCTAAACGTTTTAAGCAATTATATCCTGTGCCGTCTGACAGATTAGAATTTTGGGACAAAATCCCTAAAGTTGATGGGGCTATTTCTACCCTTGCTAAACGTACTACTATTCCTACGTCAGATGGTACTTCGTTTAAGGATCCTTTAGATAGGAAAATTGAATCCTTTCTAAGAAAAGCTTATCTGTGTTCAGGTAATCTTCTTAGACCTGCTATATCATTGGCTGATGTTGCTGCAGCTTCAACTTTTTGGTTGGAAACTTTAGCGCAACAAGTAACAGATCATGATTCTCATAATATTATTATTCTTCTTCAACATGCTAATAATTTTATCTGTGATGCCATTTTTGATATTATCAGAGTTGATGTCAGGTTTATGTCTCTAACTATTTTAGCTAGAAGAGCTTTATGGCTTAAAACTTGGAATGCTGATATGTCTTCTAAATCGACTCTACTTTCCATTTCTTTCCAGGGTAACAAATTATTTGGTTCTCAGTTGGATTCTATTATCTCAACTGTTACTGGTGGGAAAGGAACTTTTTTACCACAGGATAAAAAATTTAAGGGTAAAAACAGGGCTAATAATCGTTTTCGTTCCTTTCGTTTCAACAAAGAACAAAAACCTGATCCTTCATCCTCAGGAGCAGTTTCAGTTTGGAAACCATCTCCAGTCTGGAATAAATCCAAGCCTTCTAGAAAAGCAAAGCCAGCTTCTAAGTCCACATGAAGGTTCGGCCCTCATTCCAGCTCAGCTGGTAGGGGGCAGGTTACGTTTTTTCAAAGAAATTTGGATCAATTCTGTTCACAATCTTTGGATTCAGAACATTGTTTCAGAAGGGTACAGAATTGGTTTCAAGATAAGACCTCCTGCAAAGAGATTTTTTCTTTCCCGTGTCCCAGTAAATCCAGTGAAAGCTCAAGCATTTCTGAAATGTGTTTCAGATCTAGAGTTGGCTGGAGTAATTATGCCAGTTCCAGTTCTGGAACAGGGGCTGGGGTTTTATTCGAATCTCTTCATTGTACCAAAGAAGGAGAATTCCTTCAGACCAGTTCTGGATCTAAAAATATTGAACCGTTATG